>NC_089841.1:146437701-147084292 GCF_035609145.1 Eleutherodactylus coqui
GTCACTATGGAGGTTAGCCTTCAGCTGGAATTTACCTGGTGATGAAAGTGCCACAGATTTCTCAAAAAGTGAATACAAAAGTGTTTAGATGGGACAGAGAGGGTGTATGGTGCATAGAAAAAGTAGAAAAGGCAGGAAATGGAATGATCAGGAAAGTTGAGAAAATAAACATCTGTGAGACTATACAAATGCAATATTTATATATATGTATTTGATCACTTTCTAAGAAGACTCAGACTGGACATGGGGAGAAGTCATGATGGGTAATATACCTTTTACTGTAACTAATGTTGCATTCATTGTTATGGACAGTGTGAATATCAGAGAAGTCATATTATGCAAGCAATGCACATTTATTCTAAATCAAGTACTAAACATTCAGTCATTAAGCAGGTTCTTGTGTTGAGAGAATACCAACATATTCATTACCATGATTACACTGCAGTTGGAGAATAAGCCTTTCTGAAACATCTAAATATATCCATTGCATGCACTCAACCTGAAATATTAGATAAAGTGAAAACACTTCTTTATGTTGAGGACTGTAGTAAATACGTGGGAAGCATTTTGTCAGGATCTCACTTTTCAGGCTATACTTTCCATGAAGACATTAGAACAGTTTCCAAAGAAAACTTAAACATTTTGTATCTCTGCTTGCTTAGACTTTACATGGAGGAACAATAGAGGTTTTATCTCACGGTTGCTTGTAAATCTGCAGAAGTAAAATTCGTATCATGTAGAAATATAATTGGTGTCACCTACAGTGCCAACAAGTCCAAAGTACTTGCTTATCAGGAGTTCATAGCTAAAATTATTGGATGCCTTCTTACACCTAGTATATCTTTGTTCTTCACACCTGCAGTATGATTGTGGGAAACAAGGGTTTTGTTCTTTAAAGGTCATCTATCCTTAGAAAATGGCTTATTGTTGAAATCAAGATTTAATGTTAAATATTTTTTGAAGAAATCTTGATGCAGTTTTATTTTCCATGTCAGTATCTATATTAAAATGTAATCCTGAAATCTTGTAGTTTTTACACTGACCACAGAGCCTCATAATAATCTGACACTTCAAGTTCTGTTGACATCACTTTTCAGTAGCCATCTTATCAGGATTACAATGAAAGGTAAAGATAACACCAGATCTACCCTTCACAATAGGTGATGATCACAGCTAACCTCCTCCCTCTCCCTGCACAATGACCTATGCACAGCTCATAATGTCTAATACATTGTCCAATAGATGATAATGAATCATCTTCAGACTGCAGGTTCCCATGTCCATGTGAAGTATAGCTCTTAAAGCTGTTAACACAAAAGATACGTAGTTCTGGTGAGATGGTTTTCTCCAAAATTACATGCAGAAAATAAAATATAAAAATACCTACAGATTAGAAAAAAAAGAGTATTTCTGTATTTGGTTTTAATTGGCAAATACAAATTGGTGATGAAATTCTCTTTAAGCAAACTACCCTTTTTTTTATAAATGCACATGCCACACCAGGTTTCTCTTGTCTGCAATTTGACATTGCAAATGGGTTTAGCTATGACTCAGCCATATAAAATTTAAAGGCTCCGTATAACATCATTTAGCCATCATCAGCACTGAGTAACTCCAGTAAATAGCTCCAGTAAATAAAGGCCTCTGTTTCAGGCCTTATTCACACAACTGTAATTATGCGGCTAAAAAATCGTGACCATCTGACGCATTGGATTCCAATGTATTCAATCAGATGAGCGATTTTTAGGCGCATGAAAAAAATCCCGCCAAGTAAAATAGGACATCACCAACTGAAAATGGCTACCGATTTTACACGGCGCGTGAAAAGGTAGGTTTTGCCCTATCTTTTGACGAGATACACTGGAAGCTCCCATAGACTTCCATGGGAACTGAAAAAAAAGGGGAGGTGGAAGGAGTTTAGCTGCGTCCGGTGCTGGGAAAAGAGGACATCTGGCTCTATTAATGCATTACAAGTCATTCCGAGGATTTCTGCCTACCGAGGGATTTCCACGCTGCAGTGTATTTCTTCCCTGATACGTCTCAGCTGCCCATGTGAGTGGACAAAAAACGCTAATTAATATTTGGATTTGATCACGCCTATTCTTCTTTAACGCAATTCTTAACGGCGATTGGCCGAATGTAAAAATGCATACGTTCATGTGAAAGAGGCCTTAGGTGGCACTGGAAGGTTATTTTAAATGTATATGGGCCTCTTGGCTTTCCTCCTACAGATATCAGGAAAAGTATGGGCAGTCTTGCAGACTTTTAAAGTCCAACCCTTTGGTTTTCTGGGGATTAGAGATGAGCAAGCAAATGCTCGGGTCCGCGTTATTCGAGTTGAGCTTTTCATAAAATTTGAAAGCTCTACTCGAGTAATGAACCCCATTGACTACAATGGGAGACTCGAGCATTTTTTTATGTGGGACTCTCTGTTTCTCTCTCCCTCTCTCTCCCCTGCCTACCAGACAAAACATTTGCCAATGACGCGCGCTGCGTCGCGGCGCGGAGGGGCCAACACAGACACGTCACAGCGGGGAGGAGCCAAAAACTGGGGCGCGGTCAAACACGGCTTGATGCTCGTTCGAGTAACAAGCAACATCGAGTACCCTAATACTCGAACGAGCATCAAGTTTGGCAGAGTATGATCGCTCAACTCTACTGGGGATGTAAGCCGTCCCCAGAGGTGTCTGGCCGTGGTTTAGCCTGCTCTCGGTTGGGGCACATGAACATTCTACCAACAGCTATTGAAGGTGTATGGGCAGCTTAAAATTTAGTGAAAGTAATTGCTAAAACATCAGAAATAAAATTACTTTTTTAGACTTAAATTAGGCTAGAGGAAAAATAAAAAGGCATTTTCCAATTTAAAATTTAGTTTACTATTCTAATAAATTTTGACTGGTCAACTAAATACATTGCAAAATATCTCTCATCACTGGTCATTTGCTGCTGCCATCACTTATTGAAGTTCTGATTCTCCAAGCCTAATTGATAACAACTGCAATTCAGTAAAATACTGGTATCAGACTTGTTTACCTCAGTGTCTGATTCTGATTATACCCTTATGGTATCCTGATTACACCCACACTATAAATTGCAAGTTTGGCTAATCTCATTCCCTATGACATCTGAAATCAGTACTGTATACATTACCTCATCCCCCAGTCTTACATTCCTGCCTTGTATAAAAACCTTGGAATGCTTTCCTTGTCTTTGAGTTATACATGTAAATCTTTCTACAACAAATCACTATTCTTGGTAATCTCTAACACAGTGCTTAAAGTCTAATATGTCAAAATATAGATAAGTCTAAGAAAGGGCTGAGGACACACTTGTGTATATACTTTTAGCAAAATAATTAATAGACATATTTGAATTAAAAAAGTTATTTCCTCATTATTCGTGAATGCTGACTATGACTTAGTGTATTGACTTACTCGTAGTTATAATTTTCTTCCAAATTGTCCACATTTCGTAAAGGTTTTGTGGAATATGGCAATCAGTATTTTTGGAGTCTTTATCGCCATAATACATTTTGTTTTCCACTAATAAGATATGCAAAGTATAATTGGAGCATTAATAGAGACAATGACAAGGACATTACAAAGACCATGAGGACCAGGAAGGGACAAGGAGATAGGGAACACACCAGAACAACTGGTATGTAAGGGTAAGGATCTATCCTTGATCTAAAAGTGGTCATACCTCTCTAATAAGTGGAGTGTCTGCCCTGAAAGGAGCGACCCTGAAAGACAAGCTTTGGGCTTCTGTGAAATGACCCTATATGATATAAAGGAGTAAGGAAAGCCCCAGGAATTGACCAAGTGAGATAGATACAGGAGAACAAGAAACACTTGACAGACCACACATAGATGGAGCAGAAGAGAACAAATGGACAAGGAAACCAAATCTGACACTGAGCAAATGACTGCACAAACACTAGAAGAACTCCTCCAAGCCACACCACTAACTAACAAGACCAAGATACAAAGAAGTATAACTGCTACCTTCTGCTCTGAGAGGCCAGTTTAAACAGCCAAAGTTACTGACTAAGGGCTCTTTCACATGAGCATATATCGGCTGCCATTTTCACGGCCAGTGGATATACGCTACAATCTGATTCATTGGATTCCAATGCATCAGATTACATGGTCGTATTCCCGCGCCGTAAAAGTGTCCGGCCGGGCTAATATAGCGCTGGGCGCTTTTACGACGGTCCGATAAGATAGTCCTGGAACTATCTTTCTGGACAGAATACGTTGGCCGCTGCATAGACTCCTATGGGAGCCAATGACATTGGCCAGAGAATGAAGGTGGGAGGAAGTTTAGCAGTGTGACTGCTAAAGTCTTTCCTCCTTCTCTCCTCCCCTCTCCTCCCCTCCAGCTGTTTGCAATGGGAGGGGCGGGGCTAAGCTCAATTTTGCCCCTCCCATTGCTGGCTGTGAACAAGGGGCAGATGCTTAGCTATGCCCCCATCCCATCCACTCCCTTTGTAAACAGCCGGAGAGATGGGGTGAGCCGGTGAGCGGGAGGGAAGAGGTGGCAATGGCATTGTGACCTCATCTAAATGGGTGCACAAAGGTTAGATTTGTGCACCCGTTCACACGTTTTTACAGCGCTGTCAGGCGCACGTAAAAACTCCTACAGCCATGTGAAAGAGGCCTAACTGACTGGGCTGCCAATTACACCAAACAGCCAAATAATCAATTATCAGCAAGAAACTGTTTACACGGTTCAGTAGCGAATAACAATGAACATGCACTGGCTTGGTGAATCACATGGACTGGGGCTGACTGTGACATCACTGTGCTCGTCCGCCCGGCTTGCCATGACAATTTTGTAATTGACTATATCTAGTCATTTACCTGCTCTACAGCATTTCTGCGTTCAGAGAGATAGCCCTTGAACATCTTTGTCTTTAAAGTATAACTGTACTTTGCAAAAAATTTTTTGTATGTCAGAAGGACATGTCAGACATTTTGATCAGTAAGGATCCAGGTACTGAGACCAACGCTGATCACTATAACAAAGCAGCACAAGTGCTCATTTTAGCGCTGTCTCTATTCACTAGCTGAAGATGGGCTCTATAGAAATTCTTGTTTTCAGCTAGTGAGTGATTCTGCTGCTTCAGTCTAGTGATTAATAAAGTTCTCAGTACCCGGACCCCACATTAAAATTTTTGACATGTCCCTATGATGTGAAAAGTTATTTGAAATTACAATTACTGTTTAAATTTGTGCTTAATATACCAAATTGCATTTCTCATTATATGATTTGCCTTATAAACACAACCATTTGTGCATAGGTCCTTTTAGGGACATCATGAAGGCCAGTTCACTGCTCAGGACTTCACTCTTTAGGCCAGAGTGGAGAGCCACACTGAATGGCCAACATGTAATACTAGATTTTCAGTTAAGCAGCCATTGTAAAGGTAATATATGGCCAGAGAGCTGTTTATCAGGGTTCCAGGTGCTGAACTTGTGGTGATCAGCAGATCACAGGATGGGTATCGGGGAGAATTGGTCTTCTTTATGAGGCAACTGCTTTTATCTGTTTATTTATGGCCAAAACCATCTACTCTTTAGAACTCACACCCTGGAGCCTAATAAATGCTAACTGCTCTCCCTTATGAAGCTTCTAGTACACTATAATATGTCATATGGATCACATTTTGTTTTCCTTCTTTAATAGCACAATGAAGAATAATTACTATTTTTATTTAGACTGTGAAAACAAACTGCAAATTATATAAGTAATTGCTGTCAAAGGACATTGTTGATTTAAAAATGGTAGGTTGTTGAAAACACGATAGTACACATTATGTTAGATTATGCAGTAAGCATTTGTGGTGCTTAGCATACTTGGAGCATGCTTTCAAGAATAAGATCATTATAAGGGTTGTACATTTTAGAAAGAAATGTTTAAGAAATGTTAATAGAGGTGAGAGTTCCCACTTCCAGATCCTCATCTATTAGTGTGTATTGCTTTGTGGCTGTAGCATGTCCAGGCATTTCACAGCCAAGATACTGAGGAAATGATTTACAACTAAGTTATGCTTCATTTCCTCTCTGGTGGTGCTGTGTGAAGATTGCACACTTGTTGATGTGCCGTTGGTTGGATGTTGGCAAGTTGAGATAATTAGAAAGTACCTGACTTTTCAGATGACATGACAGAGTAAGGGTTCATTCCCACGAGTGTATATCAGCCCCCGCTTTCATGGCCGGCTGATATACACTACCATCTAGGGCATAAAAACCTTGTGAACGGGCGCACAAATCTAACGTTTGTGCGCCCGTTCACACGGCATGGGCATATACACCGAGGCTGCCATGCCGTTTAGCCTTCCCCTTCCCTTCCCCTCACTAGTTCACCTTCTCTCTCCTCCCCTTCGGCTGATTTCAATGGGAGGGGGCAGAATGGGGGTGGAGCTAAGTGCCACCACGGACTGCCTCCTCCCAATGCTGGCTGCGGACAAGGGGAGGGGGCAGTAACTTAGCCCCGCCTCTGCCCCTTGTACGTAGCCAGCATTGGGAGGAGGTGGGATGGGGTGGCGTTTAGCCCGCCCCCTCCCATTGGAATTAGCTGGAGGGGAGGAGAGAAGAGGGAGGAAGTTTAGCAGTCACGCTGCTAAACTCCCTTCCACCTCCGTTCTCGGGCCACTGTCATTGGCTCTCATAGGAGCCCATGCAGCGGCTGACGTATTCCAGCCCAAAAGATAGTTCCAGGTCTATCTTTTGGGCCTGACGTAAAAACGCTCAGCACTATATTGGCCATATATTTTGGTTTTACATGAGTGCTGCGCTTTCACACTGGCCGCATCGTGTGAACGGGCCAAAGCCCCGATCAAGTCGTGGCCAAAATTCATGTTTTCTCATCCATAGAAATGGCTGTGGCGTACATACGCTGCAGCATGAAAAACCCTTGGTTGGCATGAATCCTCGACATGGCTTCTAAGGGTTAACTAGAGCCAGCCATAATGCTTTCTCAGCATTGGACACTGCAAAACTACCTCCCCCTCCCCTTTTTTTTGCAGCTCCCATAGGAGTCTATGGGAGCCGCCAATATATATCAGCCGAAAGATAGGGCAAGACCTATCTTTTCCGGCTGTATATAAAATCAGTCGTCATTTTTGGTCCCCGATGTCCTATTATTCCTTGGCCAAAGTTTTTACACAAGTAAAAATTGCTCATCTGAATGAATACACTGAAAACCAATGCTTCAGATGGTCAGATTTTTTTTTTGCAGCTAAATTAGCTGTGTAAAAATGCTTGTGTGAATAAGACCTAAATCTGCATTGTTTACCAGTTTTCCACATCTGCAGGCTGTATTTCTAATCTGAAATTCTCTCTGAACTGTGGGAAGAGTTCAGCAGCAATGCCATGTTCCATATACTCTCCATAGAGAATGCAGCATATTCTACTCTCTGTAGCCCAATCAGAGAATTAACATCAGCATAGAGAACAGTATGCAGCAATACTGAGCTGTGTAAATGTGATCTCAGTAGCTGTGGAATATTAAATAACATTAGTTCCAGCAGTTACATCCCCTCTCCTCTGCTCTCCATAGAGGTCTATAGGCAGCATGAGCCAACACAGTTCTCTACTTCCTGTGTTCCTTCTTGTTATCTATGTTACTAGATTTGGATTTTACATAGCAACAGCTGGCGAACAGCAGGCTAGAAGGAAGGGAGACCCCTAGTATCCGGCACTTTGGAGTGATTTGTCAGCATAAAAATGCTTTTTTTAGATAAATAAACTATTTTGTACTTTTGCTAATTATCACATTGGCTATTAGAGTAACATATCTTATTTCAAAGCGCAGTGACTATTTAATCATTGATCACAGGAGCAGCATATATATTTTGTCTCTTAATAACAATGTCCATAGATAGATCCTGTTAATAAAGAGCATTAATAACAGTGCTTGTTAAACTGCGAGGCACAGTTGGAGAGACACTCATGAGTAGTCATATACTTCACAGGCCTTTCTCTGGCTGCACCACTCTCTGGTTTAGCAACATGATTAAATACTTTGTCATTTTAATCTTATACTGGGTTCAGGAAACAAATGAAAGATAAAATTAGATTAATTTCATTTTGGTCTGACTATTGAAGCTCTATCAGAAAAATATTGTGAAGCCCTGCTTGATAAAATACTCTCTATAAAGTAATAAACCTGGTGCAATGGTAGATAGGGCAAGGGGGGGGGGGCAGACTGGAGTGTTCATCTTATCTCCAGAGGGACGGATGAGCCGAGGAAGCATAATCTTGAAATTACAACAACATAATTGTGCCTCGATCTGGATATGTAGGTGGGAATGTCATCTGGGATTCATGGCTGGGTGCGGGCCACACCGGTTCGCTGCTGGGCTGAGACCTAAAGAAACCCATAGAGTCATAGCATAAGGCAAACTACCATAAGACTTGGAACTGAAGAACAATAGGCCATATCTAGGACAGAGGCTTAAACAATGTTTCTGGGAACCAGGTATATAAAGTCCAACAGTCTTATTAGAACTTTTTTTTTCCTTTTTCCCAGTCCTTGGTTGCTATAACAGGTATTTAATCTTGTAAGCTGGGTTCTGGGCTTCTCCAACTCTGCAAACAGGCTATCAGCAATGGGAACAAAGTGGGACTCATGGTGGTAGCTGAGTCTGGGCCTCCATGCAGCAGCGTCTCCCTTCTGTTACACTGTATTTTTATCATATGCCCATAGTGCCAAAGGCTTTCATAAACTTGCTCGAACAGTGGGGGTTTCTCCGCACACTTCTTACTTGGTCTCTATCCCTCAAATGCTCTGCCCACTTCCTGGCTTCAGTCCCTGGTTGTGCGCCAGAATTAGCCACGCCTCTTTCCACTCTTAAAGGGACAAGCATAATCATGTAAAAACAATACAAACAAGAGCATAGCTCCAACAAGCTTCCCCCTTACATTATTTCACCCACTTAATAGCCCCTTGAACAGAAGTTTGGAAGCATTTATTCCAATTGCAGCACTTTCTGCACTGATTAGCTGAGAGACACCATGTGGACAGGGCTGAGATTTCTTTGGGCACCCAAGTACCCATGGCAAGTATTTCCTTTCAGGTAATCAGGCCAGGTGAAGCCTAAATTAGAATGCATCATGGGTTTTTGAAAGGCACTCAAATATGCAAGCTGGAAAACCTCTTTAGGGGAAGCTACATGTGGCTACTGATGTTGCAAATGTACTATTACAGTTTGCACATTAAAAATGAACAGGTGACCATAAAAATATACAACAACACTGATTCTACCAGAGCAGAAGCTGCTCCTGAAAAATGGTCTGGCTCATAGAGGGGGCTCTTAATAGCCTTCTAACTGGTGTACAATGTCCATATTCTCTAGAAGGGCATAAGGGAAGGGGTTGTGCTAATCAACTTTTCAGTGAAAATTCTTATTTAAGGCTACTTCACATCGGCAGCAGAGGTTCTGTTTGGAACTCTATGTAATTGAATTCTATTTAAAAACAAGACAAAATAGCATAGCATGCTGCTGTATTTTGTTCTATACAAAGCTCTAAGCCCAGCGGGAAACTTGTAGGACCCTATTGAAGTTAATAGGGTCCATTCAGTGGCATTTGTTTCCATTATAAGATGGATCCACTCACCAGGGGGTTTGTTTTCCGGCTCCCCAAACGGAGCCCTAACTACATTAAATTTCTTATGACTACATACATGAGTGCTCAAGTGTACAGCAAAACTCTAAGGCCTCATGTCCACAGGCAAAAGAAGAATTAAAATCCGCAGCGGATTTTAACTCTTCTCCTGCACGCGGATCCGCATCCCATAGGGATGCATTGACCACCCGCGGGTATATAAATACCTGCGGATGGTCAATAAAAGTGATTTTAAAAAAAATGGAGCATGAAAAAATCTGGACCATGCTTCATTTTCGTGCGGGTCTCCCGCAGGGACGGCTCCCGCAGGCTTCTATTGAAGCCTATGGAAGTTGTCCAGATCCGCGGGAGACAAAAATCGGAATTTACTCACCCGCTCCGGATCTTCCCTTTGCCGCGGCTCCATCTTCTCTCCGTCGTGGCCGGATCTTTTTTCTTCGGGCCGGCGCATGCGCGGGGCACATCACCGACGTGCCCTGTGCATCCGCCGGCCCGAAGAAAGAAGATCCGGCGCGACGCAGAGAAGATGACGCCTGGCAAAGGGAAGATCCGGAGCGTGCAAGAGGTGAGTTAATTCTTATTTTTATGCCTCATGTCCGCGGGGCAGGAGGGACCCGCTACGGATTCTCCATGGAGAATCCGTAGCGGGCCTGATTTTCCCTGTGGACATGAGGCCTTAGGCCTCATGTCCATGGGCAAATTAACAATTTAAATCCGCAGCATTTTTCCTGCACCCGGATCCGCGCCCTATAGGGATGCATTAGACACCCGCAGGTAGTTAAATACCTGCGGATGTCATTTTTCCCTGCAGGCGCGGATCCGCTTGCAGGAAAAAATCCGGACATGCTCCATTTAGGTGCGGGTCTCCCGCGAGGACAGTTCCCGCAGGCTTCTATTGAAGCCTATGGAAGCCATCCGGATCTGCAGGAGACCCACGCCTGAATTAAACTCACCAGCTCTGGGCGATGCAGGTCTTCCTTCCTTCGCGGCCGAAAACAACTTTCTTCGGCCCGGCGGATGTGCCCAGCGCATGCATGCGGCACGCAGTCGACGTGCTGAGCACATCCGCCGGGCCAAAGAAAGAAGATCTGGCCGCAAAGGAAGGAAGACACGCACGGCCCACAGCAGGTGAGTTTATTCCTATTTTCAGCCCTCATGTCCGCGGGGCAGGAGGGACCCGCTATGGATTCTCCATGGAGAATCCGTAGCGGGCCTGATTTTCCCTGTGGACATGAGGCCTCACTGTACTCATGTAAGGTTGGTAGATTAAATTAATGATGCAAAGCATTCTAGGAAGAATGTTAGCACAACAGTAAGCCAAGGTGCGCATGTAACATATGGCACACATGATGGGTAATCCTTTTGTGTAAACAATTCTATCTTTATTTATTGGCACTTAAAAAAACTAGACAAGATGCTTTCTTCACTGTCACTTAATATTCCTATGAACTCAGCAGGAATAAGTAATCTTTATGATGTTTTGTTCTGCATATATTCTCCTATTACTCAACAATACACTAGACTCGGAAAATAGTTCCCTTTAGATTGATTAATACAAATAAATCTAATAGTGCAATCTTTTATGCTAATATTGTATTATTGTAAAAACATAAGCACTTAGCCTGCTGTATAATTTAATAGCATATTGTGCTGCAGCAAACTGAAAGGGCACAGGATAGTGGCCAATTGAATGTGAGTCCAATTTACTTCTATCTTTCTGACAGCTCCTTTCCATGAAGGAAAACACAAGGGTATATGGGACACTGCTATTTTTCTATAGTTAAGCACTTTATTTGGAAACACAGCTCCTGGTCTCTGCAGAGAAGTCACGTGAGAAGGTGTGCAGAATAGCCAGTGACAAGCAATGTCATAGATCACACTTACCAGCCTGTTATTACTGTGCTTTGGAAAACTGGAGACACATGTCATTGTGGCTACTCCTATAGAATAAGTGGCTCAACAGCTTGTGAGAACCACAAGTAAAATAACTTCTATATGATATGGAGCACAGTTTATCTGCAAGTATCCTTTTTCGTTACCATCTGTGAACACAGGTCTCTCGCTAGCCAAGCCAGAAACCTACTGCACACTGATGAGGGGTGAACACAAGAAACATTTGTCTGTGTATGGATTCTGGCTTGGCATTCAATTCCCAGTCATTGTTACAAGGCTTGTATAAAGAGTCTAACATTGATTTTCAGGAATGCTGCCTTCCAATAGGTGGCGCTGCAGAGGTATTGTTCCATTTCCTTTATTTGCATCATACCCAGAGGAGCATGAATGGCCTTATAAGTCTCCTCACTCACCTTCTAGGTGCTCTCCCTAAGGAGAAAAGATAGCGTTCCTGACCAACATGTGAAAAAGCATGTTCAGGACCATGGACAGAGCTACGCTGCATTGGCTTTACTGCGTTCCTAAACAATTATATTCATTTGAATGGTCTTCCGCCTTTGCTTTCCACAATTGCAGTAGTTTCAGGCTTCAGATGTGTGTGTCTGCTTTTCCTTTGATTGAGATTTAATTAAATATTCTTACAATGAATTGAATTTGTAATTACAATACTGTGTGATAATTTCTTCAGAACATGCACAATAATTTAACAGAAGTCTTTTATTTGCCTTAACATTCTACTGCTATAAAATCTGTATTTTAATTTATGCTAACTGAATTGCTTTATGGAGATCACTCACTGACAATTGGTAATGCTGTCCCCAACTGTATATTGTAGTAGTTGTCCGAAACATGGCACATAGCTGCAAGACCAGTTTGATAGAACAAGGCCAACAGCTTGGCATTTTTAGACTTCTCAGCTCATATAATACAACCGTGCCATCATGTAGCGCCAAAATTATACTACTATGTACAGCCCACATATTGCCACCATATAGTGTTCAAATCATATGCTCTTTCAAAAAAATACAGATGTAGCATTCATTAACATTACAGATGGCGCACTACGCTATAGTGAATGCAGCATGCAGTTCTTATACACTTACTATTAGAATGACACACTAGAGTAACACAGTAGCACACCGTCTGCCATGTTAACAAACCTTATATATGTGGTCCCTTAAAAAGTCCACATAATACTTCCAAATAATTGCCACATAACACAGCAATTCCGTGCAAAAATATGGCCTTTTTATGTTGGCTTCTGCTATTTTCGAAAAGTGAGAGGAGCGATATAAAATGGGCAGGGCTTAACGGGCCTGTAAGATTAACTGTAATTTAACTGGAATAAATTAGAGCTGATAGCTGTGGCAGCTTGTAGCTGGTACAGATTTCAGTCTGGCACACGTGTTACAAGATGCAGCAAATGTATTAGGAGGCTTGTGTCTTTTAATACATGGATCACGCTCATGCCGTATGAAACTCCAGTCTTAGTAAATATGCTCCATTGTCTGTCCAGTGGTTCCCAAACCTTTTCAGCCATGGAGTCCTTTTTGGAGCAAACGTTTCTTGTGGAGCCCCACGGAGGGTTTGGTCAGGGGAGGGGTTAGAGGCGTGGCTTATCACGGCAAATTATTTTTACCTCCGTTGTTATAAAAAGGACAGGGCGATTTAAAGAAGAAAAAAAAACAGGGAGTAATGCTGGAGCACTGAATGGGCTATTGATATACATTAAATGTAAAATTAACATGCTGTAGAATTAAATCCCGCACCACATGTCAATATCCACATGGGCTTTGTGCAGATTTTTTCCACAGCGTGTGGATAAGATTTTCAAAATATCATCCACTTTGCTGCTACTGTAGATTCCACAGCAAATCATAGTAATAGTGTCCCCCACAGTGGCCTCAGTATTAATAGTGTCCCGCATACCGGCCCCAGTAGTAATAGTGAACCCCATAGTGGCCTCAGTAGTGTTAATGACCCCCACAGTGGCCCCAGTAGCAATAGTGCCCCCCTATATTGGCTACAGTAGTAATAGTGATCTCTATATTGGCCCCACTAGTAATAGTGACCTAATTGCAGCCCCAGTAGTGATAGTGCCTTCCATTGCTGCTCCAGTAGTAACAGGGTCCCCATTGCCACCCCAATAGTAATAGGGTCCCCCATTGTGCCTCCAGTAGTAATAGGGTTCCTCATTGCTGATCCAGTAGTATTAGGGCTCACCATTGATTCCCTAGTAGTAATAGGATAGCATTATTACTATCATAGAGCATAGTAATTCCTCATTGCCGCTATGCTCTTCAGATGCAGGGAGAGGTTTAGCAGTGCAGATTATAATCGGCGTGATTGGGATGACTGTGGGCCCCCTTGGAGTCTCAAGCTCGGGGCAGTCACCTCAATCACGTCTATTATAACCCGCCATTGGTCCCAGCTCTACTAACTCCTGTAGTGGTGTCCCAACAGCTTGTACTAAGGAAATCAGCATGCAGGACCTGTGGTCGGCATATCATCACTGATCACATGGTGATCCGTGTTGCTATGCTGACCACAGGTCTTGCATGCTGATTTTCCCGATACAGACTATCCAGACATTGCTACAATGGTGAGTAGTACGGGGACCAAGACCTTCCATCGGAGCCCCTGAAAAGCTCTTGTGGAGCCCTTGGGGCTCCGAGGAGCACACTTTGAGAAACCCTGGTCTAATCCCTTTGTTTTATATAGAACTGCAGGAAAACCATTATCTGAACTCAGAGAGCTATGAAAAGCAGACAGGGAAGCTGTATTACATATGTCACATCTGTATGTATTACAGATACTGTAATGTCAAGCAACACTCAGGCCAGGAAGAATCTTACGAAATAAATCAATTGTGAAATCTTGATTTCTTAATTTTTCAAATTTTGTAGTGAATTTACTGCATTGCAAAGGGTAAAATCTGTGACCAAACCACAACATGTAAGACATGCTACAGACTTTACAATTATTAAACAGTACTTTGTTGCAGATTTAGTGTGCAGAATCTGAGTGTGGTCTCTGGTCAAATACATCAGAAATCAAAACCTCAGTGTTTGTCTATGTCCGTATGCGTTCAGAGTCTTTATAAGTGTTTACCTTATATATTAAACTGCAAATGAGATAAAAACGAAGGAATAAAATCTATAGGTCAGTATATAGGGCAGCCATACATATAACGTGTGGAATTGTAGCAGACTAATAGGACACATTCCGCATCTAACAATGGAAAGAAAAGCTGTTCTAAGCAGTTTTGCTCAGTCATTTTTTTTCTCACCTTAGCTTAGAGATGTGAAACTTTAAAAAGCGCGGATATACATTAAGCTGCAGTTAAGCCAATGTCCTGCTGAAATGTCTATATTTTTCTATAGTTCAAACTGTACTTAGCATAATTGGAGCTGTTCTCTGTACAGTAAGTACCTCTGCTCAGGCAGAAATGTTGACCATGTTGGAGATGCCTGGTAGCTATTACATAATGGCTCATATTGAAGCTAGCAAGAGAGGAAACCATCATCACATAGTTTGCCACCATTATAATCTTTTCTTTGTTAACAGAAGAAAAATAGGAACAAGCACACAGCTGAGTAAAAAGATACCTATTGATGTTTTCATGAGAGATGGGATTTTTATAGCACAGGCAAGTAACACAGCCACTCCATTGAACAGATCAACCACAGCAAGGGGATTGTGCTTTGTCCTTTAGCAAGATTAGCCTGTGAGAACCATTCTGCTCAAGCCTAATGATGACTCGCAGGAGAAAGCAGTCTGCCTTATTCAATTGATTATCTTGTCTTTTTTCGAAGTGATATAAAGAACTTTTAAACCTATCACAATGGAGTGCTCAGGATTCCATGCCATTCTTCTGCGACGGAGATGCGTGAAGTACTATATTCTGCAAGCGACTTGAATGAACATTTTTCCTTTGAAATTATCCTCTTGTGAGATGCCAAAAATGCACTTAACAAATTGTGCATTCCGCATACATACTTTGCTTTGTGAAGCATCATTCCAGCAATAATAATTAATGGATATCCCTCTTAAGGTTAAATTCACACCTCAATATTATGAGTCGGTGTGAAAAACACACATCCTACAGCAGACCAGATCCTTTCGAAGGAAAGTATGAAAACCTTTTACTTTAATATACAGGTGTGCTTGTAGATAGGGTCGTATTTACAGCTCACGCTATGCTAGGCACTAAGCCAGAATATGCCTCCATTAAACGCCCACTTACAACTTATCATCATTATCCACTCATTTTTCAGTAATTGTAATGATAATTGATCTGTGTAACAAAAGAAATGATCATCAATTGCGGTGCTGTAAAAACAATTGTTTTCGGTAGCACATTGTTGGATAAACGTAAACCATTGTCAGTGACAGCTATATGCACAGAGGAGCTGCTGCCCTTTGACTAGACTCCTTGTGCTGTGACTAACAACCTCTAGCAGGAAACTGAATGAGTTGCAGGCTCATTTTACCACTTCTTTTTTACTTCTGCTCATTCTCATGCTCTGAAGGTTCAGGACTTACTGACAACAGCGTAAATGACTGAGGATCCCTTTAAAGTGTGCCCGACTTTTCAATAAGTTTTTCAAAAACATAACAGGTCTTCCTTACTAATGTTGCTCGTCTTGATTGGCCAGGCAATAAAATTGACCCATTTTTTTCCAAATTGTATCGCGTACGTCCAACCCAATTTTTGGCAAGAATCACTCGTATTTCCAAACATGCCTGGTACAGACTGCAGCCAATCAGCAGCCAGGGTGCATTGATGATGTCGCCAAATGTGTCCTTCATCCTGCATTTGGGCAGCATTTTCATTGGACACATGACCTATTCATATACATATATCATAGGTAGAGTGTAACTAGTGACCATTTTACAGCTCAGCACAAGACAGAGAAGATGCATCACATTTATATGCCTAAATGAAACTTGGTCTGTTCTAAAGGACAGATATTCTACAGAGCATAGGATTCTGTTGGTGTGCAAGCTTGTATACCAGGTTTTTATGGGAGATACCAAAGAAAGAAGCTGCATCACGTTTATATGCCTATACAAAACGTGGTCTGTACGTTGGGAGAGGGTATATTTCTGCTGCTGTCACCATATATAGCAGTAAAGCAGACGGAAATTGTTCTTTGGGCTGGGGAATGTTGAAGTCCTCTCTTTATGACCTCAGATGTTGTTCAAAGTCGCTACAAAGATCTCCATCCCCCAGCTATGGTAATGTAAAACCCCAACCAGTCAGGAGCATAGAGCCTGTACGCAAGCATTGCACAGCTGATTGCAATGGAAATGCTGCCCTTCAAGCTAGTGGGCACAGACACCTTCTGCAAGGTGATGTTCCACGATAACTTACTGTAGCTGTTTCGGGCAGAAGGATGAAGCCTCAGGTGTAATTGCCACATGTCTGGAGAGTAGTCAAGGATGAGTCAGATGTCAGCAACGCGTAGTCTAAGTTTGCAGTACAAATGGAAGAGGTGGGAAGCGTAGTCAGAGAGGAAGTCAGAAGTCCGCAACAAGAGGTCTCGTTTTGCAGCACAAGTGGATGAGGCAGGTAGCATAGTCAGAGAGGAAGCCAGAAGTCAGCAACGGGAGGTTTCGGTTTGCAGTACAATTGGATGAGGCGGGTAGTGTAGTCAGAGAGGAAGCCAGAAGTCAGTATCAGGAGGTTTTGCAGAAATAGCAGAGGAGCAGGCAATGTGGAGCTTGATCAAACAGTGCTGTGAAGCAGATTAATCATGAGCTGGTGCAGGGTCAGGCTTTTATAATGAGCCTAATTAGGGACAGAGGAGGGGTCAGGACCTGGAGGCAGGAACTAAATAATTGGGATCATGAAACAATTCTGATAGTAACGCACAGACTGGATGGCTCAGTAGTGAGAGCCACTGACTGGAGAGCAGGAGATGCTTGACATCCACAGTACCAGTTGCCCAGTTGCCATTTCTTTGCCAAAAAAGCTGTCCAAACCCTACACTGCCATTTGAGTGATAACGTGTCCCTGGCATTGCAGAACACTGTCAGTGGCAGGGTGCATCTGACCACAGACACATGGTTCAGCAAGCATACACAGGGGAGTTACATAACCTTAACAGCACAATGAATCAATGTCCTACAAGAAGCCGAAAGTGGTGGTTCACATTTCTTGGTATCACCAAGACTTGTTTGTCCTGTCCACATCTCCCTCCTCCTTCTTCTCTTCTTCCTCCACCTCTTTGTACTATCTTTCAACACCCTCCACATTTTCACAGAGACAAAATCTAGCCTCCATGTAGTGCGGCACATGGTAAATTTCAACATGCTATCCTAAAACTGCAGGGAGTCATATGTCTAGGGGAAAACAACCACACAGCCAAAAAGCTATTGACGGCTTTGCAGGCCCAGGCTGACAAGTGGCTGACCACACAATCTCAAGCCAGGTAAGGGCATGTGTAACCATAGGGCCAACCTGCTGACAGCCCTTTGCTTTGGAAATCTCACACCTTGCCTGGCCCATATGATAAACCTGGTAGTGCATCTTCAATTACCCAGGTTTTTGGGGGGCTTTGGCTGCATTGAGAACCTTCTGGAGGGCAAGTTAGTGAACCAGATTTTTACACCCATTGACTTTAATGGAATTCAGAATTGACCATCCTGAGGCCTTAGTCAGACGGGCGTTTTTTCGCGCGATTTGCGCATGCACATGCGATTCACGCATATATAGAACCGATGGTTTGCTATGGTATCGGTCACATGTCCGCTTTTTATGCGGATATGCGATAAATTATAGGACACGACGATTCACAGATTGCGCCTATCTGCGTTCGGCGTTTTATGTGCACACCAAAATCATTTACTGCAGCTAGCTGCGTTTTTTCGCTGGCGAGCACACCGCACTGTACTACCGTCATCTGGCGAGTGCATAGTCTTGTAGGATGTGAGAACTTGAATGAAATGGCAAAGGCTGACAAGGTGGTCGTAATATGGAGGCTAAGTTTCATGCGCATTTTGATGTGCACGGCGAAAAAGGTGTGAAAAAGTCCCGCAAAACAAAGTTCCGGCCAGTCTAAGTTTCATGCGCATTTTGATTCGCACGGCGATTTTACTCTGGTCAGACGGGCATTTTGCTGCGACGATAAACGCGGCTAGGTGCTGATTTTTCCCGTGATTTTTCGCCCCCGGTCATGTGATTTGCGCATGCGCATCCGTCATGCGATCCGCAAATCGCGGGGAAAAAATGCCCGTCTGACTAAGGCCTGAATCATGATGATGTTAGTGAAATAGTGCTGATACTGACACAAACCTATTATTCCGCTAATCACTCATCAGTACTCTTTGCTCACTCCTTTGCTGTCTGTACCATTTTTCATGTCTGTAAGTTCTGATTTCAGCTGGTCTTTGCCATTTTTCTGTTGCCCTACTATTTGCAATCCACTTTCAGGGAGGTGGGGTGTAGCAAGCCTAGCATTCCGCCTGTAGTTCGTTGTCCGGCACTTCCTTGCCCTGACTACTCATGCTGTATTGTGATTTACAGTGGTGAAGCAACAACATTTTTAATGCAAGTATATTATAGAAATGATGAGACTAAAACAAGCTAGTATATGAATATACGTTTTCTGAAAAGTTAGTGCCCCTAAAGAGAACTTAATTTCAATAGACTGGAGAAAAGAAGAGGAAAAAGGGTAGAGATGAGCGAACACGTTCGGCCCCGCCCCTTTTTCGCCCGAACACCGAACTTTGCGAACACCTCGGTGTTCGGGCGAAAAAGTTCGGGGGCCGCCGTGGCAGCGCGGGGGGGTGCGGCGGGGAGTGGGGGGGAGAGGGAGAGAGAGAGGGCTCCCCCCTGTTCCCCGCTACTGCCGCCCGCGCCGCCGCGCATCTCCCCGCCCCCCGGCGGCACCCGGACACTTACGCGCGAACACTGCAGTGTTCGCTAAAGCCGGTGTCCGGGTGCGGATGTGTCCGTAACGGACACGTTCACTCATCTCTAAAAAAGGGGCATTTAAATATGTTCCAGTTTTTAATAAGGTTTTTAATAAGAAACCAAACACAAGAATGAAGTGCTCTACTGGGAAATACAGGGGACACTATGCTGTACCTGAATTTGGAATCTGTATACATAGATTAGCCTACCTACAAGTAATATTAAATGCAGCACCAAAATATTACCACCATACTGTGACTAAATAACACCATGACTGAAGACACCAACATAATCACAACTCTATAATATCTCTACAGAATGACTAAATAATATAGCCCTACAGCAACTAAGTATTGGTATCATACTGTTATTAACTAATACCACCATATCATGACTAACTAACACCACTATACAGTAACTGAATAATACCTATATATTAATGCTGAATAGAAACACGATAGGAAAACAAAAATTACTTCCATACCACCATACTAAGACTGAATCATTTAGTGGTCAGATACCACACATATGGTCTGCAGACTGCAAACTGGACAAATTGATGACCTACTGATCAGATGCCGACAAAAACAGAATAAACAAATAAATCCAGTGACTCATTGGTGATATCTTCTCTAATTGTAGCTTTTCACTTTTTGTTTCCTCTATCCAGTGCAGAATGCCATGACGACTGCTTCCCACCAACACTCATCTCTGCAGAGTTTACTGCATCCTTCTGCTGCACCCCACTGTAATAGTTTCCCACACAACAATAGTGCACCGTACAGTAAAGGTGGCTTCTTAATGCCTCCCTAGAGTACTAGTGCTACCTTTTGTGCCCCATACACTAATAGAGCTCACACACAGCAACAATGCCTCCTGTGTGTCCCCAAAAATCAAGCCCTTGGATAGCTACATCGATGGATAAATAAAAGTGTTATGATTTTTTGAAAGTGTGGAGGAAAAAACTAAAAATGAAAATGAAAAAAGAGCAGAGTCCTTAGGGGGCTTAAATATAGAATACTTATTTTGTACACTCTGCCCTGAAAGCGTGTTTTTGGGGTAAAATTCTATACTTTACACCACACATATCTACACTAAACACTGAAAACTTTCATTTCACCACTGTCTTATAATTGTCATGTTATACACTAGGAAATAGGCCGGCTATGAAGGACAATGTGGATCTATATTTACAATGTACTTAAGGCTAACATGGTTAGCTTCGGAAATAATCATTTATATGCTGAACTGGTAGAGCATCTGATATGAACTGCATACAATTGGAATAAAGCTGATTTCTGGTCTAAAGCTTCTATATACTGTACATTAGATTAATGCCAGCTGAACACACCGATTCCAGTGAGACTGGCCAGCTATCTAATGCATCCCAACTTCACCCTCAAAAGCAGACATAAGGGGAAAGAAGGGCAGGGCTGTTCGATTTCAACATCCCTAATCTTTTTGTTTTCAGGTGCAATAAACCACCGTCAACTCCACGACTTAAGCCCCATTTTCACGCAACGATTATTGCTCAAAATTCACTCAAGCAATGTCTTTTGAGCGATAATCGTTGCGTGTAAATGCTACCATCATTTACTTTTTGGGCGAACAATGATTTTTAGTTGAGCTTAAAATCCATCGTTCGGCCTGAGAGCTGATAGCAGTGACCGCACACTGTGGTTCTCTATGGGAGTGCTAATAGCATTGTTTTCAGCTGCTGTCCCGCAGCAGAGCAAAAGAGCTGAATGCAGATAACAGACCACCTGCACACCTGCTCTTCTCTGCATACAGCACACAGAGGCTCATTTGCATGCAAATTAAGCTCATAAGCTACTAATGGGCATTAGTGCCCATTAGCAGCTTCTGCAAAAAGATTGCTCAAACTGTCAATCATCCTATCTTTTGAACGAAGTTTGAGCGTTCATCTTTGCGTGTAAATGGGCTTTACTGTGTGTTGGGGGTCAGGAGGAATAGTTAGCTATTTGATGTGTATGGCCATATTAGATATATCTCCTTTATATATGTATGTGTTGCTTCTAAGATATTTTATCAACATTTAGGCCTCATGCACACAGCTGGGTCGGATTCCGGCTGCGAGATCCTCGCAGTGGGATGTGACCCGTGCCCCTGCAGTGACCTCATGCTTACCTGTCCGACGTCTTCTCCCTCTGCTCTGCGACGTCCCTGGATGGCGCACATCCGCACATGCGCATAGCAGAGCTGGCACGTCAGCGGTGATGTTTCTGTGCAAGCCTCGCACAGAGATAGGACATGCTGCGATTTTGTTACCGCGTAGATTTTCTGCGATCAAAATCGCGTCTGTCTGCATAGGATTGCGTACACGCATGCAATCCTATGGCAGCATGCAATGTCGGAAATTCCACGTGGAATCTCGCTGCGGAATTTCCGTTCATGGGCATTGGGCCTTAAGTGGATGTAAGAAAGTCTATTTTATCTTCTAAGCTTTATTTTCATAAGAAAATAGCCGCACTGTTCATAAATGACACTGTTCCCTTTTTATCTCTGCTTTTGAATGATCGACATTACATTCACATATCTTGTAAATTTCATCGCTATTTTCTAAATGTTTCTATTTGTTTTTCCATTCAGAGAACCTTCTGTTGAAGAATTAATGTGATAATGTCTGACCTTTTACAGTCAGCAAGATTTAGACAGCATTGTTTGAGGTTCAATTTGTCATCATTTTTCCTTCATAAGGATATTTAGATCAAATATATGCAATACGAAAGGTCAGTCAGAATGCTGATGTTAATGGGGGTCACTATTTTAACTACTGAAGACTAAAAACTCTTTGACCTTCTAGATGGATAATAGGTTTAATGGAAATCTGCTTGATATAGTGATATGTTGATATGTGCCATTACTTTAGTAAAGGTCTTCTCGATGGATTGCACTAATGGTCATTTGGGTTCATTGAGCTACAGTGCAAGTATAAATCATAGCTGCAAATAGTGCTTTCTAAAGGAATGGCTCTCTGTTCTATCTATATTTCTAATATAGCAGACTGGTTAGTGATCCCTCTTCTGCTCTTAGGTATATATGAAAACCATAGACCTTTATTCATATAATTTTGAAAAGTCATTCTATGAAAAACACTTCGGGCATAATTAAAATCTAATTTCAGTGGCAAACAGAATTTGCCTTGCAGTATTTAACAGATATCACATGTCATGTAGCATGAGTAGAAATGGGGTCCTGTGGTCTTGTGTATAGCTTGCAGAGCTGGGTAGCCCGGAACCATACTGAATGTCATGTGGGCAATAATATATAGAGAGAGCTAGTTTAGAGACCTAGGGCAAGAGGGCACCTTAGGTCTAGGAGATTCCGGAACAAATCTCATTCAAGAACGGTATCCCCTGATACAGGAAAAGAGGTATTGGTACAGAGGAGGACCTCTATTCCCACCTACTTCTATGTGATTATACAGAGACATTTGGACCGTGTCAATGCCATCATTCCGCTACTCACACCTATGTCTACTTCTACTCCTGTATGGGTCTTTGTCTTTTCCACCATCCCTATTACAACTTGACAAAAGTCAGTGGGATTGAGGCTCTGTCTGGGAAAGATGAACCCAAGAGTGGGTGAGATGGAGCCACATTTAGGTCAGGAGATAGTGGAAGTACGACTATCAGTCATAGCAGAAGTGGAGCTGAAGTAGACTCTGTGGTGGCCGCCTGATGGCTGAGGCGTTTCAAGCTACAGAAAAGACCATAGGCTCTATGATTAAGAGCAATAATTATAGAAATTGCAGAAATGACTAGTCTGCTAAGGATACAATGAAAATTCATTTAGAACAATCCTTTGCATGGTAAGCATTCATAATAAGGGGCCCATATTCTACTTTCATGTATTTTCAGCTTGTTACAGAAGTTGATAATTTTTTAATATCATGAATCCAAACAGGCAGTATTTTTATGTACAGATATATCGAAAAGTATAGTGAACCGTTCTTTTTAGCTCTACTAGGGCTGCAGGCTCACAAGGTTTACTGGCCAAAAGAAAAAAGTTTTGGCATAAGTTTAGCCATCAAAGTCTATGGAGACATCAGTATACACTTTAGGAAATTTTCCTGGCAGATACACGGCTCTAGGCAAGTTGAAAGTTTGGTTTATCCTCATCAGAGAGATAAATAGCAATAGGAAGTAAGCAAAGTTCTTTGATAATAAGAGTTTATTAATATATGCATAGGCTGAAAAATATTACTCTTAAGTGGCTGCTAGCACTTTGGAAGTGCCATCAATTAAAGTAATTAAGCCAAATAATGTATTTATATATCACATAAAAATTTTGCCTGCAGGATACTCTATAAATGAGTAGAAACAGAAGACAGAAATGATATTACAGTGTTAAAGACCGCTGCAATGATTATGTCTGATTTATGGTAATCACTATGCTAACACAAAATATAATTTAGTTCTCTAGATGGATGTTGTTAGATAGTAGCTGCAGTTGATCATAGCACTTCTCAATGTGTATTCCTTCATAGAGGATAACAGCAAGAACAAGGGCAATATGTATGCTGGAGATATGTTGCTACCAGTTCTAACTCCAGTAAGACCTTGCCCCTAGAAAATACCCAGTTACAGCAGATGAGTATTATCATTATTATATACCTATAGGAAGAATCTATTGTATATATTAGAGTATTGGTCTGGGGAAATAAAGGCTGCCATTCAATATTGCTTCTTTGCTAATCCTGTCAGAGCAATGTCTCCTTTGTGATGAGTATCAGTTATGCCTAGAGCTGTATTTTACAGCTAAATGCTCCAATTTTATGGCCACCTTATGTGATATTGTGAAACTGATCTAGTGGGTTTTGTGTGTGAAAGAGAAATCAATTTCGCTGTGTAATGCCAAAGCTTAGTAATAACCACAAATTCCATCCTCTTATATAAAATATTAATTTGCTTGAATAGCAGCAGGGGTCTAATTTGCTTCACTGGCCTGTTAATTTTGATTTTCCATAATAAAGGAATTTCCTGGGCATTAGATTTGTTTGAGGTAGAGTTAAATAGTAATGCAGTGAAATACATTCTGGCTGCATGATGTGTGTATAATATATATATAATTTTATAACTTAGACCTTTAGTTTATGATTTTTGTTGTGGATCGGTTTGGGGAATAATTTTGGAATCTGCGGTAATATTAACAGGCCTCCATCCATTGTATGTCTTGCTTCAAGGATTGGTTTTTAATATCTATTAAAATATCCCTACTATATGTACAGACAGATAATGAATCCCGTTTCTGCAGGTTTGATGAAAGAGAGAGATGTCTATGATATCTATCAAGTGAACCGTTGATCCTGTGTCGGTGAAGCATAAAGTATAGACCTTGTCTCTTTATGGTTACAACTCACGAGTGGATAAGAAATCCTGAGATAAAAGTGAATGTAACTGGAAGTGAATAGGTTTGGCACCATTTGACGGAAAATTGGAGTCTTTGATTGACTCTTGTAGGTCACATGATCAGTGGAAATTTTATGAATGGATGTGCAACTTTAAATCTTGCTGCAGGAGTGCATGTACAGGTACCACTTTCAAAACATCCATTTTTTATTTCTTCAAATTAGATTAATTGGTAGGGTTATTTATAAACTATATTGTGAGGACACTGAATGGTGTAAAGAACATGTGTAGTCTGTATTTTCATACTTATTGGGGCCCTAGTTAAGAGACATATGATCGTTAGGAACTTTATGAATTAGAGTGCACACCCACTATAGACTTATATGGGGCCCTTTGGTGTGCAAATGCACACTAAATAGAGCATGTTCTATTTTTTGCAGGCACATAAAAAGAGAAAATGTGAGGGAATCCATTGAAATCAATGGGTCCTATTCTCTGCATGTTGTGCATGCAATTTTGTTGGGCGGAACTATGCACGCAAGTACCCCTGTATGAAGGTGCCCTTAGGATGTTCTTGTGTTTATGCACCCAGTAACACAACCTGCATGGGGGATTTCTATACTTTTTCGTTGCTGAAAGGGTTTGTCTGATTTTGGCAGTTGAATATGGATACAATAATGGGGTCACTATTTTAACTACTGTCAGGACTCAGGGTCCGGGAAACTGGAAGTCCCTGAAAATACCCGCAACCCCTGTCCCTACCTATTTGCCCCCCTGGGCTAAGCCCCAGAGCAACAACTGGGCGACGGTCCCTACACTCACTATGGAAGGGGAACACTTGGACTAACAAACGGACAGACACTGGAACAAACAACAGTAAGGAGAGTCAGACTATCCGGTTCGGCAACGAGAGGTTACGTGGTACAAGAGGGTCAGGCAAAGGCAATGTCAGGTCCAAAAGCAGAGAGTCAATATCAGGAGTCAAAACACGAAGTACGCTGGTGTAGCAGGAAGACCAAACTAACACTGGCACTGGTCTGCAGACACAAGCAGGTCTAAATGCTGTCAGAGCTCCCGCCCCAGCGGCTGATTGGGGCGGGTAGTCTGACAGCAGTTGAGTGCACCCAGCAGCACTGGGGAACCCGCCCCCAGCTCTGCAGGAGGCAGGAAAGGAGACACATACCTGGTTGCTATGATACTGAGGACGCAACGCGGGACAACACCCACCGCGTCCCTAGCAACACGGCGGCGAGGAGGAGCTCGGCGGCCAGGGGAGGTGACGAGGACCGGGGCTCCCCTGCGCCCAACAGCAGCAGCCCGCGTGACAGGACCGGTGGTGAGGGCACAAGGGCCCTGCGAACCACCGATCCTTAAAGTACCCCCCCTTCTACAGGGGGACACTGGACCCCTACGGCCCGGAGTGGGCTTGAGGAGAAAGGCCCTGTGGAACCATCGAACCAATAGTGGTGCATGTACGTCCCGGGCGAGAATCCATGTATGGTCCTCAGGGCCAAAACCCTTCCAATGTACCAGATATTGTAAAATACCTCTCACACGCCGAGCATCAATCAAACGCTCTGCAGAAGGCAGGGAAGGAGACACATGCCTGGTTGCTATGATACTGAGGACGCGACGTGGCACAACACCCACTGCGTCCTTAGCAACACGGAGGCGAGGAGGAGCTCGCCGGCCAGGGGAGGTGACAAGGACCGGGGCTCCCCTGCGCCGCACAGAAGCAGCTTGTGTGACAGTACCACCGGTGAGGACACGAGTGACCCACGAACCGCCGATCCTTACACAAAAATAGCATGGTACCATGTGATGTTGAATACTGTTGTATAAAAAAGACAAAGGGGGAAATTTACTAAGCCTATCCTGGCATTTCCAATGCTGGACTTAGTACAGTTTTATCTGGAGCACCATGTGCTTAATACACAAGGAGGTGCACACTGAATTCATACATAAATTTGTTGGTCCAGGGAGGCCATGCTCCCGCCTTGTAAGCCAAACCCACTTTTCAACATGTGGTGAGAATCATAGAATGGTAGAGTTGGAAGGGACCTCCAGGGTCATCGGGTCCATCCCCCTGCTCAGTGCAGGATTCACTAAATCATTCCAGACAAATGTCTGTCCAGCCTCTCTTTGAAGACTTCCATTGAAGGAGAACTCACCACCTCCTGTGGTAACCTGCTCCACTCATTTATGCCCCTCACTGTCAAAAAGTTTTTTCTAATATCTAATTTGTGTCTCCTCCCTTTCAGTTTCATTCCATTGCTTCTAGTCTTTCCTTGTGCAAATGAGAATAGGGCTGATCTCTCTGGGCTGTGACAGCCCTTCAGATATTTGTAGACCTCTATTAAGTCTCCTCTCAGCCTTCTTTTCTGCAAGCTAAACATTCACAGATCCTTTAACTGTTCCTCATAGGACATGATTTGCAGACCGCTCACCATCCTAGTAGCTCTTCTCTGAACTTGCTCCAGTTTGTTGATGTACTTTCAAATACATCCCCGGTGCTGCGCAGGCTGCTGTGTCCTTAGCGTTGACATAGCATTCTCTTCCTGGTGATGGGGCTTTGAATACCCTGCCTCCAGCAAGCGAGTGCTGTGATTGGATCGATGAACCAATCACAGACATTCAGTGATGTCGGAGTGGATGAATCTACGGACATATGATAAGGAACATGATACACTTGTGGGAAATCATTTCTCCAGACTATAACACAGTGTAACAGATTTAAAGGCCTTAATATTTTAGAAAAAAATATATGCTAGGTCAAGAGTTTATAGTGAGGTTGGAAGAAATAGCTGTCAGCTTAAGGAGCCAAGCGTATGGCCAGCCTAAAGGGGGTATTCCAGAGACTGGGCAACATTTTAAAAATGCCCCTAACATATTCACTTATTGCCATTATTCCAAACATCCATCTAAATAATAAAACTGAACTCCATTAGTTTTTTGCTGACCTGCGGCACCCCTACTTTCTAGCCAGCTTCAGATTTCCACATTGTTATGTAAAATATCTGCCAGAGGCCTTATTCATATGACCGTATTTATGCCGTTTTTTAGCCGCATACAAAAAAATCACACAACAATTGTGACCATCCGAACCATTGGATTTCAATATATTTATTCAGAGAACTGATTTTTGGGCATGTGGAAAAAATTGTGCACGGAAAAAAAATAGCACACCGGCGTCTGTTTTCGGTCGCTGATTTATATGCCATGTCAAAGGATAGGTCTTGCCTAGAGATGAGCGAGCGAACTCGCTAAGGCAAATTACTCGAGCGAGTATTGCCTTTTGCGAGTACCTGCCCGCTCGTCTCGAAAGATTCGGGTGTCGGCGGGGGTGAGTGGTGAGTTGCAGGAGTAAGCAGGAGGGAGCAGGGGGGAAGAGAGAGAGAGAGAGATCTCGCCGCTCCCCGCCCCCTGCCGGCATCCAAATCTTTTGAGATGAGCGGGCAAGTACTCGCAAAAGGCAATACTCACTGGAGTAATGTGCCTTAGCGAGTATGCTCGCTCATCTCTAGTCTTGCCCTATCTTTTGCTGAAATATGCAGGAAGCTCCCATAGATGTCTATGGAAGCGAAATGGCATGAAATATGCTAATTAAGATCGGGACTCAATCACAACAATTCTTCATTCGTGCGATTATAGCGCATGTACGGGCAAATGTATAAATTCATACGATCGTGTGAATAAGCCCAGAGAGTGCAAAAACTACATCTCTCACAATGCCCCATTGCAAGTTACAAGTGTGCATGCACAACTGTACAAACTGTGTCATCCTTACAGAATATGAAGGCACCTGCGCATGCCTGACTAGTAAAACAGTGGAGCGTACAGGTCATAGCCATTGGATACCAATAGAGAACTAAGCGGAAGGAGGTGGAGGGACAACAGGTAAAGCCAAAGGTCTGCAGCCTTAGAAAACAAGTTATAACATTGTAGTGCAAGATTATATGTTTTTGCCTTATGAATCATATAACCTTCACTTTGAATCGCTGGAGTATTGCTTTTAAGTCTGTGGACTTCTCTCTATTATCCAGAACAGAGAGGCGTTACATAAAGTGCTTCTCCATTTTAATAAGCACCTTTTAATAGCTAATCATGGAAAGGAGAATGAGCACTCACCCAGGATCTTGATGACTTGATCACAGGGCTAACAAATGATCAAGGCATGCAGTATCCTTGCAGCAGGACTTCTCATATTAGCACTTTATCAAGCAATTAAGGCATGTTTTACATAAGGAGTTGGCGCTAGAGATGAGCGAGCACCAAAATGCTCGGGTGCTCGTTACTCGGGACGAAATTATCGCGATGCTCGAGAGTTCGTTTCGAGTAACGAACCCCATTGAAGTCAATGGGCAACCCGAGCATTTTTGTATATCGCCAATGCTCGCTAAGGTTTTCATTTGTGAAAATCTGGGCAATTCAAGAAAGTGATGGGAACGACACAGCAACGGATAGGGCAGGCAAGGGGCTACATGTTGGGCTGCATCTCAAGTTCCCAGGTCCCACTATTAAGCCACAATACCGGCAAGAGTGGGCCCCCCCTCCCAACAATTTTTACTTCTGAAAAGCCCTCATTAGCAATGCATACCTTAGCTAAGCACCACACTACCTCCAACAAAGCACAATCACTGCCTGCATGACACTCCGCTGCCACTTCTCCTGGGTTACATGCTGCCCAACCCCCCCCCCCCCCCGCACGACCCAGTGTCCACAGCGCACACCAAAGTGTCCCTGCCCAGCCTTCAGTTGCCCTCATGCCACGCCACCCTCATGTCTATTTATAAGTGCGTCTGCCATGAGGAGGAACCGCAGGCACACACTGCAGAGGGTTGGCATGGCTAGGCAGCGACCCTCTTTAAAAGGGGCGGGGCGATAGCCCACAATGCTGTACAGAAGCAATGAGAAATATAATCCCGTGCCACCGCCATCAGGAGCTGCACACGTGGGCATAGCAATGGGGAACCCATGTGCCACACACTATTCATTCTGTCAAGGTGTCTGCATGCCCCAGTCAGACCGCGGTTTTTTATAAATAGTCACAGGCAGGTACAACTCCGCAATGGGAATTCCGTGTGCACCCACAGCATGGGTGGCTCCCTGGAACCCACCGGCTGTACATAAATGTATCCCATTGCAGTGCCCTGGACAGCAGAGCTAACATCAGATTAAATGCAGGTGGGCTTCGGCCCACACTGCATGCCCCAACCTGACCGAGGTTTTTAATTCATAGACACAGGCAGGTACAACTCCCTATTGTGAAGTCCCTGTGGACCGACAGCATGGGTGGGTGCCAAGAAGCTACCGGCGGTACATAAATATATCCCATTGCATTGCCCATCACAGCTGAGGTAATGTCATGTTTAATGCAGGTGGGCTTCGGCCCACACTGCATGCCCCAGTCAGACTGGGGTTCTTTAGAAGTGGACACATGCAGTTACAACTCCGTGTGGACCGACAGCATGGGTGGCTCCCTGGAACCCACTGACGGTACATAAATATATCCCATTGCAGTGCCCAGCACAGCTGAGGTAATGTCATGTTTAATGCAGGTGGGCTTTGGCCCACACTGCATGCCCTAGTCAGACTGGGGTTCTTTAGAAGTGGACACATGCAGTTACAACTCCGTGTGGACCGACAGCATGGGTGGCTCCCTGGAACCCACTGACGGTACATAAATATATCCCATTGCATTGCCCATCACAGCTGAGGTAACGTCCGATTAAATGCAGGTGGTCTTCAGCCCACACTGCATGCCCCAGTCTGACTGGGGTTTTTAATACATAGACACTGGCAGGTACAAATCCCTAATGTGAAGTCCCTGTGGACCCACAGCATGGGTGGCTCCCTGGAACCCACCGGCGGCACATAAATAAATCCCATTGCATTGCCCATCACAGCTGAGGTAACGTCAGATTTAATGCAGGTGGGCTTCGGCCCACACTGCATGCCCCAGTCAGACTGGGGTTCTTTAGAAGTGGACACATGCAGTTACAACTTCGTGTGGACCGACAGCATGGGTGGGTCCCAGGAAGCCACCGGCGGTACATAAATATATCCCATTGCAGTGCCCAGCACAGCTGAGGTAACGTCAGCTTTAATGCAGGTGGGCTAAAAATTACTAGGATTACAATGTAGGCGAGGGCCAAAAAAAAAGGTGTACCAACAGTACAAATGTACGTCAGAAAAATTGCCCATACCGAACCAAGAGGGCAGGTGAAACCCATTAATCGCTTTGGTTAATGTGGCTTAATTTGTAACTAGGCCTGGAGGCAGCCCAGTTAAAATAAAAATTGGTTCAGGTGCAAGTTTCAACGCTTTAATGAGCATTGAAACGTATAAAAATTGTTTACAAAAATTATATGACTGAGCCTTGTGGGCCTAAGAAAAATTGCCCATTCGGCGTGATTACGTCAGGTTTCAAGAGGTGGAGCAGGAGGAGGAGGATGAATATTATACACAGATTGATGAAGCTAAAAGGTCCACGTTTTTGATGGTGATAGAGAACAATGCTTCCATCCGTGGGTGCAGCCTACGTATTGTTTAGGTATCGCTGCTGTCCGCTGGTGGAGAAGAGAAGTCTGGGGAAATCCAGGCTTTGTTCATCTTGATGAGTGTAAGCCTGTCGGCACTGTCGGTTGACAGGCGGGTACGCTTATCTGTGATGATTCCCCCAGCCGCACTAAACACCCTCTCTGACAAGACGCTAGCCGCAGGACAAGCACGCACCTCCAGGGCATACAGCGCGAGTTCAGGCCACGTGTCCAGCTTCGACACCCAGTAGTTGTAGGGGGCAGAGGCGTCACGGAGGACGGTCGTGCGATCGGCTACGTACTCCCTCACCATCCTTTTACAGTGCTCCCGCCAACTCAGCCTTGACTGGGGAGCGGTGACACAGTCTTGCTGGGGAGCCAGAAAGCTGTCAAAGGCCTTAGAGAGTGTTCCCCTGCCTGTGCTGTACATGCTGTCTGATCTCTGCGCCTCCCCTGCTACCTGGCCCTCGGAACTGCGCCTTCGGCCACTAGCGCTGTCGGATGGGAATTTTACCATCAGTTTGTCCGCCAGGGTCCTGTGGTATAGCATCACTCTCGAACCCCTTTCCTCTTCGGGTATGAGAGTGGAAAGGTTCTCCTTATACCGTGGGTCGAGCAGTGTGTACACCCAGTAATCCGTCGTGGCCAGAATGCGTGTAACGCGAGGGTCACGAGAAAGGCATCCTCACATGAAGTCAGCCATGTGTGCCAGGGTACCTGTACGCAACACATGGCTGTCCGCACTAGGAAGATCACTTTCAGGATCCTCCTCCTCCTCCTCAGGCCATACACGCTGAAAGGATGACAGGCAAGCAGCATGGGTACCCTCAGCAGTGGGCCAAGCTGTCTCTTCCCCCTCCTCCTCCTCCTCAACACGCTGAGATATAGACAGGAGGGTGCTCTGATTATCCAGCGACATACTGTCTTCCCCCGCCCCTGTTTCCGAGCGCAAAGCATCTGCCTTTATGCTTTGCAGGGAACTTCTCCTCAAAGTTTCCAAGGACCTGGCAGATGTCTACCAACCAGGCCCACTCTTCTGTAAAGAATTGAGGAGGCTGACTCTCACTGCGCCGCCCATGTTGGAGTTGGTATTCCACTATAGCTCTACGCTGCTCATAGAGCCTGGCCAACATGTGGAGCGTAGAGTTGCACCGTGTGGGCACGTCGCACAGCAGTCGGTGCACTGGCAGATTAATCCGATGTTGCAGGGTGGCAGCGTCCGTGTGGGACTTGCGGAAATGGGCGCAGAGCTGGCGCACCTTTCCGAGCAGGTCTGACAAGCGTGGGTAGCTTTTCAGAAAGCGCTGAACCACCAAATTAAAGACGTGGGCCAGGCATGGCACGTGCGTGAGGCTGCCGAGCTGCAGAGCCGCCACCAGGTTACGGCCGTTGTCACACACGACCATGCCCGGTTGGAGGCTCAGCGGCGCAAGCCAGCGGTCGGTCTGCTCTGTCAGACCCTGCAGCAGTTCGTGGGCCGTGTGCCTCTTCTCTCCTAAGCTGAGTAGTTTCAGCACGGCCTGCTGACGCTTGCCCACCGCTGTGCTGCCGCGCCGCGCGACACCGACTGCTGGCGACGTCTTGATTGCGAGACAGAGGTTGCGTAGGAGGAGGAGGGTGGTTTAGTGGAGGAAGTATACACCGCCGCAGATACCACCACCGAGCTGGGGCCCGCAATTCTGGGGGTGGGTAGGACGTGAGCGGTCCCAGGCTCTGACTCGGTCCCAGCCTCCACTAAATTCACCCAATGTGCCGTCAGGGAGATATAGTGGCCCTGCCCGCCTGTGCTTGTCCACGTGTCCGTTGTTAAGTGGACCTTGGCAGTAACCGCGTTGGTGAGGGTGTGTACAATGTTGCGGGAGACGTGGTCGTGCAGGGCTGGGACGGCACATCGGGAAAAGTAGTGGCGACTGGGAACTGAGTAGCGCGGGGCCGCCGCCGCCATCATACCTTCGAAAGCCTCCGTTTCCACAACCCTATACGGCAGCATCTCCAGGCTGATAAATTTGGCTATGTGCACGTTTAACGCTCGAGCGTGCGGGTGCGTGGCGGCGTACTTGCGCTTGCGCTCCAACACTTGCGCTAGCGACGGCTGGACGGTGCACTGAGAGACATTGGTGGATGGGGCCGAGCGGAGTTGAGGGTGTGGGTGCAGGCCAGGAGATGGTAGTGCCTGTGTCCTGAGAGGGGGGTTGGATCTCAGTGGCAGGTTGGGGCACAGGGGGAGAGACAGCGGTGCAAACCGGAGGCGGTGAACGGCCTTCGTCCCACCTTGTGGGGTGCTTGGCCATCATATGTCTGCGCATGCTGGTGGTGGTGGCTCCCCGGCTGATCTTGGCGCGACAAAGGTTGCACACTACTGTTCGTCGGTCGTCTGCACTCTCAGTGAAAAACTGCCAGACCTTTGAGCACCTCAGCCTCTGCAGAGTGGCATGGCGCGAGGGGGCACTTTGGGAAACAGTTGGTGGATTATTCGGTCTGGCCCTGCCTCTACCCCTGGCCACCGCACTGCCTCTTCCAACCTGCCCTGCTGCTGCACTTGCCTCCCCCTCTGAAGACCTGTCCTCAGTAGGCGTAGCAAACCAGGTGGGGTCAGTCACCTCATCGTCCTGCTGCTCTTCCTCCGAATCCTCTGTGCGCTCCTCCCTCGGACTTACTCCAATTACTACTACCTGAGTGATAGGCAACTGTGTCTCATCGTCATCGTCCTCCTCACCCACTGAAAGCTCTTGAGACACTTGCCGGAAGTCCCCAGCCTCATCCCCCGGACCCCGGGAACTTTCCAAAGGTTGGGCATCGGTCACGACAAACTCCTCCAGTGGGAGAGGATTCGGAACCATTGCTGCCCATTCTGGGCAGGGGCCCGAGAACAGTTCCTGGGAGTCTGCCTGCTCCTCAGAATGTGTCATTGTAATGGAGTGAGGAGGCTGGGAGGAAGGAGGACCAGCAGCCAGAGGATTCAGAGTTGCAGCAGTGGACGGCGCAGAATTCTGGGTGGTCGATAGATTGCTGGATGCACTTTCTGCCATCCACGACAGGACCTGCTCACACTGCTCATTTTCTAATAAAGGTCTACCACGTGGACCCATTAATTGTGAGATGAATGTGGGGATGCCAGAAACGTGCCTCTCTCCTAATCCCGCAGCAGTCGGCTGCGATACACCTGGATCAGGAGCTCGGCCTGTGCCCACACCCTGACTTGGGCCTCCGCGTCCTCTCCCGCGTCCACGTCCTCTAGGCCTACCCCTACCCCTCAGCATGCTGTATTACCAGTAGTGCAGAAACAGAACGCTGTAATTAAATATGCCGCTTATTGGCCTGTGGTTGGAGGCTGACTTCGCTTACGGAACGCACAGCAGAGGCAGGAAAGAATTTTGCGCAAGCCTGCTGTAACACTTAGCTGGCTGCGTATGAATTAGGACAACTACCCCCAGCAGAGACGCAGTACAGTCAGGATGGTCACAGGCAGTCCAAATAGATTTTTTTCCCCAAATGTTTTTGGAAAAGCCCACTGCCTATATAGACTGCATATGTCTTTCACTGTCCCTGCCTCACCACCACTACTGGCCGTGGACTATGTAAAATTACTGCAGACTGTTTCACTCTGGACAGGATGACAGCGGTGATGTAAGAGGCAACGCAGAGCCAGGGAAGAATTTTGCGCAAGCCTGCTGTAACACTTAGCTGGCTGCGTATGAATTAGGACAACTGCCCGCAGCAGAGACGCAGTACAGTCAGGACGGTCACAGGCAGCCCAAATAGATTTTTTTTCCCAAATTTTTTTGGAAAAGCCCACTGCCTATATAGACTGGATATGTCTTTCACTGTCCCTGCCTCACCACCACTACTGGCCGTGGACTATGTAAAATTACTGCAGGACGCAATGCTCTGCACGGCTGATATACAAAAAAAAAAAAAAATGTGCAACCCTGCTAACAGCAGCCTCAACAGTACTGCACACGGTCAGATGTGGCCCTAAGAAGGACCGTTGGGGTTCTTGATGCCTAAAATCAATCCTAACACTCTCCCTATAGCAGCTCCGGCATCAGCAGCACTTTCCCTGATCTCTGTCAGAATGCATCTGTGGCGAGCCACGGGAGGGGCCGATTTTTATACTCGGGTGACACCTGATCTCGCCAGCCACTCACTGCAGGGGGGTGGTATAGGGCTTGAACGTCGCAGGGGGAAGTTGTAATGCCTTCCATGTCTTTCTATTGGCCAGAAAAGCGCGCTAATGTCTCAGAGATGAAAGTGAAATTAACTCGAACATCGCGTGGTGCTCGCCTCTAGTAACGAGCATCTCGAACACGCTAATACTCGAACGAGTATCAAGCTCGGACGAGTACGTTCGCTCATCTCTAGTTGGCGCCCAAGCTAAACAGCACCTTTAGCATTTTAGTCATCCATTTTTTTAATTATATACCCAAACAGCAACCATTATAGTGAAAAATGGGTGTTGGGTGGAGATATTAAGAGGTGATATTATGTGGGAGCCATATATGTCAGTATTACATGTGCACTGTATAATGATAATTGAGGACTATATGGCAGCAGTTTCTAAGCATCCTGTGGGAGGATAATTTAGACAATTTCTGAAAAAATATGCTGCTGTCTGGAAATACCTTGGTTGTCAGAAATCCTCTGAATTACCTTTAATGATTAAATAGAGCCAACTGTGTTTTTTTTCCCAGCATTGGACGCTGCTAAACTCCCTCCTCTCCTTTTTTTCCAGCTCCCATAGAAGTCAATGGGAGTCTCCAGCATATATCAGCAAAAGATAGGGCATGATTTAGCTTTTCACACACCATATAAAATCAGTGACCAAAAACGGTCCCCGATGTTCTATTTTTGACAGCACAATTTATTTATATGCCCGGAAATTGCTCATGTAAATGGATACACAGCAGCATGGATATTCTTCGGTCAACAGAAATCCTCAGTATGACTATTAGCTTCAATAGCTTAAATAGTGGCAGCTGTCTTTTTTTCCGAGCACCGGATGCAGGTAAATTCCCTCCTCCTCCCTTTTTTAAAAATTTCCATAGGAGTCTATGGGAGCTTCTTGTGTTTTTTGGCAAAAGATAGGTCATGACCTAACTTTTCATGCAGAAAGAAAAATCGATGACTGAAAATGGCCGCCAATTTCACATTTTGATTATGTGATTATTTCACACGCCCGAAAATTGCCCATGTGAATGGATTCATTGGAATCAAATGCTTCACATGATCACGTTTTTTGCACACACCTCAAGTAGCTGCGTAAAAACAATTGTGTGAAAGAGGCCTTACCGTGTAAGGGCTTCTTCACATCGCTGTATTTGAGTGGGTATTTACGGACGCAAATTCTGCAAGTGCCAAGCATAGAGAGCAGTACTCTTTGAGTCCAATGGGTTCATTCTCATGAATGTGTTTTGCACGCAAATTTCTCTTGTGCGGTAAAAAGTAGGACCGCCTCTATTTTCATGCACCCTATAGAGGCACCAAATGAAAACACAACTAGTGTTTTTTTTTGGCCTCACAAGAATTGATAAGTATCCTAAAGAGAGAAACAATTTGTATGCACCGTTAAATAAATCCGCTGTACATTTATGCATACATTTGCTTACACTATTACCCTTTTTTCCCAACTCTGCCAACTCCATTGACATAGAATGAAACCATTTCCAGCATCCAATAAAACACATTAGTTCCTATAAAAGTGGAGAATGTATCAGTTGTTAATGAAATGATTATAGTCAGTATACTACACAGATGTGTTGGGAAATTGAATAAAAGCAATAGACTGGCCATTTTTTGTCTATTCCTTTTGTATTCTACCAATCTAAGGATAAAATAAAACTTCTTACGTTCAATTGACCTTCTTTTCCAAAGCCAGGTCCATTAACAAGCGATACATTTTATCCAAATAATGACTCCTGTTTATAAAGGCACAGATGAAGTTTAAGCGGACAGCAGGTATTCAATTCCTTATCTGCTTTCCTGCCAAGTTGCTCATTCGTATTTTTGAGTTTGTCCAAACCAATGAGGTGGCAAACATTTACACCGGCCTTGCAAAGAGCTTATTCATATTTAAATAAAGCTATTATCTCTGCCTTGAGTTTCAATAGTTTTATACTCATCCTCTGGAGAATTCCTCTCGGCACTGCCATCTAATCAGCTTTAGCTTTTAATTAAACAGCTGTCATTTGCTTCCTAATTCTACTTCGACCTGATGTTCTATTAAATTTTAATTTACGCTAGACTGGATAAGGAATATATTCCTTCAGACAACAAAGGAATACTATTAACTAGGTTACAGTTGTAATTAAAAAAATGGAAAAACATTGGCTACTTCTATTGCCAGTTTCAGAAAGTTGTCACAATTTCGTTTTCAATTTTGATCATTCGTTAGAACCATTTGTCACACTTGCTTCAGCAGTTTGCATGAATCAAAGGGACCAGGTGCTGCAGAAAACATAAATTTATTAAGCTACAACTATGATTCAGGGCTGGACAGATTTCAGTATTTCAGTAGTCACTGGACTATAATGCTGTCAGATTTAAGGAATCATTTAGAATTATTATATGTATATTGATGGATGAGCATCTCTCCTGGCTCGTCGGGTCTATATTAAAAGGCTTCTGTTGTCTAAGATTTCTTGATGAAATGTCTCAACATGGATAAATTATTTTAAACAGCAGTAATGTTGTTAAGGCTTGGGCATGACGTAACCTTGGTCTTTTGCCTAGTGCCCCAGGTGTCCATGGCCAGAATTCGCCATTTTCCACATGCTCAGTACATGGGTACAATTATATGTAAGGTAGTAGGAAAGCAGAAATAGTCATTGGGTCACGGCTGCTTTCCTGTCTCTATAAATCAAATGTTGGAGCGAACATCACTTATTGCATCTGACAAGTAGGCATGAGCGCCACACACTAGACAGGTTAAAAGGAGACTCTGTGGCTACATTTTTGGGGGGACACAGTGATTAAGTCTGTGGGGGAATCTGTGACTGTCATATGGGGTCATGTGGTTGACCTTTGGTGCATATGTGCCTGGAACTCCTGGGTGTTGTAGCATGCAACCTAAGAACATGCACGAATATTAGTTGATGTGTATATAAACATATCATTTGAAAAGGCGGGAGGGGTATTGTCTATCCTTGAGGAGAGCACCTAGAAGGGGAGTGAGGAGACTTGTAAGGCCATGCATGCTCCTCTGAGTAAATGAGGGGCAAACACTCCGAAACAGCTGTCTGTGTATGGGTTCGGGCTTGATTTTCAATTCCCAATTTTTCTTAAGACCTCTATAAAGGGTTGTACATTGATTTGAAGGAATACTGCCATCCAACAGGTAGCGCTGCAGAGCCAATGTTCAATCTTCCTTATTTGCATTGGAAAAGGCTATACTTATTGATACGAGGACAGGTTACATCACAGGTTCACAGCAACATGCAGGAGCCACAGTGCTATATGAGGCAGATCATGCAGGTGCAAAATACCGGTGAACAACCACAGGTATACCTTCCAGCTGCTTAGTTGATAAACAAGGCTTATATAAGCTGTCATTCACATGCTTAGGTATAGTGCACTATGAGAAACATCAGCAACAAATTTGCTGTGTGTGAATGCACCCTCATATAGGTATGTGTTCAAGATGTCATACCATCTTTTTAGTTATTCACTTTACAGGAAATCAAGCTAGAGTCAGAATGGCCATGGCATGCTGGTAATGCCAGTTCCTTTCAAAGCTAAATTAATGAACCTTGGAGCAGTAGCAGTTTACTCCTCCAATAGTATTATATGTGCAGTAGTTAATAAGTGTGCGGTGCTCTGGACAGACTTCCACTAGTTTGCAAATTTGTCTGACAGGCACAATGCAAATTACAGAGAATGGTGTGTCTATGAATAGCCACACAGTCCTTTCAATGATCAGGTAGAGTGCTGCTGTCTCAAACTCATAGGCGTAGCGTCAGGGGGTGCTGGGGTCACCATGGCGACCCGGCCCCTGCGCTCAGGGGGCCTCGTGGCCGCCCTCCGCAATACCAACATGCACATTTAGTGCATTAATCGCTGTCCGTTCTGACTGCAGCAAAATTCTCATCATGCAGCAGCCAGAACGGCCAGCCCAAGAGGAAGGCCCGGCAGAGCAGGGAGGAGGAGGGGGGAACTCACATGGGCCGGCAGGAGAGGAGGGAGGAAGTCACATGGGACGGCAGGGGAGGAGGGAAGAAGTCACATGGGGCGGCAGGGGAGGAGGGAAGAAGTGACATGGGGCGGCAGAGCACAGTGATCATGTGCTGCCACCTGCTTCCTGCTGAATGGGAAGCTTCTGAGTTTGCCTCTCCTGCTGCTGTCACATGGAGGAGAAGTGGACCGGGCCCTGGGGTAAGTGCATATGTGTGTGTCTGTCTCTCTCCTTTATCTATCTATCTATCTATATACTATCTATCCCATATCTATATACTATCTATCTATATACTATCTATCTATCTGCTATCTATATACTATCTATGTATATACTATCTATCTATCTATCATCTATATACTATCTATCTATATACTATATCTATCTGCTATCTATCTATCTATCTATATATCTATCTATCTACTATCTATCTATTTGCTATCTATATACTATCTATCCCAAATCTATCTATATATTATCTATCTATCCCATATCTATCTATATACTATCTATCTATCCCATATCTATCTATATACTATCTATCTATCTGCTATCTATATACTATCTATCTATTCATCCATCTATCTATATACTATCTATCTGCTATCTATACACTATCTATCTCATATGAGATAGATAGTATATAGATAGATAGATGAATAGATAGTATGTAGATAGATATTATATAGATAGATGGATGAATAGATAGATGGCATATAGATAGCAGATAGATAGATAGATAGATAGTATAGAGATAGATATGAGATAGATAGATAGTGTATAGATAGATAGTGTATAGCTAGATATGAGATAGATAGATAGTGTATAGATAGATATGAGATAGATAGATAGTATATAGATAGATAGTGTATAGATAGATAGATAGATAGTATATAAATAGATGGATGAATAGATAGATAGATAAATAGTATATAGATAGAGGATGGATAGTATATAGATAGATATGGGATAGATAGATAGATAGTATATAGATAGATATGGGAAAGATAGATAGTATATAGATAGATAAATGATAGATAGTATCTAGATAGCAGATAGATAGTATATAGATAGATATGGGATAGATAGATAGATAGTATATAGATAGATAGATAGACACATGTTCAGAAAACGCAGCTTGTAATCATGGCATTTTTACCAGAATTTCAAGCAGTGTTTTCGAACACAGGTTACAGCGTCTGACTGCGCTTTTTAATGCACCCCATCATTGTGATAGGTTATGAGGTGTGTTAAAAACCACGACAACGCAAAAATAGAACAGACAGCTCTCGAAAATCACAGCGTTAGGGATACCGCGTTCGAGCCCAGGTTTAAGTAAGTTCATTAAAATCTCTGGGAGTGTTGTACTGCGGTTAGAACAGTGCTCAGGACACCGCGCTAATAGCGGTAAAAAGCGGTGTGTGTGAGTGGCCTGCAGGGCTACAAACAAATTTTCATGTGCAGGAAATGCATCATGTTTGGAAAGATTACGCTAAGGGACAGATCATGTATGCAGCACGATCTAGGTATGGGTACGGGGGAATGTGGGGTGGAGGCCCAGGGGGGGGGGGGGGCCCGAGCTGAACTTTTGCACCCGGGCCCCTGAGCCCTTAGGTACGCCCCTGCTCAAACTGGTTTGGCCATACCATTATTTCTTACATGCTGTCATAAATTTACACTTCATATAAAAAGTGACATCTCAAGTAGTCAAAAGAACACTTAGATGGGTTAAGCTTTATATAGCCACCGAAGGGGAAGTTGTGTATAGGTTTCGCCTTGCACACTTCATGATTGAGTAGATGTTCTAAAAGTGTTAATAGATAGATCACTGCAGAGGAAGGAAAAGTGGCGTCACCCGTGACAACACAAAGCAAGAATCAAGTTGAAGCAATTTCCGGTTACCCACTACTTTAATAGCCTGCCCTTGGCCCTGGTGGATGTTTCCCTGGCTACCCTCCAGGTGGGAGACAGTAGTGCCACCGTGACAAGGCCTACAACTCATCCCCGCTATCTCTTAGCCTAGGGCTCGCTCCTTAGACGCCGCACTTATACTATCAAATCAGATAGGCTGCCCAGCACCTTCTAAGGGACCTTTCACATGGGATGGAATATTCTGCAATAGAGTTATGCTATATGCTGTCACTGAATTTGGCACCAAAATCCGCACGGCTAACTGCGGAATTTGATGTGAAATCCTAGGCAGAATTCCATTTTCAATTCTGCATAAAAATCTGTATGTTTACAGTGTGGATTTTGGTGCTGAATATTTTGCAGGAGGACAGATTAGTGAAACGTCCCTAAGTACACCCTCACAAATTACTGACAGTAATGTGCATGTAGAATTTAATCTACTATTTAATATTGGACACTAAGCCCTGCAGCAGCTAAACTCCACAAACAACTTTCATGACTTTGTGTCTTGCTGAGTAGTATGATTGTCCCTTTCACTTACATATTTGGGACGGGATCCATATTACAGCCCCCATGGTTGCTGCTACTCTAACACCTCTTATTGTTTTTACTTTGTCTTCTATCGCTTCCAGGCATAATCACTAATGTGGGTTTTTCTGACAGCTATTTTCTTACTTAAAGTGTTCTGAATGACCTTCAGTGGCCACTACACATTATGAACTCACACTCTCTCTGACACATTGAGATGCTGCCGGTCTACAATTTTTAACCTGGTTTTAAAACTCTTGCATTAGCCGTCCCAATATGAGAAGCGAATGTGCCTATAATTCATCCTTTATTACTTGTAATTGTGCTGCTTCATATCACTACCGCTTTCCAAATGGCACACAAAGTGATGAAGGTTATACCAACTGGCCTGGCAATTGCTGAATTGAGACTCACACATATGTCATTTATTTCTTCCAAATAGTGAGCACAGCAGTACTAATACACTCTTAGCCTCCGTCTCTGCAAGAATAACAATAAGGCAGCAGTTAAGCGTTCATAGAAAACTGTCCTATAGTAACATTTGCTCAGATGTTCAGCAATTGTGGCTGACTTATCATGGTGGTTATCATATGAGAATGTACAGTAGAATCGGTCTACTGGTTTTAAGACTATGAGCAAATAAAACTGATTCACCTTCTAGAGAATCAAGGGAGAAAACAATTTTTAAGGATTTTCTCATCCTTAGATAGTGCCTATAACAAAAAGTAGGACTGTTTTAGCCAGTGGTAAGGTAGAGTCCCTTACTGCAAGCACCGAGTCATGACTGACCCCTAGGGTGACGTCACATTGTGACGTTTTCTTGGCAGACTGTGTTTGTGGGGTGGTTTGCCATAGCCTTACCCAGTCATCTTTTACCTCCCAGCAAGCTGGGTACTCATTTTACCGCCCTTTGAAGGATGAAAGGCTGAGTCAACCTTGAGCTGGCTGCCTGAACCACACTGGGACCGAACCTGCAATTTTCAGGTCATCAGCGAGAGCTTAGGACTGCATTTCTACTGCCTTAACGCTTTGCACCACACCACAATTGTAAAAGCCTAAAACACATTATTTAGCAATAAGTCTAATTATCGCCCAGTTAGACATTACAATTGCAGGTGGGATAGTTTCAGTTATCTATTCAGCACAACCATTGTCTATAGGGTTAGTAGGGCCTATGAATATCACGGTGAAGGCTGCTATCCTACTTGCCATGCTCTATCCATTCTGCATCCCTGATTTATGCCCTTAGGGCTCATGTGTGCTCCTGTTCTCACTCTTAAAGGGACAGCATGCATTCTTTAAAACTGTCCCCTTCCAATCACATTCCTGTATCTGCTATATTAGGCCTCTTCCCCTCCCCCCCTACAGTAGATGCCTAAGCAATTGGTTTACTAATGCCATTTGTGACAAAGCCATTGTTTGTGTATATTCGAGTTCTGACCCTCTCCTGACTGACTATTCTGACCTTTGTGCTCCCTGACCTCAGCTCTATATTCTGGACTTCATTATTGCTAACTGCCCGTCCTGACCTTCAGCCTGGACCTCGTAATGCACCTGTTCAGACCATCAGGTACTGCACTTAGACCCAATGCAGCATCAATAGCCATACTTCCAAGCCTATCTAAACAAGTAATGACTTGGGGATACTGCAGCATAGACTGTATCCCATTTGGTGGGGTTAAGGATGAAAACTGGGGTTCTCCAGGTGCTGCCTTCTCAGATAGCTCAAAATAAAACTGGTGTGTGGCAAAGTGGATCCACATCCACCTGCCTGACACATAGATTCTTACAGTATTAATGTATTTTGCACAGTCAAAAGTGATTTTAATTGTTCATTTTAAGCGGCTATTTCCTGCTGAGGAGAGGTTACTGTAGTTTTTCTTCTGAGGAATCCAGAAAAAATGGACCCTCAATCACTACTTTATCTCACATATGTACAAATATACATGTAGATAATATAAGCAGTTCCTTCACTAAGTTATGTATTTATGCATTTACTATATAATGAGTTTAGTGGCCCTTTAATTAGCTACTTATTTTTTTCTATGAAGACCTTTATAAATTGTTCATTTTTTACGTCTTTTCCTTACATAGATTGCTAAATAGATTGCTAACCATTTAGATGCTGATGTAGTATCGATGTAATTCATGTGTGCACCGTGTTATATGCAGTAGTTTTGTAAATATGAATGCTTATTATGAACATTTGGTAGATATATTCACATTTGCTTGTAGCATTGTTACAAAAATGTTTATAGAAAGTTGAACAGAAACATCTCATGGTATATGTCCAATGGTGGACAGTGAATTACTAGCTTGATAAAAATCCCATCTCTTACCTTTCTTGTTGTGAAGATTAACTACAGATAGATTTCTTTCTTTTTTTTAAACTCATTTTATTGAACAATAAATATACCGTACAATATATCAACTTTGCATACATCGTAAGTTTTTCAGATTAAGGGAGAACTCCACAGGTACATTGATACAACTGACATATAAATACAGTGCATTAGGTTACAGTGTCAGTAGAGTGTAACAGTTGGCACCCACATTATCGACCAGCTCTGGATACAGTTCTGTTCAATAAACCTTGGAGCAAATCTTGTGTGAAAGACGTGTCCGTTGAGCCACACCATCTCCCCCATACCTTGTGAAATTTCTCTGAGTATTTTCTATTTTTATAGACTATGTTCTCATACGATAAGGTGGAATTAAAGGGGTTGTCCGGCCACACAGGGTAAAAATTTTTATAATGCTGCTGCTTTCCTTTCAGTAAGGATAGTAACAGACAGCATACAGGGGCTCAAACCGGCCAGCAGATCAGCTGCAATGTCAGTTTCTTACCTTAGATTCTGATCTTCACTGCAGCTTTCAAAGATGGCGCCTCTCTGCGCTCTCCCTCTTCTGTGTGCGTGCTCCCGATGGTAGTAAGAGACATGAAAAGGCAGGATTTCATGGCCTCCCAAAGCTCACGTCCTAGCCCCGCCCACGACACGCCCACCTCTATTGAACTGCTCTACAGTCTCTCCCCGCCCAGGCCCCGCCCCCTGCTGCATACTATAATCAGAGGGGGTGTGGCCAGGGGAGACTGCGTTATACACTCATGTCAGGATAAAATCCTGGCATGACTGTAAACACTAGCACTGTGTATAGTGAATGGAGAGGGGCTGGGGAGAGCCCAGAGAGAACTCTCCTGCAGCCCCCCACTGCAAGGCTACCTACTGCCCCCCCACCCTGCTAAAGTGAAACAAAACATTTCCCCACACACACATGCCCTCATAGTTCCCCTCCCACAGTGCCACCCCCCCTCACAATGACCCCCCCCACAGTGCACTCTCCCACAGTGCCCCCCTAATGATCCCCCACAGTGCCACAAACAGTGCCCTCTACAGTACCCCCTACACATGCCCCCCAGTGTCACCCCTACAGTGCCCTCCAAAGTAGCCCCCCTCATTCCCCCCAACCACAGCATTCTCCACAGTCCCCCCTCAACAGTGCCCCCCCAGTATCCCCCCCCCACAGTGCCCTCCGCAGTCCCCCCCCTACACATGCCACCCCCCCAGAGTCCCCCCCACTGCACTCCAAAGTAGCCCCCCTCCACATGCCCCCCATCCACAGCGTCCCTATACAGTGCCCCCCCTGTGACCTCCCCCACAGAGTCCCCCTTTACAGTGCCCACACACAAGTACACTAACAGCACCCCCCCCTCCCCCCTCCCCCCGGGACTTCTGACAGCCGGGTCTCCTGGACATTGCACACACACACATCACTGCCGCTCGCTCGCTCCCGCCCCCCCCCCCCTCCCGGGACTTCTGACAGCCACTTGCACACACATATCCATCCATCCTCCCCCCTCCCTCCCTCCTCCCCCCCCCCCCATGAGAGCCCGCCCCTCCTCTCATTCTTACCTTGGAGTTGAAGAGCCAGCAGACACGCCTCCCCTGCAGGCAGCTTCCCAGGCTGAAGTTCTTCTGCACATGCGCAGAGCTGTGCTGGAGAGGCGCGTCCCCGGTCGTCCCGACAAGAAGAGGAGAAGAGACTTGTCGGAACCAGGAACCATGGCAACCGAGGAGCAACACAGGGGGGGGGGCAGCCAAGAGGTAAGTGAATAACTTCTGTTTTCCTAATTTACAATGCACAATGTATATTACAAAGTGCATTGTATTGGGCAAACAGAAGTAATGAGACCTAATGTTTATGGCCGGACAACCCCTTTAACAATACTCAGCCACATCGAGAGTGTTGGGGAACGTCTATCCATCCAGCGTAAAGCTGTTGTTTTGCGGGCCAGGAACAAGACCCTAGTAAGAAATATCCAATCATGAAATTGCCAGTGCTCCTCATCCAAAACACCCAAAAAGCATATGATCGGGTCAAGTGGAGCTGGCATCCCCATTAGCTGGCTTAGAAATTCTGTAACCTCCTCCCAATATGCATAGATATCTTGGCAGCTCCATATTAAATGATTAAAATTTGCCCCTCCTACTCGGCATCGATGACATTGGTTGGTAGATATCCTGTTCATTTTATAAAGCCTAGTCGGTGTTAAATAGCACTGGTGAAGTATATATAATTGAGTTAATTTATTGTTTGCGGCTGGTGATACCATGGTATATGATGCCTTCGCGACATCCCATTGCTTGCCAGTAAGGGAGGGGATAAGTCCCTTCCATCTATCCATCACTGACATTGGCGTATAGGAAATTTTAGAATGCAGCAGATGGATGTACAATGATGATATCAGACCCCTGGGGCCTTGAGTGCGCATTATGCCTATCAGTGGGTACAGAGACAGAGGTTGCCTTGGTTCTGGGAATTGTGCCATAAGAGCATGCCGGAGTTGCAAATATCCATAGAATCCAGTCCTAGGCACTTGGTACAGCTGCTGGAGCTGTTTAAAGGAGGCTAGTACCCAGTCAATATACAGATGTTCCAATGTTGTAGTTCCTAGGTTAACCCAGAACTGCTTATCTGGTAGAGTCACAAGATGTGGGAGTGTTCTATTATCCCACAGAGGAGTTTCTAAAGGGGTACCTACATAGTTAGTCAGTGATTTACATGTCTGCCACACTCTAACTGCCAGTTTATAGATAGGTAGCATCTGCTTGGCCAACAGGTCTGGTTTCTCCAAAACAATCCAGAGGGAGATTTCGGACAGAAGAACCATTAGTTGGTGTTCAGAGTTTTGGAGGGGAGCATTTGATAACCAGTGCCGCATATACCTAAGTTGTCCGGCTAAATAATACAGCTTAAAGTCTGGAAGCGCCGTTCTTGCCATGTCTTTAGGGCACTCTAGGGTCTCCATACGAAGCTTAGTTTTAGATTTTCCCCAAATGAAGGATACTACTGATGAGTTGGTCTTATTGAAAAATGTCTGGGGTATGATTGTGTCTGCGTGTTCTAGGCAATATGATATTTGGGGAGAACAATCATTTTAATAAGATTTATTCTACCAGCCACAGATAATGGTACGGTGCTCCATGTTTTGAGTTTATGTTGCAGAGACGTTAATAGAGGGGCAATATTCAAAGCAAAACTCAGCGTGTGAGCTCTAGAGATATAAATTCTGAGATATTTAAATTGGGAAGTGATCTGTAGGTTGTAGAATACCTCTCCTATCTGCCAACCCCCAAGTCTCAGGGGCATAAACGCAGACTTCTGCCAGTTAATGCGTAGGCCTGAGAAACTCCCAAACCCATCTATTAGAGAGATAGCCAGTGGCAAAGTGCGTCTAGGTTCAGACATATATAATATTAAATCATCAGCGTACAAACCTATCCTATCCTCTCTACCTCCGATCTCAACGTCCTTGTATGACCCATGTTGTCGAATTATTAGAGCCAATGGCTCTATTGCAATAGCAAACAGAAGGGGGGACAGTGGTCAGCCCTGTTGAGTACCCCTGTGTAGTGCAAAGAAGGTGGAGGTCAGGCCATTCACCACAACACAGATAGATTTCTCATTGCCCATAACTTTTAATAAGATTGTCACTAGAGATGAGCGAGCACCAAAATGCTCGGGTGCTCGTTACTCGGGACGAAATTTTCGCGATGCTCGAGGGTTCGTTTCGAGTAACGAACCCCATTGAAGTCATTAGGCGACCCGAGCATTTTTGTATATCGCCGATGCTCGCTAAGGTTTTCGTTTGTGAAAATCTGGGCAATTCAAGAAAGTGATGGGAACGACACAGCAACGGATAGGGCAGGTGAGGGGCTACATGTTGGGCTGCATCTCAAGTTCACAGGTCCCACTATTAAGCCACAATAGCGGCAAGAGTGGGCCCCCCCCCGCACTGTCAGCATAAAGATCGTTCTCCTCTGCCATAGCTGTAACAGCTGTGGCAGAGAAGAACGATGTTAGCCCATTGAATTCAATGGAGCTGGCAATACAGCAGGTTCCACTGAAAGCAATGGGCTGCCGGCGTGCGCAGGATGAATTGTCGGGAAGGGCTTAAATATATAAGCCCTTCCCTGCAATTCATCCAGAAATGTGTAAAAATAAAAATATATACCGTATATACCGGCATATAAGGCGACGGGGCGTATAAGACGACCCCCCAACTGTCACCTTATACGCCGGGAATACAGCGGAGCAAAGAATAAAAATCATTACTCACTTCCCCCGGCATTCTGCGGCGCTGCTGCAGGCTGTCGCTCCCTCCTGGTCCCCGGCAGGGGCAGATTTTAATACTCAGGTGAAACCTAATCTCGCCAGCCACTCACTGCAGGGGGGTGGTATAGGGCTTGAACGTCGCTGATTCCCACACACACAGCTCTACTACATCCATCCTGATTCCCACACATCCCACACACAGCTCTGCTATATCCACCTCCATCCTGATTCCCAGACATCACACACAGCTCTGCTACATACTGATTCCTTCAGCTCATCCAGCAGGGATGACAACCAGCACAGCAGACTCCTGGATGTTGTTTAATATCAGTAAAATTTACCCCTCCATCACTTTTCGGCAACATTAATTTTGTTAACGCAATCCTATCATGCTTATTAGCACAAATCAGTGCAGAGAAGGCAGAAGGCAGTCTTTTAATGTCTAAATAGGGGAATAGTTTGTAAAGGGTACAAGAGCTGAGCAAAGCTAACCATTTTAATTAAATGGCAGCGGCCCAGTGGTGAGAAAGGACGGGTAGCCCATCTTTTTAAATCTGAGAGGACTTTTTTCTGTCACAGAAGAATAATTCAGATTATATAAAGGGGATATCTTGGGCCGATCTTGTAAGGGGTGGGATAGAAAGAATAGCATTTCATCAGCAACTAGATGCTCTTTGTACAGTATATACAACTACAAATTTGGAGGAAGAGTGACTAAAATTGTTTTCATGTTGGTTTAATTACAAAAGAACAAAATACAGCAGAAATGATATACTTACTGTATATAATTTGCAGCTATGACGTATGTCATTTGACTGCATTGTTCTGCATGTTGTCCATTTTTTAAAGACTACAGCTAAATGTTAGCTTAGAGGTAATACTGAAATGCAGTATGACACATGCTGCAATCAGCACATTTTTTTGTTCAGCTTTTCTTCACTTTTGATGTGTTTTTGGGTCAGTGGAGTTTTGGGTCATCCTGCTCTAAGTGTGATGCTTTTTTTCCTGCGTTTTCCCATTGACTTCTCCATAAAACTATAAAATAAAAATTAAAAAAGCTTGCAAAAAATGCATGGAAATCATATTTTTTTACAAGCCAAAAAAATAACACCTGTGTGAAGGAAGCCTAAGACTGCACTGTGTAAATTGTATGGTAATAAATACCTGTAAAGAAAACATTGCTAATATAGATACTCCTTATGTTAGCTTCAACCTCAATGGTAAAGATGCTGGCACTGTATAGACTGCACCAATTGCTTATTTGCAGCTATACAACAGTGTGTCTCTATCAATGCTCCAGAACTACTCCCATTGCTTGCTCAAACTGTGAAAGCGGGGGGGTCTAAACTGAGCACGGCGTGAGACCAATGCTTGACATGGCCTCGTATCTGCATGAACATTGGATTAACATGCATTATTCAGCAGAGTATTACTAGCTGCCTAGAACATTTCTTGTTCTTCAATTTGTGTGTCAGGCTTGGAAGTCCCAGCTTCTTTTTATCAGGAAGAAGTGAATTCAGCTGGAAGAGGTTTTTACGTTGAAATCCATGTGGACTGTTTTCATTTTCTGTGTATTGTTTAGTTATTAGAAACTGCTGCAGAGAGAAAAATGAAATATCAATAATTTTATAAATATAGAGGATCAAACATATGAACATATTTATTCTATAATATAGGTTTCTGTTTAAACATAAAACTTTTATGTAGACACTCTGGCTCTCTAACTGTTGTAGAAGTAAGCGCAAACTAAGGCTAAAGTGTTGTTCCAACTGGAATAACCTTGTCCATATATCCTATAAGGACATATAGATGTCAAGGTTGGGTTCTCTGCTCAAAGTGCCGTCTAAGCAATGTGAAGAGCCTCTTCAAAGGCTGTTTTGGTGCACATGAAATATTCATGTCAAGGCTACTGTAATGGATTAAGACAATTCAATTATTATATTATGAAACTATGTAACTCATTATTCATAATCTTTCCTCATCTCACTCAACCTCACACTGCCCCCACCAGACCTATCAATCACAGTCAATGGATCCATGCCCTCCTTAGTATCATAAGTTCACTGCCTCCAGGTAATCTTTGATTCCACTGTGTACTTCAAACTGCATATCCAAGCCTTTATCACCTCAGCTCAAAACCTGCAGCTCAAAAACATCAAATCCGCACCTCCCTCAACTTCAAATCAACAAAAATGCTAGCTGTTGTCCTCATCATCTAATGTGTAGACTACTCTGTGGCCTCCCATCCAACATTCTTGCACATCTCCAATCCTCTGTACCTTTGCTGCCCAGCTAGTCTACCTTTCCTTCCATTGCTCCTTTATCTCTCCCCTTTGCCAATCCCTTCACTGACTGTCAATTGCCCAGGAAATTCAGTTCAAAATATTATCAATGCCCTTTGACCTAATGTCGTGATACCTCCCTACATATAATTGCTGGACCTAACAAGACCTCTTTCTTTGATCTCTTGTAATCTGCTCCTCACACAATTGTCTTCAATATTTCTTCTATGCAACCCCCATACTCTAAAAGTCCCTATCAAAAAATGGTCTACCAAAAAATTGTAACACATGTTCAAAACCTTCAAAAGGAACCTTAAAACCCACCTCTTCAGAAAAGTTAACATCCGATACCACACTACCATATGAGCAGCTTCAACCTTTACCTACGTATATAGCATTAAAAGGACCCCATATTAGAACTCAAAAGAAGACAAAATCTCTCACCCAGATCACAACAATTGCCTACGGCACAGGAGAGCATCATGACTCTTTTTACATGCAGTACATTGCCATTACCATTGGGCATAAGGACGAGAGTAACCTGAGCTCTATTCATTGATCCATAGCAGCAGCATAGTCTACATCTATAGTATGTATACATTTTACTGTCCTAATGCCTCAGTCATGTCCATGCCCCTTTGGAGAATACTAAAACATAGTGTCAAGAAAAAAATGAAAATATGGCAAAACAAACCTATAACTGGCACCATTTTAAATAACATATTTATACTAAAAAAATATTTCTTCAACACTTTTTATGCATGTGCCCCAAAATATTTAGATAACTTTCCTGTTGGTCTACTGTGGTGATAGAATTAGATGTGCTGACTCAACAATGGTGTCCGTAGAGACAGTCGTACAATGCTGCCAACTATGTAAGTGATGTTTACTTTTTTCTTCATACGTTCTGCCTTCAAACCGCGTTAGAAATCATTTTTCAGCAGAGGATACAGATAACAGTGAAGTAAGCAATGTGGAAAACTCTCCAGACATTTATCAATGATATTATCTCAAAGGAGCTGGAAGCACAGCAGCCATCCATAACAAGAGCTGCTTCCTGAACTTGTGTACAGTGTCATTAAGAGGCCAGAATCCACAGCTACCTACACTGAATGGGGCAGAGAGAGCAGCTCATTTAAAGCAATTAATCAAACGGCCGTGGTGCAGAGGTCTAAATGGAGGCTGTGCTAATGGAATCATTAGCGTACAAGTACTGTAAATTCATCAGCGGAGCAGATATGTATAATCTGATGGTCAGTACAATATCTGCAGCGTAGAAGGCTGTTGAAGCATTTTAAAATCTTGCTCTGGCAATCAGTCTCTGTCTGTTTGAACGTTTAGCCCTTGGAGGCAGCGGCTTTGTATAATGTTAGTAAATATCTGTGCAATCTGCCAAGGCCTTTCTACTCGGTTTAAGAAGTAATTTGGTTTACTGGATTTAGCACTTAGATCCTTGCCAGCAACCTGTGTATTATGTTTTATATAACTGAAGATTCTTGAGTATTCCTTACAAACTATATTATTCTACGGGATTGCTTGAAATCAGTTTTTTTCTTGCTACCCAATAGTGGCTCCTGTATAAGGCTATATTTACATGACAGATTTTCATGCAGATTTTGGCACAAGTATGCTTCTTTGGGGAAATTCGGTCACAAACTGCTTCCCGTTGATTTAAATGGGGAATCCGCATTGCCATTTAACTGGCACAGAATTTTCTATACATAGATTTAAATGCAGACTTTTGGATTACAGAAAAAAATTGACAAGTCATTTATTTTATGTAGATTCCATGCAGATTTTAGTTAATTGTGCTCTCATTAGTCAATAGTGCTCCCTCTGTGCCTCTATTAGTTAATAGCACCCCCTTTATGTTCCCATTAGTTAATACTGCCTACTTTAGTTAATAGTTCACTCGTTGTATATCCATAAGTTAATTGTGACGCCTTTGTGCTTCATAACACACTCTTTAATATGACTCTAACTTTCATTGCTTCATTTCCTCTGTGCAGCCTCGGGAATCCTCCTGTACATCAAGAATGCTGCTCCTCAGCACTGTCTTGTTCACTCCAACCTGCGACAATACCATGATAATGCAGAATTCTCCTTTATGACTCTGTCTCCTGCACTCTTGCCCATGGCATCTTCTTATGCATTATGAATAGAGATGAGCGAGCACCCAAATGCTCGGGTCCGCGTTATTTGAGTCGGGCTTTTCGTAAAATTCGAGAGCTCTACTCGAGTAACAAACCCCATTGACTACAATGGGAGACTCGAGCATTTTGGTATGTGGGAAGCTGGGTCCTGAGCTTTTTTTTTGTCTTGGTTCGTGTGTTCTCTCTCTCTCTCCCCTGCGTGCCGGACAAAAAATTTGCCATTGACGCACGCTGCGTCAAGGTAGGGAGAGGCCAAAACAGGCACGTCACAGCGGGGAGGGGCCAAAAACTGGGGGGGGGGGGGGGGGGTTGAACACGGCTTGATGCTCGTTCGAGTAACCAGCAGCATTGAGTATGCTAATGCTCGAACAAGCATCAAGCTCGGCAGAGTATGTTCGCTCAACTCTAATTATGAATCCTCCTACTACGTAGCTCCATCTCCTCCTCTTTCTGTTCTGAGATGCTGGAGCAGAGTAGATGGAAGTGGGGAGGTGCAAATTCATGATGCACATGAAGATGCCATGGGTCACACGGAGAAAGGAAGCAGCACAAGTAACAGTGTGATCAGTGGCTAGGTAGACCTAAATCCATGGTGGGTAACTGGTGGGTGGTTTGGGTGGCCATGGACCTTCCGGGAGCCTTGGGCAGTGAGCAGCTACCTTAACTGCCAATTTATAGATCAGCCATTATACACACTTACAACTGACCAGACAGCAGCCCATGGCATCTAACTAGAATGTGCACTTTTGGCTTACCTTTAAAGAGCTGTCAGCACACTAATGTCTTTACTTTTTTAGAATTGTATGTTTAGTCTCCTGGATGACATTATTGTTACCTTTAGGCTTCCTTGACATATACCTTTTTGTATTATGCTTTTTTTATTACACAAAAACATATGTTAAAAAAAGCCAGTGCTTCTTTTAACAGCCAGTTTTAATGTGGTGTTTTTTATTCACATACTTCTAACATGTTTTTTTTCTGGTACTTTTATCAAGCAGTCTATAAAAAAAAACTACAGAAAAAAATGCCAAACTACAATATTCTGTGATAGCAAAAAAAGCCATTGACCCAAAAAATGCATGACAGATAAAAAAGTTACCAAAAAAAACTATACTGTGTATGACAGATTTGGAGATTCCTCTTCCACTGGTTGCAGCCATCAGCATTTTCCTCATGTCACTTATGGCAGATGCTGCACCATTCATCCATTTATTAGGGCTCCTGTCACCTGTAGGCTGTATGCACTCGACCTGCTTCCTAAACTGCCAGCTTACCCATCTTCAACCAATCTGGATTGTTCTGTGATTATTTGAGACACTGGGTGCCCACTGGAGAGTGCCTGAGCAATAGGTTCCATTAGGTTTTCTTAAGGTGCTGTATTATTCTGATTGACTCCTTGTTTGAAGTGTGCCTGATTCACTCAGCTTTGGCTCAGACCTTGACCATGGTTTATCTGTCTGCCACCTGCCATGACTCTCTGCCTGTTTCTCTATTACGCTAGAACTCCATCTGTCTCGACTCAGGTCTATATTATTGACTAACTCTCTGTCTGACCCTTCATAGAGGGACACATAGAGACATAGACCAGATCCCGGTTGGAGTGGTTAATGGGACAAAAGCAGAGTACACCTTTGTGTCGCCCTAACGAGTAGCAAAAAGTCATATCAGTCATTGATACAGTGGGCTCACACCCCTTGCATGGCGGTACCCATACACATAGTGGTAAAGTTGGTAATGCCCGAAAAAAATGTACAAGGCCAAATGTCTATCTTTGTGTGTAGAGGTGTGCCAACTCTTGCCTGATACATAATGTCAGGGAAAAGAAGGACATCTTGATTTGCAACATATCCACTATTCTCACAGAAGATAAGCTGCCATCTGGGCTGTTTAGCTGTGGCTTATTTATCTCTCCATATTGACAACATATGCTTGTTAGCTGAACCAAGTGAAACAAACAAGTGTTTGGCCAACAGCTATTGAAGGTTTGTGGGCACATTTAGAAAATAACTGATGAAAGTGTTTTAAAGGGTTAGCCCCCCATATAAAAGCCGTTGACATTGTGAAATAAAGATACAATACTGAAATCAAACCACGTTCCCTGCATAATATTATCATGGTTAAAATCAAACTACAGTATACTCTATTCATTTTATGAAAACGTTAAGAAATATGTTTTATAAGATTGCTAAGAACCACACTGGAGACTAATCTTTTTTTCAACTTTCTGTAATATTGCTTCTTACTTCTTAGTGCAAGCTGAGTACTGTTCCATTCTCCCACAGCTAAGATTCCACTTGTTTATTTTATGTTATTAGCATGTATCCTGTTTGTCAATTCTGTTTAATATTAACTATGCTTATCATATTATTCTATTTATATTATATTGACTCAGTCTAAAGCAAATGTATTAAAATATCTATTTGTAGAAAGAAATTGTGAGTGAGATCTTTTACTGCCTCTAGGAACTGTTCAAAAGTTCAGTTTTGATGGTTTGTTGAATTTCATCAAAAGGTTCGGTTCGGTCCAAATTAGTTTGAACCAAACCTGAAGTTCCAAAAAATGTTGGTGGTTCAATGGATGTAGCACAGTGGTTAGCACTGCTGCTTTGCAGTGTTGGGGTCCTAGATTTTTAGTAACTTTTGGTTTGGTGAAAACAAACTGCCTGAGGTTCATGTTGATGCCGAACCTAATTTTTAGCAAAGTTTAACCAGAATTAGAGTTTTCCAGGTTCAGTTTGCTCATTTCTACTCTTGAGCTTATTAGATCATGAAGATGTTGTTGTGCTTTTGTTAAAGAAGGAAACTTTCCTCTGGTTTTAAAAACGAAGGAGGGATTTATCACGCCACTTGCACCAGTATTCTACCATAAAAAAGTCACATTTTGGTGCATGCTTTCATTGCACAAAAAGTAACGACATAACCTTGCAAGTATTTGTGAAAATCTCCATATGTAAAAATCCTGTAAAAATGACCTTCTGATATATCACAGATGCGCATGAAAACATCGCATTTGTGAAGTTTGTGGTCATAGATTTCCACTAATTTCCATAGAAGGGTTTTATAGAAAGCTCAATTCTCTTTGTAAGCAAAAAGCAAAGTACCATTTCAGTTGCAGAAATCTCTGTGCAATTAGTGGCAAGGAGTTTAAGAACTCTAAAGAACCCTATTATTGTGGAAATTTAGTAGTACCAGATCACAAAGCATCTTCACAAAATATACTCTATATCACAAAATAATTTCAAATGCATTTCTTCTTTAGGCAGGTTTCACATGGGGGAGTGAAAATCGCGCGATTCTCGCGTGGTGTGAGAGTGAGTGAAAATGCAGAATTATGAAACCAATGATTTTCAATGGTTTAATTTGCATTTGCGCTGTTTTCGCTCATGCAATGTTGCATGGAAAAAAAATTGCAGCATGTTTTATCTTTTTGCGATATCACCCATAGTATTTAATGGGGCCAGCAGTAGCAGCACCGGTTCCATTGAAATCAATGGGAGAACCTCGCAATCCCTTGAGCCATGGCTGGGGGAATCTCTTCATCCCTGTGGCGATGAAGGGATTCCCCACAGGGATGAAAGGATTCCCTGTAGTGATGCGAGACTGTTTTCACATGAAAACGCCTTGCATCCACGGGCTCTCATATGGTGGAAAGTACAATATTGGGTCGTACATCACGGCCTAATATTGCCCTGGCTAGTGTGAAACTAGCCTTAGTTAAAGTGCTGTTTTATTTTTTTCTGGTATATTTAAATGAGTTGCTGATATCACTTTAGCTAACATGCACATGGAGAGATCATACTACTACCTGCTACATATAAATCATGTTACTCTAACGTTTGTCTTGTATAAAATGAATACCAAAGAATAAAGTGAGAGTTATAGTCCACTGATGCAAAATTTCTACCATGTAGAGTACAAATAGAAGTGTGAGACGACATAATTTGTTTGATTCTCATGTTATTTTATCTTTATTTTCTTCATACACAGGACACTGAACTTTTAAACACTGCTATCCTGACAGGAAGGACCATGTCTATTCCTATAAAGGTGGTGGCTGTTCAAGAGGATGGTTCTGTGATAGATGTGTCTGACTTCACTGAGTGCAAGTCAGCGGATGAAGATGTCATAAAGGTAAGATTTATGTATCGTGTTAGGAATGTCTAGTCTAGTTTAGCATCTTTGTCACCAACCTTACTTAATATAATATGCATTCTAAAATATACTGATGGTTATTGAATTTTTATAATTATATGTTCTCAAAAATGTTGGGAATGGAGAATATTTTCGCCATCTATGTTTTTTTTAAAGACTTCTGTTATTCTAGTGAGTTATTTTAAAGGGAGCCTGTATCAGATTTGGGTTGCACTGACCACAGGCTGCATGAAATAACCGCAGCTTCTCTGAACCATGTTTTACACTGAAGTGTTTTAAAAAGTGCTGGGCTCAGAGAGAAGTGTCCACTGGGTGGCTTCCCTCCGGCTTCTCTTGGCTTGGCTAAACTAGACTGACAAGTCTCCTTCTATGAACAAATAGGGAGAGATCTGTCAGTCAAGCTGAGCTGGATGGGGAGTAGCCAGAGGGGGAGCCGCCCAACACATGCTTCTCCCCAAGCCTGGCACTTCTTAAACTATGTTTTCTCTGAAATGTTGCAGCGTTTTAGAGTAAAACATAGTTCATTGCTATTAAGGGACCTATTTCTATTCTATCTATCTGTTTTTATGCTTAGGGCAAAATAAACCTGCTGACAGATTCTCTTTAAACTCAATGAGGAAGATATATTAATACTGGCGCACCATGTAAGCAGTGTGCAGTATGTCTCTTCCATCTAGTACAACCCAGCTGCTGGCATATGCTAAAAACAACATCATCTTGGACTTAGCATTATTTCTGCTGCTTTTGTAACTTAAGAACGGATGGAAAATGGTCATAAATCAATTTTTGCTAGGTGTAACTTTGAAAATATGCCCACTTTGTAACACATTTGTAGGTTAAGAAGGTCCAACAGAGGTTTCAGAGATACATAGCTATAGGAGGTGCCGAGCTAGAAAAGGTATCTGGACACTGGTGCCTGAGGGAGCCCAAAAAGTCTGTTCTGGTACATAAGGTAGACGCCATAATTATGAATGGCATATGATGGGACTGGTTACAGATTTTGCGTTGGCACCTAGGAGCTTCAAGGTGTGCCACTAAATACAATGTAAACACATTGATGAATCTCCTCATTGATTTTATCCTGGTGTGTAGAAAAAATCAAAACCAGATTTAATAGATTTACCTCTGCTGTATCTGTCAAATTCCCTACTTAATATATCAGAGACTTAGCAGAATCTCCCTGTATACAAGGAAAAGAATCGATTGGGGTTAACATTTCTTTTAGTCAGGACACAAGGGGAGAGAGAGCTTCTATGACTATGAAGTGAACAGTTATATGAAAAATAAATCCCATAAAAGTAAAGTTTATATGAAACATTAAAACTTGCATGTAACGTGTTTTTATCAGTCATTACAATTATGACAACTCCAAACTTACAGGTTTTACTGTTTTACCACTTTTGCACAATATAAGTGCTTTTTTTTTTTTTACAAATAAAAATACTTTTTGTTTGGCACCACATTACAGGACCAGGACACTTTTACTTTTCAGACCTGTTTTTTTGTGAGACATCTTGTTCTTTTTATTGCCACTATTTTGAGGTATAAATGGTTTTTTAATTATTTTTTTATTCTTTTATTCTTGTTTCGGTGAAGTGAGATGATTAGAAAACTGCTATTCTGGCATTTTTTTACAGAATTTACTATACTGGATAAATAATGTAATATTTTATAGAAGGGTTGTTATGGATGTAGCTAGAGATGAGAGAGCATACTCGCTAAGGCAAACTACTCGAGCGAGTAGTGGTTTATTCGAGTACCTGCCCGCTCGTCTCTAAAGATTCGGGTGCCGGCAGGGGTCGGGGAGAGGTGGGGGAGAGTGGGGAGGAATGGAGGGGAGATCTCTCTCTCCCTCTCTCCCCCTCTTCCCCCCTGCTCACCGCCGCAACTCACCTCTCACCCGCGCCGGCAGACGAATCTTTAGAGATGAGCGAGCAGGTACTCGATTAAGGCACTACTGGCTCGAGTAGTTTGCCTTATCGAGCATGCTTGCTCATCTCTAGATGTAGCGATACCAATTATGTGTAGTTCTTTTTCCCTTTTTTCAATATTTAAAGCCTTATGTAATGGGAAAACGTTTTTCACATTTTATTCTGTAAAAAATGTTTAAATACCATGGTCGGCAATGACTACAGCATTTACAAGGTTAAACAGTGTAGAGGGGTGATTAAATGAGCAAGTCATCAGCATTTCACTACTTTTCTGGGAAAAACCCATATGTGACAATCAGAGAGCAAATATGCTTTCTGATTGATAGGGGGGGGGATATCCTAAAAAAAAAGTCCATGGCACCCCTCCCTTGGGACAGGGAATGTATGGGAGAATCACAGGTCTTCTATGTTGCAAGCTATCCCCCGACCCTTTTCTCTCCTCTTTACACACATGAAATGACAGCTGTAAATTCGGTATTCTTGTCCTCGCGTCGAATGGCCGTAGCTCTGGTTCTGTAAGGGCCACCAACATGCTTTTAGTGTCATTTTAAAGTCATGAATTTTAATTTTAAAATGAAATCATGTATTTGACTACTATAAAAACCCTGGGCTACTGCTGGTAAAAGTATTAAAGTAGAATGAGCTGTGTTTCTGCAAAGCTATAATGTCATTTTCCTGCGGAATGAACAGAGCTCACCCTAAACTGCTGGCCTGGTTAAGCACTACAACCCATCCCCCTTAAATAAAAAAGTAGATGTAAAAATGTTGGCATAAAAAATTGTGAGAATGCAAAACAGAAAAGCAAGTCTTTTTATTTTTTAAAGCCCAAATTTGCTGTCTACTTAAGGGGTTAAATGGTTTAATAATATAACCTCATTTTGACATGTCCAATGGGGCCTGTAGTTTGTTCTACACTGTAATTATTGGAAAGTTGGAGGCAGCAAAAGAAATATCTGGTAGATGATACCGCTGAGTATCTTAACAATATAGATCATATTTTAGTGTGTATTCACATAAAAATGCCTCCTGAACCCAAATCTGTACTGTGTATTCTGATGCTTAAGTGTGAATCTGGAGGCAGTCCATCCCATGGCGTTTATTGATTCCTCTTGCAATCTCCCAACATCCACTCATCATCTTTTTCTGCTCCTTTTCTTGATTTATTCTGGAAAGAAAGCCTGTAAATCAGATTGGTCTAAAAGGCACATCAAGGTTCTGCTCATCTTTATTTGCTATGTATTGTTGCTGAATGTTAGATAAGAGCCTCTATATATTTCTGAAGTAATCTGTCTTTATACATCTATATAAATATATGGCTGGCTTGTATGAACATATTTTTATTGTATATGAGTTACAACACTTCTTCAAATTTTATTTTACACCATGTTATAACTCAGTTGTAAGGCTAAAATCAGGATTTCATATACAAGATATGTAATACAGTATTGCTTTCTCAAAACAGAAGGTATTTTCTTGTCATCACTTCAATCATAAATCTTTGAACAAGGGATTTATTTCTCATTTTAGAGTACTTTAAGAAGTTATCCATTTTTTTTTCTTGGGTGGCTAACTCTGAACTATTGGTATATAACAAAGATTGCCACTTGCCTAGTATTACAGCTTCCATTTGCTAGTAATTATTACTGAAAGGCCTCTTCCAGTACTACGTTTAAACCAGCAATGTAATTGCTAGTAAATCTTCAAGGAGATCAACTGTATTTGCGCAGTTCTCCTTATATGGTCACTGGTCACTAACTTTTCAAACGACTTATGCCTTATAAGTCTCCTCACTCACCTCCTTGGTGCTCTCCCTAAGGAAATATGATACGCCTCCCGACCCACATTATAGGCCTCTCAATAGCCAAGCCAAGATCCTACTGTACACTAATTAGGAGCAAAATAACCCAAAACAGCTCTTTGTGTATGGATTCTATCTTGGTTCTCAATTCCCAATCATTGCTCTACAGACGTATATAAAGTGACAAGCATTGATTTGAAGGAATGCTACAGAAGAATTGTTCTATCTCCCTTATTACCATATTACCCAGAGAAGCATGGGTGGCCCTATAGATCTCCTCACTCACCTTCTTGGTGCTCTACCTAAGGAAATATGATACCCCTTCCAACCCACGTCATATGCCTCTCACCAGCCAAGCCAGGATCCTACTGTACACTGATGAGGAGTAAAAACCCCAAAACAGCTGTCTGTGTATGGATTCTGTCTTGGTTCTAAATTCCCAATCGTTGCTTTACAGACCTGTATAAAGGGTCAAGCATTGATGTGAAGGAATGCTGCCAACCAATAGGTGGCGCTGCATTGGTATTGTTCCATCTCCCTTATTTGCATATGACAATCAGTGTGATAACTAGCAAAACTGCCATTTACCTTATTTACCTAAAATGTGATTTTTCTGCTGAAACATCACACTAAGGTGCTGGTCAATAGGGGTTTCTCTTCATCATAACCTGCTGTCCACTGCCTGCTATCAAGTGTATTACTGTAGATGGCAGAATGGCACAAGAAGAACTGATGGAGAAGGGTGAGTCACCGTTCTTATTGAAATCTTTGAAAGAGTGGAGGGGGGAGGAGGAGAGAGAGACACCCACACACATAACTCACCATTAGCTCCAGCAGAATATATATATGCTGCTATTTATTCATATCTATGCTGCTCAGCATTGCTGTACACTGTCCTCCATGGTTATGCTATGTCTGTGTGTGTTACAGACAGAAAATCTGCATGTCGTCTCTGTACACAGTGTATAGAATACAGCATAACATCTAAAACTTCTCCCACCAGTTTTGAGAAGACTGAAAATCAGATATACAGCCTCACTGGAGAAAAATGGTGAACAAAATACATGGTGCAAGTAATATAATGGACAGAAATAGTGTTATTCCTCATGTACTTACATGAGAAGCTTATACTGAAAGTTTAACTGAAAAGTTAGGTAGCTGTATATATCTGTGTGACATAACCTCCCATAGTGGCAGATATTGGTGGTCACAATTTTGTCATGCAACTCTTTGGTTGTGGGAGTGGAAACAGAGGATGCATCAGAGGAACATAAATCCCATTACTGATCTAAACCACCAAGGATGTACCCATTAACCAGATTATCACTCTAGACCAGGACCTTTAATACCACTATGTCCTGTTGGCACTATTGTTTTTGAGGGAGGACGTCTTCTGGTATTATTATGTACAGGGGAAACTGCTTTTCCTCTAGAAACAATGCCATTGTTGTCAAAAAGCTGTGCCTGGTGTTGCTGTTCAGCCCTATTCACTTATGTCTTGCTGATTCTAAAAAAGAGCCCCTGCAAACATCTGTTTTTAGACAACACTGTTAACAATTTCTGTTGTACTGCTCCATTATAGAAGCAGAACAATGAAGGTAATGGTGGTGCAGATTCCATTATATGTTCAGATTCCAACAGTGCCCAATCGATCCCTTTGACTCTGTCATGTTGTCTGACATTTTACCTGAACAAAAAAGAAATAACACTGCATGCTGCACTATTTTTGGTCATTTTAATCATATGAATTTGGAAATGTAAAAAAATAATGTTTCAAAAAAAATTTAGGAAATTATATTTTGGCAGTATTAACTAGAGATGAGCGAACACCAAAATGTTCGGGTGCTCGTTATTCGGAAGGAACTTCCCGCGATGCTCGAGGGTTCGTTTCGAACAACGAACCCCATTGAAGTCAATGGGCGACCAGAGCATTTTTGTATTTCGCCGATGCTCGCTAAGGTTTTCATGTGTGAAAATCTGGGCAATTCAAGAAAGTGATGGGAATGACACAGAAACTGATAGGGCAGGCGAGGGGCTACATGTTGGGCTGCATCTCAAGTTCCCAGGTCCCACTATTAAGCCACAATAGCGGCAAGAGTGGGCCCCCCCCCTCCCAACAACTTTTACTTCTGAAAAGCCCTCATTAGCATGGCATACCTTTGCTAAGCACCACACTAGCTACAACAAAGCACAATCACTGCCTGGATGACACTCCGCTGCCACTTCTCCTGGGTTACATGCTGACCAACCACCCCCCCTCCCCCCCACAGCGCACACCAAAGTGTCCCTGCGCAGCCTTCAGCTGCCCTCATGCCACACCACCCTCATGTCTATTTAGAAGTGCGTCTGCCATGAGGAGGAACCGCAGGCACACACTGCAGAGGGTTGGCACGGCTAGGCAGCGACCCTCTTTAAAAGTGGCGGGTCGATAGCCCACAATGCTGTACAGAAGCAATGAGAAATAGAATCCTGTGCCACCGCCATCAGGAGCTGCACACGTAGGCATAGCAATGGGGAACCTATGTGCCACACACTATTCATTCTGTCAAGGTGTCTGCATGCCCCAGTTAGACCGGGCTTTTTAATTCATAGACACAGGCAGGTACAACTCCCTATTGTGAAGTCCCTGTGGACCGACAGCATGGGTGGGTGCCAGGAAGCCACCGGCGGTACATAGAAATATCCCATTGCATTGCCCAACACAGCTGAGGTAGTAATGTCGTGCGTAATACAGGTGGGCTTCGGCCCACACTGCATGCCCCAGTCAGACTGGTGTTCTTTAGAAGTGGACACATGTAGGTTAAACTCCCTGTGGACCCACTGCCTGGGTGGGTGCCAGGAAGCCACCGGCGGTACATAGAAATATCCCATTGCATTGCCCAACACAGCTGAGGTAGTAATGTTGTGTGTAATACAGGTGGGCTTCGGCCCACACTGCATGCCCCAGTCAGACTGGGGTTCTTTAGAAGTGGACACATGTAGGTTAAACTCCCTGTGGACCCACTGCCTGGGTGGGTGCCAGGAAGCCACCGGCGGTACATAGAAATATCCCATTGCATTGCCCAACACAGCTGAGGTAGTAATGTCGTGCGTAATACAGGTGGGCTTCGGCCCACACTGCATGCCCCAGTCAGACTGGGGTTCTTTACAAGTGTACAGATGTGTTAAAAACTCCGTGTGCACCTACAGCATGGGTGGCTCCCTGGAACCCACCGGCGGTACACAAAAATATCCCATTGCATTGCCCAACACAGCTGAGGTAATGTCAGCTGGAATGCAGGTGGGCTAAAAATTAATTTGATTACACTGTAGGCGAGGGCCCACAAAAATTGCTGTATCAACAGTACTAATGTACATCCCAAAAATTGGCCATGGCCAGCCAAGAGGGCAGGTGAAACCCATTAATCGCTTTGGTTAATGTGGCTTAAGTGGTAACTAGGCCTGGAGGCAGCCCAGTGTAACGAAAAATTGGTTCAAGTTACAGTTCCAACGCTTTTAAGCGCATTGAAACTTATAAAAATTGTTCAGAAAAATTATTTGAGTGAGCCTTGTGGCCCTAAGAAAAATTGCCCGTTCAGCGTGATTACGTGAGGTTTCAGGAGGAGGAGCAGGAGGAGGAGGAGGAATATTAGACACAGATTGATGAAGCAGAAATGTCCCCGTTTTGGATGGTGAGAGAGAACGTAGCTTCCATCCGCGGGTGCAGCCTACGTATTGCTTACGTATCGCTGCTGTCCGCTGGTGGAGAACAGAAGTCTGGGGAAATCCAGCCTTTGTTCATCTTGATGATTGTTAGCCTGTCGGCACTGTCGGTTGACAAGCGGCTACGCTTATCTGTGATGATTCCCCCAGCCGCACTAAACACCCTCTCCGACAAGACGCTAGCCGCAGGACAAGCAAGCACCTCCATGGCATACAGCGCTAGTTCAGGCCACGTGTCCAGCTTCGACACCCAGTAGTTGTAGGGGGCAGAGGCGTCACCAAGGATGGTCGTGCGATCCGCTACGTACTCCCTCACCATCCTTTTACAGTGCTCCCGCCGACTCAGCCGTGACTGGGGAGCGGTGACACAGTCTTGGTGGGGAGCCATAAAGCTGGCCAGGCCCTTAAAGACTGTTGCACTGCCTGGGATGTACATGCTGCTCGATCTACGCACATCCCCTGCTACCTTGCCCTCGGTACTGCGCCTTCTGCCACTAGCGCTGTCGGCTGGGAATTTTACCATCAGCTTGTCCGCCAGGGTCCTGTGGTATAGCAACACTCTCGAACCCCTTTCCTCTTCGGGAATCAGAGTGGGCAGGTTCTCCTTATACCGTGGATCGAGCAGTGTGTACACCCAGTAATCCGTCGTGGCCAGAATGCGTGCAACGCGAGGATCACGAGAAAGGCATCCTAACATGAAGTCAGCCATGTGTGCCAGGGTACCTGTACGCAACACATGGCTGTCTTCACTAGGAAGATCACTTTCAGGATCCTCCTCCTCCTCCTCCTCCTCAGGCCATACACGCTGAAAGGATGACAGGCAATCAGCCGGTGTACCGTCAGCAGCGGCCCAAGCTGTCTCTTCCCCCTCCTCCTCATCCTCCTCATGCTCCTCCTCCTCCTCCTGTACGCGCTGAGAAATAGACAGGAGGGTGCCCTGACTATCCAGCGGCATACTGTCTTCCCCCGCCCCCGTTTCCGAGCGCAAAGCAGCTGCCTTTATGGTTTGCAGGGAATTTCTCAAGATGCATAGCAGAGGAATGGTGACGCTAATGATTGTAGCATCGCCGCTCACCACCTGGGTAGACTCCTCAAAATTACCAAGGACATGGCAGATGTCTGCCAACCAGGCCCACTCTTCTGAAAGGAATTGAGGAGGCTGACTCCCACTGCGCCGCCCATGTTGGAGTTGGTATTCGACTATAGCTCTACGTTGTTCATAGAGCCTGGCCAACATGTGGAGCGTAGAGTTCCACCGTGTGGGCACGTCGCACAGCAGTCGGTGCACTGGCAGCTTAAAGTGATGTTGCAGGGTGCGCAGGGTGGCAGCGTCCGTGTGGGACTTGCGAAAATGTGCGCAGAGCCGGCGCGCCTTTACGAGCAGGTCTGACAAGCGTGGGTAGCTTTTCAGAAACCGCTGAACCACCAAATTAAAGACGTGGGCCAGGCATGGCACGTGCATGAGGCTGCCGAGCTGCAGAGCCGCCACCAGGTTACGGCCGTTGTCACACACGACCATGCCCGGTTGGAGGCTCAGCGGCGCAAGCCAGCGGTCGGTCTGCTGTGTCAGACCCTGCAGCAGTTCGTGGGCCGTGTGCCTCTTATCGCCTAAGCTGAGTAGTTTCAGCACGGCCTGCTGACGCTTGCCCACCGCTGTGCTGCCACACCGCGCGACACCGACTGCTGGCGACATGCTGCTGCTAACACATCTTGATTGCGAGACAGAGGAGGAGGAGGAGGAGGAGGAGGGTGCGTTAGTGGAGGAAGCATACACCTCCGCAGATACCACCACCGAGCTGGGGCCCGCAATTCTGGGGGTGGGTAGGACGTGAGCGGTCCCAGGCTCTGACTCTGTTCCAGCCTCCACTAAATTCACCCAATGTGCCGTCAGGGAGATGTAGTGGCCCTGCCCGCCTGTGCTTGTCCACGTGTCCGTAGTTAAGTGGACCGTGGCAGTAACCGCGTTGGTGAGGGCGCGTACAATGTTGCGGGAGACGTGGTCGTGCAGGGCTGGGACGGCACATCGGGAAAAGTAGTGGCGACTGGGAACTGAGTAGCGCGGGGCCGCCGCCTCCATGATACTTTTGAAGGACTCCGTTTCCACAACCCTATACGGCAGCATCTCAAGGCTGATGAATTTTGCTATGCGGACGGTTAACGTTTGAGCGTGCGGGTGCGTGGCGGCGTACTTGCGCTTGCGCTCCAACAGTTGCGCAAGCGACGGCTGGACGGTGCGCTGAACTACACTGCTGGATGGGGCCGAGGACAGCGGAGGTGAGGGTGTGGGTGCAGGCCAGGAGACGGTAGTGCCTGTGTCCTGAGAGGGGGGTTGCATCTCAGTGGCAGGTTGGGGCACAGGGGGAGAGGCAGGGGTGCAAACCGGAGGCGCTGAACGGCCTTCGTCCCACCTTGCGGGGTGCTTGGCCATCATATGTCTGCGCATGGTGGTGGTGGTGAGGCTGTTGGTGTTGGCTCCCCGGCTGAGCTTTGCGCGACAAAGGTTGCACACCACTGTTCGTCGGTCGTCAGGCGTCTCTGTGAAAAACTGCCAGACCTTAGAGCACCTCGGCCTCTGCAGGGTGGCATGGCGCGAGGGGGCGCTTTGGGAAACACTTGGTGGATTATTCGGTCTGGCCCTGCCTCTACCCCTGGCCACCGCACTGCCTCTTGCAACCTGCCCTGCTGATGCCCTTGACTCCCCCTCTGAAGACCTGTCCTCCTGAGTAAGCGTTGCACACCAGGTGGGGTCAGTCACCTCATCGTCCTGCTGCTCTTCCTCCGAATCCTCTGTGCGCTGCTCCCTCGGACTTACTGCCCTTACTACTACCTCACTGCAAGACAACTGTGTCTGATCGTCATCGTCCTCCTCACCCACAGAAAGTTGTTGAGACAGTTGGCGGAAGTCCCCAGCCTCTTACCCCGGACCCCGGGAACTTTCGAATGGTTGGGCATCAGTGACGATAAACTCCTCTGGTGGGAGAGGAACCGCTGCTGCCCAATCTAAGCAGGGGCCCGAGAACAGTTCCTGGGAGTGTTCCCGCTCCTGAGCAGGTGTTATTGTAGTGGAGTGAGGAGGCTGGGAGGAAGGAGGAGCAGCAGACAGAGGATTCGGATTGGCAGCAGTGGACGGCGCAGAACTGCGGGTAGACGATAGGTTGCTCGAAGCACTTTCTGCCATCCAGGACAGGACCTGCTCACACTGCTCATTTTCTAATAACCGTCTCCCGCGTGGACCCATTAATTGGGCGATGAATGTGGGGACACCAGAAACGTGCCTCTCTCCTAATCGCGCAGCAGTCGGCTGCGACACACCTGGATCAGGAGCTTGGCCTGTGCCCACACCCTGACTTGGCCCTCCGCGTCCTCGGCCGCGTCCACGTCCTCTAGGCCTACCCCTACCCCTCAGCATGCTGTATTACCAGTGATTTGATTTCACAGGCAGCTAATAAATTGGCGCAAGACTGCAGGCCAAATATAATTTTTTCCCTTTTTTGAAAACGAAAGGCCCCACTGCCTCTAGTGAATGAATAATCTAAGTTTAATAACTGTGCTGTTTTCCTGCTAATGTGTCACAGAACGTGAGGGTAGCAGAGTTATTAACTGTGGCAGAGCAGGTATTTTTTTTCCCAATTAAGGAAAGCAAATGGCGAAGCCAGGAGTAAAACGTAGCTGGGTGCGTATGATTTTTACAGGTTGCACACGCAGCCGACACGTGTCCACCGGCGTTAGGACGGACAGAGGCAGGACAAATAGAATTATTTTCCGTTTTTTTGCACCAAAAGGCAGCACTGCGTATATTCTATGAACATGAGAAGTTTAATAACTGTGCTGTTTTCCTGCTAATGTGTCACAGAACGTGAGGGTAGCAGAGTTATTAACTGTGGCAGAGCAGGTATTTTTTTTCCCGATTAAGGAAAGCAAATGGCGAAGCCAGGAGTAAAACGTAGCTGGGTGCGTATGATTTTTACAGGTTGCACACGCAGCCGACACGTGTCCACCGGCGTTAGGACGGACTGAGGCAGGACAAATAGAATTATTTTCCGTTTTTTTGCACCAAAAGGCAGCACTGCGTATATTCTATGAACATGAGAAGTTTAATAACTGTGCTGTTTTCCTGCTAATGTGTCACAGAACGTGAGGGTAGCAGAGTTATTAACTGTGGCAGAGCAGGTATTTTTTTTCCCAATTAAGGAAAGCAAATGGCGAAGCCAGAAGTAAAACGTAGCTGGGTGCATATGATTTTTACAGGTTGCACACGCAGCCGACACGTGTCCACCGGCGTTAGGACGGACAGAGGCAGGACAAATAGAATTATTTTCCGTTTTTTTGCACCAAAAGGCAGCACTGCGTATATTCTATGAACATGAGAAGTTTAATAACTGTGCTGTTTTCCTGCTAATGTGTCACAGAACGTGAGGGTAGCAGAGTTATTAACTGTGGCAGAGCAGGTATTTTTTTTCCCAATTAAGTAAAGCAAATGGCGAAGCCAGGAGTAAAACGTAGCTGGGTGCGTATGATTTTTACAGGTTGCACACGCAGCCGACACGTGTCCACCGGCGTTAGGACGGACAGAGGCAGGACAAATAGAATTATTTTCCGTTTTTTTGCACCAAAAGGCAGCACTGCGTATATTCTATGAACATGAGAAGTTTAATAACTGTGCTGTTTTCCTGCTAATGTGTCACAGAACGTGAGGGTAGCAGAGTTATTAACTGTGGCAGAGCAGGTATTTTTTTTCCCAATTAAGGAAAGCAAATGGCGAAGCCAGGAGTAAAATGTAGCTGGGTGCATATGATTTTTACAGGTTGCACACGCAGCCGACACGTGTCCACCGGCGTTAGGACGGACAGAGGCAGGACAAATAGAATTATTTTCCGTTTTTTTGCACCAAAAGGCAGCACTGCGTATATTCTATGAACATGAGAAGTTTAATAACTGTGCTGTTTTCCTGCTAATGTGTCACAGAACGTGAGGGTAGCAGAGTTATTAACTGTGGCAGAGCAGGTATTTTTTTTCCCAATTAAGTAAAGCAAATGGCGAAGCCAGGAGTAAAACGTAGCTGGGTGCGTATGATTTTTACAGGTTGCACACGCAGCCGACACGTGTCCACCGGCGTTAGGACGGACAGAGGCAGGACAAATAGAATTATTTTCCGTTTTTTTGCACCAAAAGGCAGCACTGCGTATATTCTATGAACATGAGAAGTTTAATAACTGTGCTGTTTTCCTGCTAATGTGTCACAGAACGTGAGGGTAGCAGAGTTATTAACTGTGGCAGAGCAGGTATTTTTTTTCCCAATTAAGGAAAGCAAATGGCGAAGCCAGGAGTAAAACGTAGCTGGGTGCGTATGATTTTTACAGGTTGCACACGCAGCCGACACGTGTCCACCGGCGTTAGGACGGACAGAGGCAGGACAAATAGAATTATTTTCCGTTTTTTTGCACCAAAAGGCAGCACTGCGTATATTCTATGAACATGAGAAGTTTAATAACTGTGCTGTTTTCCTGCTAATGTGTCACAGAACGTGAGGGTAGCAGAGTTATTAACTGTGGCAGAGCAGGTATTTTTTTTCCCGATTAAGGAAAGCAAATGGCGAAGCCAGGAGTAAAACGTAGCTGGGTGCGTATGATTTTTACAGGTTGCACACGCAGCCGACACGTGTCCACCGGCGTTAGGACGGACAGAGGCAGGACAAATAGAATTATTTTCCGTTTTTTTGCACCAAAAGGCAGCACTGCGTATATTCTATGAACATGAGAAGTTTAATAACTGTGCTGTTTTCCTGCTAATGTGTCACAGAACGTGAGGGTAGCAGAGTTATTAACTGTGGCAGAGCAGGTATTTTTTTTCCCAATTAAGTAAAGCAAATGGCGAAGCCAGGAGTAAAACGTAGCTGGGTGCGTATGATTTTTACAGGTTGCACACGCAGCCGACACGTGTCCACCGGCGTTAGGACGGACAGAGGCAGGACAAATAGAATTATTTTCCGTTTTTTTGCACCAAAAGGCAGCACTGCGTATATTCTATGAACATGAGAAGTTTAATAACTGTGCTGTTTTCCTGCTAATGTGTCACAGAACGTGAGGGTAGCAGAGTTATTAACTGTGGCAGAGCAGGTATTTTTTTTCCCAATTAAGGAAAGCAAATGGCGAAGCCAGGAGTAAAACGTAGCTGGGTGCGTATGATTTTTACAGGTTGCACACGCAGCCGACACGTGTCCACTGGCGTTAGGACTGACAGAGGCAGGACAAATAGAATTATTTTCACTTGTTTTACAAGCAAAAGGCAGCACTGCGTATATTCAATGAATAATAACTGTGTTGTGGCCCTGCCTATACAATTCTTTCCCTGCAGTATCAATGGAGGGTGGAATGCTCTGCAGAGGCGATTTTGAGAAGCAAAAAAAAATGCAGCACAGCTAACAGCAGCCTGGACAGTACTGCACACGGATAAATATGGCCCTAGAAAGGACCGTTGAGGTTCTTGAAGGCTACACTCACTCCTAACACTCTCCCTGCCTATGCAGCACTTCTGTCCCTAATGCCGGGTGCAACGCTCTGCAGAGCCGATTTTGAGAAAAAAAAAAATGGCACTGCTAACAGCAGCCAACACACAGCTATCAGTGGCCCTAATAAGGACCTTTGGGGGGTCTTGAAGCCTACACTAACTACCAATTCTTTCCCTACAGCAGCTCCGGTACAAACAGCACTGTCCCTCATCTAACTCACACGGCATCTGAGCCGAACCGCGGGAGGGGCCGACTTTTATGTTCGGGTGACACCTGATCTTCCCAGCCACTCACAGCAGGGGGGTGGTATAGGGCTTGAACGTCACAGGGGGAAGTTGTAATGCCTTCCCTGTCTTTCAATTGGCCAAAAAAAGCGCGCTAACGTCTCAGGGAAGGAAGTGAAAGTAACCAGAACACCGCATGGTGTTCGTTACGAATAACGAACATCCCGAACACCCTAATATTCGCACGAATATGAAGCTCGGAAGAACACGTTCGCTCATCTCTAGTATTAACCCTTTCCAATCCACTGTCTGACATCTAAAGACATTCTAATTGAAGGCTGTACAGCTCCGATGTCGGAAGACGTCTGGCAGGGTATTCTTACTGTATATTACTGGCTGCTCTGTTGTTGGGGGCCTCTCCAGCATGTCCCATACCGCAGTACTGGCTCTAGTCAGCAGATGTCGCCATTGTATCATGGCAGAAAGAGAACGCCCACTAGGAAACCCTAAATCCAAAATTGGATTGCAAAGGGTTAAATATAACAATTTACATACAGCTGTTTTAGGCTTCAGAAATCAAATATCCTACGGACGACTACCTCTGCATCATCAACACATTATTACAAGCTTCTTCTTTTTCCGTTGAGAGAATACAAGCATTGTATGAGAGTGCAAGTGTTGGACTTCACCTGCTCTTCCCATAGTGCCTCTGTGTTTATAAAGAGTGTTTAAATCCCCGATTGTATAAGAGAAATATCATGAACTTAGCACCAGCTCTGTCTGTGGCTGCCTCTAATGACTTTATGCATGCATAGGCAAAGATGCCATGGGGTGCATGCACCGAGTCAAGCAAAATATAACCTATTCAGTATATTCCCTCTTTTGGCACAAATATAGTGCATGGTATAGTTGTTAGCCATTTAGTCATTCATGGCCCTCGGTGACTCTAAAGGCGAGCTCCCTCCATGTTTTTCGGTTTTGCACTGCTTCTTTCAGTTGGTTGATATCCATCCCAGTATCAGCTTTGACAGTATCAAGTCAAAGCTGATACTGGCATGGACATCAACCAACTCATGTTACAGTAATTTGTCGCTATTCCTTACTTCCGTACTATGCCTTCTTGTAGTCAAACTTTAATTTTGACTAGAGATGAGCGAGTGTACTCGCTAAGGCAAACTCCTCGAGCGAGTAGTGCCTTATGCGAGTACCTGCCCGCTCGTCTCTAAAAATTCGGGTGCCAGTGGAGGAGAGCGGTGAGTTGTGGGAGTGAGCAGGGAGGAGCGGGGGGGGGGGGGGGGAGGGGGGAGAGTGTGAGATCCCCCCCCTTTCATCCCCGCTCTCCTCCGCCGCTCCCCGCCCCCCACTCGAGTAGTTTGACTTAGCGAGTACGCTCGCTCATCTCTAATTTTGACCCATCTTACGTTACTAATGCTATATCTGCACCTCGCAATTTGATGTCTTGCTCTCCAACATATTATTGCTGCTTTCAACCCTGAATTTGCTTGGTTACTCGATACTCTGACCATCTTCGGAATACCTTTTCCATTTTTATGGGTATCCACTTGCTCCAATATATGAACTTTCACTCAGGTTCTTGGAATAAGTCCAGAAAAAACACTGTGCATCTAAGTTTTGGAGCCAACAGAGTGCTTTTGGCTAAAAAGAAGTCTAAGGAAAAAAAGCATTATATTACTGCAATGCATTTCCCACAACTTTTTAGCTTGAATATCTATAAAGTCCATTAAAAATTCTTCAGTAACTGGCTTTAGAACAAAAAAAGCTGTATCCCAAAAATTGCAATTTTCTATAGACGTGCATTACAAGATGGAACAAGGTTGTTTAGTTTTTATACGAGGGGACATAATAGCATTAATTTGTACATTGATAGGGCTTTTCTTTTAGACAAGACGTAACCATTGTGTAAAATAGCTGCAGGCTTTTATATTCTGCGTCCTTAGAAATTCTTGGTGGCTTTTTAAAAGTTCCGCTACAATGAACCTGTTTGAGTGATCTGCTTTTATATATTGTTAGACTCATACTCTGTCTTCCCACACGCCGTCCTGGATAATCCTCTTCAAACCCAAAAGAATATATCAACAATTGAGGGCAATTAAAGGAGATTTTCAGCGCGCATTAAAATATTTCTGTCCAGAAACCTTGAGAGCCTGTTCACAAATTGGCTTTCACTTCATTTTGGTGTTCAGTTTCAATTCTCTCCTGTTTGTCAATCTGCATCGCATACAGAATATTTCAAACCACGTCTTCCTCAGATTGTAGATGTCATCTCTTAAAAGACACAGGTGGCAGATTGTTCTGCGATAAAAATACTTATTATAAAATGCGCGCTTCCGAAGTGACAAGTGTCCTGGCGTGCTGTAATTTGTTTACCATTTGGCAAAGATAACCTTTTTATTCTTGTAATCTCATTAGCTTTTAGACATATCATGACTATAAATGTATTTAGCATCTATAAACTAGCAGGGGTGAATTTCTATCTACAGTAAAAGTTTTCGGAAATTACATATTTCCTAGCTATATATATTTTTTTTTAAATCATATCTTTATTTGAAGGAAGGAATGTGGGACGATATAAGATTATTGCGTAGCATACAGTTCTTTATCAACTGTACTAAGTGTAAACAAAGGGCTTCTTCAGACAATCACATTTGTGTGTGTTTTTGCAAATTTTTGTAAAATATATGCGTGCGATGCGCAGGGAATATAACCCATTGATGTCAATGGGTTCCTTTGCATGAGCATGTTTTGCTCGTACATTTTGTGTGTGCTCTATTATTGTGCGCACCAAGGGCCCCAATATGCATACAAATGTGCAATACGCTGTGCAATTCTGTGGTAAAAAGAACAGATCAGGACCTCATCAGGCTAAATAGTCTTCCAAATCATGGAGGGGATGTGTCGTGCACACATGTGAACTGGCCCTTCGTGCGCAAAAAGTACAGTACTATGCACCGATGCAAATCTAACTCATCAAACCTTGCAAGGCTTTTCCAAAATGCTTTATTTTTCTATGTTACCCCTGCTCTAAAATAACAAACTGTGATGTACTCACCTTTACCTGCTCACTGCTGTATCTAATGCCACAGCTCTGGGTCCTACATTCTGCAGCAGTTTGTATATTAAACATCACAGGCTGCTGCAGCCAATCACAGAGCTCAGAACTCAATCACTGAGATTTGTCATTGGCTGCAGCAGCCCGTAATATTCCATAAACAGGCTGCAGCCTATAAGCAAACATTGGGAAAGGAGTATCAAGCAGTAGTGTGGGAGATTCGGGAAGACAGGAGATGTCTTTGTTATTTTACGGCATGGGGAACATGGTTTTAAAAAAAAACAAAAAACATCTTATTGAGTTCCTTTAAGTAACGTCTACTATATGTGATAAACTGTGTCCGGTGCTTGACAACATCTCCAACATAAATTGGGAGTCTCAGGATGCATTTGCTTTATGCCACTCGGGTCCTAAACTGTCTAATGAACAATTTGAAGGTGTTCTCTTGTGTTGTGATATATCTGGAATATCTGTGTGACAAGTAAGTATTTGTTTGATATCTAAGTTATTGAAGGACCTGCCTAAATCTCTTTCCCAGTCAGCTAAAAAATAGGGTGTTGGTGAGACATTTTTCAATAGCAATTCGTTATATATCAAGGAAATCAGACAATTGGGCATGGTAGGTAGGGAAAGGGTATTTGAATACTATGAAAGAGCTCTCATCAAGTTAGACTAATAGCATGGAAGTGAGTATAATGCATGCTGGACCAATTTGTTTATATTGACGTTTGTTTGGAGGGATTCTAGCAACTGTATGCCCTCTAAGAAGGTCACCAATCTGCACCTTGCTAAATTTTCCTTTAGTTTTGATTATTAAAATACTCATTATGTTGGGGAAGATGCAGATGGCAAAGCCATGTGCAATAACTCTAAACTACAGCCTATCCCTGTGACTCCATATTTCAGGCTGTAGGAACATCATATTCCTCCAAATATGGCAATTTGTTTTCTTTTTTTAAATCAAGGATTCTGTATACAAAAAGTTCCATACGAACACTCTATAAAGTCAGAGATAAGAGCAGATGGCTCTGTAGTGGTCTAGTGTATTAAGCATACATACAGTAGAGATCTGTGATATGATGGTATGCATGAGCCCTAATTCTTCAATAATGTTCTATTGTTTTTGTTTATCATTGTAGGGTAAGTCCAAGGGGTGTTGGAGAGGGATGTGGAATACACAATACATTGCATGTATATGTCCAGTAGTTTAGCTCCAATGTGTACATTAGAGAACACACAACCACTATTGTTGGTAATGGTTGAGGTCTGCAGTGGATATACTCCCACCACTCAGATATCTCCTGCAAATGCCATACATATTCATGGTCAGAATACTGCTTTGAGAAAAAAAATAGAGTCTTCCAGTATATTTATTTCTAGTAAGGAACCAGTAAGTCACTGGGATGGCTGATTTTCACTTAAGAATAGCGTAAAGACTGTAGATGTTTTTTTTTCTGTAAAAGGGTTGTGTGGTTTCAAGATAATATTTTTAAGTGCTGGGCATGAGTTAAAATAAAAAATAAAGCATACTCACATGTCTTCTCCCCCCACCGAGGCACAGCTAAATGGCTCCCGCTCCCCCATGCCCATTCTCTGTTTCTGGAAGTCAGGTGACCACTGCTGCCAATCAAAGACAGCAGGATTACCTTCTGAACCTGGCTTACATCCTAGGTGGCATGATGCCAGGAGTTCGGGACAGTGACACTGCAGCCTCTGATTGGCCGCAGCACGGAAGCAAAGACGAGTGAGCATGCTTTATTTTTTATTTTAATTCATGTCCATCCCTTGAAAATATTTATCTTGAAACCACACAACCCCTTTGAGGCCACGCTAACATGGGTGGATTTGAATTGCGGATTCCGCAATCAGCATCTGCGCAGACGATACGCGGGCATTGAAAGGTATGAACTTTCACCGTTTCGCTCAGACGTGCGGGTAGGAATTGTGGATTCCACAAGTGGTAGAAAGATCGCAGCATGCTCTATTTTAGCATGGCTTCCACGCGGATAATCTCAGTCAAGGGACGCGAGTCTTCCTTCCCCCTTTCACAATTAACATTGCGTATGAGTAGCGGAAATGTTCGCTACTTCATAGCAAAATAGATAGAAAAGCCAGAATGCCGGCTGGAGAGGAAAGAGATCTTTCTTCTGCCCGGACAATACGCTGTGCATATGCGTCGAAAAATGCTTGCATCTGCGATCTTCCGTGACTATTCACAATTACTTTCCGCGAATGACCGCAGGCTTTTAGAAATACACATGCAGAATCCGACTCGTTTGTGTGAGCCTGGCCTAATGCTGTATTGTTGGAGATTGCAGCATTGCTTCTCCTGTAACAGTTCCTCAAAAGGGTTCTAAAATGATGTAAATTGAAGTTTGAGATTTGTAATTGTAAGCAGTTGGGCTCCAGATTTTGGTACACGTTCCCATACATTCCAATTACAGCTTCTGAAACCACATTTTACACTATTCGAAACCTACTTTGAGACAGAAATCACTAAGGATCAGCATTTCACAACCATACTGAATTTTGCCACATATAGAACAACATTTTGCAAAGTCACAGTAACAAATCTCTTAATATACATAAGAGTTAATTAGCTGGATGGCGGCTTTTCATGATATGAAATCAGCTTTGCAGTCTCAGTTTCTTTTGACTTGGAGAAGAGAGGTCAGTGTGACCATTTCATCTATGAGATATTAGTAGGCAAATTAACATTGTCTTTATCTCCCATGCTAATGACTGCCAAATTAGCTAAGGCTATCTACTTATTTCTGTAGTTAGTGGCCTCATGTAAGCCAGGCATATTTTCTTATGAAAGTCTTTTGTACAGTTTTGAAAATTGCATTTCTACCCTTCAAGGAAAAAAATATATAATAACTGTATACCAAGAAAACAAAAAATTTAGGCTTATACAAACAGTAGACGGACCTCCATATGGCAATTCTGTGTTTTTTGCTTAACTGGAAAATAAAAGTTTTTTTTTGTAATTATATAATATACATGTGGCTACTACTATGGCTATTAAAGTAAGTATTAGGCCTCCTTCCCACGAACGGATTTCCGCCGCGTAATTCGCGGCGAAAATCCGCTGCGTTGCCCGCAGCTATTAGGTTCTATTGAACCTAATAGCACAATGCTCACGATGCGTAATTCCACCGCGGAATTACGCACCGCGATTTCTCCCGTCCTCACCCGCAGCATGCTCTATTTTCTGCGGGTGAGGACGGGCTGTACGCACTGACGGCTTCCATTGCAGTCAATGGAAGCCGTCCGTTCACGCTATCTCCCGCTGTAACCAGCGGGAGATAGCGTGAAAAAACGCTTTCCCGCCCACCGCCGCGCGTCATATGACGCCATATGACGCGGCCGGCCGCGTCACGTGACACGCTCGGTGACGCGGCGGCGGTGGGCGGTGACGGGCGGTGACGCGGCGGCGGTGGGCGGGGAAGCGATTTCACGCTATCTCCCGCAGGTAAGTATAGGGGCTCTGGGGGGCGCCGTGACGGGCTTCACAGCGTAATATTACGCGGCGGAGCCCGTCACGCTCGTGGGAAGGAGGCCTTAAAGTAGAGAAGGGTAAGGTAGAGTTGTGATGCTAAGTTTCAAATGCTTCTATTAAGTATCACTTGCATTTCTCGAAAAAAAAACAAAGTATGAGTTACTAGTGCTATTGCTGAAAAAGTCCCTTCCTAGGGTTCAGTCAAACTATGAGCCCCATATGTCCCTTGGTCAACTTTCTATTTTTTGAGTAGAACCAAGAAGCTCCAATAGGCCTCACTGTATATTGCCCAGCTTGTAAGAATTAAAAAATTCTAGATTTTGTACATTACAAAATAATTAATCAGATTTAGGTTTTCCATTGAAGTCTTTCATTCTTAGGGCCTTTTACGTGGGACATCGCACACAATTTGTTTAAACTAAGTCAAATGCACGATAATTGTTACGTTTAAATAAATATTGTTTACTATTCGCTCACTTTCAGTCATCATGAAAATCATCACTGGATCCTTGACTTCTCGATGTGAAGCACTGAGCGAGAAGTCAGCGTTAGTCATTTGCCTGTCGAAATGCTCTGCGCGAGCACTAACAAGTAGCAGTGACAGTTACCCGTTCCTGCAGATCATTTAGCAGACAGTCGTCCCATGTAAATGTAGTATTAGACTCAAGTAACCTTCATAAGCAGTTGTTCACTGGTGAGATATCAGTGTTCTCTGACTGCCTTCACCCTTAAAATAAGACCTACCCTGAAAATAAGCCCTAGCATGATTTTTTTGGGGGGGATTTTTGTGGAGACTTGAAATATAAGCCCTACCTGGAAAATATTCCCTAGTTACATTTAGTAAAAAATAGGAATGCATTGGTTGCGTCACTTGCCCAGCAGGTTTGGTCTAAGTCTTTCCCGCTGCTCTCTAGAGCCTTGGCATGTCTTCCACAGTCCCCAGTCAACCACTCAGGATCACTTCCTGGTTACGAGATTCATAAATCCCACCTCCACAAAGCAGTGGATCTCAGCCAATTAATGCAGTGCTTGAAGAATCAACCACAGCCACGACTTGGCCAATTCATAAATCCTGCCTCCATGAATCAATGACTGTGATTGGTTCTTAGTGCACCACAACTCAGCCAATCAATGCAGTACTTGAAGAACCAATCACAGCTATCGCTTTGTAAAGGCAGGATTTCTGAATTAGCTGAGCCAAGGCTCAGCCAATTCAGAAACCCTCCTCTACAAAGCGATGGCTGTAATTAGTTCTTCGAGTGCTGTAGCTCAGCCAATAAAGGCAGTGCTCTAAAAAGCAATCACAACCATTGTTTTAAGGAGGCGGGATTTATCAATCCCGTAACCAAGAAGTGATTTTGTATGGGCGGCCTAGGACTGCTGGAACCATTGGGGCTCTAGAGAGCAGCAGGAAGGACCTGGACCGAGCCTGCTGGGTAAGTAAAATAAGACCTCCTCTGAAAATAAGCACTAGCACATCTTTTTGTGGGAAAAATTAATATAAGACCCTGTCTTATTTATGGGGAAACACTGTATATAAGACTTTGCATCACATCACTATATACAGGTTATAAGGGTAATTTTTATGAGACATTTCTCAGCAATTTATTTGATGTGTTTGTATTATTAAGGAAAATATGGAATGCGTTAAAACTTTTCATGTACGAAAGGCACCACGTTTTTTCTTCTGATCGCTCTCTTTCCTATACAATGAGCTGTCATATTTAAGTGTCTATTATGTGCATACTACACCTGATTTTTTTTCATGACCTGCTTTAGCACACAACATTTCTTTTGCAAAGTCTGAAGAAATAAGCCCAGTTGCATGGGTTAGTGAACAGCCTTGTAATGTTGTTAGTTCAGTCTTTTCCATGCTATGGCTTTTAAAGTGCATCTGTCACAATAAATTAAGTTCTACTGATTCTACTAGTACAGTTCTCCTCATGGTCTTCACTATAGACTGTTGTGCTGTTTTATGCAGCAGGACAATCCCTTACCTTGCAAATTCAGCTAATAGGCTGTCATTTGGCCCCTTTATTCATACCTATAAGAGTAGCACTTACTGTAAGTATCAGGTTTGTAATACATTAAAAAGATCTGTGAAATCCTTCCTGCATGTGCCCATAGTTTTACATTGATTTGCTTAAACTGTTAGGAATATATTCTATATATTTTCTTTATCTGTAATATATTCGTACTGGATGTCTGGAAAGTTAAGTGTTTATGTAAAGACAGAAAAGATGGCATACAATATATTATCATGAATACATATTTTAGCAATTCAGGTTCAGTCAGGGGCGTAACTAAAGGCTCAGGGGCCCTGATGCAAAACGTGAGCTGGGCCCCCCCCCACTCTATCTGTATCTGTACCCGTACCTATACCTAAACCATGCTGCACAGAGACATAACTTGAAGCTTCTGGGCCCCAATGCAAAACCTGTAACAAGACCCCCAACTATAATGCTTTATTCATAGTACTGGGCTCCCTATATGGAGAAGAGAGGCCTTATGGGCCCCCTAAGGTTCCTGGGCCCGGGTGCAACCGCATCCCCTGCACCCTCTATAGTTACACCACTGGGTTCAGTTATCTTTCTCTATTCACATCTATGTTGGAGGCTCCGTTCAGAGCTTCCAGCGCAGATCCAGAAGGACATACTGGATGAAAAAGTCGCGCATGCAGGACTTTTTTGTCCAGTAAAAATGTTGGACAGGTGCAGTAACTGAACAGACCCCATTATAGTCAATGGGCTCCGCTCGGCACAGTTTGGTTCCATTATGACATGGCTCCATTCCTCCAGGGGGTTCCATTTTCATGCTCCCACAACGGGCCAAGAAAATTGAATTCCTAGTGCAGATGTGAATTTAGCCTAATGCAGTCTACTGCGCTATTTGTTCCAGTAAAAAAACTGAAGCAAAATGGAACTGAAGTGAACTGAAATCATTCCGTTTTTTTTGAAAACCATTGAAATCAATAGGGTAAAAACGGATACATTTATTTAATTTTTACTTCCGTCTATTTGTTTCAAAAACAGAACAGAGGTACGGAAATATAAGACTGAGATGAAAGCAAATGGGAACAAGCCATTCTCTCCTCAAAATACTGAGCAGAGAGACAGAACCCTGGAACTGAGCCCTAACACAAGTAGGAATTCGCCCTTTCATACTTGCACATGTCCACAGAGAATTGTTCACTTTAATTTGGTTATAGTTCCTCTTAAATAAGGTTACAGTTCACCCCCTAAGTGTTTTTGAATGGAGGAAGATCGCAGGGTGATCTCCCTGCATAGATCACTGGTGTCAGCTGTTTATTACATGCAGGTGCGTGTGACATTCCCCAGAGTGACCTAAGTGTTAATAGTGACATCCCACAGAGCGGCACCAGTGGTAATAGGGACATACCACAGAGCGGCCCCAGAGGTAATAGTGACATCTCACAGAGCGGCCCCGGTAGTAATAGTGACACCTCACAGAGCGGGCCCAGCATTAACAGTGACACTCCACAGAGTGGCCCCAGCGTTATAATGACAACCCACAGTGGCCCCTGTAGTAATGGTGACATCTCACAGAGCAGCCCCTGTTGTAATAGTGACACCCCATAGAGTGGCCCCAGTGTTAATAGTGACATCCCACAGCAGCCCCTGTAGTAATGGTGACATCCCACAGCAGCCCCCTGTAGCAATAGTGACATCCCACAGCGGCCCCAGAGTTAATAGTGACATCCCACAGCGGCCCCCTGTAATAATGGTGACATCCAACAGTGACCCCTGTAGTAATGGTCACATCCCAAGTGACCCCTGCAGTAATGGTGTCCCCTGCAGGGATGAAGAACATGCGGCAGATGTTTTCTTCATCCCCAAGGGGAATAAAGAATTCCCTACCGCAGCTGTCACAGCTGTGGCAGATGTGTTCTTCATCCTCGCAGGGAACACGGCAGCCCGACCAAAATAACGGCCTGTAATAGGGCCGGTAAAAAAAAAAATACCGGCCTGGAGGGAAAAATACCGGCCGGGTGGCAACCCTAGACCTATCTCACCCTAGAAGGTAAACAGTCCAAGCACCACAGGACACAGTTCACAGCACACCAACACACCAGGGGTTGCATACCACACAGAGCACCATTTACACTGAACAGGACTATTCATCTCCAATGTCCAGCCACCTGCACAGACACTCAGAACATGTCGCTGTACACACCTATACAACAACATCCTTTAATACAAACACCAGGCTAGTGGGTAACCGGCATCCTCTAGACAGAGAGGCTGGTATATATGTGCAGCAGATCAGTGGTGATTGGCTGGCTGTAGAAATCCACACCCAGCCAGCTCAATTATCCCTCACCTGTGAAGGTGAGCTCCTGGAAGCTCATAGAACTACAGGTCCCAGCAGCACAACCTGACAAATTATTGAGGGGGGGCCCTTGCTGCCATGGCAACTGAACGGTATCCCGCAATTGCATCACAGGGGGACAATTTGGGTCTCCCAAACAATGTTTGGGGCATTTAGATGGTTAATAGCTGCAATCAGAGTTAGCGCTGATCGTAGCTATTGCAAGTGGGTATCTTCTATTGCAGACAGCTGGTACCCACCGTGCTCTATATAAACACCGAACACACAGGACATTAAGGGGTTAATTGCTTAGCTAATTGCCTAACTTTCCATTATAATATTTCTAAGGGAACATGAACAATATTGTTGGCTATTAAGAAAACCAGCATGTTATGATGTGATGCTGTGTTAGGTTGACTAAGTGGACTTTTACAGACCCGAGTATTGGCCCCAAAAAATTGCTCAAACAAGCGATCTTCAGCGACACTCGTTCCGTATAAATGTGGGACCTGACATCGATGAATTCGTCGCTATTTGCTTACTTTACTTTCAGCTAACTGAAACAGAGTGACTAATAAGCAACTTCTCTCTCAGTGTAAAGAGGCAGTCATTTCTCTTTGAATGACAGCCTGTTTACAATAAATAGAGGCGGGTGGCCTGAAAAGATCCTGATGCACTCTGCCCCCATTCACTGAAACGCTCCTGTGAATCTAAGTGATACATTCCCTTTAAGTACTTATTGAAACTGGCTGCAATTACATTACAACAGGTTACTTACTAGATCTATAAACCAGTTTCAGAATCAAGAATGGATGGAGGAGATGATGTGTTCCTTCAGAACTTTATGGGAGTACATTTTTTCCAAACTCTGTATTGTTGGTTATGAAAAAAAATTGGTGTTTGAAGTCTATGTTAAAAAAAATCAATGTGAGGTTGGCATACTTAAAGGGGCACTAATTTTTTAGACAACGTATGCCCACCTAATATCCTGCTTATGTCTCATCAATCGTGTTACATACTTTCATTTAAAATGCTTTCATATTACCACTAAATCCAGGCTGAATTTGCTGCAGGTAATGTTACCTTCCAGTTACTATGCAATCCACCACCTGTTATTGGGTATTGAGCTTCTGTAGTAACTGGGATGCAGGGGTGTTATTTTTGTTAGCTGTACGAAAGGGGCTATATTCACAGGCTCACCCCCCTGCACTTAGATCTGCAGTCAGTGTGTAAATAACCTCCACAATCTCTTCCTCTCTTGCTATTACAGCACTTTTGTGTGCACATTACTTTGGGATTACTAATCATTTGGACAGATCTGTCTTTGAATGCCCAACTGCTACAATTGTCCTGGAACAGCAAAGGAATGGGCATTTAGCTACAGCCTTCCTGCTGATTGGACCAGAGACAGTGCAATGCAGCATGGGAAGTGAGGGAAAAGAAGTATTGGACAGATAACTACTGGCAGAATTGTAGGCTTGCTAAATGCTCCAAGCCTGAAAGTGGATTAAAAACAGCAGGGCAGCAGAAAATGGGGATGACCACCTGAAAATTAGAACTTAAAAACATGAAACAGGATGCAAACAGTGGCAAATGAGAACCTTTTATATTTTAGAAAGATTTTTGAAAACTCATGTACACTTTAAATTAAAAGACAGAAACAAAGAAGAATTGCCCTTCCGTTCCCTTGCATGTTTTTTGCGAATATGCAATTTACAGATCTGAATGGCTGTAATAGGCACTTTATCCCGCTATAAAGCACAATACGCCCTGGGTAGGCAAATGTGGAGTTGTTTAATCAAGCTGTCATTTGTATATTGCAGGTTAAAACAAGAAGCTGACCTGTCTGATTAGAGCTGACACCTCCACAATATATCTGCATTAGTTGTTTTGTATAATTAGCAGACAAAATCTCGCAGTCTAGTATTTAATGAAAACAAATCCAATAACATTTAACAGAAAGCTGTATCATGTGATTATGATTTACTCCAATACACAGGCTTATACAAACCCTTGCTTGTAACAGTTTATAGACTATGGGGAAGTAGAAGTACAAGTACCTGTCCTGTGCAATAGTCAAGCCATAAATAAATTGGCTACTACAGTATACATAAAGGTGTATGAACCCGTCACCAGCTGGTATCCATGTATATATAGATATGAAGCACATTAGATGTATGAGATGTGGGGGATACAGTGGGATGAAAAGGGTTAGCTTTCCAAGGGGTATAAAGAAGCATGGTTAATGGAGAAGAGTTAGATTAGGAAATATGGTAGGCCTCCCCAAAAAAGATGTGCCTTTCGGGCACAGTTTAAACTGTGGTGGCTGGAAATTCAATTAACCTGATTGTCTGGGGTGGTGCGTTTCAGAGAAAAATTCAGGAAAAATATTGGGAGGTTTGGATTAAAGAGAAATTTAGTCTAAGGTCATTAGCAGAGTGAAGAGGATGGACAGGGTGGTGGACAGATGAAGGAGGAGACATAGGGCGGTGCAGCACTGTGGAGAGCTTTATGTATGTGTGTAATGACTTTAACATGTATTCTGTAGTGCAGTGACTGGAACAGGAGGGAGGGATGTGATAAAATTGCGCTGTCAAAACGTGAAAATGGCATCCGTTTACGGTCGCCAACTTTTCTTGCTGCGTGAAAAGATAGGTCTTGGTCTAACTTTTGCCGAAAAACACAGGAAGCTCCTATAGACTCCTATGGGAGCTGAAAAAAAGTGAATGGGAGAGAGTTTACCTGTGTCCAGCATTTAGAAAAGAAGACAGCTGCCGCTATTTAAGCTATTGAAGCTATTAGAAGTCATTCCGAGGATTTCTGCTGACTGAAGAATTTCCGTGCTGCAGCATATTTTTTCTGCAATACGCCCGCATGAATGGAGGAGAAAACACTAATTAAGCTTTAGCAATAGCTGCTTTTCTTGATTAATGCGATTTTACAGTGCGAGAGGGCGGCCATAAAAACACATAAGCTCATGCGAATTAGGCCTTAGGTAGTAGAATTGTAATACATTAACTCATATACTGTAATACATGAACAAATGTAATGCATTGCTGAAACTTCCAGAACATTGCATATTACCACGTTGCGAACCTTGATTTCTCCAAACAATTCTTTGTGTGGTCTTTGCTACCTTTCAATGATGTTCTGAAGACATTCTCAAAAGATAACTGTTCTGTTTCTGCTAAAACTCAGTGAGATGTGATCTCATTTTCATACTGATACAGTGATGTAGGACGCTTTATTTAGTCACCAGCATGTGTTTTCCTGCATTCTAGTTTTACAGACTTGGAGTAAGGCTTTCCCTGGAGTCATAAAATGAACATAATCTCCAGGGGCCACTTATTTCTTGGGATATGTTGATTGCTGTCCAACTTTATTTTTCAATGACATAAACATGCACTCTTATAACACCATGAAATGTAGATATTTTAGAAACGTGCTAGTCCCCAGATACACAATGATATTTCAGAACCTGACAGAAGAGATTATGGTTTACCCAAATTTTTCTTGTGCACATTTTCTAAGAGATTACAATCTCCTAACAAGGGTCATCTAAGACATTGAAATACATATTTAATATTAAAGGGGTTTTTCGTGGAAAATACTATTGATGACCTTTCCTCAGGATAGGTCATCAATAATTGATCGGCTGGGGTCCGTCACTCGGGACCCCAACCAATCAGCTGAGTAGGTGCATGCTTTCAGCAGCACAAATACAGAGGTCGGAGCTGAAGCAGCAGAAGTCTCCGCACTGGCGCTTGTATTTGCAGGATAGGTCATCAGTAGTATTTTCCACAGAAAACCCCTTTAAAGCTCTATTAATTCCTAGCTTGTTAAGGAAATGTGATTAACCAAGCCAAATCTGACTAAATGTATTTAGTACTCTACAATTGGTAAAAGAGGAAAGTCTGGAAGCTTAGTAGTAATGAGTAGAGATGAGCGAGCATACTCGCTAAGGCACATTACTCGAGCAAGTAGTGCCTTAGCCGAGTATCTCTCCGCTCGTCTCTAAAGATTCGGGGGCCAGCGGGGAGCGGCAGGGAGGAACAGAGAGGAGCGGGGGGGAGAGAGAGCTCTCCCCTCCGTTCCTCCCCGCTCTCCCTCGCCGCTCCCCGAATCTTTAGAGACGAGCGGGGAGATACTCGGCTAAGGCACTACTCGCTCGAGTAATGTGCCTTAGCGAGTATACTCGCTCATCTCCAGTAATGAGAGTTATCCTGTCCGCTTGGACTGAGCACCAATTTTCAAAGTACCTTCTTACTGCAAAACTATGTTCTTGAAGAGGGGTAATGTAAAGCAAAAGACACTAGGCATTAATACTAATAGAGCAACGAGGTTGATGATAGAAGATAGCTGCACATGAAAGTAAGGAGGCACTTGGTTCATGTTCATTTTGATCTATACTTACTTGTCTATGGGAAACCAACAAGCAGTAACCTATATTACATTGCTATAGTCACTGTGATCTAATGCCAGAGCAGTTTTTTATTGCAACCTCTAAGTTTTTAGTAAATGTCATAATAAATGTACAAAATAGTTTGCATTTATTTTGGCATGCACTACATCATCAGGAGGCCACATTCACATTGGCCATTGTTCTCTCTAATGGCCCTTTTACACGCAACGAGAAAAGCACGAATCGTGTTTGTCTGAGCGACGTCATCACCAGCTCATTCGCACTTGTGCAGCCTGTTTAGACAGGCAGATCGCCGCTGAGAATCATTCAGTTCTCATTTACTTCTCATTCCTATGTGAAACACTAAACGAGGAGTTTTAAATGCAATAAGAAGTGAATGAGCCAATGATGATTTTTATGCCGGCTGAAATTGAATGACGAATGAGAGGCGCACGATTCTTATTCGTCATTCAGTCGTTGGCTCACATTTAAACGAAATAATTATCATTCACTTCCATTCGTTTCAACAGTTTTTGTAACGATAATCTTTTCATCTAAACGCATCTTAACCCTTACACTCTGCAAATGAAAGAGTTAAAAGGACATACTAAGAGGGATCCAAAAGGCCAATAACACGTCTATGTGAGTTTGGAAATTTTAACTCTAAGTTCCACAGCTTAGGGGAAACACTGCACATGAGTGTGTTGTATCACTTCATAATACAGCACATATAGAATATACAGGGCCATACTGTACCCCTGTGTATTTTCAATGTCATACGGAAGCACACAGAGGTTTTTCTAAAATTGCCATGATTTGGATAGAAGGCATGTTTGCATAGAAGAATTGCTCCTAGGAGAGAATGTGATGTCATGATGCCACCCCATATGACTACATGCTACGTATACATCCAGTTCCATAGGACTTACTAAAATTACTCTGACCAACTAGATGGTGCATGATGTCTTTACAAACTGAGTAGATTTAGGTGGCTTGTTTGGCTTGCATTAAACATGAAATTCTTCTTAATTACTGTAGATGTGTGTAGATTGATTTCACTCCTGTGATGCTGCATGATAAAAAGATTGCAGCATTTCCTTTCTTTTAGTGATATCGCCCAATGTTTTCAATGGGGCCGGCAGCAGCGCCGGCCCCATTGAAACAGTTGGTGAATATCGTGATCCCCTGCTGCAGCTGAGGATTCCTTTAGCCCCGCAGGGATACAAAGCTGTCACATCCAGGGGATTCCACATGTTTTTAATACGGCCGGTGGCAGCAGTGTCGGCCCCATTGAAAACAGTGGGAGAACACTGCGATCTTCTGTCACGGCTGTGACAGCCGCGGCGGGGATGAAGAGAACCCCCACAGTGAAAACGCCTCACATCCAGGGGATTTCAGAAGGATTGCGAGGGCAATATCGAGATTGTCACCACCTTTTTGCACCCCTCTCTGAGAGCAGCACAAGGTAGTGGCAGACACACAAATTACAGTGATATGTCTGCTGTATGTATCTGTGCAGTAGTTTTGGAGAAACTACACTTTATCAGTAGCAGCACATGCATAGAGGACTACCTAAAGTAGTCCTGGACATTAATGAGCTTCAGGCTAGTCCCGGCCACCCCACCCTCCAGCCAAGGATTTATCGCTGTCTGTCTATTCCTGACCATAAGGGGAGCTGCCAATCATTGGCTGGAGGGCAGGGTGGATGTGGTTAGCCTGCAGCTCATGAATATGCATGACTACTTCTGTGTCTGGCTGCTACTACGGTAATAAAATGAACACTTCTCCAAAATGACTGCAGCAGTGTGACAGGCACTACCCTATGGAGCTCTGAGTGAGGGCTGCAAAAAGATGATGACAGATTCCCTTTAAGTAATCAATTTGCTATCTGCAAAATTTTGTCCTAACATATTTATAATACCAGGACACAGTCCTCGTGAATTTGGGCACCGCTACATACTGGGGTACAGTCATCAAAACGTATTCATTGATGCACCAGACATAGACCATTATATAAAGGACAGCATAACCATACAAAATGATCAGATAAATGTTCCAACTGTTAACTGTTCCTTCATACATAGCTCAAAGCAGAAAACACCTAGCATGTGTCACATACAATATTGTAAAGTAACCGTGATTTCACAGTGCCGGCATGCATCGTTTAACCCTCTATAAAAACCCTGCTCCAGCGTATGCCATGGCTGACCTGTTGTTAGCTGCTGAAAGTATTTTCATGTAGAAAACATCACATGCACTTTAAAATTTAGTTGCCTGCTTGTGCCATTTTTTCACCCTATACAAACATGAAACCTTCAACCAAGTGTGAAAGATGGAAAAAAGGCATTCCTAATGTTATGCTTTTGACACACTTGCATGCATTTATAACATGAGTGTTGATTTAAGGTTACATACAGTACCTAGACATTTCACTCTTCCTACTATAATATATATATATATATATATATATATATATATATATATATATATATTTGCTTCAAATAACAGCTTCACTTTCTTAGTGCAATTAATCTGCTAATATTCCTCAACAAAGGTGTGTGTACCGCAGAGGTAAACTATGTGACTGCCATGTGGCCCCTGTAGAAGGGGAAGCCCAGACCTAGTTGACTTCATAGTTTTTGCTATTGAGGGATGAGAACCTGGACAGGCCACTCGTCTCTAGAGGAACGGCCTTGTTAACACACAAATGAGAGCTGGTTTGGCCTGAAGGTCACAGAAAGAGAATAAAGAGAGAAACAAACACAAAAATCTATGTATGCCATCACTCTTCATAGCCATCATTTTATAGCACTCATATAACCACTGACATGTCTATTGTACATTAGAGCAGTAGTAGTTAACCTGTAACATTATGAAGGACATCATGCAAACAGTGCCCTGTGAAAAATTACAGAACACCCACTAATAACAGGCACAGTGCTCCCATACATGACAGCTAGTGATGAGCGAGCATACTTCCTAAGGGCAATTGCTCGAGCGAGCATTGCCCTTAGCGAGTACCTGCCCACTCGAGAGAAAAGGTTTGGGTGCCGGCGGTGGGCAGGGAGCTGCGGGGGAGAGTGGGGAGGAACGGAGGGGAGATCTCTCTCTCCCCCCCGCTCTCCCCTGCTGACTGCCGCAACTCACTGCTACCCCGCGCCGGCACCCGAACCTTTTCTTTCGAGTGGGCAGGTACTCGCTAAGGGCAATGCTCGCTCGAGCAATTGCCCTTAGAGAGTATGCTCGCTCATCTCTAATGACAGCTTATTGCCCAATAGGACACAATGAATTGCTAATTTCTCCTCCCTTCCTTGTATGATACTAGAGGCAACAAAGAGGTGAGAGATGGTAACAACTCTGATATGTATGATCTGGCAGAGTGATTATTGTACAGGTATCTGATTCACCATCTGCAGCTGCCTTTCCCTGGGGCTTGGCTTTGAAGAAATCACTTGTTGACTATCACTGTATAATAATAGAGTTATCTAAAAATTAAGCCATATTACGCTTTTGTACAAATATGCACACACTTGCTGTGCCCATGGCTCCACCGGTATTAAAATTGAATTTAATGGAAAGTAGTTGTGCTCACAATTTTGCTTGTGTTATATAGTTTCTTTATATACCATATCTCTATATACGATTCTTGTGAGCGATGAGAGGTGTGCGTTTCTCTATTAGCGGTGAGATGTACGTCCCTCCATTCAGAAGACTCTTCAGCATGTTGAGAGGTGTGTCTTTCTCTACCAACACTGAGGTGTAGGTGCTTCCCCTCAGAAGACTCTTCAGCATGTTGAGAGGTGTGCCTTTCTCTACCAGCACTGAGGTGTAGGTGCTTCCCCTCAAAAGACTCTTCAGCATGTTGAGAAGTGTGCCTTTCTCTACCAGCACTGAGGTGTAGTTGCTTCCCCTCAGAAGATTCTTCAGCATGTTGAGAGGTGTGCCTTTCTCTACCAGCACTGAGGTGTAGTTGCTTCCCCTCAGAAGATTCTTCAGCATGTTGAGAGGTGTGCCTTTCTCTACCAGCACTGAGGTGTAGGTCCCTCTCCTCAGAAAACTCTTCAACATGCTGGGAGGCATGTCTTACTCTATCAGCAATTAAACAAACCTCTGTCTGTTGTGTCAATCCAAGGCTTCTAAGTGTCGCATGTCTGACTTTATCTAAATATTGCCGATCCTCCTTATGTGAAGAAGATTGAGTTGCTCTCTGGGATGCATGGCGAATTGCATCTTGCAAAAGATAGGCTTCCCTTTGGGAGCTACTTTCATTTTGTCTATGTAAGCGCATCCTTTTGGCAGCCAGTGCATTTTGACTCAATAAAGATTTTTTTGCATCAACGTATTATCAATCAAAAGCCAAATAGATAAAAAGGGCAAGTAATGAGCAAATTTAGCCCAACAGCCTAAAAAGTAAACTTTGCCATTGAATAAACATAACGTGTCAGATTTATGAAACTGTCTCAGAGACAAACCAGGGTGGGAGAACCACAGGTCAACTCCAATAATACCACACAGTCTTAGGGCTAAAGCCCACGTTATTCCACAGCTATTAGGTCCTATTGAACCTAATAGTTTTCTGCCCCTTAATGCTCACGCTGCGGAATTCTAACGCAGATTTCCGCAGCGTGAAAGAAATCGTGGCATGTTCTATCTTCCGCGGAAATACGTGTGGCCAGCTTCCATTGTAGTCAATGGAAGCTGTCTGTCCCGCGATACTTTTGCACAGCGGAAGTAATGCGGGAATACACCTCACCGCCCACCGCCGGCGTTTCATGCGCTACACTGCACATGCATGCCGGCTTGCCAGACAGGACTCTCACGGCGGATCCGGAGATGTGAGTATAGGGTCTTTGGGGGTGCCGTGTCAGACTCCGCTGCGATATTCCGCTGGCGGAGTCCGACACAGCTGTGAGAATGAGGCCTTAGAAAGAAGACAATCTCACAGACAAATGTCTGTCTATTAGACCATTAAAACATAACCGTTACTTAATGTTTTAAAACCAGGAACACTATGAAACCCTAATAGACCCTATATCCTAACCTCAGATAGTTAACAGAGCACCCACCTCGAAAAATTGTGACCCTGTCTGGAAGCTAACCCTATCTTACCCTATTACACCCTATGTAGAGGGGGAGTGAGGCTAAATACAGAATTTGCTTAGCAACAATTAAATAAAGAACCCATAGAGGAGTAGCATGCCTAATATCACAGTCAAAAGAATAACACCAATGACACTACTATGTATATATATATATATATATATATATATATATATATATATATATATATATATATATATATATATATATATATAATGTGTGTATATATATATATGTTATCTCAATTGATGTAGCAATCCAGAAAACAATTTCACAGACAAATGTCCTGTAATGTTTGGAACCTAACCCTAACTTCCCCTATTACAGTCTATACGAAGGAAGCACTGAGATTGGGTGCTATTGGCAACAAAGACAGTTTCTCTTTTAGACAGTGTCATAAATGTGCCACACTATATTTCAAGAAAATATGTAAATATCAAATTAAAAAATACGATTTCATATTAGGACTGTGTATACATAACTATTTAAATAAAACTAAGCTTAAAATGTAGGGTTTAAATCAATGAAGGATTTAGATATCGAGAGAACAACCTGTTGTCATTGAAAACAACCTTGTACATAGATATTGTTATTTCTTTGGAGGTACCAAACAGATTACGATGAAACAAAGCCTCTAATAGGACCCGATAATGTAGCTAGCTACATAATAAAGAAACCCCCTGAAAATGAAGCTATAAGCGAACAGACAGTCAGACACTGCGTTGTATAATAGCATAAACATGTTTGCACAGTTGACTCAAACAAGACTTCAGTTCACTAGTTCACTGCTCATTTATATGCCACACACAGTGTATGAACAATTGTTAGAAAAGAAACAGATGGAGAGAGAGGAGATGGAAATAAACAGAGTGAGCTGAGATGAATGATCCTTATAACAGTTGGGAAGTGGGATATGGCTGCTATGTGGGAGGAAAATGATCAAGAAAGAAGAAATGAAAAAAGCGCTAAAGATAAGCAATAAAATTATGGACGTAACACCCTAAAGCTGTGCTATTTGCAATCAGCATATCATTATACATTTCAGGCAAACAGCTTCAATATCTTCATTAACTTTAATAATTTTCAATTATGCTACAGTGAAACCACACAAGATTGCAGTGCAAAATTCCTTTCTAGAGGAGGTGGTGGTGGTGGTGGTGGTGGTGGTGGTGGGGGGGGGGTATATGTTACAGTTGACACAACCTAGATTTCTTAATGGGCAGCTTGAAATTTTGGAGCACTTATTTTATACTGTTTTAGCATCTTGAATGCAGTACACATACTCTCATAGGCACGGTCTCAGGGTAACAATACATGTATTCATGAAAAGATACTTGTTAGTGTTAAGTGAACAGAGTAGAGATGAGCGAGCACCCAAATGCTCGGGTCCGTGTTATTCGAGTCGAGCTTTTCGTAAAATTTGAGAGCTCTACTCGAGTAACGAGCCCCATTGACTACAATGAGAGACTGTAGGACGTCAGGTCCAGAGCTTTTTTTTTCTCTCTTTTTCCTCTCTCTCTCTCTCTCTCCTTCCTGCCCAACAAAAAATTTTGCCAATGACGTGTGCTGCGTCACAGCAGGGAGGGGCCAAAACAGGCACGTCACAGCAGGGAGGAGCCAAAAACTGGGGCAGGGTCGAACACGATTTGGTGCTCGTTCGAGTAACGAGCACCATTGAGTACGCTAATAAACAAGCATCAAGCTCGGCAAAGTATGTTCGCTCAACTCTAGAACAGAGCCAATAGAAACCTGTTTCAGGTTGAACCTTGCTTGATCTGGCATGAACCCAAACTGAGCTTTTAGCAAAGTTCTACCCAAAATAGGGTTCTTCTGGTTTAGTTTGCTCAACTCTACTCCTGAACATTAGAGCTACAATAATGTTAGGGGTTTTGGTGAACTTGCATTTTGGTTTGCACTCATTTACACCAAACTAAACGTTTTACAAAAGTTTGACAAACTGGCCTAACCTAACTTTTCGAAAGTTCGCTCATGACTTATGCTTGCTACCCAGCAACACAATGCATAAAATCTGAAAGATGTGCAAAATTTGAATTGAGAGTTCATATTATTCAAACTGACATTATACATGCTTATATAATAACAAAACCTGTTACAATTTTGTATCTGTAATATTGATGTATATAAGATGTGGAAACCTACTATTAACTATGTATGTTTTGTATAATTTACTTTTAAAACATTAAAAAGTTTTAAAATATAGTAATTTTTTGTAAGCAAAAGAGAAGAATCTGTGGCAGCAAGCAGCGATGCAGTAAAAACTTCTTCCTTTATTTCTCCATACAAAAACGACGTTTCGATCAACACAGTGATCTTTGTCAAGTAATTAGTAATTTTTTGTAGTAATAATAGACACTTGTAGCATTTTCAGAGAGGCTTCATACTGGCAATCATGATTAAAAGCATCAAAGCTATTTTCTTCATATGTAATCTTGCTATTTAGTAGAGATGAGCGAGCATACTCGTCCGAGCTTGATACTCTTTCGAGTATTAGGGTGTTCGAGATGCTCGTTACTTGTAACGAGTACCACGCGATGTTCGAGTTACTTTCACTTTCTTCCCTGAGAAATTTGCGCGCTTTTCTGGCCAATAGAAAGACAGGGAAGGCATTACAACTTCCCCCTGCAACGTTCAAGCCCTATACCACCCCCCTGCAGTGAGTGGCTGGCGAGATTAGGTGTCACCCGAGTATTGAAATCTGCCCCTCCCGCGGCTCGCCACAGATGCATTCTGAGATTAGTTCAGGGGAAGTGGTATCGTGTTGGAGCTGCTATAGGGAGAGTGTTAGGAGTTATTTTAGGTTTCAAGAACCCCAACGGTCCTTCTTAAGGCCATAAATCTTCTCTATATGCGCTCAATGGGGCCGGCGGCAGCAGCGCCGACCCCATTGAGAACATATAGAAGACAAATCATTCTTCTCTTCCACAGCTGTAACAGCTGTGGCAGAGAAGAACGATGTTTGCCCATTGAATTCAATGGAGCCAACAATACAGCAGGTTCCACTGAAAGCAATGGTCTGCCGGCGTGCGCGGGGATGAATTGTCGGGGATTTCAAGCCCTGCATCCAGAAAGCAATGCTCTGCCGGGGACCAGGAGGGAGCGACAGCCTGCAGCAGCGCCGCAGAACGTCAGAAGAAGTAAGTAATGATTTTTATTCTTTGCTCCACTGTATTGCCGGCGTATAAGGTGACAGTTGGGGGGTCGTCTTATACGCCCCGTCGCCTTATACTCCGGTATATATTTTTATTGTAACACATTTCTGGATGAATTGCAGGGAACGGCTTATATATTTAACCCCTTCCCGACAATTCATCCCGCGATCGCCGGCATACTTGAAATGTTACTAGGTTTAATTAAAGCCTATCCTATGATTCTAAAGCCCATTCCCAAAATATATTTTAAACTTTGTAGTAGACTATCTGCTTAAGATCCTTCCAAACCTACATATATTTCATATAAGGATCTGGGAATTGAATGTTCTGTAAAAGACACAAGTTTATTTTGTTCTGATTCCCATGGTTTCTCACAATGTATTCACATACAAGAAAACTCTCTTTGGCTATTATCTACATGGTATAGAACAGCTGAATACTTATTTCACTTGAATTTACCTGATAATAAGCTCTGCCAGAGACACCACTTCGAAACCAGCAATATCTTTCATATTTGTTGGAACTGTGAGGTCATCAAGAAGTTTTAGAAAGAAGTGGAACAATCATTGACAGATGTAAGCCTGTTGCATTCTTCCTTATCAGCCAAGATAGTTTTAGTTTCGATTCCCTTTTCCTCATACGCTCCCTGTGATTCTAATCATCTGATCCTTTCACCAGGCAGTGGCTAAACTGTTGACTCCCTTCACTGGCTCAAAACAAATCCTCCATCTATTTAGGAATGGATTAATACAGCCCAACAGATATGAAGGTTAGAAGAAATTTCTAATTGAGAAACTCCTTCCCACGCTGCTTTTCTTAAGACCCAGATACCCAGACTACAATAGTATAACACTCGACTTGAAGTAACGGCTTCTTTCTTCCAAGGCAATTTCTCCAAATTCCTGAAACTAATATTTAGTTTGTGCTTATCCCTTCCCCCTCCTCTCCTGGTTTCTTTCACCCACATTTTTATTTTCATGGTAGCAGGTTGGATCCATCATTTTTATAAGGGGTATCTAAGGGATATTACTTATTGTCTTTCGAACCTATCCCAAAATGTATTTTATGTGCTCAACTTTAATAATCACTCCCTTATTTTCAGTCTATGGACAGTAAAAGTAACAGTATAAATATTTTCATTTTACGTAAGTAGTGAGTGAAGTAACATGACATCATTTATCAATGAATTCTTTGCTCATAGAGTTCTGAAAAAGAGTTAAAATATTTCTATTTTTTTGAACATTGAATTTTTATGGAAAAGGTTTTTCATTGAAGTTACAAGAATAATATACAAATATCAGAACCTCGTTGAATTAGTCATTTCAGAATTTCTTATTTAAAGGTTATATTGTGCAACTTACACACAATAGAACAACAGAGCTATAACAAAAAATTTGGATCAAGTCATCGGTCAGCACATTGAAAAAGAAAACAGGAGAAGAGAGCAATCAGAGCAAAATATTGCTATTGGTAAAATGATGTTCCTGTTCCTTGAAAATCAAACATATTTTAGAGCTATGCAACGCTTCATGCTTTATATTTCGATTCCTAGCCCTTGTTATGATCCCTATTTGTAATCAGTGAATGGAAACATTTATGTTTACATCTAAAGGCTGGAAATCTGTACAAACCAAATACACCGCTGGGTTCTTTTTGCTACAGTTGTATCAGTTTTAGAAATTCTGTGTTCTAAGAGCAAAAACAACATCTATCCTGTGCTAATTAATCACTAGGAATGTATCAGTGTATTGCAGGCAACATGTATCAGCCTTAAGTCCACATGGGTAGCTCACAGACAGGGGCGTACATAGAACCCACCAAAAAGGTTCCCCTCTTTTCCTACACTTAATATCCGGGCCACCTAGACCCTTGGAACTCTCATTTACCTGAAAAAGCACAAGTAATTACAAGAGAAATAAAGAAACCTAGTGAGTGACTATACAGTCATCCATGTAATGTCCACTGTTCTCCTCAACCAGCCATCGCCCCTGTGTACTTACCTCTAGGGCAGCCTGCCCCTGACAGTTCTAGTTGGAAGCTACAGGCTGGATCAACTTGTGGGTGGATGGCAGTACTAGCACAGACAGGACCATTCAACCCAGTGTCCTCCTGACTCCGTAGCAGCTGTATGCCACTGCTTACAGTGGATAAAATTGTAAGAATTTGTCAGATGTGAGAAAAATGTTTGCCCATTCTGAGATTTTGGTTGTGAATCAAGCATGGACATTAAAAATTATCATAAAAAATAAGCAATTACTATAATTTGTTTTAATTTTAACCTAGAAAATATTCTATTGGAATAGATGTTAGGTGCAATGATGTCTCGATTTTGAGCGGTTTTTTTTCTTTGTGGTTTACTGTTAGGTATCATGCACTTGCTATATTAACCCCTTAGTGACCAAGCCTGTTTATGCCTTAATGACCAGGCCAAATTTTGCAAATCTGACACGTGTCACTTTAGCATGGAAAAAGACCAGAAAGGTTTTGCATATCCAAGCGATTCTGACATTGTTTTTTCGCCACATGTTGTACTTCATTTAGGTGGAAAAAAAAGACCGATATAATTTGTGTTTATTTATTAAAAGCGCCAAAATTGGGAAAATTTTGAAAAAATCGTCATTTTTTCACATTTCCAACTGCAATATCTCAAATATGGGCAAACATAATATAGAAATTTTTGCTAAGATTAATATTTCCATCCGTTTACTTTATTTTGGGCGCACATTGGAAAAACTTTCGTTTTTTTTTTCACCATTTAGGAGACGTACAAATGTAACATTACTTTTCAGCATTTTGAGGAACACTTTGTTTTCCTACACCAATCCAAGATTGGAAAGGCTCATAGGAGTCAAAATGATAGATACCCCCACAAGTGACCCCATTTTAAAAACTACACCCTTTAACGTATTCACTGAGGGGTGTCATGAGTATTTTAACCCCACAGGTTTTTTTCAGGAGTCAATGCAATTTAGAAGAGAAAAACAAAAATTTCATATTTTTGCAAATATGTCATTTTAAAGACAGGACTTTTTTCTATAGTACACATGAAAATTAGGATTTGCACCCCAGAATGGATACCCCTGTTTGTCCCGTGCTCAGAAACATACCCATTGTGGCCCTAATCTTACGTTTGGATGCACAATGGGGCCCAAAATGAAAGGAGCAATCGGTGGCTTTCGGAACAGAAATTTTGCTTGAAGGAGATTTAGTCCCCATTGCCCACTTGTAGAGCCCTTGAGTGACCAAAACGATGGAGAACGCCCACAAGTGACCCCATTTTGAAAAGTAGACCCCTTAACGAATTTATCTAGGGGTACGATGACTTTTTTGACTTCACAGTTTTTGAATGAATCTAAGCCAAGCCGAAGGAAAAAATTACAATTTTCATTTTTTTGGTAATTCTGTCATTTTAAAAGCAGTTTTTTTGTACAGCACATATATGAATGAAGACTTGCACCCCAAAATGGATACCCCTGTTTGTCCCGTGCTCAGAAACATACCCATTGTGGCCCTAATCATATGTCTGGATGCACAATGGGGCCCAAAATGAAAGGAGCAATCGGTGGCTTTCGGAACAGAAATTTTGCTTGAAGGAGATTTAGTCCCCATTGCCCACTTGTAGAGCCCTTGAGTGACCAAAACGATGGAGAACGCCCACAAGTGACCCCATTTTGAAAAGTAGACCCCTTAACGAATTTATCTAGGGGTACGATGACTTTTTTGACTTCACAGTTTTTGAATGAATCTAAGCCAAGCCGAAGGAAAAAATTACAATTTTCATTTTTTTGGTAATTCTGTCATTTCAAAAGCAGTTTTTTTTGTACAGCACATATATGAATGAAGACTTGCACCCCAAAATGGATACCCCTGTTTGTCCTGTGGTCAGAAACATACCCATTGTGGCCCTAGTATTACGTCTATATGCAAAATGGGGCCCAAAATGAAAGGAGCAACCGGTAGCTTTCGGAACAGAAATTGTGCTTGAAGGAGATTTAGTCCCCATTGCCCACTTGTAGAGCCATTGAGTGACCAAAACGATGGAGAACCCCCACAAGTGACCCTATTTTGAAAAGTAGACCCCCTAACGAATTTATCTAGGGGTATGATGACTTTTTTGACTTCACAGTTTTTGAATGAATCTAAGCCAAGCAGAAGGAAAAAATTACGATTTTCATTTTTTTGGCAATTGTGTCAATTTAAAAACTGTTTTTTTTGGAAAGTGTACATAGGAATGAAGACTTTCGCCCCAAAATGGATACCCCCATTTGTCCCGTGTTCAGAGACATACCCATTGTGGCCCTAATCTACTTAAAGGAAACATAGCTAGGCCTATAATGGAAGGAGCACCCGTTGGATTTCAGGGTACAACGGAATAAATTCCAGTCCCCATTGCCCACATGTAGAGCCATTGAGCGTCCAAAACGATAGAGAACCCCCACAAATGACCCCATTTTAAAAACTAGACCCCTTAACAAATTCATCTAGGGGTGTACTGCATATTTTGACCCCAAAGTATTTGAATGAATCTAAGCAAAAGGAAAAAAGTACGATTTTCATTTGTTTGGCAATTTTGTCAATTTAAAAACTGTTTTTTTTGTACAGTGTACATAGGAATGACGACTTTCACCCCAAAATGGATACCCCTGTTTGTCCCGTGTTCAGAAACATACCCATTGTGGCCCTAATCTACTTACAGGACACATGGTTAGGCCCATAATGGAGGGAATGCCCGCTGGATTTCAGGGCAGAACTGAATAAATTCCAGGCCCCATTGCCCACTTATACGGAAAAAAATTTGACTTCCTAAAAATAATCCCCCCCCCCCCCCCCGCCATCCCCATTTTTTGGCATTCCCTAAATATTAGATAAAGGTAATAATATAAACTGCGTTTTATGTCCGAAGACAGGGGTAATTACGGAGGCTGGTTGGGATGGGCACATGGGGCAAGAAAACCGTGTATCCCCCCTCCTCTCATGTATTTTGGGGGGTATTTCGTAACCTCAGCGGCGGGGATGGGGTGTAGAAAGTGGCGCTGTGAGGCTTTGTAATCTTGCTGCGGTGCAGCAGTCTCACAGAGAAGGCGCTCAACAAGCTGCTCCTGGAACTGCAGGAAGACGAACGTTCCCGGGGCTTCTTGTAAATTACGGATTACTGGTAGCGGTCTGAATAACGCCTTGCTCACGTAACCGTAGGCGGAATCCGCTTGCCGAGGCCCGCAGCGGATCCCAGCTGTGAGCCCGGCTGTGACCCTGCGTACGGTTGCGTAATGTACTGCGCATAACTGCCTACTCACACAGGCGGTTTTTTGTTTGCATTTCCCGCGCCGTCGCTTAGAGATGACTCAGGTACCCGCAGCCCGTACACAATGTGTTTGCATATGGGGTGCGAGTATATCCGCGGTCATAGAGCACAATGGGCTCTAGGTCGCAGATATCCGTGGTAAAATATAGCATGCTGTGTTCTGTTTCTGCGAGTGGATTACGTAATTCCGACCCGCTAATTGGGGGGAATTGTGTAATCCAATGCATGCGATTGATCCGTGGATTACCGCTGATCAAGCGCATGCAGAACCTGTAATTCCTCTCCGGTCATGTGTGACCGACCTAATGTTAGATCGCTACTTTATCACGTGACCGGGGACCGCTCAACGAGGCCACCGGTCACTGCTCCAAGCACTCAGCGACCGTTGGTCGCTGGGAGCAAGGAGATTTAAAATTTCCTGGGCTTCCCGGCTCCTGCGAATGTGTCCGGCATTTTGCCGGCGGGCGTATGCGCAGCAGCCGGAAGGGTCCATGGAGGATAATCGCATCTGGATTCAAATGCGGAAGCCTCCGAGAAGATGTTTCATCTCCCCCCACCGATCGCATCGGTGAGGGGAAATGAAACTGCCACTTTTTAAAGAACTTTTACGTGATCGCCATTATGCATTGGATAACGGCGATCACGTGACCAGTAACCGCATACTGCGGCTCCCCGTGACATCTTCAGGCTCTTGGCTACCTTTTGTAGCCAGCAGCAGGGAGATTTTATATTTCTTGGGCAATATTTCACTTTTGCGCATGCGTCCGCCATCATGCTGACGGGCGCATGCGCTGAAGCTGGGGTAAGATCCGCGGATCAACATCCCACCAGGGAACAAATCCGGGACTTTGGGTACGTAATTTCATCCCCCCTTACGGATACGATCCATAAGGGGAGATGAAACTTTAACTTTTTAAACTTTTTTTTACTTTTAACTTTTTTTTTTTTTACTTTTTAACTTTATATGATCACCGTTATCTGATGGATAACTGTGATCATATGACTGGAAACCACATACAGCGGTCCCCAGTCATATCTCCCTGCACTCGGCTATCTGTGACAGCCGGGTGCAGGGAGATTTTGAATTTGCCGGGCTCGCCGGCTTCTGCGCATGCGCGCCGCATCGGCACATCGCAGAAGCCAGCGGGGGGTCCCGACACCGGCCGGAGGACATCGGCGGACCTGAGGTGAGTATTTTCACCTCCCCTCATGGATCCGATCCATGAGAGGAGGTGAAACTTTTCTTTTTTTACACTTTTTTTTCACTTTTCCACGATCGTCCTTATCCATTGGATAAAGACGATCGCGGTACCGGGGACCGCTCACCGCAGTCCCCGCTGACATCTCCTGCCTCCCGGCTACCTACAGGAGCCGGGAGCCAGGAGATTTTAAGTCTCCCGCGCCGCCGGGCCTTCTGCGCATGCGGCTGACGTAATGCCGCCTGGCGCGCATGCGCAGAAGGACGGCTACGGCGCCCGGAGCATCGGGACAGCTGGGAGTCGTGCGGCGGACATCGGTGAGTAATTTCAGCTGCTCCGATGGATCCGATTCATCAGAGCAGCTGAATCTTTAACTTTTTGGGCACTTTTATTTACTTTTTTGCGATCGGCGCTATCCATTGCATAGCGCCGATCGCAATGCCGGGGGGGGGGGGGCTCCGAACAGCCCGGGATGACAGCTCCATGCTGTCAGCTACCTGCGGACACCAACAGCATGGAGCTGTCACGTCCACAGCCCGAGGGGCATTATTCTCTGCAGGAAGCATGTTTTTACGTCCTCAGAGAATAAAGCCCACTTCGGGAGGACGTAAATAGGACACTCATACAGGTGCATTGGGACTTACTGTTCATCTGTTTGCCTCCAATTTCATATTTGGATTTGCACAGAAATTATTTTGGGTGTACTCCATTGCATGCCTGTCTTATCTGCTCAAGATCAGACTGCCGCTTGCCCTCATTAACATACTAGTTAAGCATACTGTGTCAGTTTTGGGGTAAGATAAGTGTAACAATTTATTTATGATATATAGCCTGGAATACACTCTAAGCATGCACAATCATAGGTAATCAAGAAGTAAGCATCAATACATCACCGGATATTGTAGCATCACTCCTCAATCGGGGGATCTCGGTATGGATTGTCAGGAGGAACCGGGAAATCACCGTTATACATTACCGGATATTGTAGCATCACTCCTTAATCGGCAGATCTCGGTATCGATTGTCAGCAGGAACCGGGAAATCACCATCAGCACGTCTGCTTGACCTCTGCAAGAGTCCGAATCCCCTCTGAAAATCTGTCTTTTATACCATTCTATTCACACAACTGTTTCCAGTCCTGCGCAGCTTAATTTTGCAAATCCTTGTCATATAACTATCACTCTCGCGCAATTGCAGTACAACCTTCTACAATATTTCAGCACGTGATAACCTGATGTGATCATGCGCAATGGCTTACTTTTCTCAAGGTCTCAGCATATGACCATGAGTTATAATTCTTGCTTAGACTGGTTTCTCGTTATGCAACAGCAGCCAAGAATGAACTTCACTAACCTTAATTTCAGATAGAAGTCCAAGCAAAGAATACTATTGATTACTACCTATAAGCTGGATACCTTCTACCCATTCAATCATCAATCTCGTCACACTCGTATCACAATGCCATGTACTGGAGGCCGTGCTTCCAAGAGGGAATATATCTGACTCCTGACAGAGCCCCACAGGTAGGAGAAAGCAGTGGGGAATTCCATGTATACAACCTCCAATTTTGCTGTATACATGAGACCTAAAACCAGTGGGACTCCTCCCTCCATTGTTAGGGCTTATTCGGATGAACATATGCCTTAATGCTTTCGCAAGTATGGAATGTATATTCGCATGAATGAAGTTAGGAGATGGCAAAAACTGGCTGATATGTCCATGTTAGCCGATCATTGGGTTTGTCTGCGATCAAAATACCTATGCACACACTTACATGTTACACCCTTCCCATGGATTAGAAGGGCAATTAAATGCATAACTAGGGCCAGTTGTCTTCTTTTACCTCTGTTGTACACAGGGTAACTCCCTCCCCCTCACTTTTTTCAAACGTCTATGGCAGCTTACTGCATAACACGGACAAAGATAGGGCAAGACTAGAGATGAGCGAACATGCTCGTTTAGAGCAATTACTCGATCGAGCATCGCTTTTTTCGAGTAACTGCCTAATCGAGCGAAAAGATTCGGGGGGCGCCGGGGGTGAGCGGGGGGTTCGGTGGGGAGGGAGAAAGAGAGAGAGCTCCCCCCTGCTACCCCCCGCTCCACCCCGCCGCCCCCCGAATCTTTTCGCCCGAGTAGGCAGTTACTCGAAAAAAGCGATGCTCGATTGAGTAATTGTCCTAAATGAGCACGTTCGCTCATCTCTAGGCAAGACCTATCTTTTCGTGGACAAAGGTTTTGTGCGAAAAAACACATTCAACTGAACGAATCTACTGAAATTGAAGGCATCACTTAGTCACGTTATATTAGTGACCTTTTCACGTGTGGAAATGCTTTTGCAAATACATTCATCTGAATCCTTAGCCTTGAATGCTAAGATTAAAAGACCAATACATACTATTTGTGTCTAAAGCAAATGACTTAATTACAACATTTAAATGAAGGAGCTGTCATCCTTGTGTTCTGTTTTTTTCTTCCAAAAATGTTCACGGCTTTATTGATACATCATTATTGTCTCTAATTGTGCTTAATTGTACAATTGCCTAAATGTACTGTCATTAACTTTGAGAAATCTCTACAAGGGTGCTCGTACACAGTGCATCCCAGCCATAGGTAGCGCACACATTTTACCGCTAATTGACAATCTTCCTGTTGCAAGTACAGATGTGACCTGGCAATTAGCGATAAAATGCTTGCCCACCCGCAGCTGGGATACACCATGACTTGTTATCTGTCACCCAACTGTGACTTGTCAAAGTGATGTCTCAAGATAATAACTATTATACAAGAGAGGAAAAGTGAAATACTTATTTACTAGTAAACAAGGACATTACTTGGATTAAAAAATTGATTAGTGACTCATGAATGTCAGCTGAATTTCTGACTTACTGCAACAACATACAGTATAAACACAATAAGCCAAAGGACTTTATATGTAAAAAATTACCATTGTAACAGTATTGGGCTTAAATTGCACTTAATAGTAACTGTATATCCCATTAATCAGTGCTGGGCTTGGGTGTCTGTAGACCCATCCTTTATCTGTACACTTAAGCTTCGGGTTACATGGTGACTTTGGCCATGATATAGGATGTGCAACGAATTACTGCTGTGTAGCCCTACAATCTTCTAAACTCAATGCAGATCGAATTGCAACTTCTGCTACTTGTAAGTTACAAGTAGCTGAAACGTACAAGTTGCAAAAAGTTCAGATGAGTTGTATTTTGCAACCTCCATGTCGCAGTTGGGAGTATCTTTGTAAGCTGCAATGTGACCCACATTGACTGCAATAATATTAGAAGATTGCAGAGATGCAAAACTGTGATCACATGGTCCATGGCATGGCCAAAGTTGCTGTGTAGCCCTAGGCTTTTTATTGAAATCTTTGCTATTATCATTACAGGCACAGTATATATCATTGATTAGATCTAATAGGTTATTTGTAAATCACCTTATAACAAAAAAACTCTATTTGTAAGTGAATGACTCCAAAGTCAACACTAAATGGTGTTGTCTTCTGCTGGTCTTCGGACACGGATGAACTGAGATTAAACAGGAGCCCTGGCACACAAACCACAACAACCCACATACAATATTGCTCCTCCCGTCTACATATCATAAAAATAGGAATGCATAACTTGTGTCTTTGTAAATTTTGCATTACGTGGTTATGACCCTTGTATTACTGATGAAATTACAATTCTGGAATATCTTTTGGCAGTAGAATACTTTAGTGCCTATAGTATTATACTGCCAATTTTCCTCCCCTTCACCTATATGCTGTGCCAACAGCTCTTCTGTTGCTCTTGTGTGCTTCTTTCTGTCAGTCCTCCTTTCCTTTGCTCCTTTTGCTACTCATCTGCTTGCTTTCTCTGCTGGCTCCGCCCCTTCCTTCAGGTCCTATAACCTTCAGCTCTCCTTCTGCTCCTAGAAGACCGAGAATGGGTTCTCCTTAGTGAGCGGCTTCCTTTCGTAGTGGATTTTGGTGCAAATCTAAACCAAATTTCACAGCATATCTTGCACTATGGATTTGGGTGCAGATCCCCACCAAATATAAATGGTGCAGATTTTGATGCAGATTGTGACATACGTCCGCAGCAGATTTCACCCTTTCAATTAAAGGGGTGAAGTCTGCTGTGGATCCATGTCAAAATCAATGCAGTTTTTAATGTAAAATTTGACATGGATTTTAGTGGAGATTTTCCACTGTAGAAAATTGGCACCAATTCCACTATGTGTGAATGTACCCTTAAAGGCCTATTTACACGGAGCGATGATCACTCAAAAATTGCTCAAATGACAGTTTGAGTGACAGCTTTGAGCGATCAATTTGCATAAACTATTAAGTAGCTACTCAGCTACTTGATAGCCTATTAGCGTGCAAATGAAGCCTTTAGCTGAATGCAATTAATAGCCGGAGGGCTCTTATCTGCTTTCAGTTCCTTTGTTCTCTGACGGGTTAAATACTGAAACAATGCTATCTGGCGTGTCGTTCTGATTAGACTGCACAGCAATTTTTAGGCTGGCTTGAATTTAACAATCAGTCAGCAGTGCACGAAAAGTGCATGATGGCCATGCGTTTATATGCAATGATTATCGCTCAAACGATCGCTTTTTAGCGTTTTTTGAGCGATCATCCCTCCGTGTAAATGGGCCTTTACTGCTTGTTAACACTTTGCATATGTGTCAAGATCTGCAGGTGTTACATGTGGATTTTGAAGTGAATTTCACTCTCCCATTTGTAAAGGGGAAATCCAAGATTTAAAGCCTGCACCACGGGTCGGTTTACTCTGCAGATTGTTTCTGCAGAATGTGAATGGATTTCTTGATACCGCATCAACAATGTCTGGTACTGTCAAATGCTATAGATAATTTTCCACAGCCAGATCCGCTGCTGAAATTCTGCAGCATTTCTGCAGTGTGTGAACATATCCTTCGAGGTATTTTTCATTTTGTTTACTGAAGCTTAACTTGTACGAACATTAAAATAAATGTTTTTTATACATAGTAAAACATGGTGACAGCAGATTTTGTTACATTATAGCATTGTAAAGAATAAATCCCAACTATGATGTTTTTAATTAAATGAAACTAGTCTTATTAAAAGAAAAATCCGATAATTCTACTGTAACAAGAACTGCAGACCTTATTGGTACATTCCATCCATGGTCACTAAAATGAGCCATAGCTCCTTTAGATGTTAATGGGAAACAGCCAAGTCGAGTGCATCATTCCTTAGGATGAATGATAAGTAGAGATGAATGAGCGTACTCGGAAAAGCACTACTCGCTCGAGTAATTTGCTTTATCCGAGTATCGCTGTGCTCGTCCCTGAAGATTCGGGTGCCGGCACGGAGCGGGGAGCTGCAGGGGAGAGCGGGGAGGAACGGAGGTAAGATCTTTCTCTCCCTCTCTCCCGCCCGCTCTCGCCTGCGACTCACCTGTCAGCCGCAGCGGCACCCGAATCTTCAGACCCGAGCACAGCGATACTCGGATAAAGCACATTACTCGAGCGAGTAGTGCTTTTCCGAGTACGCTCGCTCATCTCTAATGATAAGCGAACTTTGGAAAAGTTCTGTTCGGCCGGTTCACCAAATTTTTCAAAAACTGTGGTTTGGTACGAATTAGAGTACATTCACATTGGTGCTTTTCACTCACAGTATTTAACCAACTGCAATATGATCAAATGTTGTGCATGGCCCGAGATTAAAAAATCTCCACATATCCTATTTGTGGGTGATTTTGTTTCAGAATCACCCATTACTTCTTATGGCAGCAACCCAAAAAAAAAAAATCGCATTCCATTTGCATGTAGATGCAATTTTCGTGCAAGTGCGATGCAATTTTATTATTTTTTTCATGAAACAACGTGATTTTCATGGCTGTTGAAAACATACGTAAAAATGTCATGTTGCAGCGCTGCATGCTTCTCACAGCGGAATCCACGGCCACATTTTTCACGCACATGTGCAGTGAAGCAAGCTGTAGACACATGACGCGTTTGCGAGATTTCAGTGCTACCAGCGCTGACGTCAATACACAAAGGGAGCTGGCGAGTGGTAGGAGAGGGCCGGGTTTCTGCTATCACACACTGATTCGGGAGGATGATGGCACTACTTCTTTGACTTGAGACGGCACATTTGCATACTGGGTTTTGCAAACAACAAAGTAGCAATTTCTTGTAATGGTAAATTACCTTTTTTTCTGTCCAACCATGTGTGGCCTGCTCGTGTCATGCTCCATTATACTATGGCAGCTGGTTCAAATAATTTGTGATGACAGGTTTCCTTTTAGGTCACAGTGACTTTAGTATATAGTGCTTATAGTATATAGTAATATAGTGTTCTCCCCTTTGGAATAGACATTAGTAATAGCCTTATAACCCATTTTACAGCATGATCTTTGATTACCGACTCAGTGTTCTAAATGCAACACAAGAACAGAACAATTTAGCCCTTGCAATGATCCAATTACCCGTAGCACCGCGAGCAGAGCTATTTTCGTTTCCTAACTGTACAATGAATACAGTAGGTGGTTTACAGAGAAGAAAATGGTTGATTTCTAAAGAGGCTGCGCCCGTACAAGGTATTGTGAATGTTCTTAAAGCTGTTGATTTAATAGCCTGTTCATTGGGAATTGGCAGAACTATACCTATTATATACATCTATATATATACAAGGGAAAGGGAGGGGATATTCCATTTAACCAGTAGACTCCTGCATCGGGTACACACTGAAACCTCCATGCTCGAGATTTTCAATTCAACAAGAAAGTGCCTGAAAAAGATAAGCAGCCATAATATTTAAATTGTAATCACTTTCATGTTCTCCGCCGGAGAGAGAAATATAATCATTTTTCTATTTTCACAATACGCAGCAACAAAAGTGTTATCTTAGGGGAAGTGATTGAAAATTGTTTTAATCAGTTCTTGGGGACAAGCTTCTCTAGCTTTTTCCTGATTATTTTGGAGGACAAGTCTTGATTCAAGTGGATCCTTTGAATTCTAAATAAGATTTTACATCAATGGAAAGCTTGGTGACATTAAGAATTAATGAAGCACATTATGTTCCCTTAAACATGTAATTGAAAACCGCTGACCAGAACTTACAGACGGTGTATATGCCTGGGATGAGGCAACAATAATAAAGAAACAGGTTAGTTACTGGGAAGGTAAACATTTATGACCTGTAAAAGAAAATGATGACGGTGCCGAGAAGGTTTTATTACAAATAAGACGTTTATTGCGTTTATGTGCTTGCATTATAAACAATAAAGTGGCTATTTATTAGTATAGTTTACGCTCTTAATCTCTGGCAAAACAAATGGACTGAGCTGGATATGGTGCAAGACATTTCGAGGGAGGTCTGTTAGACAGGGTGTAATCTGCCTAACGCCTCATGCCCATGGCTGGGTCAGATTCCGACTGCGAAATCTCGCAGTGGAACCAGACCCGGTGCCGGCCAGAGACCCTATACTCACCTGTCCGGATCCGAGGCGAGTGTCTTGGCCATCGCAGTGCAAGGCATTTACCAGGATGGTAAAGCAGCACAAAGGAATCCTTGCTCTTCAAGAAGTTTCCATATTAAAATTCCAAGCTTTATTAACTCAACTAAATAAGCAATGCTTCGACGATGTTTCCCTGTTTCCCTGGTCTTTCTCAAGCTTATGATACATAAAATATGATGTGGTGTCATATATGATCCTACAATACAATCGTTTAAATTGTTAAGGGGTTTGCCTGGACAAAAACTATCCTTTGCATTTAACCCCCAGGCCAGGACCCTCTCTGATCTATACAATGAAAGAACTTTGAAGCTCCCTCTGTGCATGTACTGTGGCTCTGTCCTATTCAGTTTAGTCATGGCAAACTCCTTTTAGTAGTAGTGAGTGGGTGACTGACTTTCTGATTTATGGTATTAGATAACATGTTTGGTTATGGAAATCATGTTATGCGAATAATACTCATCATTTATCCTGCTATAACTTATACTTGAGTTTTGCTAAGGTTAATTCTATCTATCTATCTATCTATCTATCTATTTATCTACCCTGATATTGGGTTGCGCTTTAGAATTATGTAGATACTGTAGATAACGTAAGGCCCATTTACACGCAACGATTATCACTTAAAATTAATTCAAATGGCTGAAAATGAGCGATAATCAGTACATGTAAATGTTGGCATCGTGCATGTTTCATTTGAACGTTAATTTTAAGGCTAACTTAAAATCATCATTCAGAAGTGCTGGTCCCATTGAAAGCAATGGGAGAGCATTGTGACAGCTGTGGCAGGGGATTCTTTACTTTCCGTGGGGAGTCCCCTTGTCACTGAACACTGTGACAGTGCTCAGTGTTCAGTGACAAGGGGGCTCCTTGCTGGGGAATATTGGCTGTCACCACGGACCTATGCGTGCACACATGTCCTATGTTTTGCAGGTACGTACGTTTGCACGCCTGTAAAACACAGACATGTGAAAACACCATAGGGAGCCAATGTTTCTAATAAGTGCGTGTTTTTGTGCGCACAACTGTACGCACATAAACACGCTTGTGTGAATCCACCCTAAGAGAGAGTAATACTCCAATGCCAAAGAGGAGATTACTGACTAGCATCACCACACATTGTTTAACACCATCTGCTGCTTGAATATGCTGGTGATCTGAAAAGAGACTTATTAAATTCATTAAATCAAGTTTGAGCAACATGTGACCATGCTCCATTACTTCACTGCTCATATGCCATACTTGGTGAGCAAATCCCATGAATGGGCCAACCTCTCATCTCAAACACCCCTGTACACACTTGGACCCTTCTGCATGCACAAACCCAAATGCCACCTTTGCTTCCCTCCACCTCCCACTTGGCTAAAACCTGTCTCGGCACAGTAGGATCTTCTGTAGGGTTATAGATGCCCATTAAATCATTTTTGCCTATTTGGCTACAGAAAGGATATAAAACAGTTTTAAATATTTTTATTAACAATAGCTCCACTTTTACGTCCCTCTAATGGTCCATCTAACATTTTTGGCTTGAATAGGTATTGTATAAACTTTAGTGATAAGTAGAGATGAGCGAGCACCCAAATGCTCGGGTCCGCGTTATTCGAGTCGAGCTTTTCGTAAAATTCGAGAGCTCTACTCGAGTAACGAACCCCATTGACTACAATGGGAGACTCGAGCATTTTTGTATGTGGGACGCCGGGTGCCGAACTTTTTTTTCTCCTAGGCACGTCACAGCGGGGAGTACCCAAAAACTGGGACGGGATCGAACACGGCTTGATGCTCATTCGAGTATGCTAATACTCGAACGAGCATAAGTTCGGCAGAGTATGTTCGCTCAACTCTAGTGATAAGCAGTATAGTCTATTACAACATTTTTAAGGTACCTTTACATGGAGCAACTATCATTCAGATAGCCACTCAAAAAAATCGTTGAAGCGTATAAACGACAGTCGTCGTTTGCTTTTACACAGAGCGATGAGTTGTCTTTAGTTGTTTGCCAAGATAGCTTTCTTAGAGGGGATCCTCATGCATATTAATTTGAAAGCCGTTTAAATATGAATGACTGTGACTTTACACCAGACAATTTTTGCTCAACTAGCGACTAATGTTTTGGTAAGCTGAAACAAACTTATCGCTCGTCACCCTGTTGGTGGCCATGTTTAAACTGAACAACTATGGTTTGAATCAACTCTTTCTAGCAATTATTCAGCCACGTCTAGAATGAACTTCATTCTGAACTTCAATTTATTAGACTTTTGTTAGTTAAGTGAGTGAAAATTGCAGTTCATTAAAAAGTTTTATTATTTTGTATCTTCCTCCACATTGGCTTTATTCACAATTAAAAAGAAAGTACTATGTATAAAAATATGTATGTGATAAAAGAAAAATCTTTAGATGTTAAAAAAATTAGTAGTGTAACTAAATAAAACTAAAAATTCTTTACATTGCCTTGTAATTAAGATCTGAGTACCCAAACAGTACAGGTTTAGTGATATATAGTGATGAGTGAGCATACTCGCTAAGGGCAATTGCTCGAGCGAGCATTGCCCTTAGCGAGTACCTGCCTGCTCGAGAGAAAAGGTTGGGGTGTCGGCGGCGGGCAGGGAGCTGCGGGGGAGAGCGGGGAGGAACGGAGGTGATATCTCTCTCTCCCTCCCGCTCCCCCCTGCTGACTCCCGCAACTCACCGCTCCCCCGCGCCAGCACCCGAACCTTTTGTCTCGAGCGGGCAGGTACTCGCTAAGGGCGATGCTCGATCGAGCAATTGCCCTTAGCGAGTATACTCTCTCATCTCTAGTGATAAAGTATTACAGTACACAAACATGTATCGCTGTCTTTTTTATTATATCCTTACTTTTTCTACTTGAATCTCGTTTTCTTTATGCTTTTGTGTTTTTTTATCTCTGATCTTGAGCCATTTGGTCTACAGTCACAGAGAATGCCATTTTGTTGTATAATACATGGTGATTCACCCAAGTCATTTGCCAACAAAATGAATGCTTCTTATCAAACGGAAATAATAATAGCAGAGTCCCTAGAAGCTTGCGGCAGTGGTTTATCACTATAGTATATCTATAATGTGCTTTCTGATTTTTCCTCTTAAATTCGTTTACTGGTTGTATTCACTCTGTTTCATTAAGTACCATAGTCAATAGATAGGTTTTTTTTTTCGTATCAGCGTAAGACTTTTCTAGTGGGAAAAGAAAATATTTTCCACATCCTCAAAGGTGCAATATGTTTAGCTGATTTTCTAAGAAGCTGTAGCTGTGTGGGCTGCTGGTTAATATAGGACAATCTATTGGCAACAGGTGTTATGGAAATATTGCTTGGCTTTGTGAGATGTATGCACAGCACATTATTCTGACAGTCATTATTTTATATTTCCGTTAAATTATTTTAATGCAGTACAGATAAGGGTGAGGCTGGATTTATAAAAAGTCATACTTACTGTATTTTTGGTGTGCTATTATATAATAGCACAAAACTAATGAATGGAGAAGCAAAAGTGCGAACATTTGTCAGGTAAGCAGTGAACACGCATGTGAAATATTTTTTAATAGCCTGAATAGGTTTCCTAAACCATAATGTCATTTTAGAGAATTCCCATAATGCAGGTTGAGATGGGGAATGGCTTGGCTCATTGTTTCTAAGCCGATTTCCCCATCTCTGCCGGCAGCACAGGGAACATCCAGCTTTCAGTAAAACATATGAGATGCTGTGCTAGCAATGGATATACTTCATAACCACAATTTGGGGTTATCAGCCGGTGCATCGCTGGAAACAGTCCGTTTCAGATTATTTAGGTCTTCAGCTCAAGGGTTAATTTGTATTGAGCGAGGCCAGGGAGAGGGCAAGGAGGTTTCACAGTACAGAAGGAACATATTTCTATAACTTTTACTGCATTTCCTGTCATATGAATAGGGTCGGCTATTGCTTTGAAAGTACAGGATGTCGTTCTCATTAAAGGGTTATGTGAGGTTATAAAAGAACATATCTTTCTATTAAAAACAGACCCTCTCATTCTGGGTTCTCACTACATTTTTGGCCTCTGTGTACAATATACTCTGGAAAAAGTTCTCAACACATATGTTAAATGGAGGATGTGACAGATGCCTAACCGCAGCATCCATCACCCAAAGACTAATATGGAGTCCATTTAAGTGATACCTTATGAACTTTTTCATGGCAGTTCCATCAAATAGATGCCATTATAGCCTGTGAATGACAGATGTTAAAGAGAAGCTGTCATGTCCTTATATCAAGGGGCCAAATGTATAGGTTTGTAGCTGCGGCCCTGCAGACTCCATTGATGGCTTGTTACCCTCTACTCTCTCCCACTCTTCCATAAAGGCTTTTCTTAGGTTCAGTTCCCAAAGCTGTGAATGTGTCAAATGGGTGGTCCCCACTGCTCACTGTTAGAGAGTGATGCCAAACTTGATTGACAATGAGCAGTAGGAACCGCCTACCTGAAATATTCACACTGAAACTAGGAAGAGCCTGCATAGAGGAACTGGGGGGAGGAGAGGGAAAAGAGAAACATTTTTTGAGTTAGCAGGGTTGTGGCTACAAAGCTATGCAGCTGGCCCCACTGACATGACAGGTCCTCAACAGGACATAAGTTTACGGCTGAGGGGCACTTAACACAACAGAATGTAAACTTACATCCTATAGATGGAGCGGGCTGAGACGTGAGCCCGTGTCATCCAACAGCAGCAGCCGGCTGTGTCTGATAGCCAGCTAGTGCAACAGTGTAGATCGATGAAAACAACGATCCCCGCTGTTAATCGCCTATATGCCGTGACCAATGTACATTGCGGCATGTAAAGAGTTTACAGAGAAAGCCCACTCCCTCTGTGATGTCATCAACCCTCCGCAATATAATCTTGAAGGGCCCATGGTTTACTATGGCAACCGTACACCCTACACTTGTGTCTGGGCCTGCCATCGCCTATGATCACTACTGTGAGCAATAAGGCATTGCAGTGCAGAAGTATTGCAATGCATTATCATAGCGATCATAGCTTTTATGGTTCAAGTCCACTACAGGGACAAAAAAAAATAAAAATAGTGTAAAAGAAAGCAAGTAAAAATAAGATAACAAAAAACCCCTTTTTGTACACTTTTTCCTGTTTGTATAAAAAGAATAAAACATTTTAAAAACCCACAGATTTGGTATCATTGTATCTGTAACAACCTGTACAATAAGTTAAACACATTATTTATGCTGCACGGCAAAAAAACATAACCCCCCTTCCCCCTAAAGACAGAGGCAAAATGTTTCTTTTGTTCATTTACTCTCCCAAAAATCAAAATAAAAGTGATAAAAAGCCATATGTACACCCAAAATATTACCAATACAAACTACAGCTCATCAAGCAAAAAAAAGACCTCAAAGAGCTCCGTCCATGCAAAGACAAAAGTATAATGGGACTTTAAATGCAACTATGTGAAAAAAGGGGGTTTTATTGTGCATAAGTGGAAAAACCTAAAAAAAGAAATCTTTGACTTCATTGTAATTATGAAAAAAGTTATTATGTCATTTATGTTGCACGGTTAACACTTAAAAAAAAAATGAATGGCTGAATTGATGTGTTTTCTTTCCCTGCCCTACTAAAAAAATAATAAAAGTTTTACAATACATTATATGTATCTAAAAATTGTACCAATAAAAAACTACAGTTTGCTAACAAAAATAAGTTTTTGAAAAGTGGAGATGAAAATCCCCCCAAAAATCCTTGCGTACTTTGGGTCTAAATAGCCCACATCCTTAGGGAGTTAAAGCAACTGTGTCACCACAGAGCAGCACTATAAGATAAGTTATAGTGCCATTTGGTGGGGTGACAGAAGCTGGGGAATGTATATTGTGTAGTCGCCCGCTGGCCCGATACTCACCTGCTTCCCCGTTCCCACGGTGTGCACTGGTGAATTCTGTGCAGGTTCTAAAATTCAGGCTCTTCAGACTGCTGTGCATAGAGGTCCATAGTGGTCTGAAAAGAGTCAGATATTTGGACCGTGCATGGATTTACTAGCAGATACCATTGGAACGGCAGAGTGGGTGAGAATAAATAAGACATCCCCTGGTTGCCCATCACATCAGCAAACAGCACCATAACTTAGTTTATGGTGCTATTTCATGGTGACAGAGCCCCTTCAAACAACCATGTAACAGATCTGTCACCCACATAATGGTATCTGTTTGACAGATCAGATTTTCTACAGGACTTTATAGGATGGATTATTCAATTCTCCTTTTAGCAGTATACTGACATATACTGGTCAGACGGGGCACAAAAGGATACTAGTTTGAGTTCCATCCTATAGTGTACCCCTATACATGTTCATTAATCATTATCTATACTACTGGTATGTTACAGAGAAAAAAACTGAAAATTTAGTGCAGAAAGAGACCACATGGTCCATCTATTGTGCCCTTATAGTATTTCCTATTTATTTTTCTCTAGGGATATATGAAGGGCTTGGGGAAAGAATGATGAAAGTCCACTTTTACTAAAAACTTATTTAAATCTGAAACCTAAAGTATACAATGAAATGGAATTTTGAACACTGTAACACATGCAAGGGACATTTCTAAAGTTGAAAATAATGGCTGAAAGCTGTATAATAAAAAGAAAATGTTTTTATCATTACCTGAAAGCGCTGCGGAATAAGTTGGTGCTATACAAATACCAAGGTTATCTTTCCATTAATCATCATCTGAAACATTGCTCGATTATGACAAATTGTCATAGTAATCATGGTATTCCTCTAGCACCACTATCTTAGAGCCTGCAAGTCATTATTCTTGCAGCAACCATGTTGTCTTTGCACGACTCTGGAATTTATCTGCCTTCACCAACACATTCTACAACGTTAATCTACAAAATAGCAGGTTCTGTTTAAGCGTGAAGTCAGACGAGCGTTTTTTGCGCATACCTATGTGCGCAAAAAAAACCCGCTTGTCTCACTGAGCCCTAAAGATGCAAACAATGGACTTTGATCGTTCTTTGCCCATATCTGTTAAATATATGCTTAACCTAGGCATACTTAAATTCATTTATAGTTGATTTTCAAACCACTTCTGCTGGATGTTTGTTCCAAGCATCTACTAATATTTCCTTATGTTACTTCTGATTTCCCCCCAGCTAATCTCAGATTGTGTCCCCACACTTCCCTCCTGAACCTTAGTTATACAACAATGTTGTATACACTTAGAAAAACATGGCTGCAATTTTTCATGAAACGGTGCCTCCCTTGTCCATGGGCTGTATCTGTTATTGTAACTCAGACCTTTTCAAGTAATTAGAAATGAATGAACCGCAATACCAGACATTATGGCACTGTATCATAATAAAACAGCCATGGTTCTCTAATCTCTTACAACTCCTTTACTATCCAAATGAAATATATTGTGCAATGTACACTGGAATAACTATAGTGGATGCAGGGGATGCAGTTACACCCGGGCCCCAGAGCCTTAGGGGGCCCATAAGGCCTCTCGTCTCCATATAGGGAGCCCAATACTATGAGTAAAGCATTATAGTTGGGGGCCCTGTTACAGGTTTTGCATTGGGTCCCAGGAGCTTCAAGTTACGCCTCTGGCAATGTAATAAAATGGTGCGGGTCAATCCCACATCTAAAAGTGAAGCATCTACAGTGTGTATATGAAAGGTAATTTAGCATGTTTTTTTGTAAAGAAAGTAAAAATACATTGAAGATACTAAAGTAAAAAATATTGCTTTCTAATCATTATATAGTGTGACGTGAAGAAATCCTTTCACAAATCATCTACTCTAACAAATACTAATGAGGAGAAGTTTGGACGTCTGATTTATTTTTATTTCCCCTCTCTCCTCTATCAGTGTCACTCTGTTCTCTCTCTTCTAAACATTTATTACAGAGGAAGTTCTAAAATCTAGCCATGCTTTATCCATTTCTGTCATGTCGACCAATGATTTATCATCACATTCCTTATTTAATTATACATGTCTGATATTAATTTTGACAAAGATCCCTAGACAGCACCTACTTGATTTAAAATTTCAGCCACTGTGTCTCTCAATGGCCGTGATTAATGTGCTTAAAAATATCATGAGACATTTATGACATATTACACGATGAAATGACAAGGATGGTAATGGTCTTTAAGAATGTGTTTGTTTTATTCCTCCCTTACTTTCTAGGGATTAAGCAGAGCGCTCTGTTCCTACATAGACTCCTATTGTGAAATTAACTGCAGCATTAACTGCAGCAGTCAATTAGATGTATTAATAGAAAGGCTAACAGTATCACAACTAAAAAGTAACCTTATTAACATTCAACATATCTTACCAGGAAACAGCTTTCTTAACACTTTGTTGCAGGCAGTTTTTCAACACAGATTAAGGGCTCAGTCAGACGAGTGTCCCTGAAAATCATCTCTATCTGGTGTAAAAAAAAAATAAATATATATATGTATATATACATCGCCTGTCTGACTGCCTCAATGAATGGCTGAGCGCTGTCTGTGGTTGACTGAGTGCTGTGACCAATCACAGGCAGCGCTCAGCTATCATTTAATGAATGGCTGAGCACTCAGCCAATCAGATACAGCCTTTTCAGGAGGCAGGGATTTTCATATCCCCGCCTGCTGAAAGAGCTTCAGAGCCAGCATGGAAGGAAGAACACGCGCTGGAGACCCGACAGTGGCAGAGAGGTGAGTGTATATTTATATATTTTTGATTTTTTACACAAGCTAGGGATGATTTTCAGGGAAGGGCTTGTATTGTAAAATCACTGCGGGGGTTGCCTGCAGCTTATTGCTTTTAATGGGGCCAGCTGTTGCTCTGGCCCCATTGAAAGCAATAGGAGAATATCGCGATCCTCTTCTATAGCTTTGACAGCTTTGGCAGGGGATTCCTTCATCCCTGCATGGAGTCCCCCTGTCACTGAACACTGTGACAGTGCTGTCATAGTGTTCAGTGATGAGGGGACTCCCCGCGGGGATATTTTATGCGCAGCATGGACCTTGCCACTGCACGGATGTCCTATCTTTTGCAGGTGCAAAGACTTTGCACCTGTAAAAGACAGACATGTGAACACACCATTGGAAACCAATGGTTCTATCAGACATGCTTTTTTTTGTGCACATAGGTGCGCACAAAAAAATGCTCATCTGACTGAGCCCTTAATATATAATCTGAAGTTTCAGTTCATTCTCTTACAAGGCTATTTTTTGCACCTTTTTTTAAAATCATGTTTTTTTCATCTTTTAGCTTTAATAGGGTTAAAAAGCTAAAAAGGAAAAAAAAAACCAATTTTTTGTTTTACGTTATAGTTATTTACTTTTACAATTAGTACATTATGCTAAAATAAAGTAACAAAATGGATTCCTTATTTTCTTTTACACATTATGATATATAATTTGTATAGCCCTGGATTACAGGGTGAATATAGTGACGGTTTGGGTTGGCATCCGATTCTTTTTTTTTTAAACTTATTTTTGGAACTATTTTTTTCACATCTATGACCCCCATGAAGTCATATATGACCTCTGGGGGTTATTCACATTGTCTTTTTTTATTTCATACTTTACTACTGTAGCTGGGGCATCCATAGGAGCCATTAAAAGAGCTGATCTGGGTCTGCAGGGACCCTGCTGCTCTGCTGTGGCAGGGGACACCCAGTGGTAACGTGATCACCAGGTCAAATAGCAGAAGTAACACTTCTGCTTTCTCCCTTTACTACATAGCACTAATTGACTGCTATGCAGCCTACAAAAGAGAAGACAGAAGTAGTTAAAAACTGCTCCTGCCTTCTCCACAGGGTTCTTGTCTGCGACTAACAGCTGAGGAACTGACCTGCTCCTGTTTGATTGCAGGAGCTCTAATCCTGGGCCGTATTTTTGCTATCGACCAAGATTAAAACCCAGGACTAAGTGCTATAAATTTACAGTGCTTGTCCTTAATTGGTTAAGTTACAATAGGGGGTTCCTGTTAGTAAAGAAAAGTGAAGTGTAGGGGGATTTTCAATATAGCCAGCCGACCCTACAGAAGACCCATTGCTGAGTGACAGGACCCTCCTTGATTAGAACAGACAGAAGAGGTAGTCGTGCAGGAGACTGAGGGAGGAGTCTGATGGTGCCCTGAGATAGTGGGAGTACTGTATGTAATTACATTTTTAGTGTCGGCCATTGGCTCAGGAAATAAAAGGTTCAGTGGGTAGTGGTAGGGCGACAGCCTCTAAGTGGGAGTTTTGCTGTGGTGCCCCTTGAGTTCTGTGTACATCCCTGGTTGTACTCCTACATGGTTTGACAGTGTCCAATCATCATTGACTGTGTAGGATGCATCTTATTGGCAAGGTGATTAGTAACACGTAGTTATGATAAAGACTTTCTGTAGCACGACTGACTGATTTTACCAGATAACAGAAGCATTCCACAAGAGTTCATGCAACTGAATTTTTGCTTTACACTACAGCTCTAGCTCCAGAGTTAAATGTAATTACCTGTACTGCAAAGTGTTCATGTAGGCCTGGCTTTTTTCATACATTTACAAGAGGAATAACAAAGGGACATCGTAATACAGAGTTCTAAGAAAAGATTCTCCAAAAATGTTGTCTGAAGGGTGAACTATAACAGACATCAGGGAGAGGAGACAGGTTATGTTTAAATTCAGTGACATCTTCTCTCACTGCAGACATTTTCTTGCCTCGCCTTCTCCATCCAGCCCAGAACACCCTGATCATTACTCCTGATGGCTGAAGAGTTTTCTACCTTTCTACCAACACATCTTTGATTTCTTTCATCTGAAGCAATATTTAGTGTCTATAACACCAAAATTAAATTCAGACTTAAGACCAGGCCCCCAACATTTATTCAGATCACAGACCCTTAAGATTTTTCAGATTCCAGATAAGACCCCAATGTAATTACAGCCCACAAACCAGATGCCAAAAAATACAGACCTCAGAGCAGAACTTATATAAACTCTCAAGATTAGAGCCTTAAAGGGGTTTTCCTAATTCTAGTTTTTTCTGCAGCAAGCAGAAAGCACCATACATTGCACAGTACCCCAAGCTGGTACTGCAGGCTGAGTCCCCTTCATTTAGCTTGTAGTACCAACCCGGGCCACTGCACATGTATAAAGCTGTCTGCTTCCTGCAGCAAAACAAATAGAAGTGGAACAACACCATTAAATAAATTCAGATTCCAGACATAATTTCAAAATTAATACAGACCCTGGACCAAACCCCTAAATAAAGCCAGACCCAAGGCAAGACCATTAAATAAATTTAGACCCCAAAATGAATACAAACCCCAGATCAGACATCTCTATACTTCCTCTATTGCATCCTGAGAACCTCTGCAGCTATGCCTGCTGCACACACTGCATGGCGGCAGCAGTCATTCTGTCTGCTTCCAGAGCTGAGAAGGTGAAGTATGGCAGAACATATTGGTTTTTTTTTTGCCAGTTTAGGTTAATGCTGGCAGCATCAAAGTGTGGAGTTTCTATGGGACCCCTAGTAGTCACCAGGGATTGCCACAAGGCAGACTTAGCTACTAGGGAATTGCAGGTTGAGTCCTTACAACTGTCCCTTAAGAAGACTAGTTGAAGATTGACAAAAGAGGCTAAATCCAGATCCAAGAGAGTAGACAAACAAGGCCTAGGTGAGGGTAACAAGCTCAAGTTCAAAGATCGTTAGCAGGCACTGCTTGGGAACACAGATAATGGTTCAGAAAAGTCAGGGCGAAGGTCGTGTACATGGATAGACAATCATTGAAAAAAAACTACAAGAGTGTTAGAATCAGGATGGAATCTAACATTTTGGTGATTGTTGGTGCTTGCAACAAAGTTTATATAGGAAATCTAATTGGATTCAGGTAATATCAGAGGGAGGTTCTCAAAACTGAAGGTATGAGTGTATGTTGGCCACTAAAGAGAGCTTTGACTCCTAGTACAGTACAGTGGCCACCAGAACAAACGCCTGCATTGCAAGACTCTTAGTGCCAATTTGCATACCAGTCTGAGAGTGAGGTAAGTATTATCTACTGTTATCTACTAGATAAATCCAATAGATAATAGCCAATTAACAATATTGGTGTAGTGATCCAGAAGGGCAATTGTCCCCTTTGCTCCCCTACAACTGACTTACAAGGATTATGATGTATGGAGGGTAATATTATATGGCTTTCCACACCACAGTATTTTTTAATTCAGCCAGTGCCTTGTCTTTTTAAGCTGGCAATAGCTGATTATTAAACTAATAACATAATACTTTCTGCCCTTTTGATCCCTGCTTGGCTGGGAGCTTTTCTGCCAAATTTGTGTTTACTTCACTTCTTGCCCTGCTCTAGGTGGTTTTGGAAGCCAGTTGGTAACAGAAGCTGAGTGGCGCAAACCCATGGCCAATGGAACCTTGTTGCTTGGCCAGATGTTCACTTCTACTCGGCAGCATATGTATCATATTACCTCCACTTAAGTTACATGGGATTATAAATCATATTTCAATAGGACATGTAGAGACCGATTTTAAGACATGCATTTCATACGGTGTTTCCATATTTTTGTCCTGCCCCTTTATATACAAACACCACACATGTGCCATTGAGTATATAGTGCTGCAGATTTTATATAACTTCTATATATATTCTCTCTGCTTTTAGTAGCGAATAGAGATGAGCGAGCATACTCGGAAAAGCACTACTCGCTCGAGTAATGTGCTTTATCCGAGTATCGCTGTGCTCGGGTCTGAAGATTCGGGTGCCACTGCGGCTGACAGGTGAGTCGCAGCGGGGAGTAGGGGAGAGCGGGCGGGAGAGAGGGAGAGAGAGATCTTACCTCCGTTCCTCCCCGCTCTCACCTGCAGCTCCCCGCTCTGTGCCGGCACCCGAATCTTCAGGGACGAGCACAGCGATACTCGGATAAAGCAAATTACTCGAGCGAGTAGTGCTTTTCCGAGTACGCTCGCTCATCTCTAGTAGCGAACCATAAAGAACAGCTTTATGTTTAGAAAATAATGAAATTTAGTGAATTCCTATTGTGCAATATCCAACTTGTATGAAAATAATTGAATCATTATTTAAAGAATTATATATTATACTAGCCGATATGCCTGACTTCACCCGAGTTGATTTGGTACAGGTGATTACCTGTTGTTCACACAGAAAATTTTAAGAAGTCATGGTTATTTCAGAGGAACTGAGGAATTAAATATGTATACACATAGAAGAGCCTTAGATTCTCCTCAGACTGCATGTACCAACGTCCCTCTGCAGAATGTGCCACCCCTCCTATTCTCCTCACTTTTTACCATTAAAGGTAATGCCCCTTTTTATTCAAATTTAACCCCAGACTGGAGGTTGTAGCCCCTTCTCAGGCTTAAAGGCTCCAGCCCTGCAGTCATGGCCGCTTCCTTATGTACTTTACAGCCTTTCAGTATATGCACAGAGGTCAGTTAGATTCTCCTCATTATATACACAGAGGTGAGGTAGATTTTCCTCAGTATGTACACATAGAGGTGAGGTACATTCTCCTCAGTATACACACATAGAGGTGAGGTAGATTCTCCTCAGTATACACACATAGAGGTGAGGTAGATTCTCCTCAGTATACACACATAGAGGTGAGGTAGATTCTCCTCAGTATAAACACATAGAAGTGAGGTAAATTCTCCTCAGTATACACACATAGAGGTGAGGTAGATTCTCCTCAGTATACACACATAGACGTGAGGTAAATTCTCCTCAGTATACACACATAGAGGTGAGGTAAATTCTCCTCAGTATACACACATAGAGGTGAGGTAGATTCTCCTCAGTATACACACATAGAGGTGAGGTAGATTCTCCTCAGTATAAACACATAGAAGTGAGGTAAATTCTCCTCAGTATACACACATAGAGGTGAGGTAGATTCTCCTCAGTATAAACACATAGAGGTGAGGTAGATTCTCCTCAGTATAAACACATAGAGGTGAGGTAGATTCTCCTCAGTATATACACATAGAGGTGAGGTAGATTCTCCTCAGTATATTCACAAAGAGATGAGGTAGATTCTCCTCAGTATATACACAGAGGTGAGGTAGATTCTCCTCAGTATACACACATAGAGGTGAGGTAGATTCTCCTCAGTATATACACATAGAGGGGAGGTAGATTCTCCTCAGCATATGCACACAGAGGTCAGTTAGATTCTCCTCAGTATATACACAGAGGTGAGGTAGATTCTCCTCAGTATACAAATCATTTCCCTAGGCTTTATGGTTTCTGAGAAAAGAACTAGTCATGTATCGTGGATTTTCGTTTTTTTCACGCTTAGAATTGAATATTGAAGTTGTAACCCCTTTACTTTTCCTATTTACGAAGTCAATGGAAGCCGTCAGACCCGCAGCCCATCTGCAGTTGACATCAGGAATAGGTTGCATGTACCCACGTCATCACCTAGAGACGGCGCCGGAAAAGAAACATTTTTAAAACAAATCTGTACTGTCGGGGAGTGTCCTCACTCATCCGCAATACAGAAAAGAGAAGGTGCACGGGATCGCTAGCAAGGGTCAGAGTTGGATTCCATTACGGCTTTCCGCATTTGGAATCCTGCTGGCTCATGTGCACAGCAGGCCTTACTGTAACTCCGAATGACTCCTATTTTATATTGCGGCTGCAGTAATATGGTTACAGTCAGATTTTGATTAAATTCAACAGAATAGGAATCTAGACAAACTCCACTGGACACAATGACAGCAGTATCCACATGATACAATGCCATATGGAGGTATAGATTGTTATAAAGGCTCCATGTTTGCAGCTTCGCCCTGTGTATTAAACCTAATTCATACTAAATGTTTAAAAACTTTGTGAAAGTGTAATAGAGAGAAGAAAACTATATATTTTTTCAGCGATTTTTACAATGTGTTATCTTGTTGCTATGGAAATTTAAGGTGCTATATCTCAAAATAATTCATTCTTCCAAATGTAGCACGTGTGCTGGAATTCAACCTAAGATCTGAAACTTTCTACATAGTTAGAATATTACTGGTTTTGTAGTAAAGTTTGTCAGAGTTTCAGATGCGCACAAACATTTAATTAGTAGGAGTTTTTATCATTAAAAAGGTAATCATAACCAGATTTCATCTTTTTTCTTTGACTTAGCCATTCTTTATTTTCTATGTTGGGCAGTGTTGAAAAATATTTTAGCGCTGTACTGTAGATCAACCTGGGTTAAATGAGTTTTCCAGGTAATTTTTAGTGATCTGTCCTCAGAAAGGTCAGCGGTAGTTGATCAGCTGAGATCCGCTGCTCGGGACTCTGACCAATCAGCTGTTTGTGCACCTGTTGTCAGCACCACAAGGCGCAGAGTGAAAGCAGACAGCTCCAACCCCTGTGTAGTGGCTGGCACTGGTAACTGCAAGCTCCTATTAAAGGAGATGTCCCGCGCCGAAACGGGTTTTTTTTTTTTTAAACCCCCCCCCCGTTCGGCGCGAGACAACCCCGATGCAGGGGTTAAAAAAACCACCCGCACAGCGCTTACCTGAATCCCGGCGGTCCGGCGTCTTCATACTCACCTGCTGAAGATGGCCGCCGGGATCCTCTGTCTTCATGGACCGCAGGGCTTCTGTGCGGTCCATTGCCGATTCCAGCCTCCTGATTGGCTGGAATCGGCACGTGACGGGGCGGAGCTACACGGAGCTACACGGAGCCCCATAGAGAAGAGGAGAAGACCCGGACTGCGCAAGCGCGGCTAATTTGGCCATCGGAGGGCGAAAATTAGTCGGCACCATGGAGACGAGGACGCCAGCAACGGAGCAGGTAAGTATAAAACTTTTTATAACTTCTGTATGGCTCATAATTAATGCACAATGTACATTACAAAGTGCATTATTATGGCCATACAGAAGTGTATAGACCCACTTGCTGCCTCGGGACATCTCCTTTAATATCAATGAGATCTGTACCTGCAATTACCAGCCACTACAGAGGGGTCAGAGGTTTCAGCTGCTGCTGTTTCATATCCTGTGTTTTGCTAGTGACAGTATGCACCCAAACAGCTGATTAGTCATGGTCAGAAATGGCATAGATCATCAAATAAAAATTGCCCAGAAAACCCCTTTAAGTATAATTCTTTGTTATTTCTCCAACTTGTCCTCTAATTGACCTTTATGGTCAATTTTCTTTTTTCAATTATACCATCTATAGTAAGTTAAATCAGAAGTTTTTGCAAATCACAATACTCACAGCGTAATGAGCATTTCTATGAATTTCTATATAAATTTCCAATTTTTTCAAGATCTTTGCTTGCTGTCAATAAATGGTAACTTTAATTATTTAATTCCAGGGGATCAAAATCAATCCTGGCCATGTTACATGCACACAGGTGATCGCTTGTAACAAGACACAAATCTGATCCAAATACTGTAACTGTAATGCTCCTATTGAATGGAAAATTGTATAATATCTCAACAATGAATGATTTTAGACTAGGCTACCCTGAGACGTTGACTACCACACAGGTCACATAGGCATAGATAGCAGTGTAGCCTTGTGACCTCAAATCTAATAAGTCAATTCAGTCACACTGCAGCTCGTATGTAGCCATGACCCAGATCTGCAGATCATGACCTACAATCTGCAAGTTGTGGTCGTAGCTACCTGAGAGCTACAATGCGACTGCATTGACGTCTATTAGATTGCAAGACTATACTGCGATCCTTGGCTTTGCGAGCAGTGTCTCAGTTAAAGTCTCCATGGAGCCCTAGCCTGAATTGCCGAAACCTTAATACTCCTTTAATTTTTGTACCCTTCGCCAGATATGTGTATGAGCTAAATACTGGATATTTGTTTTCTGAAATTCAGGTTTCAGACAGATGTGACTCCGTCTTTGTGAACGGCAAGGAAATGAAAAGTAAAGTGGACACCATTGTAAATTTCACATACCAGCACATAACCACCCAGTTGGAAGTGACAGTCTGGGCTCCGCGGCTTCCTCTTCAAATTGAAATCTCTGACACTGAATTGAGCCAGATTAAGGGCTGGAGAGTCCCTGTGTCTGTTAATAAAAGGTGAGTGGGTAACTGTGGCCATTCATTAGGGCCCTTTCACATGGAACGATTATTGTTCAAAAAAATCATTGGACTGTTTGAATAAATTTTGAGCAATAATCGTTACATGTAAATGGGCTGTAAAATGTGCCTGTCATTAAGGAGTTAATTACTTTTACAGCGGGAAAGTATCTGAGGCAACTTTGGATCATGGGTGCACCCATTCGTTTCCATTATTGATGGCAGCACATCCTCTTTACATGAGGGGATTTGCTGCCGACAGTCATTTTCATGTCTACCTAATAGACCAGTGATTCCCAACTCCAGTCCTCAGGGACCACTAACAGGTCATTTTTTCAGGATTTCCTCAGTATTGCACAGGTGATGTAATTATCCTCGGTGCCTGAGACATTGCCACAGGGGTTCGTACTGTAGGAGATCCTGAAAACATGACCTGTTGGTGGTCCCTGAGGACTGGAGTTGGGAAACACTGTAATAGATGCTATTGTCAGATTATCATTTGTCGTTTCGTCGCTTGGCATTCTCACACTAGGCAATTATTGGAAATTAACGCTTATACAAACAATCTATGGCTATAATCCATATGGCTATAATCTCTATGGCTATAATCTCTATGGCTATAATCTTTCACTGTAAAAGGCGGGAAAGTAGTGTATACAGGAAGAGCTCCTGAGAAGTAGTCACATTTACAGGATATCATAATATGTTAGGTACCTGGTAGTCTTCAGCGGTATATAGTATGATACCATATGACAGAAGCAATAAACTCTAAAGTGGGATCTTAAAATATAACTTATTATTATATACTATAAAAGATCAAACTATATACATTTTAAAATTCTACATCAACCACTGTTGACAGTATGGACGGGGTGCGACAAACATTTGCCTGCATGTGTTCACAGATCAATAAGGACAGGTATAAGGAGCCCAAACTGCTCTCCCTATAAATTACCAGGCTGAATATAATTAGTCAAGAACATTTATGAAAGCTCTACGGTCAGTTGCGAACCTAATGGGATGCCGGCACTCCCTACTTATTCAGCTTGTACTGACTCAGGTCACCAATAAGTCCCTATTGTGGATCCATGAAAGAAGCCAAGTGTCTACAATTTCAGTCACTCAGAGAGTGGGAGATATGGATCCCCCTTACATAGTAATTGAGCGGCTGAATGAGGCGCTGTGCAGAGCTGAACTGTAGTTATGGCAATGAGTGTAAAAGATAAAGAACCCTCCGATGTGTTTCACCAGACAGACTGGCATCCTCAGGGGTAACAACGGGGTAATAGATGAAACCGCCACAAACTGACAACTCTTATAACACAAAAGGGTGGTACCTGCATGATCCTTGTGACCAATCCTGAGAGATCTAAATATGATTGAAAGGAATACATACCAATCCTCTCAGTGAAGACAACCTTGTCATCACACATCTCATCACCCAGTAATGTTAAAATGTATATATGTATTTTACATTATATACAATACATAATAAGTTATATTTTAAGGCCCCACTCTTGGGTTTATTGCCTCTGACATATGGTGGTATAATGGTTAACGTTTAACCCAAGTGGGTCTTGAGACCACTATTTTTCAGTTTTATATAAACTTATCAGCTGTGAATGATAGTGCCCCTGATACCCATAGATATTGTGGAATGAGCTCTGTATTAGAGTGCATTGGCCAAGAGAACAACCTTCACTGCTTTAAAGGCGTTTCTCCAGAATCACAAGTTATCCTCTATCCACAACATGTAATACTTAAACCATGCAGATTTTGACGCAGATCCGCAACGTATTTCACCCCTTCAAATCCGTCACATATGAATGCGCCCTTGAAGGGCTTATGCCAAGTGTAAAACTTATCCCCCATCCACTCAGACCCCCGCGAATCACGAGAATGGAACTGAGAAGTTCTGTGTCTCCACATCTGATTGTAGTGGCAGTTGAACATGAGCATTGCCTCTCCATTCATCTCTATGGATCTGCCAGAGATAGTCAGGGAAAGGCACTCGTCTATCTCCAGCAGTCCCAATAGAGATGAATTGAGTGGCGATGGACAACATCTACTTCATTCATACAGGGGGGAAGAGGACCCCCGATTCTTGTGATTGGTGGGAGTCTCTTGATTGGTAGGAGTCAATCACATATCTCCTCTCCTGTAGACAACCCCTTTAAACCTCTTTAGGTTTCTTAGTGAGTGTTTAAACAGGTGTGAATTACGACAACTAATCCCTTCATTATTGGAATTCATGGGTTTTACAGTATATGTTACAGATTTAGAATTTCGAAGATAAGCCACTAATGTAATCTTACATTTTCATACAGTTTTTCTGTCTTTTGAAGACTTACATCAATTGAAAGCTGCCTAATAATAGGAAAAATGCAAATTCTCAAACTATTTGACAGCAACTCTTTAGCATACTTGTAGTAGAAAAGAGAATGCTTATGCTGTTCCTTTTCTAAAACCTGCGCATTAATCCTTGGTTATCAAATGGTTTGATGAAAAATAATCAAATCATCAGAATGTACTTTGATCTTATTGATGGAGGTATAATTATATAGAAGATAGAAATAGAGGACAACTGATTTAAATTGGAGAGATCAATCAAATGCACAGATATGTTATTTAATTATTAAATAGACCATTTTGCTACTTTCATAATGTACTTTCTGAATACTTTACTAGGGATTACTTTTTGCATTTAGAGGCTCACAGGGGCTTGCAATTTTTTTTCTGGCATATAGCTAAATATATGGCTCAGGCAAAGTATACAGGTGAGATATGGACCAGTCTGTGCTTGCATGGATTGGATCATGCCCACCCTTCTTAAGTTATTACAGGTTTTCCCACTAACAGGTGTTTATTATATTTAATGTTGCAAGTTTTAGTAACAAAGTTCTGCTATGTATGTACTACTAGCAATGGTGCTAGGCTGCAGCACAAGAGATAGTAAGGCAGCTTTCACATCTGCATTACGGCTCAGTTCAGGGTTTTCCGTTTCTCTGCTCTATTTTTGGAGCAGATAAACTGAAAATAAAAAACTTTAAAAACCGGATCTTTTTTTTCTTCCCATTGATTTCAATGGGGTTTCAAAAAAAAAAAAAACCCGAAAAGCTTCCGTTTGCTTCCATTCTGTCAGGTTTCCATTTTTTTAAAGGAAAAAAACAGTCTACAATGTGGAAACCAGACACAAGGGAAGCAAACAGAAGCCTTTCCATTTTTTTGAAACCCAATTGAAATCAATGGGGGGAAAAATAAACCTATTTTTTACCGTTTTATATCAGGTTTTCTCCTCTAAAAATGGAGTGGAGAGACCGAAACCCTGAACTGAGCCCTAATGCAGGTATGAAAGCTGCCTAAAAGAGACACAGGGACATTAATGCTCCAAGGTGACATTTATTACTCACCCTGTTCTTTGGATTGAGATAGCCCTGATGTTATTTATTACGGCTGTAGTTCAGCAGCTAATAGTAGGCATTTGGACCCTGCAGCCCAGTCGGAGATCGGTGTCCACCTCTGACTGTGGAGCAAGGGGACAGTTAGTGACAGTTGGGTGGCTATGATGACTAAGAGGGAGTTATTAGACCAGCGTTGAGCAGATGATACTCAGTGTGACTAGAAATACGGCCTGAGAAACATAATAAGAGAAAAGCCACTAGTGGAGAAAAGAGGACATCACACAGGGGTGCAGCTGCTCTAAGAGACTAGGTAACCCTGTGTCTGAGAAGAGGATTGTTTTACTGTATACCTCCATGGCATTAATATGATTGGCTGGTGTGATCATGTGGGGTAGAGGGCCTTATACTTGGTGCCAATAGCCACATGTAGTCAACTGCATGCAATTTTTGACCACATCAGGACCACCTCCAAACTTCATCCTGATCAAACCATGTGTCCTTACCCTGACCTTTTATTTGACTTTTCCTATTTTCTGCCACTTGTATCGAACATAGTTATTTAACAAAAATATACTTCACAATTCCAGTATTCCAATATAGAAGTAAAATCTGAAACGCACAACCCACATTAGTGAATTGGGAATAATGGGCAAACAGGGAAGGTTTACTTACATGGAATAGTTACTACACTACAAAAGTATCACTGAAGAAATTACAACACACAAATATAAGCAAACACTCCTTTGTTTGATCAGAAGAACTAGCAAGCTACATGAATCCACTAAGGAATAGCAGCTTCAACTGTATAAGAATAACTTCACACACAGAGGTTTTTTCTGGGGTTTTTTAAGTCCAATTTTTTATGACACTTTTCTCACCTAAAATCTTATGGCCAGATTAAAATCTATAGTGAATAGAGATGAGCAAGCATACTCGCTAAGGCTAACTACTCAAGCGAATAGTGCCTTAGTCGAGTATCTGCCCACTCGTGTGTAAAGATTCGGGTGCCGGCGGCGGGCGGGGAGCGGCGGGGGAGAGTGGTGAGGAACGGAGGGGAGATCCCTCTCTCACTCTCTCCCCTCCGCTCCCCCCTGCTCACCGCCGCAACTCACCTGTCACCCGCGCCGGCAGCCGAATCTTTAGACACCAGCAGGCAGATACTCGACTAAGGCACTACTCGCTCGAGTAGTTAGCCTTAGCGAGTATACTCGCTCATCTCTAATAGTGAAATATGAAACGCTCTGCAAAGAATGTCTTCTTGTTTGTGGCGTTTTCTTTGCATTTTTTTGAGGTCCACAGTGTTGTTTTGAATAACATGCTGTAGGTATGGCGTATGTCACCTAGACTTATCTGTAGGAGTTGTATAACCTCAGAAGAATGCAAGTTATCAATATTATAAATAGAAAAAAACACCACAAACAACGCTTGTAAAAAAAGACTATAAAAAAAACCACGAAATTCATGTTTTTACAAACCAAAATAGCGCACAAAAAGTATGTGTAAGGGCTTTTTGACAAAACTGTGTTTGTGGAGGTATTTGCACACACACACGTAAAAAAAGGAGGACCTGCTCTATTTTCCTGCGTTTTGTGCACCCAAAGTCCTATAGAAGTCTATGGAAGGTGCGCAAATACACAAGGGGAAGGGTGTGACATGACGCAAAATATGGGGAAAAGAACATATCTGGATCTCATTAGGCTTAAATAGCCATTAAATCCACGTGCAAAAAAGACAGTACTATGCACTGCAGGCAGCGCTTTTACTTCCGGTATTTTTAATCGCACCTGCGATGGAACCTCTGGCTGGAGGTTCCAACACAGATGTGAAAACACGCTTAGCAATTGCTGTACAAGGGATATTAGAAAGTTACAGAAGATAATTTAAGCTAATTTATTGATAAAGCAAACATTTTATATTAACTTTATTTAGGATTTTCTCCCCAAATTAATTTCTCCCTAGACCAACAAGAGATAGCGAAGATGAAGAGGATGATGAGAAGAAAGGACGTGGGTGTTCCCTCCAGTACCAGCATGCAATGGTTCGTGTCTTCACACAGTTTGTTGCAGAGTCTTCAGACATTGGTGGACAGCTGACATACATGTTAGGACCAGATTGGCAGTTTGATATCACTGACCTTGTCAGTGACTTCATGAAGGTTGAAGAATCGAAGATAGCAACACTGGAATCGGGGAAAGTTCTAGTTGGACGAGAGCCGGGAATAACCACTGTCCAGGTAAAAGCATGCATGTGTGAATTTTTTACTTGGCTCATTTCAACAGTATTTCTTCATAGAATGAAAGCAATAGCAATAAAATAAAAGTACTTGAATTTTCTTCTGTTATCATATTGTTAAAAATTTCATCATTTTTTATTTTTATTTGTTTCTGGGAATGTAGTGAATAACATTTTGTCATTACATTGATGACTGATTTTTCAATCTCTAAGAATGCAAAAAAAATATATTGCCTTCATCCCTATCACCGGCAAGGACTTATATGATATGCTTGCAATGACTAGAGTATAAGTGCCAGAGTTTAGCCCATATTTATTTGTAGAGATGATTTGAAGTAAGGGAACAGGATGAAAAGTTGGACCTCCATTGGATGGTGAGATGGGGTAAGTGTTATGGTGCGCCACTACTGTCACCCCTACTCAATTGCTGCTGAAGTTGCAGTCAATCGCTGTCATCAGTCTCATCCTGCACACTGCATACTCTTCTCTACATGGCTTTTGTATGTAGGTCTCATGCATAATGTTTTCCCCAGACTTAAAGAGCCAGCGCACAATCCAATACTTGTCCCCTTCCAGTCCTCTCCCAGCATCTGCTATATTAGGCATCAACACCCAAGGAAGGATGCCTAAGCAATTGGTTCCTATCCATTGTGACAAATCCCAAGTTTGTGTTCTCCTGGTTTAGATCTCTGCTTGACTCTGACTTTTCTAACCTTTCTATTCCTGACCTTCACTCCATTTCTGAAGCTTGCTATTTGTCTGATGTTTGCCCTACCCCACTGCCTGATACCTGCCCCAACCTCAGCTTGTTCCTAGTTTATGTCTGAGTTCACACCTTCAGGTACCATGCCTCAGCCTTCTGTAGCATCAACAACCCCACTATTGAGACTATTTCTGCAAGTAACTGCTTGGGGATCCCGCAGCAAAGACCAAATTTCACTTGAAAGGCTCAGGGGTGAAAACCAGGGTTTCCCAAGTCCTGCCTTCAGATATAGCTCTAAGCCATGTCCTATCTCAAGATATAGCTCTAAACCAAATAATTGCCGAACCACTCGCTGCAATCTTTGAAAATTCCTGGAGAGCAGGAGAAGTCCCAGAAGATTGGAGAAGGAAAATCTTGTCCCTATCTTCAAAAAAGAGAAGAGGGTGAATTCAGGAAACTGCAGACCTGTGAGCCTGACTTCTATATCGGGAAAGATCTTTGAACAAATTAAACAGCATGTATGCAAATACTTGGATGAGAATGGAGTAATTAACCAGAGTTATCATGAGTTTGTTATAAGCAAGTCCTGCCAGACAAATCTAATTTCCTTCTATGACAGAATCATTGTCTGTTGATCAGAGAAATGCAGTAGATATAGTATATCTTGACTTTATTAAAGCATTTGGCAAAGTATCTTATACCATCCTTATTGAAAAAATGATCAAATATAGGATTCACAAGGCAACTATTAGGTGGATTCACAACTGGCTGATTGATTGTACCCAAAGAGTGGTCATAAATGGCTGCACGTCCAACTGGAAGAATGTGTCAAGTGAGATACCACAAGACTTTGTCCTAGCCATAGTATTCAGCATTTTTATAAATGATCTGGAGGAGGGAATTGAGGTAAAACAGATCAAGTTTGCAGACGGCACAAAGGTAGGAGGGATAGCTAACTAGAGATGAGCGAACGTACTCGGTAAGGGCGATTTCGCAATCGAGCACCGCGATTTTCGAGTACTTCACTACTCGGGTGAAAAGTACTCGGGTGCGCTGTGGGTGAGCGGAGGGTTGCAGCGGGGAGTGGGGGGGAGAGGGAGAGAGAGAGGGCCCCCCCCCCCCTGTTCCCCGCTGCTACCCCCCCCCCTCCACCACGCCACGCCCCGCCCCACAGCGCACCCGAGTACTTTTCACCTGAGTAGTGAAGTACGTGAAAATCGCGGTGCTCGATTGCGAAATCGCCCTTACCGAGTACGTTTGCTCATCTCTATAGCTAACACTACAGAGGAGAGGCTGAAAGAAGACTTAATATCTGTCTACAAATATCTGAAGGGCTGTCACAGTGCAGAGGGATTAGCCCTATTCTCATTTGCACAAGGATAGCAAAAGGGATAAAACTGAAAGGGAGGAGGTACAGTTTAGATATTAGATAGTGAGGGTGATCAATGAGTGGAACAGGTTACCATGGGAGGTGGTGATTTCTCCTTCAATGGAAGTCTTCAAACAAAGGCTGGACAAATATCTGTCTGGGATGATTTAGTGAATCCTACATTGAGCAGGGGGTTGGACCCGATGACCCTGGAGGTCCCTCCCAACTCTATCATTTTTGATTCAATAATTTGCATGAAGGTGCCCATGAATATAAAGTGATGTGGGGCACTTTTTCAATGTATCAGGGGTATGGGGTTATAATATGTTTCTTTTATTTTATAATTCAGGCTTTATTTCCTAATGTCAAAAGTACGAAATTATTCAGGCAGCAAAATGGTTAATGACAAGTCAGTTTAGTTATGCAATGATACATTCCCACTATTTATAATACTGCATATGTAGATGAATTTTTGGTTCAGAAATCTACAACAGCTCAAATGACAACAATATTGGCAGAAAACTCTGCTTTATGCAGATTACTGAGTGAAGTGTTTTGGGGCAACATATTTATAGAGTAGGAAAACATCTATTACATCATGAAATTAGATTTATGCATTAACTGCCTATGGAAGAAATGTGGTGTTTATATGAATTGCATTTAGAAAAAAAGTATATTGGATTTTCTAACTATCTTAATTTCATGCAGATTGCAGTATAAGAAAATGAAAATTACACTGAAGCACTTTAGGCAGTACTCTAAAGTAAATATGATTATTCCAAATTTTTGTAGCAAATTCCCTTAATTAAGGCAATTTACAGTTTTTCCAGGTTTGATTACCCACGCATATACACATGCTGTCAGTGTTGTATAATAAAACTGGCTCCCCCAATTACTCTATTATTACATATTTGCCACATTTGATACTTTCAGACCTTCACCTATAATCTAAGAGAAGGGAACATGAGTTCATAAATTAGATGTTATACTTAACTACTAACTACACACCACCTCCCATTCATACAGGTTTTTGCATAAAACAGTTATATGTGGTGCGGGGGTAGCAGTTGCATGAAAGGACTCAGTAAGAAAGCAACACAATTACAAATGGTACATGGTCGCTGGGTTGCACAGGGGCCCAAAAGCCTTAATTTACTGTACACCTCTGAACGCACAACATTTTTTTCTGGTCTGAAAATATAATTTTGGTCACCTGAATACTAGTCAGCGAGATGAAATATTGTGCAGTCATCCAGCAACGCACTGATACAAAATGCAAAAGTGTATCTACATCCGAATGACAGGAGAAAAAAGCCTGATATCGCTTAGTCAAAGTCCAAACAATTAGCAATGAGCAACTCATGCCTCATAACTAATCCCTTATTCCGAATTCAGGAGGTTTTACAAGGAAGAAAGGACAAAATTATATCAATGAGATGTAAAAAAATCATTTTAACAAATTTTTAAACTTGTTTTAAAGCACTATTTTACTCAGTCCTGATAATTGGCCCATGTAAAAGAACTACTAGGCTGCTCTTCTCTCTCCCTCTCAAACCCTATACTAGTTCATCAGGAAAATGTATCAATCCAAGGAAGAATAGGCAATCAAACAACAGATAAGAAACATAATCAGGTAACTACGACAGATAAGCTTAGAAAGAAGACAACCTGCAGTTCTACTCTAAGAGCGGCTTCACACAAGCGTATTTGTGCACAATACGCAGAGAATAGAACCCATTTCAATGGGTTCATTTCCATTATTCTTTTTTTTGCTTTGGCATTTTGAGTGTGCGAAAAATGAAGCATGCTCTATTTTTGTGTGCATTTGTGCACCAAAGATCCCCATGGAAATCTATGGCAAATGTGTATTTGCCTAATATGCTGCGCAATTATGTATTAGGGCTTATTTACACAAGCCTATATCGGCCAGCGTTTTCACGGCCGGCCGATATACCCTTCCATCTAAGCAGTTCCCCACTTTCCTCCCCACTCACCTGCTCTCTGTCTCCCTCCTCCCCTCCGAGCGGTTTGCAATGGGAGTGGGTGGGATGGAGGCGAAGCTAAGCTCCCGCCCCCTCTTCGCCCCTTGACCATAGCCAGCAATGGGAGTCGGCGAGACAGAGCAGAGCTTAGCTCTGCCCCATCCCCGCCCCTTCCCATTGGAAACGCCGAACTGGAGGAGAGAGTCGGTGAGGGGGAGGGAAGGGGGGAATTGCTTAGATGGAAGCCTATATCAGCCAGGTGTGAAAACCTAACCGATATACGCTCATGTAAATAAGCCCTTACACGCATAAAAAATATGCACATAATATAGGGCTTATATACTACTGTGTGAATGAGCCCTAAGAAAAAGGCCTGCAGCTCTACTGACCCATTTGAAGGCTTTTTTTTCTAAAACTGTTACCATTACCCTTTCCAATTCGGTGTATTGCTACACCCACTGATATTGAACAATTAAAGGGGTTTTCCAGGCAGCACCAGCTGTCAGCTGCTCCGACCCCTGTGTAGTGGCAGGTGCTCTTAATTGCAGGCACAACTCTCATTGCTTGTAATTGCAGGCTGGGGTCCCGTTGATTTCAATGAGAGCTGTGCCTGCAATTACGAGCGTTAGCCACTACACAGGGGTCGGAACCGTGGCTTCTGATTCGACCCACTGTAGCCCAGCACTGCCAGGAAACCTCTTTAATGTTAAAGCATGACAATGTCTATGGAGACACCCTATTGATAAGGGGAATGGTATGTATTCATACATTTTCAGGCGGAGTATCAGAGGGATGCAGAGTTTTAAGAAAATACCTCCAGCATAGTTATTTGTATGACAAATGCAAGTGTTTATTTAAAAAAAAAATGTCCGGAGATTTTCTAGGTCCTCTTCACTCTTACACACTTGCGATACCAGTAGAAATTAAGAGCAAGAGCTCTATATTAGAGATGAGCGAACACCAAAATGTTCGGGTGTTCGTTATTCGGAACGAACTTCCCGTGATGCTCGAGGGTTCGTTTCGAACAACGAACCCCATTGAAGTCAATGGGCGACCAGAACATTTTTGTATTTCGCCGATGCTCGCTAAGGTTTTCATGTGTGAAAATCTGGGCAATTCAGGAAAGTGATGGGAATGACACAGTGACGGATAGGGCAGGCGAGGGGCTACATGGTGGGCTGCATCTCAAGTTCACAGGTCCCACTATTAAGCCACAATAGCGGCAAGAGTGCCCCCCCCCCCCCCCACTGTCAGCATAAAGATCGTCCTCCTCTGGCACAGCTGTAACAGCTGTAGCAGAGAAGAACGATGTTTGCCCATTGAATTTAATGGAACCGGCAATACAGCCGACTCCACTGAATGCAATGGGCTGCCGGCGATCGCAGGATGAATGGTCGGAAAGGGGTTAAATATATAACCCCTTTCCTGCAATTCATCCAGAAATGTGTTACACTAAAAATATATACCGGCGTATAAGGCGACGGGGCGTATAAGACGACCCCCCAACTGTCACCTTATACGCCGGTAATACAGTGGAGCAAAGAATAAAAAGCATTACTTACGTTTTTAGATGATCTGCGGCGCTCCTGCAGGCTGTCACTCCCTCCTAATCCACGGCAGACAAGCTTTCTCTATGAAAGGCTTTAAATCCCTGCCTCCAGAAAGACACGTGCCTTCAGCCAATCACAGCCAATGACAATGATGTCATTGAATGGCTGTGATTGGCTGTGTTTCTGGAGGCGGGGATTTCAAGCCTTGAAATCCCCGCCTCCAGAAACACAGCCAATCACAGCCATTCAATGACATCATTGTCACTGGCTGTGATTGGCTGAAGGCACATGTGCTTCTGGAGGCAGGGATTTAAAGTCTTTCGTGGAGAAAGCAATACTCTGCCGTGGACCAGGAGGGAGTGACAGCCTGCAGGAGCGCCGCAGATCATCTAAAAACGTAAGTAATGATTTTTATTCTTTGCTCCACTGTATTACCGGCGTATAAGGTGACAGTTGGGGGGTCGTCTTATACGCCCCGTCGCCTTATACGCCGGTATATATTTTTAGTGTAACACATTTCTGGATGAATTGCAGGAAAGGGGTTATATATTTAACCCCTTTCCGACCATTCATCCTGCGATCGCCGGCAGCCCATTGCATTCAGTGGAGTCGGCTGTATTGCCGGTTCCATTGAATTCAATGGGCAAACATCGTTCTTCTCTGCTACAGCTGTTACAGCTGTGCCAGAGAAGAAGGATTTGTCTTCTATATGTTCTCAATGGGGTCAGCGCTGCTGCCGCTGGCCCCATTGAGCGCATATAGAATGCATCCATAGCGAGCAGCGGGAGGGGCAGATTTCAATACTCGGGTGACACCTTATCTCCCCAGCCACTCACAGCAGGGGGGTGGTATAGGGCTTAAACGTTGCAGGGGGAAGTTGTAATGCCTTCCCTGTCTTTATATTGGCCAAAAAAAAGCGCTAACGTCTCAGGGAAGAAAGTTTAATTTACCAGAACACCGCATGGTGTTCGTTACGAATAACGAACATCCCGAACACCCTAATATTCGCACGAATATCAAGCTCGGACGAACGCGTTCGCTCATCTCTACTCTATATATCATCGATCTGTCTGTCTATCTGTCTAAAAATATACCCCTAAATTGTTTCTCAGATGTATCTGTGTATTGTCACTGTTTCCGGAATACATTGGACGGAGGAGATCCCAGCTGTCAGCAATGCTGTCCAGTGTTACTCCGTGCCATTAGCTGTTTAGCCCAGATAATCAGTCAAACTTTAGTTCATCATCTGTCTTTAGAGAAGAGAAACATGAATGTTCTGGATTGAAAAAAAGCAATCTTTCCAGTTAGTAAGCGACACTAACGGAGAATAATTGGCGCAGAATATTTCTGGAGTCATATGATTCAGCCAGATAATCATGTGCAATACAGAAGATTTCCCTCAATCAGTGCAAAATGAGGGAGATGAAATGCCACCCATACTTCAAAGGCACGCCATAAAATCACATTAGCTCTTTCTATATCTGTTAACTCTGGTAATATTTGAAGTGAATTAAAAAAAATTGCTATTTAGCAGACCATAGTATTCATGTTAAATTAGCAATAACAAAAGATTAACAGACTAAAAGCTTGTTTAAAGTTCAGGCTCATAGAAAGGGGGATGTAGTAGAACTAATCTGCGACATTGTATACATCACTAGGTGTTTTAATAGAATCATGAATATCAAGCAAAGTATCTGCAAGTTCAAAGACTCAAGGATATGACCCTATCACAGCTGTGCGCATATACAAATCTGATTTCATAAGGCATGTTCCACTGTGCCATATGAGATACTTAGACTAATCAGCCATATCATTAAAGCCCCCTGCCTAATATTATGTAGATCTTTCCTATGATGCCATAACAGCTCTGACCTGACTCTACACGGCATTTAAAGATGTCCCATGCCATGCGGCACAGAGATGTTAGCAGAAGATCCTTTGAGTTCTGTAATTTGCAAGATAGCAGACACACATAGCGGTCCACATAATGGAAAAGAAAATGTAATCTATCAGAGCAGGGAATCTACGTACTTTTTCCTGGTCTAGTTCTGATGCTCAAATACACACTGTCTGTTTTTTTGGTAGTGGACAGAGATCAACATGGAAATGCTGACTGGTCTGCGGCTACATAGCTCCACTGTGTTTCAGTACTATATTTGGTGTATAATATCCAATATGCCCAGACACCTTTATTAGACTTATGGAAAAAAATTGCTTTTGTCAAACTGATATGACTGATATAATCAACATATCTGTGTTTCAGCTGTACTGATTAGCGAGTCAACTATGCTTTTTAATACCTGCCATAATGTAGAATAAACACTTTAAATGGTTTACAGAAGCTTGTAGCACTTTCTTAGTACACTATCTTCTGTTGTAGGTACCCTGTACACTTGCTGTTGTTTCACCCAAGTTTTTCTCTTGTCTTAATTATTCCGCTCAGGTCCTTTCTCCATTATCTGATTCCATCTTGGCAGAAAAAACAGTAACAGTGCTGGATGATCGTGTGGGAATTGTTGAACTAGGAATCCAACTCATAACTGGTCTCTCCTTGTCTGTACAAGCCAGCAAGGGTAATAAAAGAGCCATCATTACAACCACTATAGCCAGTGATATCCTACATGAGATAAAACAGGTAAAGTACTAAAAAAAAAATCATGCAGCCAATTGTATTTGATCAAATTATACTGTGAACTAGTAATGTGTCTTTTTATGTGTTATTTGTGATTTCTTTTTATTTACATGGTGCCAGCATTTTACATATTACTATCTGTATGTATCTTCACTCACATCAGTCTCTACAGGGGTTCAGAATCTAATTTCTCTATGTCAAGAGCACACATACATGCTATATCCAATTTTAAAGTGTGTCAGTTACCCTATCAGCATTACTGAAAGAAGGAAGGGAGTGTATGTGAGGTAACCCATGCAAGCAGGGAGGGCATATATAAACTCTATAGAGGGGTTGCCTTTGTCAGTGAGGCAAAGCACTATTTCTGACTACACCGGAAATGTCATATTTTTCCTTTTCTATATTTCAAAACATTAATTTACTTGGTATTTAAAGTGGATCTGCCATCACTTTCTGTCTATTTTAGTAAATACTTGCATTCCCCATTAACCCCTTGAGTGGCGGGTTTCCTACCACCCTGTCGTGCCCACCAGGGCAGGTTTTTAAAAATGGTCTAATCATTGAATTTCAACTAATTTTGCTGTTGCGTCTCAAAAGCCATAACTTTTTTCATTTTTCCACTGACATGGCCATATAAGGGCTTGTTTTTTGCGGGACAAGTTGTGTTTTTTTTAAACAGGGGGGAGGAAAAAAAGAAATGGGGAAAAAAGAAAAAAAGGGGCCATGTCATTAAGGGGTTAAATAATGTATTAACTTCCTTCTCTGGGTCATTACAACGCATGGATACCACATGTGTGATTTTATTTTTTATTTTTTACAAAGTAAAGGGAGACAAGTGTTTTTATAATTTTTGAAATAATTTTGAAACTTTTTTTTTTATTTTTATTTTTTTGTCCCTTTAGGGGACTTCCACAGGGACCCATCAGGACCCCCTGATCACATTCCGGGGGTCCGATGGTGACAGCCCTTTACATGCTGCAGTGACAGCCCTTTACATGCTGCAGTCACATAGACTGCCGCATGTAAAGGGTTAACACAGCAGAGATCGGAGGTTTTCTCTGATCTCTGCTGTAAGAGCAGGTACCTAGCTGTCCTCTCACAGCCAAGCATCAGTTCTCCCTGCCACAGAGACCATCAGCTTGCTTCTGACCAGCCGATGGTCTCTATGGCAACCTGTAAACAAAGCAGGAGATTGCCGGCATATCGGCAATATCTTCTGCTGGTTTTTCAAAGCCCTTGCTTTGTTCTCTGTAGGACTGTGCAGGCAGAGCACAATGTCACAGCTTGTGGCATTGTGCTCTGCAGCTCCCATAGTGATACATAGCCCGGAAATCTTCCGGGCTATATCGCTATGAGCAGTGGAGCTCGTCCCGGAAAATTTCCAGGCGTGCCACTCAAGGGGTTAATTCTTTTCTTGGCCTGGGTTTTGGAACATTTTGCATCTCCAGTAGCCAGGACAATTTTCACATTTTTGACACGTGCAACTAAAACCTAAATTACATATGAAAAAATCATACTAACTGCGTTGTGCCCATATATTTTGTGAAAGCAGACATCAAACAAATTGTCAAAATGTCACTCAGAACTTAAAGAGCATACAGGAACCTTCATGTAATTTTATCTCAAAGTGTAATTTTCCATAAAAAAGCCTACAAAATTGATATTAGTGGCTAAAATTATGATCTAGGTAGCAGATTAGATGCATGATACCATCTAAAAATAAAAGTTCAACATGTGAATAGTTCACATATGCCACTTAGGCCTACATGAACATATCTTCTTAAATTCGCTAGAATTGGAAGCATTGGGTTTTAGGGTAGACATTTTTAAAAAGTAACAACCTATAAAGTACAAGCATTACACACCCTGAAAAGTAAGTGCACCCTTAAAACATTTCATGAAAGCTAACAACTTTGACCTCCTTCATGTAACTTTGTGGCAAACTATTTTTCCTCCCAAATGAATTAAAATATACATTAGCTTCTATAGCACACATGCAAACATAAAAAACACAAAAAAGCCAGCCAAGGTAAAATATAGGCATGGTTGGGACGTGGCTTATCATGATGTATGATTTTACCTCTGTCGTTCCAGCTGGAAATGTATGAATAAACTAACAACTGGTTGTTACCCTTCTTATATTATGGAACTGTGCTCTAAGATCCTTTGTACTAGGGTGTCAGCCCCCAATGCCACCTGTATTGTACACCAGCAGGCAATGGCCCTATAATGAAGTGCCAGCCAAAGACACACCCGACAGACACTGGCCACTGATGTCTTCATAAAAATACACAGGTGGTTCAGGGCCTGCTATAGTCAGGGGCATACATAGAATTATTGGGCCCCACAGCAAAACTCAGAATTTCCCTCAATAAGAAAATAATGAAAAATGGCAACACAGCTCTAGTATACTTATAAATAATGCAGTCATACTATAATAGCAAAATACCAGCTTTACACAGTGATAATGATTGCTGTGCAGTTACCTCCAGTGATCACAGGTTATGTCTCCTCTGATTGGCGACAACTGCTTTTGATTTTGTGGGCCCAGACTGACATGAAGACTTCTTGCAGCCATGAATTGTACCTCTAAATCCTCCTGCTACTCCAATAAACCTCTTAGTAATCATTCCATAGTACTAGTGCCCCCTCTTAGTAGCCCCAATTAGTAAAAGTGGCACCCTCTCAATAGCCCCAACTGATAATAGTGGCCCACTTTCAGTGGTCCTAATTTGTAACCTCTATCCAGGCAGCAACCATACCAGCCAGCACTTTCACTTAATTCGAGTTCCATTCCGGACAACACCATTGAACTCAGAGAAGACCATAGATTGTTCCCCTTGGTGTCTGCGTTCCTACATATACTGTACACAGCATAGACACCAGGGGGAGAAGAGTCCAGGGTCTTCTCTGAATACAGCAGCAGTGTCTGGAATTGAACTTGAGTTAAGTAAAAGCACTGGCTGATATGGTTGCTGCCCAACCTCAGGTGCTCAAGGGAAGCAATTATTTTTTAGGAGGCTGTTAATGCCGGTGGTTTACCGGCCAGGTGGCAACCCTAGTAGCAGGTAAAACTCGAAAGAAGGGGAACTGGCATTCCATGTAACAGTTAATCATATGAATATCAACACAATTCAATTCAGTTAATAATATAATCACTGGTCTGGAGGGGAACTAGGTGGAAACCTGGCTCATGCCCCATGAAGTCCAGAAAGGCAGTATAATCTACTGATATTTAGGCCTCCCTCACACAGGGCGTTTTATACAGCGTTTAGCGCTGCCTTTTCAGCCCAGCGCTAAACGCTGTACAACACTCCCATTCATTTCAATGGGGCTGCTCACACAGGGCTGAAAACGCAGCGCCTTCCAACGCTGCGCTTTGACAGCGATGCAGGTTCTATTTTTGGGCGTTTTCAGCCCTGCGTCACCCATGAATGGGCAGCGGTTTTAGCACTGCTGAAAACGCGGCAACACTTGGTGCCGCGTTTTTGGCAGCGTTAACCACTCGCCGATTTTCGGGGTGAGGGCTTGCAATAGAAGCCCTACCCCGAAAATCAGTCCCAGCTAGGCTAGGTAGAAAAAAAGAAAGTAAATACTCACCTAGCCGCTGCAGTCCGGGTCGCGGCCGCTGGTCTCTGCCGCTCATCCGGGCTTCTCCAACACTCCCAAGTCTATTGCCGGAGGCCAGGTTTGAGAACCCCGGCTCCGGCAATAGAGTGCTGTGATTGGTTGTCGGCGCCCAATCACAGCCCTTCATTGACTGTCTCAGCCAATCAGCGCCGGCAAGCTCTGATTGGCTGAGACAGTCAATGAAGGGCTGTGATTGGGCATCGAGCAAGCGCCGACAACCAATCACAGCACTCTATTGCCGGAGCCGGGGTTCTCAAACCTGGCCTCTGGCAATAGACTTCTGAGTGCAGGGGAAGCCCGGATCAGCGGCAGAGAGCAGCGGCCGCGACCCGGACTGCAGCGGCTAGGTGAGTATTTACTTTTTTTTTTCTTTTCAGCATTCTTGGCTGCGTTTTCAGCCGAGCTGAAAACGCAGCCAAAACGCTGGCATACAGTATGCCAGCGCTGCTGAAACGGGGCGGAATCTGCAGTAAACGCAGCGTTGCAAAACGCTGTGTTTCTGCAAACGCCCTGTGTGAGGGAGGCCTTAGGTATAAATGCTGTAACATAAAGATTAAAAAATGTTTTTATTCAAATAAAGGTAAAACAATTTATAAGATCTCTTAATGTGTTTCAGGGGCTGACAAAAAATTGAATTTTACATATAAGATCTTGCTCCTTTCCGTTCAAAACGCAGCGGTAATTGCGGTAAAAAACGCTTGTGTTAGAGTGGCCTTCAATAAACTATTTTTCATTCATGAGCTAATTTTCAAAATTTGCATTATTGTGTAGGTAGGTCTCTTGCTTTCATGTAACCTTTTTATGACCATTGATTCATGTTAAATCACAGGGCATTCCTGAATCACAAGGTATACCAATACAGACCAAATTCATGTGGAAACTTTATTAAAATAATATTAAAATATACTGTATACATGTAATAATCTGTTAAATGTTATACGTCTCAAGTGCCCATATTGCTGTAGTTGAAACTGTATAGAAATAAATTCACTGCGCAAGTGTGGGCAAATGTAGCAATTATACCTCGAATAGTAATTAGGGCCTTTAACCCTCTGATCCTGGATCTCAGCAGGAGGTAAGTGCTATAAACACATATGCGATCAGTGCACAGATTATATGGGCATTTGACAGCTTCCCCTACAAGTTTACATCTGCCATGGATGAGGAATAATGTAACTGAACATCAGAAGGTATTACATTCAATAGTTTTTCCTTTACTGAAGACCTTAAATCTTCACTTTGTAGAAAGAACATAATCAGAGATCATGTCACCTGATATTGCTTTTCAATGACTATATGATATGTTAAGTACTACATATCGTAAAAGTTATATATCTATATATATTTTTTTTACAGGAAGCAGTCATCAGTGTGTGGACCTTGTTTAGTGATGGCTCCGTAACACCACTGGATATCTATGAAAGTAAAGACTTCTCAATTATAGTGTCTTCTCTAGATGAAATGGTGGTTTCCACTTATCAAAACCCTTTATCTAACTGGCCTGTTGTGGTTGCAGAAGGAGAAGGCCAAGGACCTTTAATAAAGTTAGAACTAGGAATCAGTGAGATCTGCCAGAAATCCAAGAGGAAAAGTAGCCTTGCAGTTGGAAGTGGAACCATCAAAGTTAAATATGGGCAGAAAGATTCTGATCAAAAGGGAAATATAAATGAAATTCAAAGCATAGATGACGAGTTTAAGAAAATCACAAGTAAAACAACAGAGAAGGCTGCAGAGCAAGAAAGGACAGCAAATGAGTGGCCAAAACATGGATCTTCTGCAGTCAATTCTGAAGATACAAACAAAAACGCAACATCTGATTCCCCGGTAGACTATCACAAGAACTATAATGATGCCCATGTCGTTCCTGTACCATATACCAGCTTTCCTACAAGAATAGCATCAGAACACAATCAGGAAAGTGAACTTACACAGACTTCAAGGGGCCTCACAGACTTGGAAATTGGCATGTATGCCCTTCTCTGTGTATTCTGTCTTGCAATTCTAGTCTTTTTAATTAACTGTGTGGCATTTGCTTGGAAATATAGACATAAAAGGTTTCCAGTAGCTGACCAGGCAAACATTCCACATTCACATGACTGGGTATGGCTTGGGAATGAGGTGGAACTATTGGAAAATCCGGTGGACATTCCCGTGGCAGAAGAATGCACCACAATGATTGACAGAAGGTCACAATTTGAAGAAAGCAATTTTTTGCTCAATGGTGGTTCTCAAAAGAATCCATACAGTCAAATTATGAGGTCATCAGATTTTAATTATGAAAAAGAGGCCCAGAATGAGCCACTAAATCCAGGAAGTTCAAAGAGAAAACGGGTAAAGTTCACATCCTTTACTACTGTTTTACCTGAAGAAGGTGGTCCATATACCAATGCAGTCATCTTCGGAAATGAAGAAAATATTAAATGGGTCTGTCAGGATATGAACATTGGAGATTCACGTGAGCTTAGAGACTATATGGATAGTCTTCAGGACAACCTGTAAAATAATATGTTTATATTCACCTTTATGCCTTCGTTTTGATTTTTTTTTTGTTTTTTTAAGGTGGGGCTATCAAAAAACAGCAATAGAAAAGCAAAAGAATCCCAACAAGGTTAAAACCATAATGCCACATATTAGGCGTTAAATTAGAAAGTTCTCATGAAGCCAAATCTGACTACCAGTAATTTCTATATAGGATGGTATGTGATGCTTTCATACATTAAACCGTTTCCTGGTGCTCTTCAAGGGGTTACTGTATAATACATGATATGATATAAGGCTGGTTATACCACCCTTAAATTCTACGTGTAAGTGAACACTGCTGTGCCAGGTTTCCAATTAAAAGCACACTGGACTTTTCTTGTTATATTTCCAGTTCATTGTAAGCAGAAATCTGAATGTATTACATATGTATTTACATGCATCTCAACATAAAATATCATTACTTCTTAGTTACACACAATGTTAAGATGGTTGGCAAAGTAAGATACAAGAAATAAACAAAACCTATATTTTATTCTGCATTTTGCTTTGTTGTCAACTTATCCCTAGTATTAATCACTGATACAAAACTTAGGGACAAATATTTTAAAGCCTAAGTTATCAACCTGCGATATGTGTATCCTAGGAGATACCCAACATGTCTCTAGGAGGTACTTGCACTGTCTTTATGCTATTTAAAGGGGCATTTCCATAAGATATACCATAAATATCTGAAAGATGTAGGTCCAACCTCTGGAATCTGCATCTATTTAGAGAACTGGAGTCCCTCAGCCACAAGATGGGTTGGGGACCAGTGGGCCCCCATTTTTTGAATAGGTGCAGGTCCAGAGGTTGGATCTACAAAGCTAATTTCAAAAACATTGCGACATTGTGTAAAATGTAAATAAATATAAAGAGAAAAAGAATGCAATGATTTGGAAATTCATAACCATATTTTATGAAATATAAAAGTGAAAGTGAGACATTTTTCCACTTCCATTAACCAAAAATTAACACTTTTAGAAATTCCCACAAAGGTCGTGGCCATGTCTACCATTGTGTAGCATCTCTCCTTTTTACAGCAGTCTGTAAATGTCTGGAAAGTGAGGAGACCAATTGCTGGCAGAGGAATATTTTCCCATTGCTGTCTGATGTAAGATTGTAGTTGCTATACAATCCTGGGTTGTCTTTGTTGGATTTTTCATAATGCACTAAGTGTTTTCTATTGGTGAAAGGTCCGGACTGCAAGTAGTCCAGTTCAGCACTCGGACTCTTCTTCTGTGAAGCCATGCTGTTGTGATAGATGCACTATGTGGTTTATTGTTGTCTTGCTGAAATATGCAAGGCCTTCCCTGAAAGAGATGTTAGATGGGAACATATGTCGTTCTAAAGCCTATATACACTACTTAGCATTGATAGTGCCTTTTAAGATGTGTGAACTGCCCATTCCATAGGTACAAATGCAGCCCCATACCATCAGAGGTGCAGGCGTTTGAACTGTGCGCTGACAAGTTGGATGGTCCCTCTCCTTTTCAGTCTGCAGGACACTGTGTCCATTGTTTCAAAAAAGAATTTCAAATTTTGATTCGTCTGACCTCAGAACAGTGTTCCATTTTGCCTCAGTCAATCCTAAATAAGCATTCGCTCAGACAAGATGCCAACGTTTCTGGATTTTGTTGATATATGGTTTCTTCTTTGCATGATACAACTTAGACTTGCACACTGTGTTCACAGACAGTGATTTCTAGAAGTAATCCTGAGTCCATGCAGTGATTTGCATTACAGAATCATGCCTGTTTTTAATGCAATGATGCCTGGGGACCCATAGAGCTCAAGTATCCAATATTGACCATTGATCTTGTCCCTTGTACACATGAATTTCTCCAGATTCTGTGAATCTTTTGATTATATTTTGTACTATAAATGGTGGGATATTCAGTCTTTGCAATTTTGCGTTAAGGAAATTGTTCCACAATTTTAAATGCGGTTTCTCACAGATTGGTGAATCTCTGACCATCTTAGCTTCTGAGAGACTCTGCCTCTTTATCGTGCTCCTTTTATACACATTTACATGTAGAAAATTGGCCTCCACCTGTTTTTTATTAGTACCAGTTATTTTTTAGCCTTTTTACCCCTGTTCCAACATTTTTAGATCTGTTGCTACCATCAATTTCCTAATTAGGTAGTTTTTTTTTATTAAATGGAAAAATGTCTCACTTTGACCTTCTGTGTTCTATGTTCTATTGTGAATAAAATATGGTTATATGAGATTTCCAAATCATTGCAGTCTTTTTTTTCTTTACATTTATTTATATTTTACACGGTGTCCCAACTTTTCTGAAATTACGGTTGTACACCTATATGGGTATTCCCTAAATATTCCAAAAATGCTCAAGGTGGTAATACCCATTAATTTCCTCGCACAATGAACGATCATAGCCTCGGGATACTTGTATGGAATACTTGGCTTTGTAATATTGAGAAACACTGTTGTAAAGTATATTTACTCAGGGCACATTCACACCTGCAACCGACCTCCGGCCTACGTCTGTTCAGATCTGTCCTCAGAGCCAAACAACAAAAATACATGAACCGCTGGATCTGGCACATACTTGGCCCACACTGACCACAGAGACTATAATGAAGTCCTTCCAACTTCCAGCATTCTGACTAGCATTTCCCTAGACAAAATAGCACAGTATGCCGCATTATTTCATCCAGCATTTTAGGTTGGATTTACGGCAGAGGCTTTGAATGGAGCCACAGATGTGAACTTGCCCTTAGTTCTGACAGCTAGATACGGTAATTATTTTTGACAGTGATTATGAATCAGTACACACTGACAGTTTCCTTTATACCAGACAGATTGCAAATTATTTTGTCGATTTTGGGGACCACATTGTGATTTCTCTACTGATCAATCACAATATTTTATTACATTTTTTGCTTTTTTGGCCAATACTACGCTCTTCTGATAATGATATATTTTGCAAACATTTACATATGGTTGCAAAATATATCATTATTAGAATGATAATGATATGATACATACTTTAATCCCATAACCATATCACAATTACAAAATTATTGTTTTCATTTTTTCTAACATTGTTGCAAATTATTGCTGACGGGTGGGACCTCCACCAATCCTGAGGTTGCGCATCCCAAAATGTGGCCATGAAAATGTTTTTGCATTCACTTTTATCTAATAAAACATTATCCCTGCAATAATTAGAATGAGCTTTAATAATAAAAGTTTACACATATCTGCACAACAGTCAACTATGGTTAGAATATGTATATACAGAAGGTATGTTTGTTTTGGATTTTTTGATGTGTATTAATTAGTTTGGTTTTGAAGCTTTCCAATGAATATTTTGTTGTTTGTTTATCAATTGTTCATAACTTTATTAGCCTCTGTTCACATATGTGGTACAGATCTGTCACAATATGGCAGCAAAATTTTGTCTAAGAAGATGCTGGAGGGTATGACCAGGGGCGTAACTATAGGGAATGCAGAGGATCCAGTTGTACCCAGGCCCAGGAGCCTTAGGGGGCCCATCAGGTCTCTCTTTTCCATATAGGGAGCCCAGTATGAATAAAGCATTATACTTCAAGGCCCGGTTACAGGTTTTGTACTGGGGCCCGGAAGCTTCAAGTTACGCCTCTGGGTATGATGATAACCCAATAAAGCCCGTTATAGTCAGTTGGGTATCATTTGTGTCCATCAAGTGCCGAATCCAAAACTTCATTGTTCGGTTCCTGTGACAGAGTGAGGCAACCTAAAAGAAAAGTGCTGGTGTGAAGCTAGCCTTAAATGTTACTATAACTGCCTATTAAGACATTTTGCAAACCTGCTCCCTAAGCTGTGAGGTTCCATGCATACAGAATTGTGAAATGTATTATTGAATTATTTCTGTTAACTGATTACCTGAATATCAGAGGCACCATCCTAGTCAAGAATATCACAGGCAAAAAGAATCACTTTTGTGGGTCCTTAAAATGATTCGCAAATATTATATAAATAGGGGCAAAATAGGCAACTGTCCCTAAGAGGGACTCTAGGTTAGCTTTTGCTTATCTCTACCCCTTGCAGGATTAACTAGCTATGTCTTCCTATGATAGATAGGGCATGTAGATGGTAACTATGTTGTCGACCTGTATGTAATCTACGCATAGACCGTAGATATGGCCAGTGGATCCTGTAGGAAGTACAGGTAAACAAGTTCCATTCTACAATGTTTTCGTAATCAAGTGTTTTATTTTTGGAGAAAAAGCTACCTCTCAATCTCAGTGGCTTGTAGGTGTGGCTATAAGGCTTCAGGGGTAACAGTTACACTTGGGCCCTTCATGTATAACATAAAAGTACACCAGTACCGCAATTTATATGGCGCATGATAGATGGGGGCCCTTATAGAGATGTTACATTGGGTCCTAACAAGCTTCAGTTTACACCTCTGCATAGGTCTATAGTCACTTGAGCCATATATTTATTGCACACCTCTAAATCCACTAAAGTTTAATGAGCTTCAAACCTAGCAAAACTGTTTCTCATAACACTTGGGGGGTACTTAGTTCATGAATAATGGTGCCAATTTTTCCCTGGCAGTCTGGCCGTTTTCCGAGCTAATGCAATAAAATATAAATGTAATCACGTCTACATAATAAATATTCACATTTAATTTGGTTCCTAATATCACCGTATATCAGGGGAGTCTACACTGTAAATAAAGCCTGAATCAAATTTTCTCTAAATGAAAATGTAATTACATTGCCCCAAAGAGAGCTGCTTCAGCTTATTTTTCCTAAATGCATAAAATCTGTTGAAGCTATTAATGTTCTTCACTTCAAAACTAGAATGAATCCTCCTAACTACTGAAAGAAAAGAGACTGTTTCACAATCTTGTGTGACCATTGGATTTCCATTCTTGGACCTGGAGGAGGTTCTTTGGTCTTAAGAGTCCCTTCATACAGTTCTCTGGTGTATAATCTGTATAGCAATAAAACATTTACATCAGAAAACACTTCTATTTATTAAGCACATCACTAATATATGAACAGGAGAGTCAATGTTAACATGGGATTAAGTGGTCTGCCACTTTTGTTTCCCCTGGAGAGGTTCCAATGTTCCAAAGATAAGAGTACCCCTTTAATATCCAGCTTATTGAATGCCCATAGTCTTGGGATACCTGAATGAGATACTTGGCATAGAGACAATGATTATAAGGGGCATCTACTTAGTTCTGACAGTCAAGTGATTGTGAATCAGTACACACTGACAGTTTCCTTTATACCAGACTGACTGTGAATTCTTATTGTTAATTTCGGGGACCATATTGTAATTTCTCTACTGATTAATCATTTTAATATAGCACATTTTTTCTTAATTTGCCTGTACTTATTATTTTACAATGGAATTATTTGGACATCATCCCTATGTTGTATGTCTACAGTAAACCAGTTTTCAAAACTACTCTACATAATAATTTCGTGCAAAGTCCTGAGTAAGTCAACCAATTTACATACTGCCATGCAGTCTACCAAATGTAGAGTAAAAAGTAGTTAATATGGAAGTAAGAATGAATTCACACCATACGTGGTGTATACTGTCAGCGTATAAGCCATTTTGCCTATAGACTTTAACAGGAAAATGTATGGAGAATATGTATCTTTTTGGCATTTGTTTGGTTGAGATGTGTTGGGTTTCCTATTGAAAGGTGTATAGAAAAAAGTATACCCTGTTGAATACATTTGTAATGCCAGTGTATTGCACACATATAGTTATATAGGCAAACAGTTGTATATCTCCGTCCACACATTCGTGCCAAATATGGTTTGAAGTCAGTCTAAGAACTGAACACAACATTGTGCAGATCTAAAAAAATAATCACATTTGTTTCTGGTATTGCTATTTAGTTTCTGCTGTTTCTAATTGATTTTGGAATTGGATGTACTGTATGTGAATAATGAGAGAGCGAAAGATGGTTGCATTAGGTAGGAAGTTTAAAGGCAGCTAAATCAAAGTATCTAATTGTAAAAGAAAATGATTGGCCACTTTTTTTCATGGTGGTACACGGCTATATTGACTGGAACATAGATCATCCAATGGTGATTTATGTCCAGATCAGTAGAAGCACAAAAGGTGCACAAATTGCATCCATAATACAGACATTCAAATGTACTGCTATTGCAGTCATGTGAAAGTGGTCTGAATTTAATAGTAAATACTAAAATATTCTATAGGTACCATATTTATTATCATCTACCCAACACATGAACGTATAGATAACTGCACTGTACAGAGGTGTCCAAATCATTCTTCTTTATCTATCAGATGGAATGAGATCATTGCATGTTTCCTAATAGCTTCCCATATAACCATGATCACCAGGGGCATTCAGTAACTTTTATGTAGCCTGATATGCCATCTTAATAAATTCACGTACATTAATACTGAAGCTTTATGGTTCCAATCTGTATAAGGATGTTTATAATAGTTATTGAAAAACTGGTCATGCACTCCAACATACCGGTGCACTTTTTTGATCGGTTGACCGTAGGGATGCACTGCTTTAAGAACCTTCTGGTTCATTTCTTGGAAGAAGAAATAATCAGGCATGATGAAACACACAATTTTCCATCACTTGAAAACATTGGGGGACCCTTGGGCAGCCCCCATACATGTTGGATTGTTGGTCAAACCAGTAGATGTTTATCTACTGCATACAAGCATTTTAACTAGAGATGAGCGAGCATACTCGTCCGAGCTTGATACTCGTTCGAGTATTAGGGTGTTCGAGATGCTTGTTACTCGTAACGAGTACCACGCGATGTTCGAATTACTTTCATTTTCTTCCCTGAGAAATTTGCGCGCTTTTCTGGCCAATAGAAAGACAGGGAAGGCACTACAACTTCCCCCTGCGACGTTCAAGCCCTATACCACCCCCCTGCAGTGAGTGGCTAGTGAGATTAGGTGTCACCCGAGTATTAAAATCTGCCGGCCCGCGGCTTGCCACAGATGCGTTCTCACTTAGCTGAGGGAAAGTGCTGTTGATGCCGGGGCTGCTATAGGGAGAGTGTTAGGAGTTATTGTAGGCTTCAAGAACCCCAACGGTCCTTCTTCTCTATATGCGCTCAATGGGGCCGGCGGCAGCAGCGCCGACCCCATTGAGAACATATAGAAGACAAATCATTCTTCTCTGCCACAGCTGTAACAGCTGTGGCAGAGAAGAACGATGTTAGCCCATTGAATTCAATGGAGTCGGCTGTATTGCTGGCTCCATTGAATTCAATGGGCTAACATCGTTCTTCTCTGCCACAGCTATTACTGCTGCGGCAGAGAAGAACGATCTTTATGCTGACAGTGCGGGGGGGGGGGGCACTCTTGCCGCTATTGTGGCTTAATAGTGGGACCTGTGAACTTGAGATGCAGCCCAACATGTAGCCCCTCGCCTGCCCTATCCGTTGCTGTGTCGTTCCCATCACTTTCTTGAATTGCCCCGATTTTCACAAATGAAAACCTTAGCGAGCATCGGCGATATACAAAAATGCTCGGGTCGCCCATTGACTTCAATGGGGTTCGTTACTCGAAACGAACCCTTGAGCATCGCGAAAATTTCGTCCCGAGTAACGAGCACCCGAGCATTTTGGTGCTCACTCATCTCTAATTTTAACAAATAACCGGGCACAAGTAGTTGCAGCCAATGGCAAAGGAACATAATCCTTGTGCTGGAAGCACTTATATCATGGTAGGGTCAACATCATTATAACGTAAGTTTAAATCTACATAATAATAAACTTTCCCTTTTTGCTTGATGCTGTTTACCTGCCACCATAAAACTGCCCTATAAGGAGAAAAAGGATAAAAAGATTGTCACCTGTGCAATCATGACTGATAAGACATAGGCAGAGGATTTGCATACATACCTTAGATTGGTGCCCTGTACAAAAAAAGGCTTAGATATATGACATTTTCTCAACAGATATTTACTACAGGTATTTTCATCATAGTATACATGAAGAGCTTAATTACTCTGCTTCCTGTCTAAAAACACTCAAAAGTCTAGAAATAGAGACAATGATCCTCAGGGCTAGTGATTCATGGCAGCGTCATACTGCATGACAAAATCATGACAAAAAATAAAACATCCCACAATTATAGACAGAAATAGAAGTGCATGCTACTATCACAGATCTGGCATATTTGTCATAATCCTGTTCTATTTCAAGACATTTTTAGGGTTTTTTGTTGTGCTTTCAGTCAACTTCTGGTTTTTGTTTGGTGTGATTTGGTCATAAATCAGCTTAAAAGATTTTTCAGGAGAGGAGAGAGAAGGGTTGAAAACCAAACCGTCAGACAGCAGGTCTGATGGGTTTGCTAGTAAACAGCATTTTTCAGCCTGCAATGTATTGAAATAAATCCAGGCTGCAGAAGTCAAGTGGTCCAAATTGTTTTCCAATAAAAGAGTATTGCAAGAGAGATTTTTAGCCCCAAATGCATACAATCACATGTAAAAAATATTTAAAGATGTCCATAACTAATCAATGGTGTGAAAAGCAAAAAGTGGGTGGAACAACCCTGCCATAGTGTCTGAGGGATTTTAAGATTACTGTAGGGTCCTTGAAAAAGTGGTGTAACAGTGAAAAAGTGCTTCCTAACCAGATAGACATTCTAGTAGAAAAGAGTGGGCAATCAACTAATAAAACAGTCATCAGAAGATGAGAAGAAAGAACCAACTTTTTTCATTATGTAAACCAGCACTTAAACGTGTTTTGAGGCAGAAGGCCTCTTAATCGGTAGTGCTAGAACTTTCCAGCACTACTGATAAAGAGGCCTGTTTCTTTGAAACACATTAGCAGGTCTGCATATTAAAAGAAAATTTGAATCTTTCATTTCACCTTCTGATGACTACTTTATTGGACGGTTGCACTATACACCAGTTTTTCTCAAATTACATTGAATAGCTAGACCATAGCTCATAGCTGTTCACACATGCTCTGGTACTAATAACATACAGTGTTCATCACTGTTACTCAAGTGATTGTTCTCAGCAAGAGAAACCAAGTAATCTTGTGGATATGCTACCTTTTAATGGCTAACAAAAATACATGATGCTACAGCAAGCTTTAGAACCTACTCAGGGTTCTTCTTCAGGCTTATGCAGTAGATCTAAAGAAACATGCATTTATACATACATATGAACAGGAACATACCTGTTGCCTGTTCATATGTATGTATAAATGCATTTTTCTTCAGATCTATTTCATAAGCCTGAAGAAGAACCCTTAGTAGGTTTGAAACCTTGCTATAACATCATGTATTTTTGTTAGCTATTAAAAGGTATCATATCTACAAGATTACTTGGTTTCTCTTGCTCAGGACAAACACATTTGGCTCTGCTGGCTAACACGGTACCAAACTTTTTCCATGTTACTCAAGTAGAATGCTAATTCTAAAATTTATACATTTTGATTTACTTGAAGCATTCTTTCTCTTTTTTTTTTATTACTGCTTATAAAATCATAAAATGACTGCTATAGAATTGAAATGGCTGTTTGATGTTTGTCTGTTTGTTTTCAAGGAAAGGTCACAAAAAATGTACTTTTGCAAATTAAGGAAAATCTCTATAGTAGATAAAGTACTATACAGAATAATACAGACTGTACATATCACATAATAGCTCATATACATATAGTGCCATAACTTCAAGAAACCACCCCAACAGCAATGCAGAAGAAAAGATTGATAGTTTTATCTAGACACATACATTCAAGAAGGTTAATGCTCAGGTGAGGCGTCAGGAAAGGTGTCAAGACTTGAGATATAAATGCAATCAGTACAAAATGAGAAATCCCAAATGGAACTGCAATCCCTGCATTCACCAAGAAGAATAGAAATCCTTGTTTCAACATGCCCAACATACAGATTATGCAAGATAAAAAATAAGTGAATCCTTCTTTTTCTACGACTTTTCGCCATGGTTTTTGCTGTAGATCCACAAATGCCTTGTCAATAGGCAACATCTGTATGCAGATTTCCAACATGCTTCTGCTCATTTCCATGTCAAGATATGTCATGTTACTTCTTGACATGGAAATGTGATTTTTCACATTGAAATTCTGAATGCGAATTTTCCCATTGCTAGGGCTAAATCCACTCGTGGATCCGTTTGAAATCCGCAACAGGCACAGATTTTGCAACGGTTTTTAGAGGCGGAATTCACATGGAAAATTCTGCGTATGAACTTTGCCATATGAACATACCCTAAGGCTTCATGCAAATGGCAGAGCTGTGTTCACAGAGGCTGCATGGTGGCGATCCTTACAGCTGCTTACTATGGCACCATAGCCACTGCCATATAGTGCCTCATTATGACTCCGGCTTTCGATGCAATATTAGGATGCTACTGAACTGAAAGCATTACACAATCAGAGGCCTGTCTGTGTATTCTATGGACAGCACATACTAGCCTATCAGGCTATTCACATGGGTATTTTTGCGTAGGCACCGCTCATTCACATGGGCTGGGCTATCACCTCGCCCTGATTCAAATGGCTAATCAGCCTAACATGGTGTTGGTGATGGCAGGTATACACTGTGTTTAGTACATACCCATGTGGGCAGATGAGCGTGTTTGCACACATCCCATAGACCTCTATGGGGCTCTTTGGTGCGCAAACATGCATAAGATAGAGCAGCTCCTATTTTGTTGCACCCGCAAAAACAATGGACACAAAAAAAAGAAGTGATAATGAACCCATTGAAATCAATGGGCTCTATTCTCCACATTATGCACGCAGGATCTTCCCATGCGCAAAATTGCGGCATAACACATTTGTCTGTCAAAGCCCTAAGGTTCATGACCCTCCATCTTTGAAATGATCAATTTCGTAACATTTTTATAATATTCCTTTAAAATATACTATTTTTTGCTTGCACACATACTGTAAAGATTGAATATAACTCACAAAGACCATGAAGATCTTTATCTATCCATCAGTGTTAACTTAAAAAGTGAGTCACATAACCCTTCAACCAGTCAAAGACAATGTACTGATGGTTAAACCTTCTCCATATTATTATGGGATAATGATTTTGGGTATCAGCATTGCCATTGAATTCTATTGCATGCGTCACTCCGTTTCAGTCCCAAGTTCTAATTTAGTTCAATTAGACTGATCAGATTCCATATGAAATGACGCATATACCCGGAGAAGGCAATGCAGCGGATCTCACGTACTGTATTATAATAGGAAGTATCATACTTGAGCCCTTCTTTTACTAATAAGTAGATACATTCAGCAATCTGCAGAGCTTATGGTTACAGACATTTCTTCCGAACATGTAAAATATTTATGTGTAAAATATTTCCTTCCCTTTTAATATGAGAAGCCGGTCCCTGCATTAAATGGTTGTATAATAGATATCCTCGATGAAAGTGAAGCACTCAACATCATTCAGAGTTCACGATACAGACAGATTCATAATAATTTAATGCAAAATGCTGAACCCAGTGCAATTACTTTGACAGAGATGGAAACGTCTAACAAAGCTGCTTGTGTATTGTATAATACAGTACAATTCTGATTATCCAGAATCTATGAAGCAGAAGATAATCATTATTTTTTTCTGTTGTCAAGCAATTCTTACTTCTTCTACCATCTCAGCCGTTTCCCAACCCTTCAATTGATCTACTATAAGTTTCTGTTCACATCTGTGTTTTCTGTCTATAATAGGGACTATGACGCAGTAGATAATCCATCACACCACAAACACCTTCACTTCCCACTAGTTTACAATGGGGTCCACTGGATTCTGCTAAGATGTCCATGTTACGATGGGCAAAATAGTATTGCATGCAGCAGACTTCCCATTGATGAACTAACTTTTTTATTGTATATCACTTGATTTAAACTCTAGAAATTACAGATTGCTAGAAAATTTTCTTCTAACTTGGCATTGCGACTCAATTTCTTGGCTGCTGGTTTAGCAGGAATTTTAGACTTTTGAGTCAAAGTAAAGGACTTCATAAATACAAGCTATTATGTACGGAACAGTTGGAAGCTTGTCGTTTAAAAGGCGAAACCAGTTGTTAATTAAATTAAGGTTGATTTATGAAACACATAGTAGTGGTAATGTGAGCTTTTTGATAATTTTGAGCCAGGTGAATACATATTGTAGGACTATAATTTTCTGTGTGAAACTCATGGGTAGATTTGGAGATCCTATCATAGTATAATTAATCTGTTCTTTCAAATTTCACTTTAGGTCCTGTTATCCAGTTAGAACAGTTTACTGCCAGAGAGTATATATAGTACTGAAAGTGGAGCACTGAGATTTCGCTTACCAAGACTCATTTGACTCAGTTTCTGTATGCTAGTGAGCCAATACTCTTTTTTTTTTCTTCTTGATGATGAATTTGGCAAAAAACTAAAAACTACAAAATGGTGTGATTCTGACCGGGCACCTTTAGGCCCAAGCTACACTGTCCTTTCAGCCTCTACAAATTCAGAAGACTTTTAACCTATTTAGGACCAAGCCCTGTAAATTTATGACACTTGGTCTTGGGCTTTAAACCCAGCCGATTGTAAAAATATGTTGTGGGTTTAAAGCCCCTGCAGAAGCAATCAAGCAGGAGCATGTCGGGTTGTCAGTTGCTAATTACAGCTAATAACCTGGAGGAGAAGGCAGGAGGGGTTTTTTAACCCTTTCTACCTTCTCCTTTCCCGAGCACACAGTGCTCAATGAGCGGTATGTACTAAGAAGTGAAAGTGGATGTATAACTTCCAATACACAAACCGGCAGTCATGTGACCACCAGGATCTCCTGCTATAGCAGAACTGCAGGGTTGTACTAGACCCTGATCAGCTCTGCCGGTGAATATTGTCACTACTGGGTTTTTTTTCCCCTGTAACTGGGGCTCCTATGGATGCCCCAGCTACAGTGGAAAAATGTCAAACAGAATAAACCAAAAACATGTGACTGTCCCCGAGGTCTTATATGACGTCTTGGGGACATAGATAGTAAAAAAATAATTACATACATAAGTTAAAAAAAAGTTGCAGAATAAAATAAAAATATATACATAAGAAAGAAAATAACCCAAAGCCGATGCCAACCAAAACCGTTGCCGTATGCACCCTGTAATCCAAAACCATACATATTATATATCAAAATGTCCAAAACAAAATGAGGAACCAGTTGCCGTCCTTTATTTTATAGTAAATATACTAATTTAAAAAAAATAGCTATAAGTGTTACAAAAATTTTTTTTTAGCTTTTTACCCTCATTAAAGCTAAAAGAAATGAGGGAAAAAAGTCAGTGAAAAAGATATTAAAGAATAGCTCTATAGATCATGGGGAAAAAAACACAGCAAAAATAATTTTGGAAGCTGAAGGAAATAAAATAGGGCAGTGAAACCACCACATGGGTAAAATCCCTAAAAAGTGTCTGGTCCTTAAGGTACAAAACAGCCTGGTCCTTAAGGGGTTAAAAGACTTGATTCTTTTTGAAACTGTAATGTGTATCATGTTAATGTAAGTAGCAGACATCCAAACAAACGGAAAGTACAGCATCTTAAAGAGAATCTGTCATCATGAATAACAGAACATAAGTATTATAATGTGTGGATAGCTTGTAAGAGCACAAATTCCAGCTATGTCATTTTCCTCTTTAAACTTCCATTCACTCCACCACAGTGATCGGTAAGCCAGTAATCGGCACTTACTCTGAATTGAAATGCATCCCCTGGACTCCTAAGCAGTATTGCAGGACTCCCAGATCCCTCATTAGCATACAGTGCATGGGCCATTTCCTAGATTACTTTAGGGGAGTGAAAGCAAATTTACAGATAGTACATGTAATTATAATGCTGGCATCTGTACCTCTTTTGCTATTCCCACATTATGGTAGATCAGGGCCATTTTTCACAGTGACAATTTTTCTTTAAAGGAATTGTCTGGCTTAACCCTTTCCAATCCACTGTCTGACCTGTAAAGACATTATGATTTAAGGTTGTACAGCTCCGATGTCGGGGGTTCTCTTACTGTATATTGCCAGCCTCTTTGCTGTCGGAGCCTATCCATCGTGTCACCTCATGCAGTACTGGCTTTAGCCAGTATATAGCGCTGTTGTACAATGGCAGAAAAAGAGTAAGCCCCCTAGGAAAACCAAGATACAAATTGGACTGGAAAGGGTTAATGTAAACTTTATGCATTGACTGTTGCAGATGGGCAAAGTTTTGTTTGCATACAGAAGCACACTTTTAGTCTTGTTACTTACAAGTAGCCATTTGGCTAGTCTTTAACTTCTGGGGCCCATTAGTTGATTGTTTTGATTGTTCACTGATTTCTATTCCATCATTACAGCCTAGATGAAATGTAATCTGTAATTCCTCTTGTTTCTACACTGAACTGGAAATGCAATCTATTCTAAAAAGTGAGAACCATAAGGTTCTGCAATTACAAAAAGCCCATACTATGACTCAGGTGAATTTTCTGCATTAAGTGGTGGACAAAGGAAATATTTATTTGTAAATATTATAAATAGGTGTCAATCTCTTATATTTACCTCTTGGTTATCACATTTCTGGGAACTCATCAACTGTGGTCCATGAAAGTGCATTCATTTTTTGAAGTTTTATTTACCATTTTAGTGGAAGTCACAAAGAGCCTGATGTATGAAAAGTGCCCTTGTTGTCCAAAGCAACCAATCAAAAGAAAATTGTGCATGCTCTACCTGTAGAGCATTGCTTTGTACATCTGATGGAGTCTCTATGGCAGTGCATAAGGGCCATGTGGCAATGTATGACCCCATCCGCTGATGTTCAAGCTTTCTGTCCATGTGTTCTAAATGTGCTGGAAAAATAAAACTTGGACTCTGATTCATTGCCATGGGCAACAAGGTTACTTTTTCTGTGACAGCGTTTCTACATGTGGCTCAAACTGCTTTGGAAGGAAATTGCCTCCCTGTGTAGCAAATGTGCTTGTACTCTGTTCCTATTAAAAGACTGTTTGTAAAGCTTTCATTTCTATAATCCTGTTTCTTAGTTTGAACTAAAGAAACTAAATAAACAGAGTGCATTTATAAACTGTAATATTGTAATATGTGAGATACCAGCTGGGATTCTGGTATGGACATTAAAAGAATAATATATTTTTTTGCTTAGAGGATGTTGAAAAAAAAATATTTGTTTCCTTTTAAATGATTTCCAGTGGATTCAACGTAATAGCTGAGTGAAAGAGAGGTGAAGAGGTGGCCCGTAAATTTGTAATGACCTAAAGCCACAACCAGCCAGTTGCTGTTTATTTCTTATATGTGAACTCAGACATAAACCAAGCTCATCAGCCTGTTTCATCAGCACTCTACAAAGGAGCATTATTGACAATGGATATGAAAGGACTACTATTAAATGAACTGCAGCCTTGTAGAGACTTGGCCTACTAATAGACCCTTCTCATCACTGATCCATCTCCTGTTATATAATAAAATAGACACTTCCCGATATCTGGAAGTCATTGTCTATGTACAGTATCTTAATGTGTATATTATGTATTTTATTGAACAATAAAGTGATAACGTATTGCTTATGGCTCTACGATCATGGTGCTTTGTTAACCTAAACACTAATGGATTTTTAATTGAAGTTATGAATGCCTGACAAACAGAAAAGAGTTGAACTATGTTTTAATTAAAGTACTTCTCCAGTGATCTTTAGTAAAAACTTTCTGGGTCATAGGGTTTACATTACAATTTCTATAGTTGTTTCTAAGTTGTAACATGCAAGTCTGTACATAATCTGCAGACTAGGGATCTAAATGCCCAACGAGCAGTTACTTCCGCCTACATTGATATCATCACTAGACTGCATTGTTTGACATACCCAGTTGCTGGGTGGTTTACTAGCATTCATTGACTATGCGTTTATATAGGCTTTATGTGTTCTTGATATATTTATATAATCACACTCATTGTCAAATGAAAATCAAGCACCTAGAGGCTCTAATACCCTGTTGGGCCACTCCAACTTGGATGTAAGATGTGATACACGAGGGCATAGAGGCACACAGGTTCCATATGGTATTGTGCGTTATATTGGTCCATGTTTGTAGTAACTGAACCTCCAGATTGTGCAAACTCATAAGCTGTTGAAGTTAGAGTCCCAGATGGTCCCATACATCTTCTATGGATGATCAATCTGGCGACTGGACAGGCCATGGAAGTGTTACAATGTTGTGGGGACATTCCTGTGACACCCTTGCTGTGTGCGGCCGAGTATTATCCTGCTGGGAAATGCCTCTTGGAAGTCCTACCATGAGAAGCAACACATGTGGCTGTAGGATGTCCTGAACATATCGCTGAGCTGTCATTGTCCCTCGTACCACTACTAGTGATAACTGACTGTCGTATGTGACAAACATTTTTAACTAGAGGTCTCATCGCCACATGATTAAACACAGAAAGAGAGAATTACCTGTGGCTGAGCACTTTTCTAACCATGGACATAACATAGGAGATATGAGAGTTTTGATATTGAAGGGTGGTTTCAAGTCACAAAACCACAGAAGAATTTGGGAATATAAATTGATAACAACCTTTGACACACTGAATACTGGGTTAAATTATTCCCCAGGATTTATGCGTTAATGGGAAGTATGAGACATTTATTGCACAAATAAGACTGCTGGCCTGGTGAAAACCCCCATCCACAGTAATTCAGAGACCATACATTTATAATCCCTTATCAGTGTCTAGTTAAAAATGTTTGTGTACCTCTTGTAGCATTCCTGGCCTGACAACGCCCCCCCCCCTCCCAACAGTAATTCAGGGACCATAAAACTTTCACTCCGCTATCAGTGCTGTGAGGGATTAGCGTTTAGGATCGGTAGCAACCTAGGCATAAGCAGTCAGAGACAGTGACACATGGGATAAAGTCTTTAGTCCAGGCTTTGCCTGGGTTTATTTCCAAGCAAACAAAAGCAAAATACAGGCCTTAACATCAGGCAAACATAACGTAAATCCTGCTCGTCCGAGCACTTACTAAACATGTAGCGTCCCTGTCTACGTACTGGTAAACAAATGGCTCCTGCACACAGCCAGCCAGGACTCTCAGACCTGCAAAGGTCTCAGCTCTCTCTCTAGGCCCTGTAGGCCCAGGCTTTATAAGGCCTGATACCAGCCCCACCTGGTACGTGGGAGTGACCATCCCACCCTTCACTTTGGTCACTCCAGGAAAAGCCGGCCCGGATTATGCGGCTTGGAGCCACCTACTTGCTACAATGTGTTAGTAGCTTAATGCTACTAACACTATACTGCCGGCTTCCTCCACCGAGCCCAAGCTGCTCGGTGGCACGTATCTGCCCAAGCGCTCCCCAAAGCAGCATAGGAGAGCATCCTAGGCGAGATATACCTGCCCTCCAGCACCTTGCCGGTCACCGTCTCACATACCCTCCCCCTCTGTTCGAGCCTGTGGGGTCGGATACCTTTAGCCGCCATGCAATGCGTCCTTGACAAGGCATCGGCATTGCCCTGTAGCTTTCCTGCCCTGTGTTCAACAGAGAAACTGAAATTTTGAAGTGTCAGGAACCACCTAGTGACTCTGGCATTTCTTTCTTTTGCCTGTGACATCCAGGTTAAGGGGGAGTGGTCTGTGATCAGCCTGAAGTGCCGACCTAGCAGGTAGTATTTTAGGGATTCCAGAGCCCACTTGATGGCTAGGCACTCCCGTTCAACAATACTGTAATTTTTTTCCGGTGGCGTGAGCTTCCTGCTCAGATAAATTACGGGATGCTCCTCTCCTTCTACTTCCTGGGACAGAACTGCTCCCAGTCCCACATCGGACGCGTCTGTTTGGACAATAAATTCTCTTTTAAAATTGGGTGTGACTAACACTGGACGTTTACAGAGGGCCCGTTTTAACTCTTGGAACGCCTTTTCTGCGTCAGGGTTCCACTTGACCATGACTGACTTACTGTTCTTGGTCAAGTCTGTTAGCGGCGCTGCTATGCTCGCAAAGTTTTGCACGAACCGCCTATAGTACCCTACAATGCCTAAAAAGGCTCTCACCTGCTTTTTAGTTGTGGGTTGTGGCCAGTTCTGAACGGCTTCAACTTTATTGACCTGGGGTTTTATAATACCCCTACCTATTATATACCCCAGGTATCGGGCTTCTTCAAGACCCAGGGCGCACTTCTTTGGGTTTGCTGTGAGCCCTGCTTTTCTAAGGGAGTTCATTACTGCCTGTACCTTGGGTAGATGGCTGTCCCAGTCTTCGCTAAAGATGATGATATCATCTAAATATGCTGACGCATATTGACGATGGGGTTTGAGTATGATATCCATCAATCTTTGGAAGGTTGCTGGGGCTCCATGCAAACCGAAGGGTAGGCAGATGTACTGAAACAACCCTTCTGGTGTGGCAAACGCAGTCTTTTCTTTCGCGCTCTCTGTAAGGGGAACCTGCCAGTAGCCTTTAGTAAGGTCGAGAGTGGAAAAGTACCTGGCATGACCCAGTCTCTCAATTAACTCGTCCACTCTCGGCATTGGGTATGCGTCAAATTTTGACACGTCATTTAGCTTCCGGAAGTCGTTACAGAAGCGCAGAGAGCCATCTGGTTTTGGTATCAGCACCATAGGGCTGGACCATTCGCTTTTCGACTCCTCAATTACTCCGAGGTCTAGCATTTTCTTGACCTCCTCTGAGATGGCTCGTCTGCGGGCTTCTGGAACCCTGTACGGTTTCAACTGAACCTTTACCCCTGGTTCAGTTATAATGTCGTGTTTTATGACACCAGTACGCTCTGGTATATCAGAGAACACATCTGAGTTACGTTGTATAAATTCCCTCGACTCTTGTTGTTGGGATTTGGACAGGGACCCTGATACACACACCTCTGGGACCCCACCATGGGGGGTGCTCACTGCAGTCAGGGCTTCTCTGTCCTTCCATGGCTTAATTAGGTTTACATGGTACAACTGTTCTGGTTTCCGCCTACCTGGCTGGTATACCTTATAATTTACCTCTCCGACTTTCTCAATTATTTCATAGGGCCCTTGCCATTTTGCTAGGAATTTACTTTCTAGGGTGGGCACCAACACTAGTACCCGATCCCCAGGGTTGAAGGTTCTCACCTTGGCGGACCGGTTATATACCCGGCTTTGGGCTTTTTGAGCCTGCTGTAAATGTTCTCTAACAATGGGCATGACCACCGCAATTCGATCTTGCATGAGGGAGATGTGTTCAATAACACTCCTGTAGGGGGTGGACTCGTGCTCCCAGGTCTCCTTAGCTACATCAAGGAGCCCTCGGGGATGTCTACCATAAACTAATTCAAAGGGAGAGAACCCAGTGGAGGATTGTGGGACTTGATGGCTAGGCACTTCACGGATTGAGAACATTAAATATGGCAGCAGACAGTCCCAGTCCTTCCCATCCTTATTGACTACCTTTTTTAGCATGCTTTTTAGGGTCTTATTAAATCTCTCAACCAGGCCATCCGTCTGTGGGTGGTACACAGACGTCCGTAAGTGCTTAATATTCAGCAGCTTACACAATTCCTTCATGACCTTTGACATAAAGGGGGTTCCTTGGTCCGTCAGGATCTCTTTTGGTATGCCCGTGCGGGAGAACATGTGAAGTAGTTCCTTTGCAATACCCTTGGATGACGTATTGCGTAAAGGAACGGCTTCGGGGTAACGGGTGGCGTAGTCTACAACCACCAATATATGTTGGTAACCCCGGGCAGACTTTACCAAGGGCCCAACTAGGTCCATAGTGATCCGCTCGAACGGCACCTCTATGATGGGCAAGGGCACTAAGGGGTTCCGGTAATGGGGCATAGGAGCTGTTATTTGACACTCTGGGCACGACTCACAATACCGTTTTACATCACCATGTACCCCAGGCCAGAAAAAACGCTGAAGGATGCGTTCCTTAGTCTTTTCGCTCCCGAGATGACCTCCCAGCACATGCTTGTGCGCCAGGTCTAAGACCATCCTACGATAGGACTGAGGTACCACCAGCTGTTCCACAACCTCCCCACGGACCTTGTCAACCTGATACAACAATTCTTGGTTGACTGCAAGGTGTGGAAACACAGTATCAGCCCCTGGGAATTGAGGCTCCCCATTTATTACTTTAACATTTTCCCTAGCTTTTACTAAGGTGGGGTCTCGGAGCTGCTCAGTTCCGAAATTGGCACGTGAGACCTCTAAGTCAGGCATAGCAACCACTTCGTCCTGTACCTCCATCTCACCCGCTAGTACTGTTAAGGGAAAGTTATCCCCATTCTCTTGGGTCACCCCTACTGCTGGAACCGTACCCTCAGGGTCAAACGGTTCTGGATACACATCATACACATTTGCATTATCATGAACCCTATTTGCAGACGACCCTCGGTGTCGCCACAAGTCCCAAAATAGGGGAAAGTCTCTCCCGAGATTCACGGTGTGCATTAAGGATTTTACGACGCCCACCTCATGGGTGGCAAGTCCACACGGAGTATCAAGTCGTACAAGGGCAATAGGATACTCCTTGGTGTCCCCATGCACACAAACAACCCCCATGCGACGGCTGGTGAAGGTTGTGGGATCGACCAGGCTGGAGTGCACCAGCGTAACCAAGCTCCCTGAGTCCAGTAGAGCTGTCACCGCAAAGTCATTCACCTTTAGGTGACATAATGGTCGACCAGTCTCTGACGCAGTCTCTGCCGAACACACTGGCCGTGCGAACATCGACCTCCGCCGGGCAGAGTCACAGTCCATTGGTTCCACGGTAAGTGGACAGTTGGCAGCAAGATGCCCGGGCTCATGACAGCGCCAACATCGTATGGAGGCCCGGTCTTCTTGGGGTTCTACCTGGGACCTGAATGTCCATTTGGGGCTCCTCCTCTGCCCCAAACGATCCCCCTCTGAGCCGCCTCCCCTTGGGACACTTTTGACACCCCTTACATATGGAACAGTCTTACCAGGGGCTCCAGCCGACTTGCTGTTCCCGGGGTTGGAACGTCCAAGGAGGCACGGCTTGCAGTAAGTCCTCCGTGGCTTTATACCTCTCGACGAGGCTCACGAGTTGGTCCACGTCCTGGGGACCTCCTTGTCCCACCCAGCGCTGGATTGCGGGGGGCAACGATCGTATAAACTTATCCAGAACCACTTTCTGTATGATCTCTGCCGGGGACGACTCCTCCGGCTGCAGCAACTTTCTCACCAGGTGGAACAGGTCGTACATCTGGGAGCGAGCTGGTAGGTCGTCCGTGAAAGTTCAGGTGTGTACGCGTCGGGCCCGCACATGGGTGTCCACGCCCAAGCGTGCCAGGATCTCACCTTTGAGCTTATTATAGTCCTTGGCATCCTGCTCACCGAGGTCAAAGTAGGCCTTTTGGGGTTCTCCCGTCAGGAAAGGCGCTACTACCTCAGCCCACTGAGGCGCCGGTAACTTCTCCCTCTCGGCCACTCTCTCAAAGACCGCGAGATAGGCCTCGATGTCATCGGTGGCCGTCATCTTTTGTAAGGCCGTCTGTACCGCAGTACGGGTGGTGGGGAGTGAACCAGATGACCTCTGCACACTTTGCGCCAGGAGAGCATTAGTCTCGGCCTGAGCTCTCATGGCCTCCTCATGGATCTTTTGCTGGGTCGCCGTCACTTGTTGCTGCTGGGCCAACGCTTGCTGGTGCTGCACGTTCATTTGTACCAGCTGCTTTATCAGTTCCTCCATCTTGGCAGTATCTGATGGCTGTGCCGTTGCAGCTTTCACCCAGGACATGGGGGTTACAGCACTCTCCAGTCAATCTCTCTTGGGCAGTTGCCCTTAGCAACGGTTCTCCAGCTGCTGCAGCAAAATGTCCATTAATTGGTGTATGTCTCTTTAAGACCGCTGCCCGCATCCAAACACCATATGTGAGGGATTAGCGTTTAGGATCGGTAGCAACCTGGGCATAAGCAGTCAGAGACAGTGACACATGGGATAAAGTCTTTAGTCCAGGCTTTGCCTGGGTTTATTTCCAAGCAAACAAAAGCAAAATACAGGCCTTAACATTAGGCAAACATAACGTAAATCCCGCTTGTCCGAGCACTTACTAAACATGTAGCGTCCCTGTCTACGTACTGGTAAACAAATGGCTCCTGCACACAGCCAGCCAGGACTCTCAGACCTGCAAAGGTCTCAGCTCTCTCTCTAGGCCCTGTAGGCCCAGGTTTTATAAGACCTGGTACCAGCCCCACCTGGTACGTGGGAGTGACCATCCCACCCTTCACTTTGGTCACTCCAGGAAAAGCCGGCCCGGATTATGCGGCTTGGAGCCACCTACTTGCTACAACGTGTTAGTAGCTTAATGCTACTAACACTATACTGCCGGCTTCCTCCACCGAGCCCAGGCTGCTCGGTGGCACGTATCTGCCCAAGCGCTCCCCAAAGCAGCATAGGAGAGCATCCTAGGCAAGATATACCTGCCCTCCAGCACCTTGCCGGTCACCGTCTCACAGTGCCAAGACAAAAAAGTTTGTTTTCCATTGCAGAATTCCTTTTAAATGCAAACCAATCACATCCATATCTGTGCCTTGTCATAAGTAAGTATGTTATAAGTGTGTATAAATATTCATGCCTCTTCAGATCTATTCCATTTTTAGCCTGACGAAGAACCCGAGAGGTTCACAAGCTCGCTATTACATCATGTATTTTTGTTAGCCATTAAAAGGTATCATATCTACAAGATTACATGGTTTCTCTTGCTGGGAACAATCACATTTTGCTCTACTGGCTAACATGGTACCAAACCTTTGTTTTCATTATACTTCTCCCAGTTATAACTTGTCTCTGCAGAATTTGTCACACAGACATCTTTAGACATCTTCTCAACTTTCCAGTGATCTAGCTTCGTTTTACAAATTTCCACATAATCCCCCCATCCATAGCCTGCAGAAATTAATAATTCTACCTGAGTTCACCCACACAGAAATAGTATCCCCTTTTTGTACCCCCTGTAGTCCCCACGTTGTGTCACTTTTTATTTCACACACATAGTAAAAGTTCCCCAACTCAATAATAATGCTCCCCTTATGCCCTCATTCAGTAATAATGCCCCATATAGGCCCCCACTAAGTAGTATTAAAAGAGGTATAGAGGCACATGAGAAGAATATTGTTCTTCCTCTTTACAAATCACTGACCAGACCACACATGGAATATTGTGTACAGTTTTGCGCGCTGGTACTCAAGCAGGACAGATCAGATCTTGAGCGGGTTCAAGGGTGGGCAACCAAATTAATAAGTGGAATAGGAGAGCTACAATACACAGAGAGGTTATCAAAATTGGGGTGAGTATAACTTTTTTTTTACATTTCACCAAAAATGTCCTCTCCTCCACAGGTCCCAGGATGGTGGATTATCAATAGGGTACTTTGGGCCAATAGCGGCCTTCCCTATTGCCTTCAATGCAATCCACCATTGGGTATATTCATACGGTACATGGTACTAGAAAACCCTTTGTTTCACTTATTTAGTATAGACTACACTTGCATTCATAATTCTGCACCTATTTATAGCTGAAATTGATAAGCAGTTCAATGTCTACACATAGTTTGCTTAAAGTGACATGCATTCTTGAAAGTGTAGTCTTTATAGAAGGCACTAGTGTTACGTGTGCTGCTGGGATTTGTTGTACTATGTACTCCTAGTAGCGCAGTCAGGTGGTTGAGGGTTAATTGAGCTGGCTGGGTGTGGTACTTCCTGCTAGCCAATCTCCTGGATCTGTGCTCACATATAAACCCAGCTCCTGGTCAGTCTGGCTGGACCCTAGGGTGAGCACTCATGTTAGTTCTGTGTCCTGTAACTTGTTATCGGTCATGTTCAGCTTGTTCCCACTCTGATCTGTGTTTGCAAGTAAGTCTATTGTGTGGCTCTGCTTCCCCAAGATTATTTGGACACCTGTAGTCCTAGTCTGCAGTACATGCAGCCCCCTTTTCCTTCCCCCTGTACAGGTGCAGCCTCCAAAGGTCTTCTGTCTTACTCTGGGTGTCAGTTGGTGTAACTGGACACTCCCCTATGTCAGCTTGTGTAGCTGACTGTCTATTTCCCCCCGGTATGAGGACACATAGACTTGCTGTGAGTTCATCTGTGTGCATGTGATCTCTGAGTGGAGTCTGTCTGGCTGTGTGCCCTGTACTCTGTCCTGTTCCTGATGCAGCTGGCTGTGTGTCCAGTGCTCTGTTCTGTCCTGTTGCAAGCTTTGCTGAGTAATCTGTCTTGCTCGTTCATGTCCGTTTGTACGTTTAAATTCTGTCAGCTTTGTGTCAGTTTGCTGCGTGACCTGCTATCTGTGTCCTGTCCTGTTGCAGCTTTCTGTGTGAACTCTGTCTGGTTTTGTTGGACTCCTGGTTATTATATTGACTAGCGGTATAACCAAGAGCCGTGAAGTGGCCCGCTAGCTTTCAACATCTTGTACAACATGTCAACTAATACCTGGTATTTATATTCAGCTTATCATCTGTTTCTAGTGGTTGCATTGTGGCTGCTGTATGCTGTGTGTATCCTGTGGTTCTGTCTCTGTCATGTAGCATGTGTATGTCTCTTGTTCTGTGGCGTGGCTCCTAGGATCAGCTAGGGCCCAAATCCGAAGACCGCTGGGCTGCCCTTATTGGGGCAATGTTCCCCGCTTAGGTAGGGCCATCCCATCCTCCCGCGTAGAACAGGGTCAGTTGCCTGAAACCTGTGTGAATCCCGTGTGACCCTGGTGCTACCTGTGTGCGTCCATCCCACCCATTCCCTATCCCATTTTGGGTGCGATCGTGTGGGCTGCCGTGCTTAGGTTGCCCACAGGATCGTAACAACTAGATACTGTACAATAGCTGCTGCAGAGCATTTACACTGACAGACTTAACCTGAAAAGTCAGCTTAACAACCTGTGAAGCAAAAGTGAGCGATTTTTGTGCATTTACATTGCACGATTATCCCTCAAATTCGTTTCTTTGAATGAATTTTGACCAATAATCTACCCATGTAAATGGCCCATTAGTCAGAACTGTTACCAGTATATCAGGAGGATACAGAACTAGATCAATAGAAGATCCCATTGAGATGCACTGATATTATCAAATACTTAGGCATACATGTGTCTACATCCCTGTTGAATTTAAGAAAAAAAAAGTTGCCTGAAGTAAACTTGCAATCTCAGTGGTGGTGCGTATTAATCTTATCAAAATGGTCTGGATGCATTCAATTATATGTATTACACAACTCCCCTGTATGGATAGGACAAGCAATTTTTCATCGGCTTGACAGTTTATTTCGTGATTTGATATGGCGTAAGGGCAGTGCGAGGATTAATTTGGAGACTGCAACAGAATACACTACAATGGGGGTTCGCAGTACCACATCCAAAAATGTATTATATGGCAGCTAAACTACGACATTTGGAAATATAGGAATTAACTCATTCAGATTCCTATAAGGCTATACTGGAACACTTTCTGTTAACAGATTAGTCACTTGAAGCTTAAGAGGCAAATAAATTCAAGATACACTCTAAAAGACTACCTATGATATACATGATACATACAATATGGCAGAGAGTAAAGGCCCATTTACACACAACGATTATCGCTCAAAATTCGTCCAAACAATGTCTTTTGAGTGATAATCGTTGCGTGTAAATGCTGCCATCATTTGCTTTTCTGTCGAACGATGATTTTTAGATCAGCATAAAAACCATGGTTTGGCCGGCCAGCTGATAGCAGGGTAGGCACGCTGTGATTATCTGCGGTTAGCGCTGATAACATTGTTTCAGCTGCTGTCCCGCTGGAGTACAATGGAGCTGTATGCAGATAACAGACCACCCACTGTTATCTACATATGGTAAAAGGAGCCTCATTTTCATGCAAATGAAGCTACTTAGCAACTAATAGGTATTAGTGCCCATTAGTAGTTTATGCAAAATGATCGCTTAAAAATGCTATTCAAGCTATCATTTGAATGAATTTTGAGCGATCATCTTTGCGTGTAAATAGGGCTTAAGAGATATATTTGTTATGCAAAGCTATACACAGGTTACATCAACTTTGGGACAACTGAGTTATCAAGATTTTTGCAGATGCAAATTTAAGGGCTTGAATATAACAAATATTAGTAGAAGTACGCCTTAAACTATTCTCTGTTTTACAGGAAGAATTTGATTTTCCACAAATCTAATTTTATAAGTATCTGTAATTGATCTAATAAATTCTGTATATACATTAATATAACTAGACCTTTAGTATCTTATGTATGTATATTCCGTTATGTGGAAGATTTGCTCTCTTCACAATGTACAAAATTGGTAGTGGCTAGACTATTATGCTTGGCATAATTTGGTGGCTCAGAACTGGAAACAACTCTGGATTAGCATATTTTAATGAATACACCAAATCATGTAATCTAAAATGAAACATAACCTCTTGCCTCCCTCTACCCTTTACAAAGAGGAAAGAAATAAAGTACATCACAATATATGTCATAACATTTTACACAATATATGGTTAAAGGGGTTTTCTCATAAAAAAAAAAAAAAATCTAAACTTACCTATTCCTTCCCTGTCTGTCTCCTTATCACATCTTCTCCTGGTTGAGCTTCTCCAGTGCCCCAGGTCAGCTCACTGCAGGCTGGGCCCAGCTTGTTATGAGGGCTGCATAGCTCAAATTCCTTCCAGCTGGGTCAGTGAAGGTCACATCCCTGTGCTGTAGCTTCACTGCCTAGGAAGGAATTGTAATCTATTTCAGAGATAGCTCTCTTGAACAATCTCTGAAGAAGATAGGCAGTCCCCCTGCTGGCCTGTAAGCTGTGACGTAACGTTCATTGGTTGGCAGGCAGAAGACTGCCAACCAAATGTACGTAACCTCACAGGAAGGAGAAGAATCAGGCAGCTGGAGGTGAAGTGACTCCCCCGGACTGCAGGAGACAGGAGAAGATAGGGGAGGTGAAGATCTGGTAAGTAGAGTGATGGGGGAGGAATAGATAAGTGTAGAATTTTTCTTTTTTAATTGACAGAACCCCTTTAGGTATATATGTTCTCTATTTAACAGTAGTATAAAAATAAAACATTAAATACATACATAGACATATATTAATTATTTTTACCTCTAATTTTACCAGAGGAATGACAATATTCTGTTTCGAACCAACACAGTAGCCAGAGTGTTCTCCTTGTGAAACATGAGAGCTATAGCTCTGTATTTACCATATTTCTCCATGTATAAGACGCCCCCATGTATAAGATGCACCCCCTACTTTCCCACTTAAAATTAAGAAAAAAAGATTTTAAACATAAAGCAATACATAGTACTGTTCTATGTTTAAATCCCACTATAGGTGCCTGTTATACTCACCAGTGCTCTCCATGCTGCCCGACAGGTCTCTGTAGCTCTTCACAGCACCCCTGCTGTCTCACAATAGGTTGCTGTTTACAGGATGCTATGGGGACCAAGTGCAGGAGACAGAAGACCGGCCGGGCAGCACTGAGAGAAGACGGCAGGTGAGTAGACTGTGTTGTATGTATGTACTGTATATGTGCTGTGTGTGTGTGTAATGTATATGTGTGTAATGTGTATGTGTGAGGGTGCAGGCATACTCACTTAGCAGCACCGTTGCCCTGCTTCTCCACATCACTGCCCTGTTTCTCTGTGCTGCTGCTCTGTGCGCTGCTGCTTTGCTTCCCAACTCCGGTAGTGTGACAAAGCCCTAAGGGCTCCTGCACACCTGTGAGAGGTACCTTAAAGCCGACATTCATGTAAGTTTTCATTGGATCGCTTGCAACGAAAACTTACATCCTGTGTATAAGACGTGGTGCGATTTTTGAGCAAAATATTTGTCAAAAACGGTACATATTGACATATTTTTCACTTGGGGGGACATAGGAGGAGGAAACATAGTGGAAGCAGGAGAAGGAGACCAGTATCACCATCACCACCACCAGCAGCAACACCTTGAGGGCACAGTGATATAAATCTATGCTCAATCATATGTGTGTATAAACTACCAGTGTGCTATCTAATCAGTGGAATCTGCAATGGTGGTGCAGTCCCTTGGAGGTACAATTTGTGGGAACAGAAGGCCACAGAGTTTAAAGATTTATATATTTGTGAGCTGTGCCTCTTTGGGGCAATGTAATTGAATTCCCCTCACTCCACTGGCAACTTTGAATGACATCTGAGATCTCTAACATGCACTGTGTGTTTTGTTGTTTCCCTGTTTTGGTTTCTTTTAATTTTACATTAACAAAAAAAAAAAAATACTTCCAAGTGAATAGGCTTCAGTCCCGGGGAGGCACAATATGTGAGAACAGAAGGTCACAAAGTATGGCTTGTACCTTTTGTGAACCATTCCTGTTTAGCACAGGATAATTGAATTCACCTTAACCCACTGAGTAATGGCCCCTTTACACGGGCCGACAGGTTAAAAAATCAGGGAGAAGGGTGTGACCCTGCGGACAATGCAGGAAAAAGAAGACAGGTGGCCCTTATTTGGCTTTAAATAGCCTTTCTATTCCCCGGAAAGGGAGTATCACGCCCGCTGTGAACTGGCATTTCAAGCACAGAATTTACATTACTATGCCAGGCGCGTGTGTATCAGCCTGGCAGTTGCCATCTTAAAACCTTGTTCATGCACAAATATGTTCTGTTGTGGCCAGCGTATTTGCGCATACTGTCGTCTGTGGAGCCCACACAGTGAATATCTCCCATGAAGAAATGTTGCAAAAAAGCGCACAACCAAAATGAAAAAGGCAAACAAAAATGGAACTACCATACTTAGTGGGCTTTTTTTCCTTTGTAAATGCAGTTAACATGGAAAAATACAACTTGCCTCTAGGTTAACTTGTTTACAACAGGTCACATCATCATTACCCATTCAGTGCGCAGGGATCTGACATTGATGAATTGGCACATTCAGAACACAAATCACAGTGCCCTAGGTAATTTTAGCGCAATCAAATTCCGTCCTCGTCACAGCCCAAGTTCTGTAGGTGGACAATAGCAGAAGAACATTTGTCAAAATAGTTTTTTTTCCCCTTATTTTCAAGGTGGTCCCTGAGGTGATCACTATTTTAATCTATTTTTATGTACTGACATTAAAGCTACTACAAAAAAAAAAGAGAGAAAAAAATAAGAAAATGTTTTTTATTGTCTGGCAAGAAGAAATGTCACCCATAATATAACAGGATCTATTTTTTTTATTAAGGTAAACATATTTAATTGCTCCTAGTTTTTAACTTACTCATAGAAATTATTTAACAAGTTACTGAAAACTGATGATTCACTGATAGATTTCATGTAGTCACAAATTCAGCTGCCTCTAAATCACTGTTCCCCAACTCCAGTCCTCAGGGACCGCCAACAGGTCATGTTTTCAGGATTTCCTCAGTATTGCACAGGTGATGGAATTATTGTCGGTGCCTCAGACATTGCCACAGGTGTTCTTACTATAGGATATCCTGAAAACATGACCTGTTGGTGGTCCCTGAGGACTGGAGTTGGGGACCCCTGCTCTAAACCATAGGGCTGGCAGCTGATTATGGTAGACACTTATCTTCGCTACCCAATGAAATAACGTCTACATTTTATGGACTGTATGAGCTGATAACTGTGAGCCAAAAGGTAAAGTGGTATAATCCTTCTGATAATATGATAGGGAAGATATGATAAGGAAGATAAGCGATGTCAAAGACTCAAGTATCTCGCATTAAATTGATCACTAGCTTACTTCAATTTGATAACAGGCTATTAAGTTGTCTGATAGGTCAAGATAACATTAAGGGTGTCTACAAACAATGCAACCAAGGCATAACTAGTACATGTGCTTTACCACTAATTGCCAGACTGTACCTGTACTTTGATATCTCCTGTCATCCTACTGATGCAAGTGTGCAGCTAAATAGCATACTGGGCTGTACACAACCTGTCCCCTTCTATACATATCTGACCTGATCTTCCGATACCTCTGTAGTGGCCGAGTACAATGGGCCCCTCCTTAATGGTGTGTAAGCTCAGTCTTGTGTTGTCAGTGTCTTTCATGTTGCAAGAATGGTGTGCATTGCATAGCTGCAGCACTGAAAGAGTTAAGTGGCTGGAATGTGGATGACTGTCTGGTTTTGTATTGTTTTGTCTGTCATGTGATGATGCTTGATATATGTGTTCTGGGTCCTGTCTGAGAGAGGAGTGCAAAGCAGCTGTTTGTGGGTACTTTCAACTCACAGACACAGAATGGAGGATTCCGAGAGAATGGCCTAGCGAATGCGGGGACTACTACTCCCCAGAGGTTCTACAGTGTGTTCTAACCCATGAATGTGAACCAGTAGAGTCAGAGAGAGAGAGAAGAAAGTGTCGTACCAGGCCAGGACCTACAGATAACTGCGGCTGTGGTTTCTCCTGATGTCCTATGAGTTCTCCCTGTCACATCACCTGTCAAGTCGTTGCTGAACTGTTTTGTTTTTAGAAGTTAAGTAAAACGACCTGTCGCCCGTTCGTCTCTGGAGGCTGTGTCTTAAACTGTACCTGTGTGTGTGTGGATTTACTCCGTCACCCAGGAATACCCCCACATAAGCTACACGCGAGTGGATCTACTTCATCATCCAGGAATCCCCTGCTGTGGAAGAATGGGTGGTGTCACGAGACAAAACAGGACTCGAGGTAATCCATGACTTGGGTTCCCCCTTATTAACCTGCCCTCGGTCCTTGGATGTGTCACCAGTTACCCTCTGGGTGGGAGACGGTAGAGTCACTGTGACAAGGCCCGACGGTCTCCTAGGCCGTGGCCCGCTCCTCAGTCACTGTACCTCCACACATTACGTCTCTGATCCTCGCAAGACCTTGTTTTGGCTCTCCTCATATCTGATCCTCACATAACCATCTCCAAGCTTTGTTTGGTGAGTCCCCCATAGTCTGGAACTCACTACCCCAGCACATCAGATTTTCTCCCATCTTCAAAAGCAACCTGAATATTCACCTCTTCAAAAAAAGGTTTACAAACTACAGTAAACCTGCTACCACTAACCAGCTATACAAGCAGTTTCATCCACTGACTTCCTCCCCTTCCTATTTACTGTTTTATACTACATGGAGTTTTGGTGATTCAAGAGGTTTCAGGGAGCCTGTAGGCAGGAGGACTACCATCTGCTGGAAGGAGAGTAATAAGTTCTATTGCAAAGTTTGACACATTCACATGTTCAACTGATGATTTAAAAAAAGTTATGATAATGTATACATTAGCTCTTGCTGCCCTCTCTGTCCAGCACCTTGGCCAACTATACATCACTGGACTAATTAATGATTATTAAAGAACTGCAAAAGTGCAAAACAGAAGTGCAGGTTACCCACTGATCCTTGCTTATTTTATGTATAAGGCTCCATTTGCAGAGCACAGCAGTTTTTGATCAGTATTGCAAAATATGGGAGAGGTGCAAATTTTTCCATTACATGATTTCTTTATAGGTTCCATTAATGAACGGCAATACAAGATACATGGACTTGAGTGGCACTATTCCTGGGGAGTAAAAAACCCTCTTCGTTCTCTTGAAGAATTTGATAATGTCCCATCTCCTGTCTTGTGTGGTTATTTACTTGCCTCCATGCTCTAATGGTTCATAAGGTTGCTATGAGACTACTGTTCAAAACAGCTCTATGTCCTATTTCATATCCTACTTGCTTACCAGGTGTTGATCACATTTACCCTACTACGATTTGTGTTGTCAAGGATCAGTGGAGGAATGACAAACTGTCACTTCATTCTCTGCATTTTCTGAGAAGCCCCTATCAATTATAGTAAGAAAGTATTAAATTGTGTCATCTCAGCCATGGTCAAGAACATCATCCTGAAGACATGCATTCATATGATTGACATTAGTATACAACATTTATTAATTTGTGTGTGTTTTAATGGAAACTAAGTGTATGGAACAAGATGTTATAATTAGAGATTCTATGACTTTTTATAGATAACCTGAGTCAGCAAAGTACTGTAAATGTTAAACACTGTCTTTGCTGTAGTAAGTACATTGCAATTCAGAAGCAAAAATAGCAGCCCTTAAGTGATTCATAACTTTTCAAACTACTCATAATCATTCAGTTAGTGCAGGGTAAAAAGTTTTATGTGATTCTACGTGGCCTTTTCTTTAGATTCCTATATTATAAATGTAAATTTTTGTTTTTCATATGTAAGACCTTAGGAACATGGAGTTAAGATAGCGAAAAAAGACCAAGAGGTCCATCCAATCTGACCTTTTATGTGTAATTACTTATTGACCCCTTAATGACAAAGTAATTTGGCTTTAAATTGTGCCTACAGTGATATAGAGAAACAATCAGAGTATGGCAGTGTGCACAATAATAACTTGCATTACACATTCTGTGTTTAACTAGCAGGATGTTGCCCGTTATGCCCCCATTCAGTAATGATGCCCCTTATAACACCATTCAATAATAATGCCCTTTATCATGACTCTATTTAATAATAATGCCCCTTATCATGGTCTCTTTCAGTAGTAATGCCCTTAATATGCTCTAAAATAAATAAAACATAAACTCACTTTTTGAAGAAGTCACAGTGGTATAGAAATCTATATATGTATTTTGAAACCCTTCACAGATATAGATAAAAATTAATGAAGTTTATTAAGTTATTTAAAAGGACATGGGTTTACACTGACAAGAACACACACACAAATGAAAAACAAGAACAAAGAGAAACCAAAGAATAGGACCCTGGTTTATGGTAAACTGGGAGATTCAGCTCTTTGGTGATAGAGGGGTAAGTATATTTATCCCTTTTGGTGTATGATTGAATGACCTTGCGGGATTAATGTGGACATAGCTTATTGATGAGTGGATGATATCCAGTACGTCAATTCTAGATACACCATTCGTGTTGGAATATCCTCAAATCAGGTATGTATATGTCCTTAGATGGTTGAGAAAGAAATATATCTATCTAGACCTCTATTTGTATACTGGATCTCCAGTGGTGCCACATTCAGTTTGAAAGTTGTTTTATCCGGGGTCTGGTCATGGTGCACTTAGATAGTATTGTTGACCAGATCCCACAAAAACACACTCTTCAAATGCCAGAATTGGCTCTGGCGTACGGTAGGTCGAGATTTACCAATTAATCGTTCGCCAGAAGGTAGTGTAGTGGTCTCTAAAAAATTAAATTTATGCTCGGAGATGGACTCGGGTGATATAGTAGCGTCTAAAAATTTAGACTTATGCTCGGAGATAGGCTCGACGCGTTTCCCTATCCAGTTTATTGGATAGTTCCTCAGGAGCAAAAGGTACGTATACCATCAATGCATATTTAGTCCTTTTGGACCATTTAAGACCAGGGTTGGTAAAAGAGAGAATTTCTCAATTTTTCGATGAATTATGTCACCGCTTTCTTGTTAAAAGGATGCCAAAAAATGTATAGTATGCATTCCAACTCTTTCTCTATTGGCTAGGTGTCCACGTTGGTTGTTGGGTCGATCGGTTTTTGGATATAACCGTCGGTCCAATCAGTCATTAAGTGGAAGTAGACTAGAGCCAGGTGAACTTTGGTATATATCAGTGGTTCAGCAGGAAATTGTCCTCGTCTGAATTAGCACCGATATACCCTTGGTTATTTATATAACTGAATGCTCCGTCTTTTAATTAAACTATTGAGAGGTTATATAAGCAGGGCCCCCACAGGTTAGTGAATGGCACCTGTTTTATCGGTGATATGGCTATCTGTCAGTGTCTACATAGCCAAAATATCACTCGATAATGATGCTGCAATGCTCAGAGGGCAGATAGCAGAAAAAAACCCCAATTGGTAGTTACAGGGTTAACGCTCGGCAGAGCAGTTGCGGTTGTAATTCCAAGCTCAGCAGAGCAATTGCAGAAAAAGCCTAGACAGAAGGACAGCACCACCCCTAAAGATTAGCCCCATCCACAGTCAGATGGGACCTGGGTTAGTGGTCCAAATAGGGAGAGAAAGAGATAATGCCTGCGGCTCTGGTGGTGAGCGGCCGGCTATAAGGTGGTGAAGCTAATGTCAGGGGTTTTAAAGGGATCACTCCTCCTATAGAAGGGAGGAGAAAGACTGGGTGGCCTATCAGAGCCTTGGGTGGGCGGTCCTATCCGCACTTGTATACTTCTTAATATATGTAGCCATAAGATGTTCGCTATTTGTTGGTTCCCCAACACTGTAGTTTAGGGCAGGGTTACCGGCGACCGAAACCGCAGGATCACTGCAGTCGATCGCCGTTACTGGCACCCGATCGCTATCCACGCTAGTAGTGTTTACACTTCCGCGTTCCACCTTGGAACGCTCAGCCCGATGCGTGATGTACGTCACCACGCTAACGGACCGCCCATTGGTGTAACGTGGTGACGTTAGTAACGTGCCGCGTCACCGTGGGCGTGGTCTAGGCGGGACGTGTAAGGCAGCGGCGCTCCAGGCTGGAACGCATTGCACGTAGTAGGGTAACGTCACCGCGTTGATGGCTATCAGATAAGTTGCGTGGCAGCTACGTAACCAGTGCGTTCCAGGCTGGAACGCATCACGTGTTGCGCCGGCTACGTCAACATCGCTGCCCTCAAGTGCTTGGAGAGCGTTGTTGGTGACGAACAGTCACATACAGTGGGCGTGGCGAAACTGGTCCAAATGATGTATAGAAGCGGACCCATCGGTGGAATAACGCCAGTGTACGTTATAGCTCATAGTTACATAGAGTATATATATATAGAGGCGGAGTTACTGATGTTGATCATAATCAGGCAATTTAGGCTATGAGTAAGGGATTCCTATAATATTGTTATTAAGTCTCAAGATATAAACCCCTTTTATTTTGCATCATAATATAATATAGTAGTTTCAGCACTAACTTAGTCAGATATAAATCCAGTCAGATTACATTGATGCCTATTTGATAAGTCAGAAGTCATAGATATAGGTGCCTTAATATTTGAGTATACATGGACAATGCCAAGGGGTAATACCTTACTGTGTCAAATTAAAGGTCCAGGTAAGTAATCATATTTTGGGGAATTCGGTAATCAGAATTTATAAAAAACAGTTGAAGTTCAAAATTGCGTTGAGGCCGTCCGGTTTAACTGTGTTTAATCTAAAGATCCAACTGGCTTCCTTTTGCAGGAGTTTTTTATCAATATTCCCGCGTCTTGCATTGGTTCGTAAAAGTTCAATGCCTTGAAATTTTAAATCTTTTATTTCTCCATTATGAACATCGCGAAAATGATCCGCCAGTGGGGTCGATTCGCCACGGCAAATGTTGCCCACATGCCCCAGGATACGCCGCCGGAATTCTTGGATGGTCTTTCCGACGTAGTTCCTGGGGCATGGGCAGGATGCCATATAGATGATGTTACGTGTTTTACAATTTATAAAGTCACGGTTTTGATAAATCTTGCCTGTGCTTGCACTCATGAATGTATTACTCTTGAGAATAAATTTGCAAGCTACACAGTTGTGACAGGGAAAGGTCCCAGATGGTTTCTGACTGGTAAGCCAGTTCTCCTTAGGCTCTGTTGTCAGATGACTCTTCACTAAGTGGTCCCTAATATTGTGTCCTCTCCGGAATGTGATCATCGGATCAGATGGCAGAGTTTCTGTAAGATCCGGATCGTTTTTAATTATACTCCAGTAATGTTGGAGTATTTGTCGCACTTTATATGTGTCAGTATCAAAGGTTCCAATTATCCTTGATACCGGAGTCTCATCTCTTGTTTTATGAACAAGCAGATCCCGTCTTGATTGTTGTTTTGCATGTTCATATGCACTCTCAATGATATTAGATGGGTAGTCCCTGTCCAGAAATCTTTGTCTTAAGCCCATGCTTTTCTGTTCAAACTCATGGTCATCCGAACAGTTACGTCTAACCCTCAAGAACTGTCCTTTTGGGATACCGCGTTTAAGGGCAAATGGGTGGTGACTATCCCATTTTAAAAGGCTATTCGTCGCTGTTGTCTTACGATGAAGTGTGGAGGAGATGGTACCATCCTCTTTTTTAGATAACCATAGGTCTAAGAAGGCTACCGATTTCAAATTAATCTCTGCTGTCAGTTTCAGATTTAAGTCATTGATGTTAAGTGTATTTATGAAACTTTGAAGAGATGTTTCGGTGCCCGCCCATAGAATCAAGATATCATCTATAAAGCGTAGCCACAATATGATTTTGTCCGACCACACATTGTTGGTATAAACGAACTTTTCCTCCCACCAGCCCAGGTAGAGATTGGCGTACGATGGGGCACATGAAGTCCCCATCGCCGTCCCCCTGGACTGGTGGAAGTACTTCGTATCGAAAAGAAAATAATTGTGGGTTAACACAAAGGACAAAAATTCCAGGACATGATGACTATGTTGTGAGAATTGGAGACCCCTTTGTTCAAGAAAAAATAAAAGGAACGTAAACACATCCAATTTAACAGGGATCTCCAAGACTTTAAGACCAACAAAGTCTATTTGGAGAGAGATACACGTTCCGAGACAGACGCTAGCTCCTCTGAAGTTGATCACTCTGACAGTGAGAGAACTAGACCGCGAAGAGCCCCTAAACCTCCCAGACGGCCACGTAATCCTCCGCAACAAAGGGGTCGTGGTAGAAGAAACCAAGCTGAAGGTTTTTTAGAACAGCCCATCACACAATACTTCCTACGAGGAAGAAGAGAATTTTGAATACAAATATGTGTGCATATGTGAGGGGCTACTCGGTTGCAAACCCAGATAGGGCCTCCACATGGTCAAATCCTACTCCCACAGACAAATTACAAATAATAAATTTGTCTGATTACACTCTATCGGGTGAGGAGAAAAAAGTGTTGGAGAGGGGGCTGTCCTTCGTCCCCACGACCAAATTCGATGCGTTCGTGTGGGCGAAGGACATCTCCCTCTTCACATGTAAATTAAGATGGCGCAAATTCTGTATGACAAAAAACCGTGAACGCGCAAAAGAACTGGGACTGGAATTAACTGACCTTCCAGGACTAGACCTCCTGCAGCAACTTGAGGATGAAAATATGAGACCTATGGGAGTTGGACCATTCACTGATCTGAAGCCATCCAGTGTAAAAAATCCTCCATCTTTCTCCTGTCCAGAATTGGACATTTTTGAGAGACTAGTAACAGAAGATCTCAAGTCAATTAAACCACGTAAAATACAATCTAATCTAACTCAAAAGGAAAGTGAGGCTTTACAAACATTAAAAACCAATACCAATCTGGTTATAAAATCAGCCGATAAGGGGGGCAATGTAGTAATTATGAACAAGGAAAATTACGTATCGATGTGCCATCAAATACTAAAAGACACATCCACATATAAGATACTACCTTCTGACCCTACTTTACGCTACCAGGTGGAACTCAGAAATCTTTTACAAAAGGCTCTTGAAACTAAATGCATTACTCAAAAAGAATGTGATTTCATCTATCCAGAACATCCGACCATTGCGACTTTCTATGCCCTTCCTAAAATACATAAGGGACTCAATCCGCTCCGTGGTAGGCCTATAGTCTCCGGAGTGAATAATCTTACACAAAACTTAAGTATCTATATAGATAAGATCTTGAGGCCGTTCGTCACTTCACTAAGGTCCCACGTGCAAGATACTACAGATGTTCTCAAAATGCTGGAGGGAATCACTGTTGATCCAGATACTCTTCTCGTGACTCTCGACGTGGAATCCCTTTATAGTTCCATCCCTCATACAGGAGGTATCCAAGCGACTCAATTTTTTCTTGAACAAAGGGGTCTCCAATTCTCACAACATAGTCATCATGTCCTGGAATTTTTGTCCTTTGTGTTAACCCACAATTATTTTCTTTTCGATACGAAGTACTTCCACCAGTCCAGGGGGACGGCGATGGGGACTTCATGTGCCCCATCGTACGCCAATCTCTACCTGGGCTGGTGGGAGGAAAAGTTCGTTTATACCAACAATGTGTGGTCGGACAAAATCATATTGTGGCTACGCTTTATAGATGATATCTTGATTCTATGGGCGGGCACCGAAACATCTCTTCAAAGTTTCATAAATACACTTAACATCAATGACTTAAATCTGAAACTGACAGCAGAGATTAATTTGAAATCGGTAGCCTTCTTAGACCTATGGTTATCTAAAAAAGAGGATGGTACCATCTCCTCCACACTTCATCGTAAGACAACAGCGACGAATAGCCTTTTAAAATGGGATAGTCACCACCCATTTGCCCTTAAACGCGGTATCCCAAAAGGACAGTTCTTGAGGGTTAGACGTAACTGTTCGGATGACCATGAGTTTGAACAGAAAAGCATGGGCTTAAGACAAAGATTTCTGGACAGGGACTACCCATCTAATATCATTGAGAGTGCATATGAACATGCAAAACAACAATCAAGACGGGATCTGCTTGTTCATAAAACAAGAGATGAGACTCCGGTATCAAGGATAATTGGAACCTTTGATACTGACACATATAAAGTGCGACAAATACTCCAACATTACTGGAGTATAATTAAAAACGATCCGGATCTTACAGAAACTCTGCCATCTGATCCGATGATCACATTCCGGAGAGGACACAATATTAGGGACCACTTAGTGAAGAGTCATCTGACAACAGAGCCTAAGGAGAACTGGCTTACCAGTCAGAAACCATCTGGGACCTTTCCCTGTCACAACTGTGTAGCTTGCAAATTTATTCTCAAGAGTAATACATTCATGAGTGCAAGCACAGGCAAGATTTATCAAAACCGTGACTTTATAAATTGTAAAACACGTAACATCATCTATATGGCATCCTGCCCGTGCCCCAGGAACTACGTCGGAAAGACCATCCAAGAATTCCGGCGGCGTATCCTGGGGCATGTGGGCAACATTTGCCGTGGCGAATCGACCCCACTGGCGGATCATTTTCGCGATGTTCATAATGGAGAAATAAAAGATTTAAAATTTCAAGGCATTGAACTTTTACGAACCAATGCAAGACGCGGGAATATTGATAAAAAACTCCTGCAAAAGGAAGCCAGTTGGATCTTTAGATTAAACACAGTTAAACCGGACGGCCTCAACGCAATTTTGAACTTCAACTGTTTTTTATAAATTCTGATTACCGAATTCCCCAAAATATGATTACTTACCTGGACCTTTAATTTGACACAGTAAGGTATTACCCCTTGGCATTGTCCATGTATACTCAAATATTAAGGCACCTATATCTATGACTTCTGACTTATCAAATAGGCATCAATGTAATCTGACTGGATTTATATCTGACTAAGTTAGTGCTGAAACTACTATATTATATTATGATGCAAAATAAAAGGGGTTTATATCTTGAGACTTAATAACAATATTATAGGAATCCCTTACTCATAGCCTAAATTGCCTGATTATGATCAACATCAGTAACTCCGCCTCTATATATATATACTCTATGTAACTATGAGCTATAACGTACACTGGCGTTATTCCACCGATGGGTCCGCTTCTATACATCATTTGGACCAGTTTCGCCACGCCCACTGTATGTGACTGTTCGTCACCAACAACGCTCTCCAAGCACTTGAGGGCAGCGATGTTGACGTAGCCGGCGCAACACGTGATGCGTTCCAGCCTGGAACGCACTGGTTACGTAGCTGCCACGCAACTTATCTGATAGCCATCAACGCGGTGACGTTACCCTACTACGTGCAATGCGTTCCAGCCTGGAGCGCCGCTGCCTTACACGTCCCGCCTAGACCACGCCCACGGTGACGCGGCACGTTACTAACGTCACCACGTTACACCAATGGGCGGTCCGTTAGCGTGGTGACGTACATCACGCATCGGGCTGAGCGTTCCAAGGTGGAACGCGGAAGTGTAAACACTACTAGCGTGGATAGCGATCGGGTGCCAGTAACGGCGATCGACTGCAGTGATCCTGCGGTTTCGGTCGCCGGTAACCCTGCCCTAAACTACAGTGTTGGGGAACCAACAAATAGCGAACATCTTATGGCTACATATATTAAGAAGTATACAAGTGCGGATAGGACCGCCCACCCAAGGCTCTGATAGGCCACCCAGTCTTTCTCCTCCCTTCTATAGGAGGAGTGATCCCTTTAAAACCCCTGACATTAGCTTCACCACCTTATAGCCGGCCGCTCACCACCAGAGCCGCAGGCATTATCTCTTTCTCTCCCTATTTGGACCACTAACCCAGGTCCCATCTGACTGTGGATGGGGCTAATCTTTAGGGGTGGTGCTGTCCTTCTGTCTAGGCTTTTTCTGCAATTGCTCTGCTGAGCTTGGAATTACAACCGCAACTGCTCTGCCGAGCGTTAACCCTGTAACTACCAATTGGGGTTTTTTTCTGCTATCTGCCCTCTGAGCATTGCAGCATCATTATCGAGTGATATTTTGGCTATGTAGACACTGACAGATAGCCATATCACCGATAAAACAGGTGCCATTCACTAACCTGTGGGGGCCCTGCTTATATAACCTCTCAATAGTTTAATTAAAAGACGGAGCATTCAGTTATATAAATAACCAAGGGTATATCGGTGCTAATTCAGACGAGGACAATTTCCTGCTGAACCACTGATATATACCAAAGTTCACCTGGCTCTAGTCTACTTCCACTTAATGACTGATTGGACCGACGGTTATATCCAAAAACCGATCGACCCAACAACCAACGTGGACACCTAGCCAATAGAGAAAGAGTTGGAATGCATACTATACATTTTTTGGCATCCTTTTAACAAGAAAGCGGTGACATAATTCATCGAAAAATTGAGAAATTCTCTCTTTTACCAACCCTGGTCTTAAATGGTCCAAAAGGACTAAATATGCATTGATGGTATACGTACCTTTTGCTCCTGAGGAACTATCCAATAAACTGGATAGGGAAACGCGTCGAGCCTATCTCCGAGCATAAGTCTAAATTTTTAGACGCTACTATATCACCCGAGTCCATCTCCGAGCATAAATTTAATTTTTTAGAGACCACTACACTACCTTCTGGCGAACGATTAATTGGTAAATCTCGACCTACCGTACGCCAGAGCCAATTCTGGCATTTGAAGAGTGTGTTTTTGTGGGATCTGGTCAACAATACTATCTAAGTGCACCATGACCAGACCCCGGATAAAACAACTTTCAAACTGAATGTGGCACCACTGGAGATCCAGTATACAAATAGAGGTCTAGATAGATATATTTCTTTCTCAACCATCTAAGGACATATACATACCTGATTTGAGGATATTCCAACACGAATGGTGTATCTAGAATTGACGTACTGGATATCATCCACTCATCAATAAGCTATGTCCACATTAATCCCGCAAGGTCATTCAATCATACACCAAAAGGGATAAATATACTTACCCCTCTATCACCAAAGAGCTGAATCTCCCAGTTTACCATAAACCAGGGTCCTATTCTTTGGTTTCTCTTTGTTCTTGTTTTTCATTTGTGTGTGTGTTCTTGTCAGTGTAAACCCATGTCCTTTTAAATAACTTAATAAACTTCATTAATTTTTATCTATATCTGTGAAGGATAAACTCACTTTTTGCGTTCACTTTTGGCCTCCACAGTAAATGCCTTTTTTAGTGCCCCCCCCCCCCCCTGCTAAATTAAAGTGCCCTCACTCAGTAATAATGAAATCTCACGGGGCCCATTCAGTGCTAATGCTCCTTATCATGGGCCTAATCACTGATAATGTAATGCCCCCCATCATGCCATGAATTCATGTGTAAAAGAATGCAAAAAAACATATTTTATAAACATTGAGCTATGGTACATTCCCCAATGTGAGGAACTTAACGGTTATTTAAAAATCAGCTATTTTACTCTGTTTGTGAATTTTTCAGTATGTTATCAATGCTTAAAAAATATTTTTGTGCGTTACATACATTTTTATATGTGCATTAGTATATAAATCTTACATTGGAACATACTTTGCATTTCTTCATAGTGAGAAAATAAAAATATTTTCTTAGTAATGATTAGAGATGAGCGAGCACCAAAATGCTCGGGTGCTCGTTATTCGGGACGAACTTTTCGCGATGCTCGAGGGTTCGTTTCGAGTAACGAACCCCATTGAAGTCAATGGGCGACTCGAGCATTTTTGTATATCGCCGATGCTCGCTAAGGTTTTCATTTGTGAAAATCTGGGCAATTCAAGAAAGTGATGGGAACGACACAGCAACGGATAGGGCAGGCGAGGGGCTACATGTTGGGCTGCATCTCAAGTTCACAGGTCCCACTATTAAGCCACAATAGTGGCAAGAGTGGGGCCCCCCCCTCCCAAAAACTTTTACTTCTGAAAAGCCCTCATTAGCATGGCATACCTTAGCTAAGCACCACACTACCTCCAACAAAGCACAATCACTGCCTGCATGACACTCCACTGCCACTTCTCCTGGGTTACATGCTGCCCAACCGCCCCCCCTCCCCCCCACAGCGCACACCAAAGTGTCCCTGCGCAGCCTTCAGCTGCCCTAATGCCTCACCACCCTCATGTCTATTTAGAAGTGCGTCTGCCATGAGGAGGAACCGCAGGCACACACTGCAGAGGTTGGCACGGCTAGGCAGCGACCCTCTTTAAAAGTGGCGGGGCGATAGCCCACAATGCTGTACAGAAGCAATGAGAAATAGAATCCTGTGCCACCGCCATCAGGAGCTGCACACGTGGGCATAGCAATGGGGAACCTATGTGCCACACACTATTCATTCTATCAAGGTGTCTGCATGCCCCAGTCAGACCGCGGTTTTTAATTCAAAGACACAGGCAGGTACAACTCCCTATTGTGAAGTCCCTGTGGACCCACAGCATGGGTGGCTCCCTGGAACCCACCGGCGGTACATAAAAATATCCCATTGCATTGCCCAACACAGCTGAGGTAGTAATGTCGTGCTTAATGCAGGTGGGCTTCGGCCCACACTGCATGCCCCAGTCAGACTGGGGTTTTTAATTCATAGACACAGGCAGGTACAACTCCCTATTGTGAAGTCCCTGTGGACCCACAGCATGGGTGGCTCCCTGGAACCCACCGGCGGTACATAAAAATATCCCATTGCATTGCCCAACACAGCTGAGGTAGTAATGTCGTGCTTAATGCAGGTGGGCTTCGGCCCACACTGCATGCCCCAGTCAGACTGGGGTTCTTTACAAGTGGAAACAGATGCATTTATAATTCCCTGTGGACCCACAGCAGGGGTGGGTGCCAGGAAGCCACCGGCGGTACATAGAAAAATCCCATTGCATTGCCCAACACAGCTGAGGTAGTAATGTCGTGCTTAATACAGGTGGGCTTCGGCCCACACTGCATGCCCCAGTCAGACTGGGGTTCTTTACAAGTGGACAGATGTAGGTTAAACTCCGTGTGCACCTACAGCATGGGTGGCTCCTTGGAACCCACCGGCGATACACAAAAATATCCCATTGCATTGCCCAACACAGCGGATGTAACGTCAGCTGTAATGCAGGTGGGCTAAAAATTCATTTGATTACACTGTAGGCGAGGGCCCACAAAAATTGCTGTATCAACAGTACTAATGTACATCCAAAAAATTGGCCATGCCCAACCAAGATGGCAGGTGAAACCCATTAATCGCTTTGGTTAATGTGGCTTAAGTGGTAACTAGGCCTGGAGGCAGCCCAGTTTAACGAAAAATTGGTTCAAGTTAAAGTTTCAACGCTTTTAAGAGCATTGAAACATATAAAAATTGTTTAGAAAAATTATGAGTGAGCCTTGTGGCCCTAAGAAAAATTGCCCGTTCAGCGTGGTTACGTGAGGTTTCAGGAGGAGGAGCAGGAGGAGGAGGAGGAATATTAGACACAGATTGATGAAGCAGAAATGTCCCCGTTTTGGATGGTGAGAGAGAACGTAGCTTCCATCCGCGGGTGCAGCCTACGTATTGCTTACGTATCGCTGCTGTCCGCTGGTGGAGAAGAGAAGTCTGGGGAAATCCAGGCTTTGTTCATCTTGATGAGTGTAAGCCTGTCGGCACTGTCGTTTGACAGGTGGGTATGCTTATCCGTGATGATTCCCCCAGCCACACTAAACACACTCTCTGACAAGACGCTAGCCGCAGGACAAGCAAGCACCTCCAGGACATAAAGCGCGAGTTCAGGCCACGTGTCCAGCTTCGACACCCAGTAGTTGTAGGGGGCAGAGGCGTCACGGAGGACGGTCGTGCGATCGGCTACGTACTCCCTCACCATCCTTTTACAGTGCTCCCGCCGACTCAGCCTTGACTGGGGAGCGGTGACACAGTCTTGCTGGGGAGCCATAAAGCTGGCAAAGGCCTTGGAGAATGTTCCCCTGCCTGCGCTGTACATGCTGCCTGATCTCTGCGCCTCCCCTGCTACCTGTCCCTCGGAACTGCGCCTTCTGCCACTAGCGCTGTCGGATGGGAAGTTTACCATCAGTTTGTCCACCAGCAACACTCTCGAACCCCTTTCCTCTTCGGGAATGAAAGTGGGAAGGTTCTCCTTATAGCGTGGGTCGAGCAGTGTGTACACCCAGTAATCCGTAGTGGCCAGAATGCGTGTAACGCGAGGGTCACGAGAAAGGCATCCTAACATGAAGTCAGCCATGTGTGCCAGGGTACCTGTACGCAACACATGGCTGTCCTCACTAGGAAGATCACTTTCAGGATCCTCCTCCTCCTCCTTTTCCTCCTCCTCAGGCCATACACGCTGAAAGGATGACAGCCCAGCAGCATGTGTACCCTCACCAGTGGGCCAAGCTGTCTCTTCCCCCTCCTCTTCATCCTCCTCATGCTCCTCCTCCTCAACGCGCTGAGATATAGACAGGCGGGTGCTCTGACTATCCAGTGACATACTGTCTTCCCCCGGCTCTGTTTCCGAGCGCAAAGCGTCTGCCTTTATGCTTTGCAGGGAACTTCTCAAGATGCATAGCAGAGGAATGGTGACGCTAATGATTGCAGCATCGCCGCTCACCACCTGGGTAAACTCCTCAAATTTTCCAAGGACCTGGCAGATGGCTGCCAACCAGGGCCACTCTTCTGTAAATAATTGAGGAGGCTGACTCCCACTGCGCCGCGCAAGTTGGAGTTGGTATTCCACTATAGCTCTACGCTGCTCATAGAGTCTGGCCAACATGTGGAGCGTAGAGTTCCACTGTGTGGGCACGTCGCACAGCAGTCGGTGCACTGGCAGATTAAACCTATGTTGCAGTGTCCGCAGGGTGGCAGCGTGCGTGTGGGATTTGCGGAAATGTGCGCAGAGCTGGCGCACCTTTCCGAGCAGGTATGACAAGTGGGGGTAGCTTTTCAGAAAGCGCTGAACCACCAAATTAAAGACATGGGCCAGGCATGGCACGTGCGTGAGGCTGCCGAGCTGCAGAGCCGCCACCAGCTTACGGCCGTTGTCACACACGACCATGCCCGGTTGGAGGCTCAGCGGCGCAAGCCAGCGGTCGGTCTGCTCTGTCAGACCCTGCAGCAGTTCGTGGGCCGTGTGCCTCTTCTCTCCTAAGCTGAGTAGTTTCAGCACGGCTTGCTGACGCTTGCCCACCGCTGTGCTGCCACGCCGCGTGACACCGACTGCTGGCGACGTGCTGCTGACACATCTTGATTGCGAGACAGAGGTTGCGTTGGAGGAGGAGGAGGAGGAGGAGGAAGGTGCTTTAGTGGAGGAAGCATACACCGCCGCAGATACCACCACCGAGCTGTGGCCCGCAATTCTGGGGGTGGGTAGGACGTGAGCGGTCCCAGGCTCTGACTCTGTCCCAGCCTCCACTAAATTCACCCAATGTGCCGTCAGGGAGATATAGTGGCCCTGCCCGCCTGTGCTTGTCCACGTGTCCGTTGTTAAGTGGACCTTGGGAGTAACCGCGTTGGTGAAGGCGCGTACAATGTTGCGGGAGACGTGGTCGTGCAGGGCTGGGACGGCACATCGGGAAAAGTAGTGGCGACTGGGAACCGAGTAGCGCGGGGCAGCCGCCGCCATCATGCTTTTGAAAGCCTCCGTTTCCACAAGCCTATACGGCAGCATCTCTAGGCTGATCAATTTTGCAATGTGCACGTTTAACGCTTGAGCGTGCGGGTGCGTGGCGTCGTAGTTGCGCTTGCGCTCAAACTGTGGCACTAGCGACGTCTGGACGCTGCGCTGAGAGACATTGCTGGATGCGGTCGAGGACAGCGGAGGTGAGGGTGTGGGTACAGGCCAGGAGACGGTAGTGCCTGTGTCCTCAGAGCGGGGTTGGATCTCAGTGGCAGGTTGGGGCACAGGGGGAGAGGCAGTGGTGCAAACCGGAGGCGGTGAACGGGCATCGTCCCACCTTGTGGGGTGCTTGGCCATCATATGCCTGCGCATGCTGTTGGTGGTGCCTCCCCAGCTGATCTTGGCGCGACAAAGGTTGCACACCACTGTTCGTCGGTCGTCAGGCGTCTCTGTGAAAAACTGCCACACCGTAGAGCACCTTGACCTCTGCAGGGTGGCATGGCGCGAGGGGGCGCTTTGGGAAACAGTTGGTGGATTATTCGGTCTGGCCCTGCCTCTACCCCTGGCCACCGCACTGGCTCGGCCTGTGCCCACACCCTCACTTGGCCCTCCGCGTCCTCGGCCGCGTCCTCTAGGCCTACCTCTACCCCTCAGCATGCTGTATTACCAGTGATTTGATTTCCCAGGCAGGAAAGAAATTGGCGCAAGGTTGCACTCAACCGTAGCTGGTTGCGTCTGATTTTTGTACGTTGTCCACGCAGCACACACGTACACGGAGACCTTAGGACTGACACAGGCTGGCCAAATATAATTTCTTTTCCTTTTTAGCTTAGGGAAGACCCCACTGCGTATATTCAATGAACAAGAAGTTTAATATCTGTGGTGTGGCCCTCAAAAAGTGTCACACAAGTATAGTGTAGCAGAGTTATTAACTCTAGCAGAGCAGGTATTTGCCAGTCAGGAAAGACAATGGCGCAAGCCTGCAGTAAAGCGTAGCTGGTTGCGTCTGATTTTTGTACGTTGTACACGCAGCACACACGTACACGGAGACCTTAGGACTGACACAGGCTGGCCAAATATAATTTTTTTCCTTTTTAGCAAAGGGAAGACCCCACTGCGTGTATTCAATGAATAATAAATGTCTTCTGGCCCTGCCTACACAATTCTATCCCTGTAGTATTAATGCCGGGTGCAATGCTCTGCACAGCTGGTTTTGAGAAAAAAAAAAAAATGCAACACTGCTAACAGCAGCCTGGACAGTACTGCACACGGATAGAAGTGGCCCTAGAAAGGACCGTTGGGGTTCTTGAAGCCTACATTAACTCCTAACACTCTCCCTGCCTAACCCCCACTTCTGTCCCTATTGCTGGGCGCAATGCTCTGCAGATCCAATTTTGGACAAGAAAAAAAAAAATACTGTGCTAACACAGTACTGCACACTAGTAGATGTGGCCCTGAGAAGGGCCGTTGGGGTTCTTGAAGCCTAAAATACTCCTAACGCTCTCCCTACAGCAGCACCAGCACGATAGTACTTTCCCTCAGCTAAGTCACAAGGCATGTGTGGCGAGCCGCGGGAGGGGCCGATTTTTATACTCGGGTGACATCTGATCGCCCCAGCCACTCACAGCAGGGGGGTGGTATAGGGCTTGAACGTCACAGGGGGAAGTTGTAATGCCTTCCCTGTCTTTCAATTGGCCAGAAAAGCGCGCTAACGTCTCAGAGAGGAAACTGAAAGTAACCGGAACACCGCGTGGTACTCGTTACGAGTAACGAGCATCCCGAACACCCTAATATTCGCACGAATATCAAGCTCGGACGAGTACGTTCGCTCATCTCTAGTAATGATCAGCACAGGTTTTTTATTTCTCTATATCAATGCAGATCAACACTGTACAGTATATTTCATAAACAGGGGACTCCGGAGAGGTAGAATTAATCTAGAAGGTGCGGGTGCACATGGTGGGGTGAGCATTTACACTGATTTGTATTTTACAAGGACGTTACCATACTTTTATGCAGTTAAACATGGCATAAATTAATATCTGCTTCTCCTCTCCTTCCTATCAACAGGTACATGTCTCTTTCTCCAATTGAAGTGCTGAAACACTGTGCTTCTCACCTCTGCTTAATCTTCACCATTGCTACCTTCTTGCATATTTCCACTGTTATGTTTATGGTGCGTGTCACTTACCTAGATTGAATATTGGTCATGTTTTGCGCATCCTTGGTGCACCCTCCCCCATATACTATCATCCCCCACCTTTATGTGCAGTTTTAGTGTGGAGGTGTTGCTTATGTAAACGAGCCATAAAACTTCTGGGCGGGTCACTGGCTAGTTGCTTAATGAATCTAATTAAACTAGTCCTTCCCAGCTGTTGGCTGTTGCTTGGTTTTAAAAGTAGTTTTCATTCACTGACATGCGTGTGGCAGTGCACGCATGTGGCTGTTCCCTGGGTGAAGTGTGACCGCTATCTAATGTACTTTTATGCAGGTAAACATGGCAGTTCAACAGGGCAAGGAACAGGTATGCCACATAAATTGTCTTAAAACCCTGCAATTCCTGACCATCACTACTACTGTAGTCTCTATTCTTGTCTTTACTGTTTTCTTTCAAACCTATGTCCAATGCCCACCTCTGGTGCGTTCTATCTATATTATAATAATATTTATTTGTATAGCGCCAACATATTCTGCAGTGCTTACATAGACAGGGGGAATACAGAAAGACAAAAGTACAAAAATTACAGAACCACGGTTACATAGTAATCACTTGATGGGAACAGTAGGGGTGAGGGTCCTGCTCCAACGAGCTTACATACTACAAGTAATGGGGTGATACAGAAGCTAAAGGGCTGGAGATGTGTACGGTATGGCAGGATGGAGTGTGAGGGATGCTTTACACATAGACAATGGTCAGACATTTAGCCGTGTGACTACAGAAACGGAATGACTGCAGGGGCAGTTGATAGTGGCTGGTAAGGATTGCAGTCAGTAGGTCAGGGAGCATGTTATCAGGCGGAGTACAGAGGGGTTTGTTTTGGGAATGCAGTATGCCTCCCTGAAGAGGTGCGTTTTTAGAGCATGCCTGAAGTTCTGTGAGTCCTGGATTGCCCGGGTATCCTTTGGCAGTGCGTTCCAGAGGACTGGTGCTGCTCTGGGGAAGTCTTGGAGGTGGGAATGAAAAGGTCGAATCAGAGGGGCGCGCAGTCTAGTTTCGTTAGCAGAGCGGAGAGCCCGAGCTGGGTGATGGATTGAGATGAGGGAGGCAATATAGGATGGCGCTGCGCTGTGGAGGGCTTTGTGGATGAAAGTACGGTGTTTAAATTGAATTCTGTATCTAATAGGCAGCCAGTGCAGTGACTGGCACAGGGCAGATACGTCCGACTAGCGACTGGACAGGAAGATAAGCCTGGCTGCCGCATTCAGGGTGAATTGGAGAAGGTAGAGTCTGATGCAGGGGAGGCCGATCAGCAATGAGTTGCAATAATCAAGCCAAGAGTGGATGAGGGCAACAATAAGCGTTTTTAGCGTGTCTACAGTGAGAAAAGAGCAGATTCTTGAGTTATTCTTGAGGTGCAGCTGACACTATATCAGACACTCTCTCCTTTCTTCACCCTTGCACAGTTCACATGCACTCTTCACTTTCCTAAAACACCTCAATCCCACTGAAGCCACAGAGAAACATAACAATCGTCCTAATAAATCCCCTACCAACCTGCTCACCTTCGCTATCCTCCTGTTACTAGAAGCAGGGGACATTTCTCCCAAACCTGACCCACCCTCTTGTGCCGCTAACTATTACCCCCCCCCCCCCATGCCCACTGAGACACCTTTGTAGCTCAACCACTAGTCTGTGCATATTCTCCCCAGTTTCCTTTCAATGTGCGCTCTGGAATTGCCAGTCAGGGGCAACAAATTCCCTACCATCAATGACTTTTTCACTGCTAAATCCCTAAACCTGCTAGCTCTAAGGGCTCTCACCCACTGGCGATATTTTCTCCACTGTGATGCGATTCTAAAGATAAAGTCTCGCATCGCAGTGCGAGAGAAAAATCAGCATGACACTGGGATATCGGCATCACGCCAACATATCGCCAGTCTATTCAATGGGGCCAGCGGCAGCAGCGCTAGCCCCATTGAAAAGAGATGGAGAATGCCGGGCACTTCTGCCACAGCTGTCACAGCTGTGGCAGAAGTCCCCGGCATTCTATTCCATTGCTTTCAATGCTGCCGATCCCATTGAAAGCACTGCTTTCTGCCAAGCCATGTGGAATGATTATCGGGGAAGGGCTTGAAATATAAGCCCTTCCCCGATAATCTGCCAAAAGTGTGGAAAAAAAAAAATCATACTCACCTCTCCTGCGCTCAGCCGCGTCCTCCTGCTGGCTCCCTGACACTGCTGTAAAGCTCTTTCAGCAGTCGGGGATTTAAAAATCCCCGCCTCCTGAAAGGGCTGTGCAGATTGGCTGAGGGCTCAGCCAATAGCAGCTACTGCTTAGCTATTGGCTGAGTGCTCAGCCAATCACCCATAGCCCTTAGCTATTCATTCATGAATAGCTATATCTTATGAATGAATAGTTAAGGGCTATGTGTGATTGGCTGAGCGCTCAGCCAATAGCTAAGCAGTAGCTGCTATTGGCTGAGCCCTCAGCCAATCTGCACAGCCCTTTCAGGAGGCGGGGATTTTTAAATCCCCGACTGCTGAAAGAGCTTCATAGCAGTGTCGGGGAGCCAGCAGGAGGACGCGGCTGAGCGCAGGAGAGGTGAGTATGATTTTTTAAATTTTTTTCACACTTTTGGCAGCTTATCGGAGAAGGGCTTATATTTCAAGCCCTTCCCCGATAATCATTCCACATGGCTTGGCAAAAAGCAGTACTTTCAATGGGATCAGCAGCAGCTAAGATATAGCTATTCATGAATGAATAGCTAAGGGCTATGGGTGATTGGCTGAGCACTCAGCCAATAGCTAAGCAGTTGCTGCTATTGGCTGAGCCCTCAGCCAATCTGCACAGCCCTTTCAGGAGGCGGGGATTTTTAAATCCCCGCCTGCTGAAAGAGCTTCATAGCAGTGCCGGGGAGCCAGCAGGAGGACGCGGCTGAGCGCAGGAGAGGTGAGTATGATTTTTTAATTTTTTTACACACTTATTGATGATTATCGGGGAAGGGCTTATATTTCAAGCCCTTCCCCGATAATCATTCTGCGGGGCTTGGCTTAAACCATTGATTTCAATGGGATCAGCAGCAGTGCCGATCCCATTGAAAGCTATAGAATAGAATGCCGCAGACTTCTGCCACAGCTGTGACAGATGTGACAGCTGTGGCTGAGGATTCCTTCATCCCCGCTGTCCTCGCGGGGATGAAGGAAACTCCTGCCACAGCTGTGATAGCTGTGGCAGAAGTCCGCGGCATTCTCACTATGCTTTCAATGGTTCTAGCGCTGCTGTCGCTAGCCCCATTGAAACCACTTGCGATATGCCAGTTCTATACCAGCCTCTTTCTTGCGCTGCAATGCGAGATTTTTCTCGTGCTCTCGCAGCTCAAGAAAGAAAATATTGCCAGTGGGTGGGAGCCCTAACAGAGACGTGGATACAGGAGTCTGACATGGCCTCCCCTGCTTCACTCTCTTACAATGCCCTGTAGTTTTTCCATACCCCAAGACCAGAAAACAGGTGAGGTGGAGGAGTAGGTGCTCTTCTCTATTCTCACTGGACCTTCCAACTCATCCTCCCGGTACCCTCACTCACTTTCCCATCGAGGTGTATGCCCTACGACTTTTCCGTTTGCTGTCCCTGCGAGAAGCAGTTATCTACCTCCCCCCATGTCCTACTCGCCTGTTTCTGGATCACTTTGCCGCCTGGCTACCCCACTTCCTCTCCTGTGAAATCCCAACCCTCATCGTAGGAGACTTTAACATATCCACAAACGACCCATCTCCTCATCTGCCTCTCAGCTTCTATCATTCACCACCTCCCTTGGTCTCTCACAACTCACTGCCGCTTCCACTCACAAAGATGGCAATACTCTTCATCTGATCTTTTTCCGTCTCTGCTCTGCTTCCAACTTTACTAACTCTCCTCTCCTGCTCTCGGACCATAACCTACTCTCTTTCTCTGTCAAGCTTCCTAGTATCTCCCCAGACCCTCCTACCTACTGTACGTACAGGAACCTTCAGGCTGTTCACACCCAAAACTTTGCTGAGATCCTACAGTCTTTTCTGTCCCCTATCTTTCTCCTCTCCTGCCCCAACCTGGCTGCCACACATTACAACACCACTCTTAAACATGCCCTGGATGAAGCAGGACCTCCCGTGACCCAAATCATCCGATGCAGACCTCAGCAATCATGGCTCACGCCTCAACCGCGCTTCATCCAGTGGTGCTCTAGGTGCGCTGAAGGGCTGTGGAGAAAGTTTTCAAAGTCTGCAGACCTTCTCCATTTCAAATTCATGCTCAGAACCTACAACCTAGGTCTCCACCAGGCTAAACCAGTCTACATCACCTCTCCGGTCTCCTCACTAGCTCACAACCCTAAACAACTCTTTGACACTTTTCACTCCCTTCTCAGCCCAAAATTGCAGCCCCTAGTGACAGATCTCAGTGCTGAAGAGCTGGCTGCTTACTTCAAAAGGAAAATCAATGATTTTGGCAGGAAATAACCTCCCAATCAAAGATTAGCCCTACCCCTAGTCTTGTCAGTACTGCATTTAGCTCCTGCTCACACTCTGTACTCAGACCAGCAACAGAGGAAGAAGTCTCCAGATTGCTTTCCTCTGCTAGCTCCACCACCTGCGCTAGCGACCCTCTTCCCTCACACCTCTAGCGCTCCCTCTCCTTGGTGGTCATCTCCCACCTCATTCCATATTCAATCTTCTATGACCTATGGCATCTTTCCCTCCTCATTCAAATACGCTATCATATCCCCACTGCTAAAGAAACTGACTCTTGACTCGACCGACACTGCCAACTACCGACCCATTTTTAACCTTCCCTTTATCTCCAAACTATTAGAACACTTGGTATTCTCCTGCCTTATAAGCTATCTCTCAGAAATCTCTATTCTGGACCCCCTACAGTCCAGTTTCCACCTTCTACACTCGACAGAAATGGCACTGACTAAAGTATCAAATGACCTCCTGACTGCCAAATCGAGAGGCAACTTCTCCCTACTAATCCTCCTCGATCTGTCTGCAGCATTAGACACTGTTGACCATAATGTGCTCCTCAGTATGATTCACTCCATTAGACTAAAGGACACTGCTCTCCTGATTTTCCTCCTACCTATCCAACCACTCTTTCAGTGTCTCCTTTGCTGGCTGTACGTCCCTCCCTCTTTCCCTTGCTGTTGGGATCCTCCAGGGTTCGGTCCTTGGTTATATTCAACTCCAATCTCTCCTTTATGCCCTATATCCAATCTCTCACCCGAACATGTTAGCTGTACTTCAAGAACATCGCAAAAATCCACCCTTTTCTCACTGTGGATACGCTAAAAACGCTCACTGTTGGCCTCAACCACTCTTGGCTCGATTATTGCAATTCGCTGCTAATCGGCCTCCCCCGCACTAGACTCTCCCCTCTCCAATCCATCCTGAATGCGGCAGCTAGGCTTATCTTCCTGTCCAGACACTACCCGGATGCCTCTGCCCTGTGCCAGTTACTGCACTGGCAGCCTGTCAAAAACAAAATACAATTTAAACTCATCACCCTCATCCACAAAGCCCTCCACAGCACCACGCTGCCCTACATTGCCTCCCTCATCTCAATTCACCACCCAGCCCAAACCCTCCACTCTGCTAATGAAATCAGACTAAGCCCCCTTTAATTCGAACCTCTCATTCCTGCCTCCAAGACTTCTCCAGAGCAGCGCCAGTCCTCTGGAATGCGCTACCAAAAGCTATCTGGGCAATCACTGACATACAAAACTTTAGTCGTGCTCTAAAAATGCATCTCTTCAGGGAGGCATAACACATCCTCTAAACCAAACCCCTCTGTACTCCACCTGATAATATGCTCCCTGTCCTATTGACTGCAATTCCTACTAGCCATAATCAACTAGCACATGCAGTCATACCGATTCAGCCACTATATGGCCCGATTTGACTATTGTTTATATGTATAGAATTCCTCACTTTCCACCTCGCCATACCGTGCACATCTCCAGCCACTTTACCTTCTGCATCACCCCATTATCTGTAGTATGTAAGCTCGTTGGAGCAGAACCCTCACCCCTACTGTTTCCATCAATTGATTACTTCATGTAACCGTGTTTTTATTTCCCCTGTCTTCTAAAAGCTGCAGAATATGTTGGCACTATATAAATAAAGATGATTATTATTAATATTATATACATGATCTACTTTTTGTAGTATTAAAGTTGTGCTGGAATTGACTTAGTTTGCCAGTCTGAGATGTGAGAGGGGCATTGTCCATATTTACTTATATTCCTTATCTTTCCTCCTAATTTATTTTTTCTCTACAAGCAGCCTTAGCTCAATACAAGGTTTTAGCTAGTGGCAGAAAAGCAAGGAACTGACACTAAACAGATCAAGTGTAAACTAAAAGGCAGAAAGGACCTTGAAACAAAAATGAATGGCTGCTTGGTCAGTATTTCAATGTACCAAACCCATGGTAACCAGCTGTTAATCTTCCAGATAACATGGTATTGATTAGTAAACCTATCACAAAGACCATCAGAGCAGGACACAAAAGTGTTATCTACCTAATAACCTGCCTCGCGTGACAAAGTACGCAATGAAAATTGAAAAACTATCATTTTTAGTTGTTCTGCAGCACAACCCTGTGTCCCTACTGTATGCCCTGTATATTACAGAAGGATACATGGCATATAACAAAGGAAGGACAAATGTCTGTTAAGCTCCAATGTATAGGATTCACACTAAGACCCCTTCACATGAGCGTATGCGTATTTGCACACACATGAGCGTAGTGTTTTAACGGAATGAACAATGCTTTTTTGCGTGCACATTGGAATATTTTACTGCACTTTTTGCACTCGCGCGGCATATTTATTTGTATGGGGTAAACAAAGACGCACTGATTGTAATCGCTACTTAGGGCTCCTGCACACTTGGGTTTTTCTTGTGTGTTTTTTTCACGCAATATCGCTGCATTTTTTTCACGCAATTGTCAATGGGACTTTCTAATGTTAAAAACGCATCGCACAAAAATTGCAAAGCACCAACTTGTGATGCGGTTTTAACATTAGAAAGTGCAATTGACAATCGTGTTAAAAAAGCAGCAATATTGCGTGAAAAAAACGCGCAAGAAAAAGGCCAAGTGCGCAGGAGCCCATAGTCTAATGAGTTCCAGATGTGTTCTTTTTCCAGCAGAATTACATAGCTTATTTTGCATCTGCTAGCATATTGCAAGCACATTTGCTCACCCCCATTTATAGGAACTTTGGGTGCGCAAATGTGTAGGAAAGCAGAACATGCTGCTTCTTTTTGCATGACCCAGGCGCACAGAAAAAATCTGCGCATGTGAACAAAGACACTGAAATCAGTGGGTTTTATTCTTTGTGTATTGTGCGCATGAATTTTGCTTGCACAAATACGTCCGTGTAAATCTAGCCGTTTTTACGCACCATGCTCTATTTTAGTGTTCATTTTCGCACCAAAGGCCCCATAGAAATCTATGAGAGGTGCGCAATATCTGCTCAATTGTGCTATATGCTGCACAACTTTGCAGGGAAAAGAACACATCTGGAACTAATTAAGCTAAATACAACTGACTTCAGCCACCTGTATTGCTTCCTCTTGGTACTGTACAACAGCAATGCAATCACAGTACAAACATTTAAAATAATAATACCTGGCTGTCTACCCTCTAAATAACTATAAAGCCCGGATCCTTCCCCATGACATAGTGCCCCAGAACATCAGCACATAGCAGTTTTGGTTTCATACCACAATCATGGCTCCCTCAGACCTTTGGCAATATCTTGTCACTTCCTAGGCTGAGAACACTCTGAAACACATGGCAGGTTTTTATTGCGCTTCCTTGGCTGGCTCCTAACCTAGAGAGACCTCTTCACTATCAGTCAGGCTGCCTTAACTATTTGTAATTAGGCCCCTCCCCGAATGCTTTGCTCTCGGCCTTCAAAAGTACTTTCATTTGAACTTGCACCTTTAGAAGTTTATCCTGGAGTTCTCTTCTTTCTTGTACTGCCTCATAGTGTAGAATAATAGAAGAAAAAACATGAAGTGACCCCGGAGGGAAAGAAACGGGCAGCACCTTCCATCAACAGGAGAGGAGAGTGGAATTAGGGGCCTTAGTTGCTGCGGTGAAGTGGAAGAATCCTCTTGTTGATGGAAGGTGCTGCCCACTCTAAATGATGTTATAGTCCATGGGTAAATATATAGAACAACATCTAAGGCAAAAAAACCAAACTATCTTATGGAGGGGTAAATGTGGCACAACCTTCAGACATGGTATGAATTATTGAGATTAGGTATTTTACCAAAAGGTTTATTATTAAAACCAGCTTGTATACGCGTTTTGAGGTATGAGAACCTCTTCCTCAGTACTTGCTGGCAATTCAAATACCGCTAGAAATTATTTAAACAATCATTGCTGAAAGAATTTCGGTTCTCTTTCAGATGTGTGACGTCAGCGAGTACTCAGGGTTACACATCCGAAGGTCACGCAACATTCACCTCTCCATAAGATAGTTTTTCTTTTTCCTTATCTGTTGTACCGCCTCACTGACTTCATTTTTAAGGTGGGAGAAATCCTCCTCCAGAACTGTGCATCGCTGTTCACACTCTTTGCTACAGCAGACATCGTAGTCTTCAAGGATTTCTTTTTCTGCTTCCTTGTTTTTTAATTACTTACAGCAGACATTTGGCAACCACATGAGTTTCACAAAAAACTGTATTGGCAAGATAGATCTCTTGATTGCCTTCAACTGTAATAGACATACTGCATTTGATTTTCACATTAACACATAATCCTTTGTTACTCTTTACTTGTCTGTCCTGTGGAATGGCTACTTCAACAATTGTAGACAGAAGTTCTGGAGTTAGCTCTGGTGATGTTGAGCAGACAAAGTTACCTGACTCAACACCATCTTCGAAATTCATCTTAGGCTTTAAATCTTTTGCATTATCACACATAATCTTATTGGTTATACTATACACCATTTTAGCATCTGCGACGCCACTTTTAACAGTTATCCTCTCTTCTACCTGGTAGTTTAGAGTAACTGCAGGTATCTTATTATTTAGATCCTTTACCTGATTACCTAGCAATAGAGATGAGCGAACGTGTTCGTCCGAGCTTGATATTCGTGCGAATATTAGGGTGTTCGGGATGTTCGTTATTCGTAACGAACACCATGCGGTGTTCTGGTTACTTTCACTTCCTTCCCTGAGACGTTAGCGCGCTTTTCTGGCCAATTGAAAGACAGGGAAGGCATTACAACTTCCCCCTGCAACGTTTAAGCCCTATACCACCCCCCTGCTGTGAGTGGCTGGCGAGATCAGGTGTTCGCCTAATATAAAAGTCGGCCCCTCCCGCGGCTCGCCTCAGATGCCTGGTGAGTTAGATGAGGGACAGTGCTGTTTATACCGGAGCTGCTGTAGGGAAAGAATTGGTAGTTAGTGTAGGCTTCAAGACCCCCCAAAGGTCCTTATTAGGGCCACTGATAGCTGTGTGTTGGCTGCTGTTAGCAGTGGCATTTTTTTTTTCTCAAAATCGGCTCTGCAGACCGTTGCACCTGGCATTAGGGACAGAAGTGCTGCATAGGCAGGGAGAGTGTTAGGAGTGAGTGTAGCCTTCAAGAACCTCAACGGTCCTTTCTAGGGCCATATTTATCCGTGTGCAGTACTGTCCAGGCTGCTGTTAGCTGTGCTGCATTTTTTTTGGGCTTCTCAAAATCGCCTCTGCAGAGCATTCCACCCTCCATTGATACTGCAGGGAAAGAATTGTATAGGCAGGGCCACAACACAGTTATTATTCATAGAATATACGCAGTGCTGCCTTTTGGTGGAAAAACAAGTGAAAACAAATCTATTTGTCCAGCCTCTGTCCGTCCTTACGGGCGGTGGACACGTGTGAGCTGCGTGAAGAACAGTGCTAAATCATACGCACCCAGCTACGCTTTACTGCTGGCTTCGCCATTTGCTTTCCTTAATTGGGAAAAAAAATACCTGCTCTGCCAGAGTTATAATAACTCTGCTACCCTCACGTTCTGTGACACATTAGCAGGGACACAGCACAGTTATTAAACTTCTCATGTTCATTGAATATACGCAGTGCTGCCTTTTGGTGGAAAAACAAGTGAAAACAAATCTATTTGTCCAGCCTCTGTCCGTCCTTACGGGCGGTGGACACGTGTGAGCTGCGTGAAAAACATTGCTAAATCATACGCACCCAGCTACGCTTTACTGCTGGCTTCGCCATTTGCTTTCCTTAATTGGGAAAAAAAATACCTGCTCTGCCAGAGTTATAATAACTCTGCTACCCTCACGTTCTGTGACACATTAGCAGGGACACAGCACAGTTATTAAACTTCTCATGTTCATTGAATATACGCAGTGCTGCCTTTTGGTGGAAAAACAAGTGAAAACAAATCTATTTGTCCAGCCTCTGTCCGTCCTTACGGGCGGTGGACACGTGTGAGCTGCGTGAAAAACATTGCTAAATCATACGCACCCAGCTACGCTTTACTGCTGGCTTCGCCATTTGCTTTCCTTAATTGGGAAAAAAAATACCTGCTCTGCCAGAGTTATAATAACTCTGCTACCCTCACGTTCTGTGACACATTAGCAGGGACACAGCACAGTTATTAAACTTAGATTATTCATTCACTAGAGGCAGTGGGGCCTTTCGTTTTCCAAAAAGGGAAAAAATTATATTTGGCCTGCAGTCTTGCGCCAATTTATTTCCTGCCTGTGAAATCAAATCACTGGTAATACAGCATGCTGAGGGGTAGGGGTAGGCCTAGAGGACGTGGACGCGGCCGAGGACGCGGAGGGCCAAGTCAGGGTGTGGGCACAGGCCGAGCTCCTGATCCCGGTGTGTCGCAGCCGACTGCTGCGCGATTAGGAGAGAGGCATGTTTCTGGCGTCCCCACATTCATCGCCCAATTAATGGGTCCACGCGGGAGACAGTTATTAGAAAATGAGCAGTGTGAACAGGTCCTGTCCTGGATGGCAGAAAGTGCTTCGAGCAACCTATCGTCAACACGCAGTTCTGCGCCGTCCACTGCTGCAAATCCGAATCCTCTGTCTGCTGCTCCTCCTTCCTCCCAGCCTCCTCACTCCACTACAATGACACCTGCTCAGGAGCGGGAACACTCCCAGGAACTGTTCTCGGGCCCCTGCTTAGATTGGGCAGCAGCGGTTCCTCTCCCACCAGAGGAGTTTATCGTCACTGATGCCCAACCATTCGAAAGTTCCCGGGGTCCGAGGGAAGAGGCTGGGGACTTCCGCCAACTGTCTCAACAACTTTCTGTGGGTGAGGAGGATGATGACGATCAGACACAGTTGTCTTGCAGTGAGGTAGTAGTAAGGGCAGTAAGTCCAAGGGAGCAGCGCACAGAGGATTCGGAGGAAGAGCAGCAGGACGATGAGGTGACTGACCCCACCTGGTGTGCAACGCTTACTCAGGAGGACAGGTCTTCAGAGGGGGAGTCAAGGGCATCAGCAGGGCAGGTTGCAAGAGGCAGTGCGGTGGCCAGGGCCAGGGGTAGAGGCAGGGCCAGACCGAATAATCCACCAAGTGTTTCCCAAAGCGCCCCCTCGCGCCATGCCACCCTGCAGAGGCCGAGGTGCTCTAAGGTCTGGCAGTTTTTCACAGAGACGCCTCACGACCGACGAACAGTGGTGTGCAACCTTTGTTGCGCAAAGCTCAGCCGGGGAGCCAACACCAACAGCCTCACCACCACCACCATGCGCAGACATATGATGGCCAAGCACCCCACAAGGTGGGACGAAGGCCGTTCACCGCCTCCGGTTTGCACCCCTGCCTCTCCCCCTGTGCCCCAACCTGCCACTGAGATGCAACCCCCCTCTCAGGACACAGGCACTACCGCCTCATGGCCTGCACCCACACCCTCATCTCCGCTGTCCTCGGCCCCATCCAGCAGTGTAGTTCAGCGCACCATTCAGCCGTCGCTTGCGCAAGTGTTCGAGCGCAAGCGCAAGTACGCCGCCACGCACCCGCACGCTCAAACGTTAACCGTCCGCATAGCAAAATTCATCAGCCTTGAGATGCTGCCGTATAGGGTTGTGGAAACTGAGTCCTTCAAAAGTATCATGGAGGCGGCGGCCCCGCGCTACTCAGTTCCCAGTCGCCACTACTTTTCCCGATGTGCCGTCCCAGCCCTGCACGACCACGTCTCCCGCAACATTGTGCGCGCCCTCACCAACGCGGTTACTGCCACGGTCCACTTAACTACGGACACGTGGACAAGCACAGGCGGGCAGGGCCACTACATCTCCCTGACGGCACATTGGGTGAATTTAGTGGAGGCTGGGACAGAGTCAGAGCCTGGGACCGCTCACGTCCTACCCACCCCCAGAATTGCGGGCCCCAGCTCGGTGCTGGTATCTGCGGAGGTGTATGCTTCCTCCACTAAAGCACCCTCCTCCTCCTCCTCCTCCTCTGTCTCGCAATCAAGATGTGTTAGCAGCAGCATGTCGCCAGCAGTCGGTGTCGCGCGGTGTGGCAGCACAGCGGTGGGCAAGCGTCAGCAGGCCGTGCTGAAACTACTCAGCTTAGGCGATAAGAGGCACACGGCCCACGAACTGCTGCAGGGTCTGACAGAGCAGACCGACCGCTGGCTTGCGCCGCTGAGCCTCCAACCGGGCATGGTCGTGTGTGACAACGGCCGTAACCTGGTGGCGGCTCTGCAGCTTGGCAGCCTCACGCACGTGCCATGCCTGGCCCACGTCTTTAATTTGGTGGTTCAGCGGTTTCTGAAAAGCTACCCACGCTTGTCAGACCTGCTCGTAAAGGCGCGCCGGCTCTGCGCACATTTCCGCAAGTCCCACACGGACGCTGCCACCCTGCGCACCCTGCAACATCACTTTAAGCTGCCAGTGCACCGACTGCTGTGCGACGTGCCCACACGGTGGAACTCTACGCTCCACATGTTGGCCAGGCTCTATGAACAACGTAGAGCTATAGTCGAATACCAACTCCAACATGGGCGGCGCAGTGGGAGTCAGCCTCCTCAATTCCTTTCAGAAGAGTGGGCCTGGTTGGCAGACATCTGCCATGTCCTTGGTAATTTTGAGGAGTCTACCCAGGTGGTGAGCGGCGATGCTACAATCATTAGCGTCACCATTCCTCTGCTATGCATCTTGAGAAATTCCCTGCAAACCATAAAGGCAGATGCTTTGCGCTCGGAAACGGGGGCGGGGGAAGACAGTATGCCGCTGGATAGTCAGGGCACCCTCCTGTCTATTTCTCAGCGCGTACAGGAGGAGGAGGAGGAGCATGAGGAGGATGAGGAGGAGGGGGAAGAGACAGCTTGGGCCGCTGCTGACGGTACACCGGCTGATTGCCTGTCATCCTTTCAGCGTGTATGGCCTGAGGAGGAGGAGGAGGAGGAGGAGGATCCTGAAAGTGATCTTCCTAGTGAGGACAGCCATGTGTTGCGTACTGGTACCCTGGCACACATGGCTGACTTCATGTTAGGATGCCTTTCTCGTGACCCTCGCGTTGCACGCATTCTGGCCACGACGGATTACTGGGTGTACACACTGCTCGATCCACGGTATAAGGAGAACCTGCCCACTCTGATTCCCGAAGAGGAAAGGGGTTCGAGAGTGTTGCTATACCACAGGACCCTTGCGGACAAGCTGATGGTAAAATTCCCAGCCGACAGCGCTAGTGGCAGAAGGCGCAGTACCGAGGGCAAGGTAGCAGGCGATGTGCGTAGATCGAGCAGCATGTACATCCCAGGCAGTGCAACAGTCTTTAAGGGCCTGGCCAGCTTTATGGCTCCCCACCAAGACTGTGTCACCGCTCCCCAGTCACGGCTGAGTCGGCGGGAGCACTGTAAAAGGATGGTGAGGGAGTACGTAGCGGATCGCACGACCATCCTTGGTGACGCCTCTGCCCCCTACAACTACTGGGTGTCGAAGCTGGACACGTGGCCTGAACTAGCCCTGTATGCCCTTGAGGTGCTTGCTTGTCCTGCGGCTAGCGTCTTGTCGGAAAGGGTGTTTAGTGCGGCTGGGGGAATCATCACAGATAAGCGTAGCCGCTTGTCAACCGACAGTGCCGACAGGCTAACACTCATCAAGATGAACAAAGGCTGGATTTCCCCAGACTTCTGTTCTCCACCAGCGGACAGCAGCAATACGTAAGCAATACGTAGGCTGCACCCACGGATGGAAGCTACGTTCTCTCTCACCATCCAAAACGGGGACATTTCTGCTTCATCAATCTGTGTCTAATATTCCTCCTCCTCCTCCTCCTGCTCCTCCTCCTGAAACCTCACGTAATCACGCTGAACGGGCAATTTTTCTTAGGGCCACAAGGCTCACTCAAATAATTTTTCAGAACAATTTTTATAAGTTTCAATTAGCTTAAAAGCGTTGGAACTTTAACTTGAACCAATTTTTCGTTACACTGGGCTGCCTCCAGGCCTAGTTACCACTTAAGCCACATTAACCAAAGCGATTCACCTGCCATCTTGGTTGGGCATGGCCAATTTTTACTGAGGTACATTAGTACTGTTGGTACACCAATTTTTTGGGGCCCTCACCTACAGTGTAATCATAGTAATTTCTATGTTCTTCGCCTGCACTCATGGTACAGAAAGGTGTGTGGGGTTGGCCTACACTTTAGCTACATAAATGTCACTTGTGCCTTGGCTATACTAAGGCTACTGAAATGGAACTAAGACTGAGCTCCCGCTATACTGCTGCTTCGGAATTGTTACTGGGGCCTGTCTTGAGTGCTACTATTGCTTACATGGAACGAAGACTGCGCTCCCGCTATACTGCTGCTTCAGAATTGTTACTGGGGCGTGTCTTGAGTGCTACTATTGCTTACATGGAACGAAGACTGCGCTCCCGCTATACTGCTGCTTCAGAATTGTTACTGGGGCCTGTCTTGAGTGCTACTATTGCTTACATGGAACGAAGACTGCGCTCCCGCTATACTGCTGCTTCAGAATTGTTACTGGGGCCTGTCTTGAGTGCTACTATTGCTTACATGGAACGAAGACTGCGCTCCCGCTATACTGCTGCTTCAGAATTGTTACTGGGGCCTGTCTTGAGTGCTACTATTGCTGACATGGAACGGACACGTGGAGAGGACACGTAGTGCCTCAAAAACATCCCCCTCCTCCTCCAACAGGGAAAACATTGTTGGCAAATGCCTTTGCATTGGTTCGTCTGGTGGCAGTCCAAGAATTTCACCTTTACCGACACTACAAGAGAGCCCCCCCACCATCCCCCCGCCACGGCCCACTTAATCCTGGCCACATTCCGAAAACCAACAAAATACAACCGTGCTACTAGGTCCGCAGTCACCACCACATTACCACCAACGCGGTTACTGTTAAGGTGCATATAACCACGGACACGTGGAGAGGACACGTAGTGCCTCAAAAACATCCCCCTCCTCCTCCAACAGGGAAAACATTGTTGGCAAATGCCTTTGCATTGGTTCGTCTGGTGGCAGTCCAAGAATTTCACCTTTACCGACACTACAAGAGAGCCCCCCCACCATCCCCCCGCCACGGCCCACTTAATCCTGGCCACATTCCGAAAACCAACAAAATACAACCGTGCTACTAGGTCCGCAGTCACCACCACATTACCACCAACGCGGTTACTGTTAAGGTGCATATAACCACGGACACGTGGAGAGGACACGTAGTGCCTCAAAAACATCCCCCTCCTCCTCCAACAGGGAAAACATTGTTGGCAAATGCCTTTGCATTGGTTCGTCTGGTGGCAGTCCAAGAATTTCACCTTTACCGACACTACAAGAGAGCCCCCCCACCAATCCCCCGCCACGGCCCACTTAATCCTGGCCACATTCCGAAAACCAACAAAATACAACCGTGCTACTAGGTCCGCAGTCACCACCACATTATCACCAACGCGGTTACTGTTAAGGTGCATATAACCACGGACACGTGGAGAGGACACGTAGTGCCTCAAAAACATCCCCCTCCTCCTCCAACAGGGAAAACATTGTTGGCAAATGCCTTTGCATTGGTTCGTCTGGTGGCAGTCCAAGAATTTCACCTTTACCGACACTACAAGAGAGCCCCCCCACCATCCCCCCGCCACGGCCCACTTAATCCTGGCCACATTCCGAAAACCAACAAAATACAACCGTGCTACTAGGTCCGCAGTCACCACCACATTACCACCAACGCGGTTACTGTTAAGGTGCATATTACCAGTCTGACTGGGGCATGCAGACACCTTGACAGAATGAATAGTGTGTGGCACATAGGTTCCCCATTGCTATGCCCAGGTGTGCAGCTCCTGATGGCGGTGGCACAGGATTATATTTCTCATTGCTTCTGTACAGCATTGTGGGCTATCGCCCCGCCCCTATTAAAGAGGGTCGCTACCTAGCCGTGCCAACCCTGCAGTGTGTGCCTGCGGTCCCTCGTCGTGGCAGACGCACTTCTAAATAGACATGAGGGTGGTGAGGCATGAGGGCAGCTGAAGGCTGCGCAGGGACAGTTTGGTGTGCGCTGTGGGGGGGAGGGGGTGCGGTTGGGCAGCATGTAACCCAGGAGAAGTGTCAGTGGTGTGTCATGCAGGCAGTGATTGTGCTTTGTTGGAGGTAGTGTGGTGCTTAGCAAAGGTATGCCATGCTAATGAGGGCTTTTCAGAAGTAAAAGTTGTTGGGGGGGGGGGGGGCCCACTCTTGCCGGTATTGTGGCTTAATAGTGGGACCTGTGAACTTGAGATGCAGCCCAACATGTTGCCCCTCGCCTGCCCTATCCGTCACTGTGTCATTCCCATCACTTTCCTGAATTGCCCAGATTTTCACACATGAAAACCTTAGCGAGCATCGGCGAAATACAAAAATGTTCTGGTCGCCCATTGACTTCAATGGGGTTCGTTGTTCGAAACGAACCCTCGAGCATCACGGGAAGTTCGTTCCGAATAACGAACACCCGAACATTTTGGTGTTCGCTCATCTCTACCTAGCAACAATTTCCTATGACACCCCTCAGGCATTTCTGGGTAACTATTGGAAACAGCATGTTCATCACATGACATACTTTTGACCCATCTTAGTCACCACTCAATCAACCATCAATTCAGGGAGTTCCCTCTGCAATTTCTCTTTAGTCAGTTAACAGCAGGCTCTAAAAGGAGCTTTACACAAGCTTCAACAACTAACAGAAATATGGAAAGTTTCAGCCGAGAACAAACTCTGCACTTTATTCTTCACACTTGACAAGTTCATGCTGTACAGTCAGTTATAAAAGCAATCAACACAGTTTCACCAGTCTCAGGACTCATCTTGATGTATAGAAATGTCACTGAAAGTATACCCAACACCTCCTGACTTGATCCATTATCATTTGGTATAGTTTTTTTGTTAATATTGTATTTGAAGATAAATAATACCTGGCTATATATTATAAATTATATCTGTTCATGACATTAGTTAGTGACTGATGAGCCCTGGTGAGCCCTTCGAGTTCAGCGGTAAAAAACAAAAGAATAGAAAAGTAATCAGTATCATTTGATGAGTATTTGATGTTAAATATGTATATTTTTTGTATCTTTTTGTAGGTATTTTTTTCATTTTGGTGGTCATATTTTTGGTATTATTTTGGGGATTCATTTTTATTTTTTGGACCAGGTTTCCCTTGTTCCTGATCTGAGTATCTAGTACCTTCCCCATCTCTTATCTTGTCCCTATTTTTTAGTTAGGGAAATATAGGGAGAGGCAAGTCAGGTTCAAATATATCAAAAATAGACACAATAGGACTCATGTGTCTATCTCTCTGGTATCTATCTACCTGTCTAATATCTGTCTATCCATCCATCATCTCAGCTAGTAAGGGCAAATTCAAAGGGGAAGGATGTCAACTCAGCTTTTGTAATGTCGTGAATGGCAGCTGATTGATACTGGACAGTTGGGGGGACACTTTATTCATCTCTTTATATCACATAACCCATGTCAAAAATTTCTCACCAAAGCCCATCCTATAAAGAATATCCCATAAATAATTTCATTCGATGCTTTCAAAGACTTTGTCAGCGTTGAGTGAAAAAAATAGTCCCCAATGACTCGGTGGTCTGCCTGGAGATTCAAATATAACCTCCTTAAGTTTACAGTGGTTGATTTATTTGGCATAAAGCCAGACAGATCCTCATGTATTAAAAGAGGTCTAAGCAAAAATAATCTGTTTGTATGTACCTTCACTAATATTTTCACATCAGTGGTCAATAAAGATATTTTTGAATCAGGAAGAGACAAATCCTTTCCCGGTTTAATAATTAAGACAATTCTAGATTCTCCCATTGATAGTGGAAGTATACCTTTGTCTAGTGACTCATTAAAAAACATTAATAAATGTGGTAGAAGCATATTTTGATAGAGTTTAAATTCATTAGGAAGGCCATCCAACCCAGGTGTTCTTTTATTAGGGAGTATTGACACTGCATCCTTTAATTCATTCTGTGTCAAAGGAGCTTCTAACATTACTCAAACAAAATTGGTAGTTTGCATGTCTTCAATATGAATCTACAATGTAGAAAAGAAAAAAAAGGTAAAACCATGAAATGAAAAAATGTTTCCAGACTTTTGACTGGCACTGTATGTGTGTTTTAAATCAGTGCTTGTTGAATTTTTAACGTGGGAGTGTCATCCATTTTTCACATGCATAAAAAAAACAGGAGGTGGCCTGTTGATGTAATTAAAACTCCCATTGAAGTCAGTGGCTGCATGAAAAAACGTACTGCAAATGTATGTCATGAGAGTGAAACCTGTTGACTTTAATGGGCAATTTTGGTGTATAAAAATGCACCAAAATAGGACATGCTGTAATTTTTTAACACGGACCAAGAACGGCATTTAATTTAATAGGTCTGAGTTCAGTCAGTAGCAAATTCAGAAGGAACTTGAATGTTAAATTTGCCTGTGTGACTCTAACATAATTATATTATAAGGATTATTTTAATACTTGTATGTAAATCCTTAGTCTTAGTCCAATGGAAAATGAACACTTACCCTAGGCCTGTGTAAAAAGCACCACCTTTCAGTAACAAACTAGGATAGCTGTTTCAGAGGTGGCTTTCCCCTTCTATAGACTGAGCACTGTTGAGACTTCATGGAGTTGTACTCAGCATTTGGTGCAGCAGTGAAATAAGGAGGTTGGAATAAGCCATTTCAAAAGGGGCTTGTGGAGCAGTTCTTGTCCACTGAGTGCAACCTTATTAAAGTCTATATCCTCTAAGTGTCCCTCTTTTGGAGGGATAGTTCTTACTTTTGCTCCAAGTCCTTTTTTGCCCCTTAAATGTCCTTTTTGACCCGAAGGATAGATTTGCATTAATAAACTTACTATATTGCTCCATATATTATCTATACGGTCATTAACTGTGTTTTAGACCTCAATTAGTATATTATTCCATCATATGGTGCAATTTGGATGTTAAAAACTTCTAAATTTTGATGCTTTTTGTACTCATACTTAATTGAAGATTTTTCAAGTGTATAGATGTGCATGAAAAAAATGCAACTTTTATGCAAAAAACAAAAGAATCCCTCTTTGACCTTCCAAAAAGTTAGGAGTTAAGTTAAAGGCTGCTCCTAGCCTGAATGACTGTTCCAGAGAAGGTACTAGTTTCAGGGCCGAGAACTTGTCATTTGTACCATTCTACTGTGTCTGTGGCATCCTGTTCAGTTATTTGTCCACTACACCCTTCATCACAGTTTGTCACATGGCTACACTAGTCAATTGTGGCCTACAGAGATGATGGTGTCATGGACAACAGTACCTTTGCAGTATGGTGATGTGCTTTTTGTCTGCAGAAAGGGTTAGGATTCTGCAGTAGGTGATTTGTAGCTACTTGTGGTGCAGAAGGTTGGGACCAACTGGTCTAAAAGCAGTGTTGAATCCACATTCCGCCTAATCAGTGGCTCAAGGTGCTCCTCTGTCTAATCTCCATAATTAATATGCAGATTTGGTTGTTTAGATTTTATTATAGACAAGCCCTCCACTAGTTATGAATGAACTTTTGAGAAGTTCAGTTGACTCAGTTTGGGGAATTTTTGCAAAAAGCTTGGATTGGTCTGAATTAGTTCAAACCCAACTGAAAGTTCACTAAAAGCCTTAAAACTAGTGTTTAACACTGTCTAGGAGCCCTACAAGCCCTGTTTAACACTCTGAGTATTATACAGGGCTTTTAGGGCTATTAGGTAGTGTGATACACCAGTGTTCAGGACGAGTGATGAGCAAACTAAACCAGTAGAACCTTGCTTTGGGTAGAGCTTTCCTCAGTTCGGGTTCATGCTGAAGCAAACTTTTACCAAAGTTCAACCAAAGACAGAGTTCTAGTGGTTCAGATTGCTCAACACCACCCACCACATGCCTACCCGGAGGTCTGTGCAATGAGATCTGGTTTGCATTACAGCAACTAGAGACATAAAATTATCAGGTACGGTAACTGCCACACATCCATTAAAGCAAATAATCCTGGAGACCTGCTTTGCTCTAACCTAAATTGTTTCCAATGACCTAAAATCAACTGCACATTTTTAACTCACTGTATTTATGACATATCAATTTTAAAGGTGCTTGTTATAAAAAGCTTGTTTTATAACATTTCACAGTAATTTTCAGTATGTATTTTGTTAAACAATTTAATAATATATTCGCCACCTCCTTAAGTATTGCAATTAACAATTTCTGATTACGTAAATGTGAAAACTGTCACATTTATGACAATGAATTGCTTTTCAATTCCCCTACTAATGTCAAGCATCCATATTATACTAAAACCTTATGCATAAAACGTCATACAAAACACAATTACTCATAGATGAATAATGGAGAGATGTAAAGCACAGCAATTCCCTTTCATTGTAATAGCAGCACTACATACACAGAGGCATTTTTAAATTATCCTTGACCTCTTGCAAGCCTATTATACAGCACATCACAGATAACACATTACTGCAGCTGAAGTCTTCTCCATATATCTCCAATAAACTCTGCAGAATACTGTACTTGGGTTTACTTTTCAAGTTAAATTCAAGGACCATCTCAGACAAGTGCATTGTCAGGAGCAACAGAAGGAAGCGATAAGGAGAAATAGCCTATAAAATTACACAAAGAGATTTGAAAATACCGAGGTTTCCATAAAACTTCCAGAAAAGGGCAGAAAGGATTGCCATAACTAACTTCAAACCACATATATCCAAATCTTAAGTGTCAGAACCGGCAACTCTCGGGGCCGCCGTGCCCGCACCACCGGTCCGGCCACCCGGGGTACAGGAGCGCGGCGCAGAGGTACCCCGGTTCTTGTGATCTCCCCGGGCCGCTGTAATACTGGTCGCCGCCGGGTTGCTAGGGAGGCAGCTGGTGCTTCTAGTCGCTTGACTACCAGGCTGGCTTCCCTAGTAACTGTCTGTGCAGTGAGACTGGGGGCGTGCCCCCAGCACCGCCCTGATTAGCCCTGCTGCTGTCAGGCTCCCCGCCCCAATCAGCTTCTGGGGCGGGAGCGCTGACAGCATTTAAATAGGTGTGTTTTCCTCTCAGGCCTTGCCAGTGTTAGTTTGGTTCTCCAGCTGCACCCGCGTTTATCCTGACTGCTCTTGTGACCTCGGCTTTTCTGACACCTGCTTTTGGACTTGACTACGTTTTTGCCTGACCCCTCCGTACTGCGTACCCTCTTGTTGCCTACCCGGATTGTCTGACCATTCTACCGTTGCTTGTCTCAGTGTCTGTTTGTCTCCCGTGTCCCGCTTCCCTAGTGAGGGTAGGGACCGTCGCCCAGTTGTCGCCCTGGGGGTTAGCCCAGGGGGGCAAGTAGGCAGGGACAGGGGTTGCGGGATATCTCAGGGACCCCCATATCCCGGACACTGTCCTGACAGTAACACTGGCCGAACTAAGGTCAGACCCTTGCATCCGCCCGGCAACTTTGAGCCCCTCGATGGAGGCCGTGGCGGCTGTAGCGAACCAGGTCCAGGTCCTTACGACCCTTGCCCAGGACCTAACAGCCCGCTTGCAGCCACGGGAGCAAGTGGCAGCTGCAGGTCCCATGCAGCCCTCGTCCGCTCCAGGAACGATGTCAGAACCTCGAGCCACGCTTCCGGATTGCTTCTCCGGAGAGAGAGATCAGTTTTTTGCATTTAGAGAGAGCTGCAAGCTCTACTTTGATCTCCGCCCCCACTCCTCTGGTACTGAATACCAGAAAGTGGGAATCGTAATTACCCGCCTGAGGGGAGAGCCCCAAAATTGGGCTTTCTCGCTACCAGCTGGCTCTCCAGCCCGACTATCCCTTGACGCCTTTTTTTCCGCCCTGGGTCAAATTTATGACGAACCCGACCGGGCGGGCTACGCAGTCTCCAAACTTCTGGCCCTGCGCCAGGGTTGTAAGATGGCGGAGGACTACTGTTCCCAATTCCGTCAACATTGTACGGAATCCCGGTGGAACGATGCCGCCCTAAAAGACTTATTTTTGACCGGTCTGTCTGAGGGTCTCAAGGACCTACTTGTGGCCCACCCAGAGCCTAGAACCCTGGAGCAAGCCATGTCACTGGCTATTCGAGCCGACCGACGTTTGAGGGCCAGACACGCCGCTCGGACCACCCCACTCCCCACGTCTACTTCTTCGACTGACCCGACCTTTTACCCTCCCACCACCGAGGCCATAGAGCTGGGAGCCGTGAACCCCGAGCAACGACGGGAACACCGCCTGAAGAAGAACCTCTGCTTCTACTGTGGGGAGCCGGGTCACCGCATTGCTACCTGCGCTAAGAAGCCACGGCAGGAAGAACTCCCGCTCCTAGGCAGTTGTCGGGGGGACTGTCTAGGAGCCAAGGTACTCCCTGTGTTGTCCAAAATGTTAGTGCCTTGCACCCTAGAATTTCATGCTTTCCACCGTACTGGGCAAGCCTTTGTTGATTCGGGGGCTGCGGCTAATTTCGTTAACTTTAATTTCGTTGCTCAACTGTCCGGGGTTTTTTTACGTTTAGAAACTCCGATTCTGGTTTCAGGAGTGGACTCCACTCCTTTGCAAGCAGGGGTGGTTAATCTGGTGACCCCTGAAGTAAGGTTTACTATAGGAGCCTTACACGTGGAAACCTGCACCTTTCTAGTGATGAGAGATTTGTCTGTGGACGTCGTCCTAGGCCTCCCCTGGCTCCGGGAGCACAACCCGGTAGTAAATTGGGACACGTTGGAACTGGTAAAGTGGGGTCCCCGCTGTGCCAATCACCTTTGTGCGGTGAAGGTGGGAATCGCCACCTGCGAGGGGAGCCCCCTACCAGAATACCTCTCCGAGTTTTCTGACGTGTTCTCCAAACAATTATCTGAAGCTCTGCCCCCTCATAGGGAATGGGACTGTAAAATAGACTTGATTCCTGGGGCCAAACTTCCTAAGGGCCGCATTTATAACGTTACGGTTCCAGAGAGAGAATCCATGAGGGACTACATCCAGGACAGCCTGGCCAAGGGGCACATCCGGCCCTCAGAATCCCCGGTGGGTGCCGGGTTTTTCTTCGTTGAGAAGAAGGATGGGGGTCTCCGGCCCTGTATTGACTATAGAGAGCTAAATAAAATCACAGTCCGAAACCAGTATGCTCTTCCACTCATTCCTGACCTCCTCAACCAGGTCGCTGGTGCCCGATGGTTTTCTAAACTTGATCTCAGGGGAGCATACAACCTCATCCGCATTCGGGAGGGGGATGAGTGGAAAACCGCCTTCAATACGCCCCTCGGGCATTTTGAATACCTAGTTATGCCTTTTGGATTGTGTAACGCCCCCGCCATTTTTCAGGGGTACATGAACTCAGTGTTTCAGGATATCATGGGGGTGTTCGTGGTTGTATATCTAGACGACATTTTGATTTTTTCCTCCGACTTGCCGAGTCACCATACTCACGTTCAGACTGTGCTAGCTCGACTCAGACATAACAAGCTGTTTGCTAAACTCGAGAAATGTGTTTTCGGGGTACAAAAGATATCATTTTTGGGGTATATCATCACGCCATGCGACTTCCAGATGGATCCTGAAAAGGTGAAGGCCATCACGGAGTGGGCCCAGCCAGGGTCGTTGAAAGCCCTTCAACGCTTCCTCGGCTTCGCCAACTACTATCGCAAATTCATTAAAGACTTCTCCGTGGTGGCTAAACCTCTAACGGACCTCACCAGAAAGGGGGCAGATGTGAGGACCTGGTCTTCTGAGGCTCTGAGGGCCTTCAATACCCTAAAGGCGGCGTTCTCGTCTGCACCTGTCCTAGTACAACCGGATCTGTCCAGTCCTTTTGTGGTGGAGGTAGATGCCTCTGAGTTTGGTGTGGGAGCGGTACTGTCCCAAGGTCCCTCCACTCTCACCAACCTTAGACCGTGTGCCTATTTTTCTAGGAAATTTTCATCCACCGAACGGAACTATGATATAGGCAACCGGGAATTGCTGGCGATTAAGTGGGCTTTCGAAGAGTGGAGGCATTTTTTGGAAGGAGCCCATCACCAGATTACTGTACTCACTGACCATAAAAACCTCACTTATCTAGATTCCGCTAAGAGGTTAAATGCTCGGCAAGCCCGCTGGGCCTTGTTTTTCTCTCGGTTCAATTTTGTTGTTACCTATAGACCCGGTTCTAAGAATGTCAAGGCTGATGCCCTGTCTAGGAGTTTTGGTTCTCCGGAACCTTCCGAGCCGGAGCCTGAGAGCATTCTCTCCCCTGGGGTGGTCCTCGCTGCTGTCTCCTCCGACCTTTCACCTCTCATTCACGCCGCTCAACAATCTGCTCCTGAAGCCCTTCCGGAAGGCAAATTATTTGTCCCGTTGTCACTGAGATTGAAAGTGTTAGAGGAGACACATGCTTCAGTCCTAGCTGGACACCCCGGTATCAGGGGTACTCTGGAGTTAGCGGCCAGACTCTATTGGTGGCCGCACATGGCCAAGGATGTACGGGTATTTGTGTCCGCGTGCCCGGTTTGCGCAAGGGGGAAGAACCTCAGGAGACGTCCTGAGGGGCCTCTTCTGCCCTTGCCCATTCCGTCCAGGCCATGGTCCCATTTGTCCATGGATTTTATTACTGATCTGCCATCCTCGCTGGGGAATACGGTCATTTGGGTAATAGTTGACCGTTTCTCCAAAATGTCTCATTTTGTTCCACTTGGCAAGTTGCCTAACGCCAAACTTTTGTCTGAGATGTTCATCAAGGAGATTGTTCGGTTACATGGGATCCCCGAGGATATTGTGTCTGATAGAGGGGTTCAGTTCGTCGCTCGCTTCTGGCGAGCCTTCTGTAAAAATCTAAACGTTAATTTGTCCTTTTCCTCCGCTTTCCATCCCGAGAGTAACGGACAAACGGAACGGATGAACCAAGAACTTATCCAGTATCTGCGACTGTTTGTCTCTGATAACCAGCATCAGTGGGCCAACTACTTACCTCTCGCCGAATTTGCTATTAACAACCATGGTAACTCGTCGACCCAACTGTCACCTTTTTTTTGTAACTATGGGTTCCATCCCCGGTTCTCGCTTTCTACTCCTTTGGTCTCGAACAATCCGGCCGCCGACATATCCGCCGAAGAACTGTGCACAGTTTGGGCCCAGGTTCGTAAGAACCTTCAGGGTTCCCAAGAGAAACTGCGTAAATACGCAAATAAAAGACGTACTATCTCTGCACCTTTTGTGGTCGGGGAGCAGGTTTTATTATCATCTAAGAATCTGAGACTTAAGGTTCCCTCCCTGAAACTTGCTCCTCGGTTCATTGGCCCATTTACGGTTTCTCAGGTTATCAACCCGGTGTCATATAAGTTGGCACTTCCTGACCCCTGGAAGGTCCACAAGGTTTTTCACAAGAACTTGCTTAAGAAGTATGTGACTCCAGTTCTCCCCACCCAGAACCCGCCTCCTCCCTCTCTGGTACAGGGGGAACTGGAGTATGAAGTAGAAAGGCTTGTGGATGCCCGACGGGTTAGAGGTGGGCTGCAGTACCTGGTCCACTGGAGAGGATTTGGCCCTGAGGATAGGACGTGGGTCCCTGCCAGGGACGTTCATGCGCCACGCCTAGTCCAGGCATTCCACAGGGCTTTCCCGCTTAAGCCCGCACCTGGCCATGGGGGTCCGGTGTACCCCCGTAGAAGGGGGGGTACTGTCAGAACCGGCAACTCTCGGGGCCGCCGTGCCCGCACCACCGGTCCGGCCACCCGGGGTACAGGAGCGCGGCGCAGAGGTACCCCGGTTCTTGTGATCTCCCCGGGCCGCTGTAATACTGGTCGCCGCCGGGTTGCTAGGGAGGCAGCTGGTGCTTCTAGTCGCTTGACTACCAGGCTGGCTTCCCTAGTAACTGTCTGTGCAGTGAGACTGGGGGCGTGCCCCCAGCACCGCCCTGATTAGCCCTGCTGCTGTCAGGCTCCCCGCCCCAATCAGCTTCTGGGGCGGGAGCGCTGACAGCATTTAAATAGGTGTGTTTTCCTCTCAGGCCTTGCCAGTGTTAGTTTGGTTCTCCAGCTGCACCCGCGTTTATCCTGACTGCTCTTGTGACCTCGGCTTTTCTGACACCTGCTTTTGGACTTGACTACGTTTTTGCCTGACCCCTCCGTACTGCGTACCCTCTTGTTGCCTACCCGGATTGTCTGACCATTCTACCGTTGCTTGTCTCAGTGTCTGTTTGTCTCCCGTGTCCCGCTTCCCTAGTGAGGGTAGGGACCGTCGCCCAGTTGTCGCCCTGGGGGTTAGCCCAGGGGGGCAAGTAGGCAGGGACAGGGGTTGCGGGATATCTCAGGGACCCCCATATCCCGGACACTGTCCTGACATTAAGCAGTCTAGATATTCAACTTTGGCACTTTAAAAGTGCTGATTTGTTTTCATAGCCAATGTGGATGATTCACCAATTAATATGGCCAGCATGCCCATAGAAAAGGCTGCGACAAGGGTTAGGAGAGTAAATGTAATGAACTTACCATATCTAGCCAATCAGATGGGCTCGACTCTTTATTTAAATCTGCTGCATACTAACCCCAGTGCTAGTTATTAATGTGTTTTACAGCAAACTGCTTGCTGTATTCTTGCTTTTACTGCCTTACAAGTTATGACTCTGTTATTTCACTGACTATGCTTTTTTGGTTTAGAGTGCACAACTTTTTCTGGTCTGTAGGCCACAATAAAACCATCTGTAACATGTTTAGCATATCAAAAGTATGTGCTAAAATTGTCTAATGGGTGCCCATTACACTGCCAGGACTCCCATTAATTGGGAGAATAAGAGTCCCCTTCTCCTTTGTTCACATTTCAGATCAGAAGAAACCATGCAGCACTCTCCATTGTAGATTATGTAAGGTATTAAAAAACAGAGTGTTTCACTACTACAATGAAGATAGCTGCACTCATGCTTGGCCATCTCTTCTTTCTAGAGTGCAAGACAGTGGTCAGCAGACTCCCATTCTGCCAATATATGAGAATGGCCAGACAGTGCACCATTAGTACAGACTCATCCCTGCTCATGAGCTCTGTCTCTTTTCTCTTCTCTATGACAAATAAAATAGCATTATGGGTGACATCTGGCTGGTTGTGACTTGCCCTTGCCTTGGATTTGTTACCAGGAACCTGTATTGCTTCAACTAGTTATTGTACCTTGTCCACCTACTACACTACTCTTTATCACCTACTACCCTTACGCTAGTTGATGACTATTCTGGGGACCAGACCTGGCAATCTGAAGCAGCAAAGTCTAAATCACTCTATAAGGGTTAAAGGGTGAAGACCTTCCTTAAACACTGCACACCAGTCTAACCAGTGCTAAGCTGAATGTGGTCTCTGCCATCACAATGGGTAAACCATATCATAACAGTAAGCAGCTGCCTAGGATGCCATTGTTGGGAGGCACAACTTATTGAACTTCTCCTGCCCTGGCTGACACTCACTACACGGTGTCCCAGGGAATCCATGGCCTCCTTCTGAGGTGAGGTAGGGATCCCCCTCCTAGGAGTAGGGCCTTACGGGCAGTGGGGAAACCCTGACGCGAGGGAGAGTGCGAGGCCTGGTGCTTGATCTCCGTATTAAGTTTTTAGGGGGGTTTGAGAAGGATACATATATATCCTTGTAGGTAGAAAAGAAAACACTGGAATATATACATTTATATAGATATAGTTATGTGCCTTTCTTTTTATATGCATACTAACTTTATTCTTATATGTACTAACTCTATGAAAAACTTAATACTTCGCCTTATACCAGATATTCCAAAGGCCTTGCCAGGCAAAGACAAAATGTATTTTAAACACAGCAAAGAAGAACCAGACACAAGGCCGTGTACTTGGCCGTTTTCCCAGAAGCGCCATATCTAGATGAAGACCGTTCAACTATGCATCTGAACTTTCACTGTCTCAGGCCGGAAATCCGGACTTCCCATATATGGTTATGCGGTGGATTTGAGCCAATGAGACTATTACTCATTTCTAGTGATGAAACCAAAGGGTATAAGATCCCATGTAATCTGTAATAAACTGCGCAGTCATGTCCCCGTGTGAGGAACTATACCAGACCTCCGTGTGGTGTTTTCTTCTTTACCGCCGGCAGCGGGGCAAGTGGGGTGGGCCTGATTGGTGCTGTACTTAGAATTTTCCCTGACAACAGGCAAACAGGATCTCATTATTAACCCTTTTTGGGACCCACCATTGCTTGTATATTTTAAACACCAGCCAAACTGATGAAGGGGTTATCCCGGAAATGCGTTTTCATAAGCTGATCACGTACTTTATTAAATAAAAGGAGAAGTTTTCCACACCTCTGGTCACTTCCTACTTGTTTTACCTGGAGTGTTGCGCCTTCTCCACTGCCAGTTTTTAGTCCTATTCTCTTGCTCTGTCACGCCCACCCAGGTGGTGCGTCATTTGGTCAGGCAGCACCTCCACTATTGAAGTTAGCACTCCACTTTCTTCACATATGTAGTATCATTTCACAACAAACATGACTGTATTGGTTTTGCTCCACCCCTTTCTTTTCTCCTCGTCCACATGACATGTAATGGAGCATGCTGTATTTTTTTCCACAAGCTCATACAAAACCGAAGAGAAAAAACTCAGTGTGCCTTTGTATGAAGCTAACATAACTTTTACAACTACATGTATAAGGCTACAAAAGACCATAATTCAGATTGATCAAAGCTGGTTAAATAGAGATGTGGAGCAGTTGGCCGTAGCAATCACTCTGATTTAAGATCATATTTTCCAAAGACCTATTTCAAAATGGAAAGCACCAACTTGGTTGTTATCGACAACTCTTTCTCATTTCATGTGAACCATTTTTGATAAATCTCCCCAATAAGTTTAACTATGAAAAGCAAATATTCAAAAATAAAATATGGATCAAAACAAGCTTTGGTCCTATTTTTGGTCTATTTTGGTTCATATGAATGTGGTGATAATTCTGAAGAGCTAGAAATTAGAATACTCAAACAGACGATGATCATGAAAGGAACAAAGACTAGATATTTCCCAATGAGCATTTCACAAACAGGTGTATACCCTATTACAGAGCCTTGTGTACCACGTAAAACACAACAGGCAAATGCCAAAATATGGATCCATTTCTCACCGCTAATTGTCTTATAAGTGGAAAATACAGCTGTAGGCTACTTGCACACAGGCATTTTAAAAGTTGCGTCCAAGATTCTCAGGTGCAATTCGTGTCAAACAGCACTCGGACATCCTGTCCATGTGTTGTCTGATGTGCCGAATGCTGCACATTCACATGTACTATTCTCATTCGAAAATCTGACAAGAATAGCACATGCTACAATTTTTTTCTACTTGGATTATTCATCCAATTAAAAAAAGCCAATGTGCATATACCCATTCAAATGAATGGCTGCTATTTCTGTCCGATTTGTGGACTATTTGTGTGCATGTATCCTAGGGCCGGTTTCAGACAAGAGTATTACAGGTGGATTTCTGCATTCCTAGTACAGACATGAGTCTCTGCCCTATGTGTCTCGCTGATGCTCCGAGTTCTTGTCAGTAAACCCCGTGGTTGGGCCAGGATATACATCCTTTTTATGGACACAGAAATTAATTTGTAATATGCTCTTCTCAAACTAGTCTTTCAATGGAAATCTAGCCTATTCGCGAAACAAATTTTCAACACTACACTCCTACCAGTACATTTCCAAATGTAAATATGCTTCTAACTTTTACCTGCCCAATATCAGAATAAAAAACTATTGCTCCTTACCGATGTTCAAAGGCAGGCGCATTCAGAAATATTACCTAATTATGTTGCTTAATCCCCCTGCCACATAATTAGCTAGAATAAAGCCTCAGCTCCCGGGCAATATTATACAAGATGATGATTATACCTTGATCCCATTAGATGAATGTCACGCATTATTGCCGCTGGTATTAGTCTATGGAGATTGCATCACATATAATGTGTACACGTTCTTTCATATGTTTGTGATTGTAGCTTGCAACAAATCCAACCTAGCACTCCTACATGCTATGTCTTGCAACCTCCATAGGCTAAAATTAGTGCTGATAAGGTGCGGTATTACACTATGATTTATTGTGATTGGACAATACGTTAATAATGCCAGGGAGCCATGAACCTAGGAATATAAATATGGAGCAAGACAGCTGGTTCCCCATTTACTCTTGAACAAAACTTCGATCCTCTCTCTTTGATCAGTACGCACTGCATTATGCAAATGACTTAAGTCATCTGTTCACTGATTGTGCATTTGTTTTTAATTGTTAGTCCACATGTGATCTAATATGACAGCAGTTAAAAAACAAAACACTGCGGTAAGTAAATTGTTTTTCATTTTTTTCCTAACATATCTGCATTTCTACTAAATTAGCCTTCACCGCCATGGTGATTGGGATAAAAAACCTAATTGTATTGTATTAAAAGTAAGAATTATGCAGTGTTTGAACATTGAATACAAACACTCCATGCATCTTACCTTACAGTTAGGATAAAATAGCCTGTTTTGTTCCAGCTGTTGTAGAACTATATCCCTCCTGTGCCATGTCAAAATATAGTATCATGCAATACTAGTTCAGTATACAGTGGAAGCAATCAAATGGTTGCAAATTCAAGTCCTCCATGAAGACTAAAAATGAAAAGTAAAATAAAGTTATTTTCATTATTACAAAAAATAAAACATATTAAAAGTTTTGAGGAAAAAAAATCGTTTACACACCGCATTAAATAAAAATAAACATTTAAAAGTAAGGATTGCCGCGTCCTTAAAAGTCAAGTTTTGTTAAATTATCTGATTATTACTTCCACATGGTAAACGCCATCAGAAAAGAAAATATGCAATGCCAAAATTGTGCTTTTTTTGGGTCACTTTATCTTCAAGAAAAAATTGAATAGAAATGTAGAACATTTTTTTCCGTACATTATATGGTACCATTGAAAACTACTACTTGTTCTGCAAGAAATAAGCCCTCGTGTAGGTATATTATCAGAGAAATAAAGGTTCTGATTTTTTTTGAAAGTGGGGATGGAAAATTGAAAATGAGAAAAACAAAAAGAGATGCAGTGGGAAGGGGTTAAAGGTAGTCTGTCAGGTAATTTTTGTCATATAAATTCAATAAACTGGCCGATGTAGGACTGGATGAGGAATAAAACTACCTTTATTTTATAAAAGGCAGGCTCCAATCAACAGATATAGTTCTAGAAAGGCTTCCAGTGCTATACGCTAATTAGCAGCAGACCATTCAATGGGTACTACACCTTTTTAATTGGTTTGGGCTTTTTACCTCCCTCTTCACCTTTTTCCCTTCCTCTTCCGCAAAGTAATTCTCCCTGTTTTGTTGATTGATGGCCTCTAGAGATGTCATGCGTTCCACATATGGCGCGCCTAGACAACACTGAGGACAGCGCAGGTGCGTGACATAATTTCTGATCATGTGGAAGTCACAGAGCATGCTCCCGATCCTTCAGTATGGTGCAGGTGTGCCGTATATGGAATGCATGATGTTCTCTGGGGTCATCAATCAGCAAACAAGGGAGGATTTCTTTGTGGAAAGGGGATGGAGAGAGCTGAAGAAGGCGGTAAAGAGTCTGCACCGCTTGAGGAGGTGTACCACCGTCGAATGGTCCGCCGCTAACTAGCATATTGTGAGGGAAGCTTTTGATGGGAGCTTATGTTGAATAAAATAAAGGTACTGTTTTATTTCTCAACCAGTCCCACATCTGACAGTATATTGTATTCATATGACAGACTTCATCTAAGAACATCACTAGGCAGGTAGAAGAAAGTGTACAAATAAGGCAATAGCTGTATTAAGGGCTAACACACTTCCCCTAGTTTAACGCAACCACTTCTTCGTTAGCTTACATATTTAGTGAGTGCCATCAATTAATTTCTATTGAATGTTATCTTCGATTTGACTCTTAGGGCTCCTTCACATACGATTATCATTCCAAAAATTGTTGGATCGTGTGAAACTGAATGAATTGTTCGATGTAAACACGGCCATTGACGGAACAATGAACAATAATTTGTTTGGTTATCATTTGTTATTCATTTAAAGCAGACGTAAAAATCATCGTTCAGTTGTTTGGAAGTTCTTACATGTTAAAAGCAATTGTTCAATTGTTCCCATTCCCTGAAAGACCAAGTGATCGAGTGAATGAGCGAATGATGAAAAATAGAGATGAGCGAACGTACTCGGATAAGCACTACTCGTCCGAGTAATGTGCTTTATCTGAGTATCTCTCCGCTCGTCCTGAAAGATTCGGGGCGCTCTGCTGCTGACAGGTAAGTCGCAGCGGGGAGCGGCGCAGAGCGGGCGGAAGAGAAGGAGAGAAAGATCTCCCCTCTGTTCCTCCCCGCTCTCCCCTGCAGCTCCCCGCTCCGCAGCGCGTCCCGAATCTTTCAGGACGAGCGGAGAGATACTCGGATAAAGCACATTACTCGGACGAGTAGTGCTTATCCGAGTACGTTCGCTCATCTCTAATGAAAAACAACTATCTGCACGTGTTAACGGCATTTTAAAGCAAACGTTTCGCTTGAACCAACGATTTCTCCCTCCGTGTAAAAGAACCCTTACAGTTTTGGAGCACTACAAGTTTATGCATGTGTCCCATCTTGAATGGATTTTTGCTGCCACTGTAGTGCCAATCATTCTACTTATTATTTCTGTACGTTAAAACAAGCCAAAAAAGTGCTTTAGATTGATGGCATTTTTTACACATTGAAACAAGGCGTGCGTGAATGAGACATCAAGAGTTTTTCCTTTGGATTGGGAAGAGCAGCAGTTTTGGAGGCTAATTCACATACTACTTTCCGCATCGCATGGGTAAATTTAATCTTTAATTATAGAATATTTGCATCCTTTTTTTTCTTTACCTGTCTGATAATTGAAAGATGACCCTTAAAATATGGTTCAAGTGACATTGGTTACTGTAGGTGTTCTCTTTCTTATGCAGTAAACTTCATCCTATCATTTGATTCTACAAAAACATTTTGTGCGTGGGTGTAAAACTCCGGAAATGTAAGCGCTCTTCATTCATGGACTATTCTTCTCGTCTGGCACTGTGAAATCGGGTTGACGCCAGCTCCATCCTTCGGCAACTATTATCTCATATATGTAATTGACCTCATCAATACCGTAATATTGTTTAAATAGCATAGCAACGCATTACCATGAAATTTAACTTACACAAGAAGCAGACATGAAACCATAACGCTGTTAAAAAAGGAACAATGAAGCTAAAGAAGTTATTAAATACTACATTTTGCTAAGAGGTTTCTGTTGAGCATAAGCTGTGGCAGCTGAACATTTATTTGTCTAGCCGTTTAGCAGAGAGATGCTTAGCACGGAGATCTTGCTTAGGCTGAATCACTTGTGTTCCATATTTCATATATTCAGCTATAATCAGCACGGCTTTGCGCAATGCAAATGAAACATCTTTCAATAATAATTATTAGCCAGGGTGTTATTATAGTTTCAGTTTTCAAAGCTCTATTGTTCCATGTTTGACAATAATATCTTCTAACTGGTGAAATTTCAGTCTAGTTGCAATTTTTGGAATAGGCCAGTTATTATTTTTTTTTCGACACCACATAATTGGGGCACATTATTATTGTGAAAATAGCTGAATGTGATATTGAAAATTGCTAAATCTAACTGAGTGTCACAATGGTCATAAAAGTAGTAAAAAAATGCACTCAGGCCAACTAGTCCAATGAAATACAAATGATAGAAGGAAGTCATGTTAAAAATATTTTACTGAATTTTTATATCAAATATTCAGGTAATAGAGAAGCCAAGCTATCATAAACCAAACATAGGCAGCTATTAATGGTGTCTGTATTCTATTAATGAATCGCATGTCAATGGTGAGAAATTTGCATTCCAGTCCATATTGTTTCATTTTTCACAGTTGAATTAGAACTGATAATATGATATAGAGAGTTAATTAGGGCTCTTTCACATGGGCACATATACACCATGTTTTTACGCCCGGCTGTGTATACGATACTGCTGTGAAGCATTGGTTTCCGCGGCATCCGTTCACATGGGGTGAATAAGGCGCGTAAAAATGGGGAACCGTGAAAAATGGGACATATGCGACCAAAATACGCGCTGACGCATGTACGTTGGGCAAAATGACAGTTCTGGAAGTATCTTTTGGCCAATATATGTTGGCAGGTCCCATAGACTCCTATAGGAGCAGGGGAAAAAAGGGAGGGGGAGGTATTTTTGCAGTGGCCAACACTGCGAAAAGCTTACAGGTGCCTCTATGTAAGCAATTCAGAGGATTTAAGCCGAGCAAGGGTGTTCTGGGGTGCAACGTATTTTTTTTCACTAAAACCCACACTCACAGTTATGTGAATGACTAAGTAAATGCTAATTACCCTGGTGGAAAAAGTCCTTTCACATTATTTTATGGCACTGGGGAGAAAACGTAAAAACGCCTAAGCCCGTGTGAAAGAGCCTTTAGAGAGAAGGGTTGTTGAAACCCCTCCAATGGGGTCCCTATAACTTAAAATAATAATCAGCAGTCACTCACCTCTCCCTGTGACGCCATGTTGGATGCTGCAGTCAGCCTGAGTTTGTCTACAAACAAGCTGCAACAGCTAATGACGATGCTCAGTGATCATGGCTGAGCGCTGTCATTGGCTGCTACAGCAGTTTTACGGAATAACCAAATAGTAAATACGAGCAGAAAACTGGTGCAAAAAATTCTTTCACATCCTCATATGGCAGAGGATGTTCCTTTATTCAGTTCCACATACATACTACGCTTCTGCTGAACACCCAGCCTTTTTCAAGTCCCAAAACACTTTGCAGACAAACATATGAATAACCAGCCCCCACCTAGGTTCGTCTAGTGCCTGCATAGCTCTGTAGTAGCTAATTAGCTACTATAGACTATGCAGAGATAATTGCTCAAAACTGTCACTCTAACTGTCATTTGAGCGATTTATGAGCGATCATCTTTCAGTGTAAATGGGTTTAAGTACTAACAGGCATTCCTTGTCTTCTGTTTATTTTTAGCATTCATTTTTAAATTAAGTGTTCTTTTAAGTAAACATTTAGGAGAAGATAAGAGGGGATATCTTTCTCTTCGTGTTCACTGAAACAGTATATGGCCGCCTGCAGACAGGCGGAAATTCTGCGTTGGGATTTCCCGCGGGATTTCCACTGCTGGAAGCCTGCATAGGATTGCGTTAACAAATCTCACGCAGCAAACAAACCTCGGCATGTTCTATTTCTGTGCGGGTCTCGCAGAGCCCTGCACAGAAACGTCACTCACCCGCCGCCGGCTCCGGTCTGCGCATGCACCGGCTGCCCGGCAGCCGGCACATGAAAGATCCGGAGCTGCAGGGCGCGGGTGAGTACGTGCTGCTCTCTGCAGGTGCTCAGGTCGGGTCCCGCGGCGAGAATTCTCGCTGCCGGATCCGAGCCGGCCTAAATGATCGTGTGGTGCAGAATAGAGCCTCGCCTACGACCTGAATGTTGCAAGTTCAATCCCCGCGTGGTTCAGGTAGCCGGCTCAAGGTTGACTCAGCCTTCCATCCTTCCGAGGTCGGTAAAATGAAAACCCATATATATATATATATATATATATATATATATATATATATATATATATATATATTAGTGGCAAGGTAGGGTCACTCGCTTGCAGGATTGCTATTTTTGCCTTTCGGCAGGAAGTGGATACTACATCTGTAGAAACGCTCCAGGGACTTGTGTTCCTTTTAAATCTGGAGTCTGCCAGTTTTGTTCCACAACATAGCAAATGTGTACAGCATATCACAGCCCAGGGTTCACAACCCACGGGGTCTCTCTACATCCCTAACCCTGCCCGGGATGTCTAGAGGGCGTCCTCCTCTATCAGACAGGTGATGGGCTCAAACTAGTTAGCGCCGGACTGCCAGTCCTGATGGTTGCTCCTACAGACTCTCTGGCTAGCAGCCAGCTTTCTTTCCCCTGAGTGTGGCAAGAATTGACCCATTAACTCACCTCCTGCCATACTCACAGGTGTTGTCTCTCGCTGCAGGTATCAGAATGCTTGTCTATCGCCCCCTGCAGGACATTCTGTGCACTGCACTCCTACTATATATATATATATATATATATATATATATATATATATATATGTGTGTGTGTGTGTGTGTGTGTGTGTGTGTGTGTGTCAGATATCATACAATTAGTACAATTAGTATATGATCAGAATAATAACCTTCCATGAACACATCAGAAATCTAAGAAGGTCCTGAGACTTTCCATACCTCAGACTACCAAGGATGTGCTAATATCTGACACTCATTCTAACTGATGCATGGGTACGGCTACAATTTGTGATGTACCAATAAATAGTATAAGCTACAGCTACTGTTAAATGAGCTTTTAGATACCATCCTGCTACACATTGCACTATAAACCTTTATTAGATATGGGCAGCCCAAAACACTTTTTGGCACTTATCTTGCCTAAATAATTGAGTGTTTTCATTATTTGTATTTATATCTCTGGCCTTTTATTGATATTTGTATTTATATCTCTGGCCTTTTATTGATTCTTACGGCAATTGCTTTTGTTTCAGAAAAAATGTTAATGTATTCAAGAGCATAATTTACAAAGCATCGATTGTTTGTCTGAGGATGCAGGATTAACATGATGAAGCACTGCCTGGGGAACTAATGATGATTTTATGTATCACAACAGAGTCTAGACATGGGGGGCTTAGGGAATGTTTTGGTTTTATTATATATAGTTGATGGGACAATCACCTTTTTATTTATAAGCATAGCACTGTAAATTCCTTTCTGCACATGGCAGTGTATAAATGATAACATCTCATATAACTTATGTGACATCTTCACTTTATTGGTATTGATGCACTCTATTCTAGAGGGATCTATTCACTGTTTGACCACTGCCTCGACACTGTTGACTCTTTTTGCTCGTTCAGATGGAATATTTCATATGCTAATAAAGTAATAGACATGACAGGTTTTGAGACTTAAAATCTATATTGTAGCTTAAGAAGTTTATGTCACATTTTGGGTATAAAAGCCACAAATAAGATACATTCTCTGTGCTAGTAAAATGTAATGCTACCACTCTAAAGTGATCTTGGGCTGCATATAAATCTCAATAGCTTACAGTCACAACAAACTCAAATTCTGTGTTCGCTCCCTGTGAGCCCATCAATCAACAATGGGACAGATTTACTAATACTGTCTAACAGTTAGATATTGTAAACGTAAGGCCCATTTAGACTTAATGATTATTGCTCCAAAAATTCACTCAAATGAACAAAATTACAAGATAATCGGTATGACTAAAAGCAAAGCCATTATCACTTGCCTTTCATTTGTCGCTGAGTTTCAGCCAGCATAAAGATCATTGCCAGTTCGCTCACTTCTCGTTACGTCTAAAAACTCCCCGCTCGGTGTTTCACATAGAATGTGAAGCACTGAGCAAGAAGTGAACGAGAAGTGAACAATTCTCAACAATGAGCCGGCCTGTCAAAACATTTTGTAAGAGCGTGAACAACTAGCGGTGACGTCACTCGCTTGTGTAGAGCCGCGTAAAAGGGCATTAGAGTTACTCCGCTGGATGACAAACTTGGTTCATCTTTAGACTGTCTAGTCTAATTTTATACCACCTAGTAGATTGCTTATTTTTCAGGCAGATTTACAGCACAATTCAGGTGCTTTTGGTGGAAAATGTTGCATTTACGTTGTACCCCTTTCCTGTGAAGTCACACCTCTTTTCTTGACTTAGGTGAAAGAAGTGTTTAAAACACATTATAGATATGGTGCAAAACATGTAAGCCAATTTTGGGACACAATTTGCACCAAGAAACTAGTGCATTTTCAATAGTACATCTGCCCACAATCTATTTAAAAAATCCATGCCGTTCAATGATAATGCTCAATATGTAACAGAACTAAAAAAAAAATTCTGTTCATAGTTTGAAAGTGTTATTTCCTGTTTAATAATGTGGTAGTTACTTTGAAAGTAGTTATTATACTCCGGAAACTTCATTTTTGTGGCTGCCGCAATAATGTTCTGATATTTATGTATTCTAATATTTACCCACTATATTTGATTTTCTTTGTTCATGTGCATTAAATGCACAATAGTATATTAAAAAGACGAATTTCTGTATTTTTCATTAGTTCGATGAATAATAACAAATATTTTTTTTACTATTTTCAGTGTACCAGAAGTCAGTAAAGTGTTGAGTACCTTCAGATTCCGATGGAAAATCCTTAAATTCACTGTTAGATGTTCAAATCTATATAAACACATAAATACATAATCTTTCAGTTTTGTTTTCTTACAACTTTCACACTATTTCAATGCAGATATGGCTGCAAGATATTGCAAGAATTCAGCAGATGCATTTTGTTATATTTGTGTTACATATATATATCCAGGATTCTTTAATGTCATCACATCAACGTTAAGCAAAAGATCTAATAAGCACAACAAAAGCACATTTCCAAATAGTATGTGCACACTAGTGATCCCACCATTGTGCATCCTTATTAAGAAAGAACTGATTGCTGAAAAAGATCCAGGGAAGCCTAAAAAGTAGAAAGCAATAAAGCAGAGCAATGTTATGTCTCTGAGGAGATCATGCCACATTTTCTGTTATAGGCAAAATGTGAATGTTTCCAGCAAGAGAAACCAAGTAATCTTGTAGATATGATACATTTTAATGGCTAACAAAAAGACATGATCTTATAGCGAGCTTTCAAACTTACTTAGGGTTCTTCTTCAGGCTGAATGGAATAGATCTGAAGACATATATATGAAAAGGACTTAAAACAATACCAGAACAGAATAAGTAGAAGAGTAAATACTTAATTAGTCCACTGATAAGGCATATGAAAGTTTTATGGTCTCTGAATTGGTGTTAGGGGGTCACCAGGCCAGTGTATTTTCTCTGCTATAGACTTTGCATAATCTCGAATGGTGCATGAAACTACCTCTGGTGTTAATTCTGTTCTTGAGAGTGTAAAAGATGGCTATAACTTGTATTCCCAAATTCTTGTATGACGTTGGGATTTGAAATTGCTTTTTTATATAGTAACTTTCATATGTTCTGTGTTATGTCTGTGACTAAAAAAATGCTCAGCCACAAGTAATGCTGTCTTTTTCTCTTTAATTGTGTAGAGATAAGACCTCATCCTCACTTTCAGTTTTTGTCCTGTTTCTCCAACACAAAGGCCCCAACAGGACATTTATTGCACAGGATCAGGTACACAACATTGGACGTGGAACAAGTGAATATTCCAGGGATCCTATAGTCCTGCTGTGTGTTGGGGATATGTATTCTGTCCGCGGTTCGTGCATGTGAACAGGTTTTGCAGCTCCTTACATTACAGGGATAAGTTCCTTTTTGTACGTCAGAGGGCATTGCACTCCTGATTATAAATTTCCTCAAATTTGGAGGTTGCCTGTCACATAGGAGGGGAGGGTCTGGGAGTTTGATTTTCAAACGGTCATCCTTGTGTAGGGTATGATGGCATTTCTTTGTGGTTTTCCTTAGTTTTCCTTAGTGCCTCTAGCTGTAAATTGTAGGTCACAACTAGAGGTTCACAATCATTTCCTTCCTTATTTGTGTTTTGGAGTAGTTGATTTCTGAGTATCCTGGTGGCTTTGGTGATTTTGTTATCAATTGAGGTGGGATAGTAGCCCTGATTTGAAAATATCAGATGCTGTAAATGTATATCTTTATCTGTTAGGTTAGAGCAGATCTGGTTGTATCTGATGGCCTGGATGTAGTTTTTGAAGTGTTTGAGATGGAAACTGTCCAGAAAAAGTATTATATCTACAAGATTACTAGGTTTCTCTTGCTGACAACATTCACATTTTGCTGTACTGGCTAATATGGTATTAACCTTTTTTTTTGTTAGTGCAATTATTGAAATGATTCTATTGATACAGACATATGAGTCCAAGGCATTAATACAGTTAACAGATGTGTAAAAAAGCCAGATGGATGTTTCGGTTAACAGAGCTTTTTCAATAAGGCTGTAATATATATAGCAAGTAGTGATGAGCGAGCATATTCGCTAAGGGCAATTGCTCGATCGAGCATTGCCTTTAGCGAGTACCTGCCTGCTCGGGAGCAAAGATTCGGCTGCCGGCGGCAGGCGGGGAATGGCGGGGAAGAGCGGGGAGGAACGGAGGGGAGATCTCTCTCTCCCCCCCGCTCTCCCCTGCTCATGGCCGCAACTCACCTGTCAGCTGCGCCAGCACGCGAACCTTTGCTTATCACAGAGACGGGAAGTCTATATGTAAATGTTTCTTAAAAGCCCTTCACAGGTATAGACTAAAAGAATATAGTTTATTAGAAACTCTTAAAAACATATACGGGCTGACTAACAGTACTAACATACATTAACACAAAAAAGAGGAGAAGATGTATTTAGGTGCAAGTTTGAATTATGCATCCAATGTCTCCAATGTAGATAATGGTCACAATAGCATGGTCAGTATAAGTGGATAACTTTAGTGCATATACAGAGTTCCTGCACTGAATGACTGGTGACAGTCGTATGTAGAGGTCGCAGAGAACTACGGCTCTGAATGACTGGTGAAGTCATAGAGAATTACGGCTCAACGCGTTTCTCCGCTCGCTTTAGAGCGGTTCATCAGGAGCCACAGATGTATATTTGACCAAAAAATCTTTAGTGGGATTAATAGCATCAATCATTTAATTGACTAAGCTATCTTCCTCTTTTAGGATATATAATCAGTAGGATTAAATTGGCAAGAAAGTGGGTTGTCTGCGAAGATGTCGCCAAGAGGTGTATATATATATACCAGACACCGTTAGACAAAAAGTCAACAGGGTACGGTGGTATAGTGGCTACGTTGGTAAAGAAGGAAGGAGGACTCAGATAAAGAACTTATGCACTGACAGTAGTCACAAGTCAGATGCGTATTTAGATATGTCAGCTATAAGGATCCTGTATTTAGCGCTGTATACCTATCCTCCTACAAGTGTTGCAATGTTAGCAGCACTAATGTAGAACTTCTAGTCATATGCACTGACATTAATGAAAAGTCAGGTGCATGTTCAGATAGGTCAGCTAAAGAGGAAGATAGCTTAGTCAATTAAATGATTGACGCTATTAATCCCACTAAAGATTTTTTGGTCAAATATACATCTGTGGCTCCTGATGAACCGCTCTAAAGCGAGCGGAGAAACGCGTTGAGCCGTAATTCTCTGTGACTTCACCAGTCATTCAGAGCCGTAGTTCTCTGCGACCTCTACATACGACTGTCACCAGTCATTCAGTGCAGGAACTCTGTATATGCACTAAAGTTATCCACTTATACTGACCATGCTATTGTGACCATTATCTACATTGGAGACATTGGATGCATAATTCAAACTTGCACCTAAATATATCTTCTCCTCTTTTTTGTGTTAATGTATGTTAGTACTGTTAGTCAGCCCGTATATGTTTTTAAGAGTTTCTAATAAACTATATTCTTTTAGTCTATACCTGTGAAGGGCACGCAAACCTTTGCTCCCGAGCGGGGAGATACTCGCTAAGGACAATGCTCGATCGAGCAATTGTCCTTAGCGAGTATGCTCGCTCATCTCTAATAGCAAGGACATGGATAGTACTTAAACTGCCAAAGACCTTTCCACAGGAACCTGAGTTTCAATCTTCTCCATTAACTAGTCTTAAAGATGTCACAATACCCATGATAGGTTGGTTAGGGTAGATATTGGGAGTCTCAGATAGGTGCCTACTCAACAATTCCTTCAGACACCTCATGGAGGTACTTATCCTTGCCTGAATTGTGATCATTAGTTCATGGTTCTGATATTGTGCCTCCCTAGACTGGTAGACATTTTTTTTACCTATTTATCTAGTTTTGTTGTTTATCTCCTGGTGTATGTTGACAAGATTGTATTGCAAAGCACAACACAAGTCCACTGTAAGAAATGGTATGATGCTGCTGTTGGACCACCATCATTTTATCAGTCACAGTCATAATATCTCTCCATTGAGATTTCAAGTTCTAGAACAGGTTTCACCGGTATGTAGAGGTTGGGATAGAGTAACACTACTTAATCGTTCTGAGCCTTTTTGAATTCACTGTTTACAACCCTTATCCTCTAAAGCGCTCAACAGGGAATGCAATTTTCGTGTATGTTTCTAGAGTATTTAAAACTTCTTTACAACTATGGTTTTGATTTTTTTGTTGTTGTTACTTTAGACACGTTAATAAGAACATGTGTTCAAGGTTTATTTATTTTTTGCTTTTATGTTGCTAACAGCTATTGTAAACCAAAGGTATTTGCTCCTGCCAGGTTGCAGTTGCTAAGCAACTTGAAGCTTGGCGAGGACCAGTATAGGAGACTGACTGGGAATGCCAGGTTTTCATTGACGATTATTTTGGAGACTTTGATTGCTTAACCTTTTAATTTAATTTTATTAATTTTAGTTTGAGTTTCATAGTATTTAGGATGCTGTTATGGCTAATAAAAGGTAGTCCAAATATTATCTATGTTTTTGCTATGTATATTCCAGCCTACTAAGATGATCCTTTGCATGTCTTTAATAGTTAACCTGTTTAAATACAGTATAATGCAATATCACAGTATTGCATTGTATTGTATAAGCGATCAAACAATCATAAGTTTAAGTTCCCTGTGGGATATTAAAAATAAATAAATTAAAATATGTAAAATAAAGACTTATTACAAAAAAAAAAGTTAAAAGTTAAAAAACCCTTTTTCCAGTTGTTGCATCAAAAAAATGTCAATAATAATGACATGTCAAATTTACAATCACTGCAACCATAAAGGTATAATTTATTAAAACATCACTAATCCTGCACAATGAATGCTGTCTGAAAAAAAAAATAGGAAATGCCAGAATTGTACTTTTTGGTCACCCCGTCTAGAAGAGAAAAGTGGGGAAAAAAAGCGATTAAAAATTTGTAATTACTCTAAAATGGTATTAATAAAAACTACAGGTCACCCCGTAAAAAAGGAGCCCTCAGACAGCCCTATTGACAGACAATTAAATTAGTTACAGAATAAGGGCTTCCACCACTGGCGATATTTTCTTTCTTGCGCTGCGAGAGCACGAGAAAAATCTCGCAGCGCAAGAAAGAGGCCGGTATAGAACCGGCATATCACAAATGGTTTCAATGGGGCTAGCGACAGCAGCGCTAGCCCCATTGAAAGCATAGGGAGAATGCCGCGGACTTCTGCCACAGTTATGACAGCTGTGACAGCTGTGGCAGGAGTTTCCTTCATCCCCGTGGGGACCGCGGGGATGAAGGAATCCTCTGCCACAGCTGTCACAGCTGTGGCAGAAGTCCGCGGCATTCTATTCTATTCCTTTCAATGGGATCGACACTGCTGTCGATCCCATTGAAATCAATGGTTTCAGCAAGCCCCGCGGAATGATTATCGGGGAAGGGCTTGAAATATAAGCCCTTCCCTGATAATCATCAATAACTGTGAAAAAATTAAAAAAAAAATTATACTTACCTCTCCTGCTCTCAGCCGCGTCCTCCTGTTGGCTCCCCGGGACTGCGACTGAGCTCTTTCAGCAGTCGGGGATTTAAAAATCCCTGCCTCCTGAAAGGGCTGTGCAGATTGGCTGAGGGCTCAGCCAATAGCTGCTACTGCTTAGCTATTGGCTGAGCGCTCAGCCAATCACACATAGCTCTTAGCTATTCATTCATGCAGCCTGCTCTATTTTGCTGCAGAAGGCCTCCATTGAAGTCAATAGAACCTGTATAATCTGCAGCCTATAAACAATTGACATTGCGTATTGGCTGCAGGTGCCGTGTCATCGTCCAGCGACAGCGCTAGAAAACCAAATATATATATATATATTTTTTTTTTTAAACATTAGATTTTTTTATTAATTTTAACAAACATACAAGTCATTGGTACATAGTAGCATAAGAGATTTGCACATAATCAACGAATATTTAGTATCAGATTCAGACTGTGCTATTTGTGTTAGTATTTTGATTAAGTTACTTTACTACAACAATTGGTAACATTCCACAACTTTACAATCAAAATATGTAACTGGTATGGTAACCACTCTGTGCTATATAGGGTAGTACTCTATTGAGATTTTATTGCACATTCTTATATTGTGGTTATGGTATAGTCATGTACTATTTTCTATAACTTACACTTAGCGTAATCGTTGTGTTCCTCTGACAACCTGTATTCCACACATATTTTGCAACGAACATATAACATATGAACAAACTCAGTAACAAGGCTTCACGCATCTGTGTGATTCAACTGTTACTTTTTTAAGGATATTCTCCAAGTCTCCCAGGTCTCATTAAATTTTTTGGTGTTCTTATTCCGGAACGCCAACCATTTTTCAAAAATATATTGTTCGTCCATACGTCTTTTAAATTCTTCTATGTCTGGGGGTAATGGATTTTTCCAGTGTCTTGCTATTATGGATTTGGCGGTCATTAGGGAGTGAGCAAGTACATATCTTATCTGTTTAGGAAACGTTTCCAAGCCCATCAGCAATATATACATTTTGGCGTCTTTAGGTATGTAGCACTTCAATGTGCTTTGTAAGAACATGGTTATGTTTTCCCAATATACTTTTAGTGTTGGGCAGGACCAAAAAATGTGTGATAATGTGCCTTTTTGGCCGCAGCCTCTCCAGCACAAACCATCTCCCAGGTTCGATCTATTGTATAAAAGTGATGGGTTGTAGTACCATCTTAGGTTAATTTTGGTTTGTACTTCTAGTATGTTAAGTCCCATAGTGGATTTTGTCATTAACGTATTCGAGCTGGACCATTGATCCAGAGGTATCTTTTCTTTGAGTTCTAGTTCCCAGTTCGACATCTATGTTTTTTTTGTCATTGCCTTGTTGTTGGTTAGTATGTCATAATAGTCTCTTGTCTCCGATTTACCTTCGAGAGGGTTTGTGAGAATTTTCTTAATGATTGTGGTCGGGAGTTTTACTTTGTGTAAGGGTTTCTCTCTTAAGAGAGAGCAGATTCTAAAGTATGTAAATTTTTCGCTCTGCGGGAGGCCATAGACAGTACTTATTTCTGTAAAGCTTTTAATTTCTCTCTTGGATGTTAAGTCCTCTATGTATCTGACTCCTCTAATGCTCCACGGTTTCATATCACAGTTAGGTAAAAATAGATTGAGTGTCTCGATAGGTATGCGAGGAAATTCCGTTTCATCGGATATGCTTATTTTTTTAGTAAGTTCTTTCCATGTTTGGATCGCGGCTTGTAATGTAGGGGGAATGTTTTTAAGTTGGGTGTCTATGCTTTTTGGGAATATTAAACCGTCTATTGAAGTAGCAAGCATTAGTGCCTGTCCAGGTAGATCATTTATATAGCTTTTTTCTACATTGGGCCAGCCTACTGTGTTGTTGGTCCTGATTAATTGTCTAGTTTGGTTTAGTATATTAGCTTCGTAGTATGCCCTTAGATTTGGTACTCCCGCTCCTCCCTTTTTCCGGTGGAGTGCTAATATTGACAGGGCTAAACGTGGTTTCTTTCCACTCCATAAAAAGTTGTTTAGTTGTTTTTGGAGTTTAGAAATTGTAAGCTTGGAGATAATAAGTGGTAAGGTTCTAAAATGGTACAGGACTAGTGGGAGGACTTTCATTTTGTAGGATGTGATCTTGCCCATCCACGACAGTTTTAAACCTGATAAATGGTCAATTACTTTCTGGGTGGAGTTAAGCAGTTTGGGGTAATTTTCTAGTTCTATGTCTCTGGTGGATGGTGTCAACGTTATTCCCAAGTAGGGTATGCCTTTTTTTTTCCACTCAAAGGGAAATTCCGCCCGTATTGCATTTTCTAGGTTTGTAGATACCCCCAGACCTAGAATAAGGGACTTGTCTATATTCAACTTGTATAGAGATACATTACTAAATTGGTTGATTATTTTACATGCCATTCTTAAAGATTCTAGGGGGCGGGTCAGTGTCAAAATGACATCGTCAGCGAATAATCCTATTTTGTATTGTCTGTGATTTATTGGAATTCCCTTTATTTCAGAGGAGGTGCGAATTAGTTCTGCTAGTGGCTCTATAGCCAGCACGTACAAAATAGGAGACAATGGGCAACCCTGCCTTGTGCCATTCGAGATTGATAGGGGGACCGACAGGGTACCATCCACCAAAACAGTGGCTGTGGGGGCTGAATACAGGGCCCGGACGGCACTTATCGTGTTTTCTCCAAAACCAAATTTTTTCATTGTCTCAAAGATGTACTCCCAATGGACTCGGTCAAATGCCTTTTCGGCGTCCAGGGCCAGCATTATTGACGGCACCTTAGATGTTTCTATTGAATGTATTAGATTTAGAATTTTCCGTGTGCCGTCCGAGGCCTGTCTCCCCTTTACAAACCCCATTTGGTCAGAGTGTATTATGTCTGGGAGTATGTCCACCATTCTACGGGCCAACGTTTTAGCGTAGATCTTAGTATCGGTATTAAGTAATGATATAGGACGGAAGTTAGTTGGTGTATTTGGTTCCTTTCCAGGTTTTGGTAGGACTACAATTGTGGCCTGCAGCATCTCTTGTGGGAAGAAGCCTCTTTCTTTGATCTTGTTAAATGTGTTAGTGATATGGGTTGAAAGTTGAGGTAAGAAGTTTTTATAGTACTCTGCTGAATACTAGAGATGAGCGAACGCGTTCGTCCGAGCTTGATATTCGTGCGAATATTAGGGTGTTCGGGATGTTCGTTATTCGTGACGAACACCATGCGGTGTTCTGGTTACTTTCACTTCCTTCCCTGAGACGTTAGCGCGCTTTTCTGGCCAATTGAAAGACAGGGAAGGCATTACAACTTCCCCCTGCAACGTTTAAGCCCTATACCACCCCCCTGCTGTGAGTGGCTGGCGAGATCAGGTGTTCGCCTAATATAAAAGTCGGCCCCTCCCGCGGCTCGCCTCAGATGCGGTGTGAGTTAGATGAGGGACAGTGCTGTTTATACCGGAGCTGCTGTAGGGAAAGAATTGGTAGTTAGTGTAGGCTTCAAGACCCCCCAAAGGTCCTTATTAGGGCCACTGATAGCTGTGTGTTGGCTGCTGTTAGCAGTGGGATTTTTTTTTTCTCAAAATCGCCTCTGCAGACCGTTGCACCTGGCATTAGGGACAGAAGTGCTGCATAGGCAGGGAGAGTGTTAGGAGTGAGTGTAGCCTTCAAGAACCTCAACGGTCCTTTCTAGGGCCATATTTATCCGTGTGCAGTACTGTCCAGGCTGCTGTTGGCTGTGCTGCATTTTTTTTGGGCTTCTCAAAATCGCCTCTGCAGAGCATTCCACCCTCCATTGATACTGCAGGGAAAGAATTGTATAGGCAGGGCCACAACACAGTTATTATTCATAGAATATACGCAGTGCTGCCTGTTGGTGGGAAAAAACTGAAAACAAATCTATTTGTCCAGCCTCTGTCCGTCCTTACGGGCGGTGGACACGTGTGAGCTGCGTGAAAAACATTGCTAAATCATACGCAGCCAGCTACGCTTTACTGCTGGGTTCGCCATTTGCTTTCCTTAATTGGGAAAAAAAATACCTGCTCTCCAAGAGTTATAATAACTCTGCTACCCTCACGTTCTGTGACACATAAGCAGGGACACAGCACAGTTATTAAACTTCTCAGGTTCATTGAATATACGCAGTGCTGCCTTTTGGTGGAAAAACAAGTGAAAACAAATCTATTTGTCCAGCCTCTGTCCGTCCTTACGCCTGTGGAGACGTGTGAGCTGCGTGAAAAACATTGCTAAATCATACGCAGCCAGCTACGCTTTACTGCTGGGTTCGCCATTTGCTTTCCTTAATTGGGAAAAAAAATACCTGCTCTGCCACAGTTAATAACTCTGCTACCCTCACGTTCTGTGACACATAAGCAGGGACACAGCACAGTTATTAAACTTCTCAGGTTCATTGAATATACGCAGTGCTGCCTGTTGGTGGGAAAAAACTGAAAAGAAATCTATTTGTCCAGCCTGTGTCCGTCCTTACGCCTGTGGAGACGTGTGAGCTGCGTGAAAAACATTGCTAAATCATACGCAGCCAGCTACGCTTTACTGCTGGGTTCGCCATTTGCTTTCCTTAATTGGGAAAAAAAATACCTGCTCTCCAAGAGTTATAATAACTCTGCTACCCTCACGTTCTGTGACACATAAGCAGGGACACAGCACAGTTATTAAACTTCTCAGGTTCATTGAATATACGCAGTGCTGCCTGTTGGTGGGAAAAAACTGAAAAGAAATCTATTTGTCCAGCCTGTGTCCGTCCTTACGCCTGTGGAGACGTGTGAGCTGCGTGAAAAACATTGCTAAATCATACGCAGCCAGCTACGCTTTACTGCTGGGTTCGCCATTTGCTTTCCTTAATTGGGAAAAAAAATACCTGCTCTCCAAGAGTTATAATAACTCTGCTACCCTCACGTTCTGTGACACATAAGCAGGGACACAGCACAGTTATTAAACTTCTCAGGTTCATTGAATATACGCAGTGCTGCCTGTTGGTGGGAAAAAACTGAAAAGAAATCTATTTGTCCAGCCTGTGTCCGTCCTTACGCCTGTGGAGACGTGTGAGCTGCGTGAAAAACATTGCTAAATCATACGCAGCCAGCTACGCTTTACTGCTGGGTTCGCCATTTGCTTTCCTTAATTGGGAAAAAAAATACCTGCTCTCCAAGAGTTATAATAACTCTGCTACCCTCACGTTCTGTGACACATAAGCAGGGACACAGCACAGTTATTAAACTTCTCAGGTTCATTGAATATACGCAGTGCTGCCTGTTGGTGGGAAAAAACTGAAAAGAAATCTATTTGTCCAGCCTGTGTCCGTCCTTACGCCTGTGGAGACGTGTGAGCTGCGTGAAAAACATTGCTAAATCATACGCACCCAGCTACGCTTTACTGCTGGGTTCGCCATTTGCTTTCCTTAATTGGGAAAAAAAATACCTGCTCTCCAAGAGTTATAATAACTCTGCTACCCTCACGTTCTGTGACACATAAGCAGGGACACAGCACAGTTATTAAACTTCTCAGGTTCATTGAATATACGCAGTGCTGCCTGTTGGTGGGAAAAAACTGAAAAGAAATCTATTTGTCCAGCCTGTGTCCGTCCTTACGCCTGTGGAGACGTGTGAGCTGCGTGAAAAACATTGCTAAATCATACGCACCCAGCTACGCTTTACTGCTGGCTTCGCCATTTGCTTTCCTTAATTGGGAAAAAAAATACCTGCTCTCCAAGAGTTATAATAACTCTGCTACCCTCACGTTCTGTGACACATAAGCAGGGACACAGCACAGTTATTAAACTTCTCAGGTTCATTGAATATACGCAGTGCTGCCTGTTGGTGGGAAAAAACTGAAAAGAAATCTATTTGTCCAGCCTGTGTCCGTCCTTACGCCTGTGGAGACGTGTGAGCTGCGTGAAAAACATTGCTAAATCATACGCAGCCAGCTACGCTTTACTGCTGGGTTCGCCATTTGCTTTCCTTAATTGGGAAAAAAAATACCTGCTCTCCAAGAGTTATAATAACTCTGCTACCCTCACGTTCTGTGACACATAAGCAGGGACACAGCACAGTTATTAAACTTCTCAGGTTCATTGAATATACGCAGTGCTGCCTGTTGGTGGGAAAAAACTGAAAAGAAATCTATTTGTCCAGCCTGTGTCCGTCCTTACGCCTGTGGAGACGTGTGAGCTGCGTGAAAAACATTGCTAAATCATACGCAGCCAGCTACGCTTTACTGCTGGGTTCGCCATTTGCTTTCCTTAATTGGGAAAAAAAATACCTGCTCTGCCACAGTTAATAACTCTGCTACCCTCACGTTCTGTGACACATAAGCAGGGACACAGCACAGTTATTAAACTTCTCAGGTTCATTGAATATACGCAGTGCTGCCTGTTGGTGGGAAAAAACTGAAAAGAAATCTATTTGTCCAGCCTGTGTCCGTCCTTACGCCTGTGGAGACGTGTGAGCTGCGTGAAAAACATTGCTAAATCATACGCACCCAGCTACGCTTTACTGCTGGGTTCGCCATTTGCTTTCCTTAATTGGGAAAAAAAATACCTGCTCTCCAAGAGTTATAATAACTCTGCTACCCTCACGTTCTGTGACACATAAGCAGGGACACAGCACAGTTATTAAACTTCTCAGGTTCATTGAATATACGCAGTGCTGCCTGTTGGTGGGAAAAAACTGGAAAGAAATCTATTTGTCCAGCCTGTGTCCGTCCTTACGCCTGTGGAGACGTGTGAGCTGCGTGAAAAACATTGCTAAATCATACGCACCCAGCTACGCTTTACTGCTGGCTTCGCCATTTGCTTTCCTTAATTGGGAAAAAAAATACCTGCTCTGCCACAGTTAATAACTCTGCTACCCTCACGTTCTGTGACACATAAGCAGGGACACAGCACAGTTATTAAACTTCTCAGGTTCATTGAATATACGCAGTGCTGCCTGTTGGTGGGAAAAAACTGAAAAGAAATCTATTTGTCCAGCCTGTGTCCGTCCTTACGCCTGTGGAGACGTGTGAGCTGCGTGAAAAACATTGCTAAATCATACGCAGCCAGCTACGCTTTACTGCTGGGTTCGCCATTTGCTTTCCTTAATTGGGAAAAAAAATACCTGCTCTCCAAGAGTTATAATAACTCTGCTACCCTCACGTTCTGTGACACATAAGCAGGGACACAGCACAGTTATTAAACTTCTCAGGTTCATTGAATATACGCAGTGCTGCCTGTTGGTGGGAAAAAACTGAAAAGAAATCTATTTGTCCAGCCTGTGTCCGTCCTTACGCCTGTGGAGACGTGTGAGCTGCGTGAAAAACATTGCTAAATCATACGCACCCAGCTACGCTTTACTGCTGGCTTCGCCATTTGCTTTCCTTAATTGGGAAAAAAAAATACCTGCTCTGCCACAGTTAATAACTCTGCTACCCTCACGTTCTGTGACACATAAGCAGGGACACAGCACAGTTATTAAACTTAGATAATTCATTCACTAGAGGCAGTGGGGCCTTTCGTTTTCCAAAAAGGGCAAAAATTATATTTGGCCTGCAGTCTTGCGCCAATTTATTTCCTGCCTGGGAAATCTAATCACTGGTAATACAGCATGCTGAGGGGTAGGGGTAAGCCTAGAGGACGTGGACGTGGACGTGGCCGAGGACGCGGAGGGCCAAGTGAGGGTGTGGGCACAGGCCAAGCTCCTGATCCAGGTGTGTCGCAGCTGTCTGCTGCGCGATTAGGAGAGAGGCACGTTTCTGGCGTCCCCACATTCATCGCCCAATTAATGGGTCCACGCGGGAGACGGTTATTAGAAAATGAGCAGTGTGAGCAGGTCCTGTCCTGGATGGCAGAAAGTGCTTCGAGCAACCTATCGTCTACCCGCAGTTCTGCGCCGTCCACTGCTGCCAATCCGAATCCTCTGTCTGCTGCTCCTCCTTCCTCCCAGCCTCCTCACTCCACTACAATGACACCTGCTCAGGAGCGGGAACACTCCCAGGAACTGTTCTCGGGCCCCTGCTTAGATTGGGCAGCAGCGGTTCCTCTCCCACCAGAGGAGTTTATCGTCACTGATGCCCAACCATTCGAAAGTTCCCGGGGTCCGGGGGAAGAGGCTGGGGACTTCCGCCAACTGTCTCAACAACTTTCTGTGGGTGAGGAGGACGATGACGATCAGACACAGTTGTCTTGCAGTGAGGTAGTAGTAAGGGCAGTAAGTCCCAGGGAGCAGCGCACAGAGGATTCGGAGGAAGAGCAGCAGGACGATGAGGTGACTGACCCCACCTGGTGTGCAACGCTTACTCAGGAGGACAGGTCTTCAGAGGGGGAGTCAAGGGCATCAGCAGGGCAGGTTGCAAGAGGCAGTGCAGTGGCCAGGGGTAGAGGCAGGGCCAGACCGAATAATCCACCAAGTGTTTCCCAAAGCGCCCCCTCGCGCCATGCCACCCTGCGGAGGCCGAGGTGCTCTAAGGTCTGGCAGTTTTTCACAGAGACGCCTGACGACCGACGAACAGTGGTGTGCAACCTTTGTCGCGCAAAGCTCAGCCGGGGAGCCAACACCAACAGCCTCACCACCACCACCATGCGCAGACATATGATGACCAAGCACCCCGCAAGGTGGGACAAAGGCCGTTCACCGCCTCCGGTTTGCACCCCTGCCTCTCCCCCTGTGCCCCAACCTGCCACTGAGATGCAACCCCCCTCTCAGGACACAGGCACTACCGCCTCATGGCCTGCACCCACACCCTCATCTCCGCTGTCCTCGGCCCCATCCAGCAGTGTAGTTCAGCGCACCGTTCAGCCGTCGCTTGCGCAAGTGTTCGAGCGCAAGCGCAAGTACGCCGCCACGCACCCACACGCTCAAACGTTAACCGTCCGCATCGCAAAATTCATCAGCCTTGAGATGCTGCCGTATAGGGTTGTGGAAACGGAGTCCTTCAAAAGTATCATGGAGGCGGCGGCCCCGCGCTACTCAGTTCCCAGTCGCCACTACTTTTCCCGATGTGCCGTCCCAGCCCTGCACGACCACGTCTCCCGCAACATTGTGCGCGCCCTCACCAACGCGGTTACTGCCACGGTCCACTTAACTACGGACACGTGGACAAGCACAGGCGGGCAGGGCCACTACATCTCCCTGACGGCACATTGGGTGAATTTAGTGGAGGCTGGGACAGAGTCAGAGCCTGGGACCGCTCACGTCCTACCCACCCCCAGAATTGCGGGCCCCAGCTCGGTGGTGGTATCTGCGGAGGTGTATGCTTCCTCCACTAAAGCACCCTCCTCCTCCTCCTCCTCCTCTGTCTCACAATCAAGATGTGTTAGCAGCAGCATGTCGCCAGCAGTCGGTGTCGCGCGGTGTGGCAGCACAGCGGTGGGCAAGCGTCAGCAGGCCGTGCTGAAACTACTCAGCTTAGGCGATAAGAGGCACACGGCCCACGAACTGCTGCAGGGTCTGACACAGCAGACCGACCGCTGGCTTGCGCCACTGAGCCTCCAACCGGGCATGGTCGTGTGTGACAACGGCCGTAACCTGGTGGCGGCTCTGCAGCTCGGCAGCCTCACGCACGTGCCATGCCTGGCCCACGTCTTTAATTTGGTGGTTCAGCGCTTTCTGAAAAGCTACCCACGCTTGTCAGACCTGCTCGTAAAGGCGCGCCGGCTCTGCGCACATTTCCGCAAGTCCCACACGGACGCTGCCACCCTGCGCACCCTGCAACATCACTTTAAGCTGCCAGTGCACCGACTGCTGTGCGACGTGCCCACACGGTGGAACTCTACGCTCCACATGTTGGCCAGGCTCTATGAACAGCGTAGAGCTATAGTCGAATACCAACTCCAACATGGGCGGCGCAGTGGGAGTCAGCCTCCTCAATTCCTTTCAGAAGAGTGGGCCTGGTTGGCAGACATCTGCCATGTCCTTGGTAATTTTGAGGAGTCTACCCAGGTGGTGAGCGGCGATGCTACAATCATTAGCGTCACCATTCCTCTGCTATGCATCTTGAGAAATTCCCTGCAAACCATAAAGGCAGCTGCTTTGCGCTCGGAAACGGGGGCGGGGGAAGACAGTATGCCGCTGGATAGTCAGGGCACCCTCCTGTCTATTTCTCAGCGCGTACAGGAGGAGGAGGAGGAGCATGAGGAGGAGGGGGAAGAGACAGCTTGGCCCGCTGCTGACGGTACACCGGCTGATTGCCTGTCATCCTTTCAGCGTGTATGGCCTGAGGAGGAGGAGGAGGAGGAGGATCCTGAAAGTGATCTTCCTAGTGAAGACAGCCATGTGTTGCGTACAGGTACCCTGGCACACATGGCTGACTTCATGTTAGGATGCCTTTCTCGTGACCCTCGCGTTGCACGCATTCTGGCCACTACGGATTACTGGGTGTACACACTGCTCGATCCACGGTATAAGGAGAACCTGCCCACTCTGATTCCCGAAGAGGAAAGGGGTTCGAGAGTGTTGCTATACCACAGGACCCTTGCGGACAAGCTGATGGTAAAATTCCCAGCCGACAGCGCTAGTGGCAGAAGGCGCAGTTCCGAGGGCCATGTTGCAGGGGATGTGCGTAGATCGAGCAGCATGTACATCCCAGGCAGTGCAACAGTCTTTAAGGGCCTGGCCAGCTTTATGGCTCCCCACCAAGACTGTGTCACCGCTCCCCAGTCACGGCTGAGTCGGCGGGAGCACTGCAAAAGGATGGTGAGGGAGTACGTAGCGGATCGCACGACCATCCTTGGTGACGCCTCTGCCCCCTACAACTACTGGGTGTCGAAGCTGGACACGTGGCCTGAACTAGCCCTGTATGCCCTTGAGGTGCTTGCTTGTCCTGCGGCTAGCGTGTTGTCGGAGAGGGTGTTTAGTGCGGCTGGGGGAATCATCACCGATAAGCGTAGCCGCTTGTCAACCGACAGTGCCGACAGGCTAACACTCATCAAGATGAACAAAGGCTGGATTTCGCCAGACTTCTGTTCTCCACCAGCGGACAGCAGCGATACGTAAGCAATACGTAGGCTGCACCCGTGGATGGAAGCTACGTTCTCTCTCACCATCCAAAACGGGGACATTTGTGCTTCATCAATCTGTGTCTAATATTCCTCCTCCTCCTCCTCCTGCTCCTCCTCCTGAAACCTCACGTAATCACGCTGAACGGGCAATTTTTCTTAGGGCCACAAGGCTCACTCAAATAATTTTTCAGAACAATTTTTATAAGTTTCAATTAGCTTAAAAGCGTTGGAACTTTAACTTGAACCAATTTTTCGTTACACTGGGCTGCCTCCAGGCCTAGTTACCACTTAAGCCACATTAACCAAAGCGATTAATGGGTTTCACCTGCCCTCTTGGCTGGCCATGGCCAATTTTTGGGATGTACATTAGTACAGTTGATACAGCAATTTTTGTGGGCCCTCGCCTACAGTGTAATCAAATTAATTTTTAGCCCACCTGCATTACAGCTGACGTTACCTCAGCTGTGTTGGGCAATGCAATGGGATATTTTTATGTACCGCCGGTGGGTTCCAGGGAGCCACCCATGCTGTAGGTGCACACTGAGTTTTTAATACATCTGTACACTTCTAAAGAACCCGTCTGACTGGGGCATGCAGTGTGGGCCGAAGCCCACCTGTATTACGCACGACATTACTACCTCAGCTGTGTTGGGCAATGCAATGGGATATTTCTATGTACCGCCGGTGGCTTCCTGGCACCCACCCAGGCAGTGGGTCCACAGGGAGTTAAACCTACATGTGTCCACTTGTAAAGAACCCCAGTCTGACTGGGGCATGCAGTGTGGGCCGAAGCCCACCTGCATTACGCACGACATTACTACCTCAGCTGTGTTGGGCAATGCAATGGGATATTTTTGTGTACCGCCGGTGGGTTCCAGGGAGCCACCCATGCTGTAGGTGCACACTGAGTTTTTAATACATCTGTACACTTCTAAAGAACCCGTCTGACTGGGGCATGCAGTGTGGGCCGAAGCCCACCTGTATTACGCACGACATTACTACCTCAGCTGTGTTGGGCAATGCAATGGGATATTTCTATGTACCGCCGGTGGCTTCCTGGCACCCACCCAGGCAGTGGGTCCACAGGGAGTTAAACCTACATGTGTCCACTTGTAAAGAACCCCAGTCTGACTGGGGCATGCAGTGTGGGCCGAAACCCACCTGCATTAACCCTTTCCAGTCCACTGTGTGACCTGTGAAGACATTAGGGTTTAAGGCTGTACAGCTCCGTTGTTGGTAGACGTCCGTCGGGGTTCTCTTACTGTATATTGCCAGCCTCTCTGCTGTCGGAGCCTATCCTACGTGTCAGCTCATGCAGTACTGGCTTTAGCCAGCATATAGCGCCGTTGTATAACAGCAGAAAAAGAGTAAGCCCCCTAGGAAAACCATATACAAATTGGATTGGAAAGGGTTAAGCACAACATTACTACCTCAGCTGTGTTGGGCAATGCAATGGGATATTTCTATGTACCGCCGGTGGCTTCCTGGCACCCACCCATGCTGTAGGTGCACACGGAGTTTTTACTACATCTGTACACTTATAAAGAACCCCAGTCAGACTGGGGCATGCAGTGTGGGCCGAAGCCCACCTGCATTAAGCACGACATTACTACCTCAGCTGTGTTGGGCAATGCAATGGGATATTTCTGTGTACCGCCGGTGGGTTCCAGGGAGCCACCCATGCTGTGGGTCGACAGGGACTTCACAATAGGGAGTTGTACCTGCCTGTGTCTATGAATTAAAAAGCCCGGTCTGACTGGGGCATGCAGACACCTTGACAGAATGAATAGTGTGTGGCACATAGGTTCCCCATTGCTATGCCCACGTGTGCAGCTCCTGATGGCGGTGGCACAGGATTCTATTTCTCATTGCTTCTGTACAGCATTGTGGGCTATCGCTCCGCCACTTTTAAAGAGGGTCGCTGCCTAGCCGTGCCAACCCTCTGCAGTGTGTGCCTGCGGTCCCTCGTCATGGCAGACGCACTTCTAAATAGACATGAGGGTGGTGTGGCATGAGGGCAGCTGAAGGCTGCGCAGGGACAGTTTGGTGTGCGCTGTGGGGGGGAGGGGGGGCGGTTGGGCAGCATGTAACCCAGGAGAAGTGGCAGTGGAGTGTCATGCAGGCAGTGATTGTGCTTTGTTGTAGCTAGTGTGGTGCTTAGCAAAGGTATGCCATGCTAATGAGGGCTTTTCAGAAGTAAAAGTTGTTGGGAGGGGGGGGGCCCACTCTTGCCGGTATTGTGGCTTAATAGTGGGACCTGGGAACTTGAGATGCAGCCCAACATGTAGCCCCTCGCCTGCCCTATCCGTCACTGTGTCATTCCCATCACTTTCCTGAATTGCCCAGATTTTCACACATGAAAACCTTAGCGAGCATCGGCGAAATACAAAAATGTTCTGGTCGCCCATTGACTTCAATGGGGTTCGTTGTTCGAAACGAACCCTCGAGCATCACGGGAAGTTCGTTACGAATAACGAACACCCGAACATTTTGGTGTTCGCTCATCTCTACTGAATACCCGTCCGGCCCAGGGGCTTTCTGGTTCTTTAGGGATGCTATGGTGTCTATTATTTCCGAGACGGAGAACGGGGCGTCCAAGAGGTCCGTTTGTAAGGATGATAGCTTCGGTAGGTTAACCTTTTGCAAGAAAGCATTGATTGATTCCTTGTCTGGTTGTTTTGTTTGGGATCATTTTTTAAGTTATAAAGTTTGCTGTAGAAAGAGCAAAAATTGTCTGCAATATGTTTGGGGTTCGATAGTTTTTGTTTTTTGTCCTGGAAATTCCAAATGTAGGGAATATTTGCTTTTATTGTTTTTCTTTTAATCAGATTTGCCATCCATTTGGATGGCCTATTAATTGCTGAATAGCTGTCCGCTCGTTGAGCAGTAATTTCTCTGTCAAAATCCCCTAGTAATGTTTTCCGTAGGGCCAGTCTCAATTTATGTAATTCGGTATGTGTGTTTTGGTCTGGGGAAACTTTTAAAAGGGATTCCTTCAGTTGTATTTGGGTTAGAATTTCATCTGTTTTTTTTGTTTTATCTCTTTTGTATTTGGAGCCTAGTTTTATTAAAATTCCTCTTATGTATGCCTTATGGGCGGTCCACACCATTGCTGGGTCTGTTTGTGGGATGGCATTGAATTTAAAGTATTCAGTTAATGCTTCTTGTATTTTTTCCCTGTATTTGGGAATGCTCATTAAATAAGTGTTGTTCTTCCATGATTTAGTCGGTGCTCCAAGGCCCCTTACATTCAGTGTTGTTATGATTGGTGCGTGGTCGGACCAAGTAGCCGTCCCAACCTCCGCTTTTTGTATTGATGCTAAGAGTTTCCTCTCAACTAGACATAAGTCTATGCGCGAGAAGGATCTGTGTCTATTTGAATAGTGTGAGTATTCTTTTGCAGAGGCGTTGGAGCACCGGAACGTATCATAAAGCGCATTTTTGTGTAGCCATTCTCCCAGGGTGGCATTTCTTTTAAGTTTTGGGTTTGTACTGTCGAGTTCTCTATCAGGTACTAGGTTGAAGTCACCATTTATCATTATTGGACCTTCCGCTACTTGGTTAATTTTTTTTTTGAGTTTGTTAAGAAAATTAATTTGCTTTGAATTTGTTACATATGTGTTTACTAAGGTTATTTTTGTATTCCTAAGGGAACCTACTAAGATTAAATAGCGACCCTTCGGGTCACCAATCTGTTTATCGATGGTGAACGGAGCTCTGTCTCGGAATGCCACCATCACACCCGCCTGTTTTTTTGGGGCACAAGCAAATAAGACCTGCGGAAACATTCTATGGGACATTCTGCTTTTATCTACTTCTAACAAGTGGGTCTCCTGGATACACATAATGTCAACATTTTGCATAATTGCCTCTTTCCACGCAGATCTTCTCTTGAATGGCGAGTTCAAGCCGTTGGCGTTAAGCGATAGGACTTTCACCGCCATGTGGATGGTGGGTGGCGGCAAAGTTGGAGACTTGGGAATTCCTGTGATGCGCGAATGCCTGAGGAAACAAAATAACAAAAAAAAAGAGAACCAAACAATATCCTCATTTTGTATAAGGCCAGAACACACGGATGCGTTTGGCGTGAGAGTCAGAATGTTGAGGATTAAACTGACAAATACAGGGCAAGTTAGAACTTGCATTTTTCGGTGGGGGGAGAAAAAGTTCAGCTGTCTTGAGCAGGCACTTCATGAGACGTTGTTTTGTATCTATTGGAGGTGAGGTCTTCTGAATCATTCCGGGGGTGAGGAGCTCCGGCTGGTGTGATGCTGGCGTCTGTTTTTTTCTGTGTTGGCGTTTGTATAGGATAAATTTTGCAGTGTAATTCCCCAAGAGTTTAGGGTGTCTGTCGCAGATTTAGGGTCTTGGAGGATATGGGTCCTTCCTTCTTTTGTAACTATAATTTTTGTGGGAAATCCCCATTTGTACTGGATATTGGCTTTTCTTAAGGAGGCAGTGATCGCTGCGAAGCTTCTCCTCGCTTCCAAGGTGGATTGCGATAGGTCAGCGAATATTCGCAATTCAGAGTATGGGTTTGGCAGGGGTTGGAGCTTTCTTGTTGCGTTCATTAGGGCTTCTTTTGCGCCAAAATAATGAATTCGAGCTATAACGTCTCTGGGGTATTCCTCTTTAAGGAATTTTGGGCGCGGTAATCTGTGGGCCCTATCTATCTTGAATTCTTGCATTGGCGTGTTGGGAAGCATGGTCTGCATAAATCGTGTAATGTAGTTTACGATTTCCGCATTGGAGACATTTTCGGGTATCCCTCTTATTTTGACGTTGTTGCGTCGATTTCTATCCTCTAAATCGGATAGTTTGAGTTGCAGTTTGTTAACTTTTTCTTCTAGATCGTAGTGGGAGTCGATTAATGAGTTATGCGAGCCCACCACTTCCTCCAGTTTTTTATCATGTTTTTCTATTTTGTTGTTAATGTCCCGAATGGAGGAGTTTACTGTCGGGGTTAACATTGAAATGTCTGCTTGTATGGTGTTTCTCAGCGCCAACACTATTTCCTTTATATACAGCTCAGTCACCGGTTTGTTTGATGCAGTGAGGTTATCTAATTCTTTGTCGGCTCCTTTTTCATGGAGATAATCAGCTCCTGAAACACTTTCAGCATTTTGAGACATCTTCTGCCTCTGTTTTTCTGGGCTGCTTGTGGGGGTTCTTAGTGTGTGTGTAAGGGCCCCCTTGGCATTGTTTTTCCCCCCATTCACTGCTCTGTCTTTTGAGCCTCCCATTGTGGCTGTGTTATACTGTGAGCCTCCGGCTGCCTCAGCAGGGTTATCTGTTTCTCTCTCCTCCGCTATCACATATAAGTGTTCAGCCTCCGGGTCACCCTCAGCAGTCTGAGACATACTCAGCTTCTGCTTTTCTGGGCTGCTTGTTGGGGTTCTCATTATGTGTGGCAACGTGGTCAGCGCCATTTTGGGTGCAGGGGGTCCCTTGGCAATGTTTTTCCCCCCATTCACTGACCTTTCTCTTGTGCCTTTCGGTATAGCTGATGTGTGCTGAGAGCCTCCGGTCGCTCTGGCAGAGCTGTCAGATGCAGTCTCCTCTGCTGTGGTTTCTAGTGCAGAGCAGCTGTCAGTCACTTGCTCCCGGCAGGGCACGATCTCCTGTGCGGCTATTACAGAGGGAGACCCACGTGCCACAAAGAAGGACTCCAGCTTTGTCGGCACTGGTTTCGAGCCTCTCCTTCTTGCTGACATGCTGTCCTGGTAGGTTCGTTTATCTGCTTTTGCGGTTTTCCACCTCCAACAGTGCTTTTTATGGCTAGAAGTGCCTGTTTCCAAACGGAGCCTAAAGATTTGCTGCCGTTCCGGTGCCTCTCCAAGCCACGCCCCACCAAATATATATTTTTAAAAATCTGACCGACGGTGGGTGTCCACGGTCACCTGCAGTACAGCAAAAGCAGGTATATAAGATTGATGGCCAGGGTCAGAGCTGGATTCCGCTGCGGAAACCTTCATGCAGAATCCAGATTGATCGTGTGAGCCCAGCCTCAGGATGGCTTCACACGAGCGTGTTTTTGTGCGTACATAGGTGCTCACCTGCGTACGAGCAAAAACACGCGTGTATGCAGCTGCGTGCATTGTTTTCAATGGAGCCGCGGCTGCTGCCGGCGACTCCATTCAAAGAAATGCTCTACCGGCACCCCTGAATTGTTTTTCATGGAAGGGCTTTACATATAAGCCCTTCCCTAAAAAACTATCATTTTAGTGTAAAAAAAAACAAAGGTTACTCTCCGCAGCTGCCGTTTCCCCCAGGGTGATGAAGAACATATCCGCCGCATGCGGCAGATGTTTCCTTCACCCCCGCTAGTTAAAAGAATTCCCTGCCGCTACATCTGCTACATACAGATGCAGCAGAGGAATTCTTCAATTCTCTACCGCAGCTTTCACACTGCTGTCGGCATCTCCATCATTGGATTTTAGGGAAGGGCTTTTAACATAAGCCCTTCCCTGAAAATCCAATAAAAGTTGTGTAAAAAAAAAATAAAAAAAAATAAAATATATATATATATATATATATATATATATATATATATATATACATATATATATATATATATATATATATATATATATATATATATATATATATATATATATATACTCACCTTCCTTCAGCTGCCAGGGCTCAGCTGCGACTTCTGGTGCTGTCCCCAGCTCTGTAGTTCTGAGCTATCAGCAGCCGGGGATTTAAAATCCCCACCTGCTGGTAGCTCTGATTGTGATTCAGCCAATCCTAATCATAGCGACCTGCAGGCGGGGATTTTAAATCCCCAGCTGCTGATAGCTCAGAACTACAGAGCTGGGAACAGCGCGAGAAGTCGCCGCTGAGCCCCGGCAACCATCAATGGATTTCAGGGAAGGGCTTCATAAGCCCTATTTTAGGAAAGTATTCCTCAGAGATGATAGCTGTTTGTTTCCTCTCTTCACTGTGTGTTCTCTGGCTCATTGACTTGGACTCTGAGCTTTTGCTACCCCTGACGTAATAACCCAAGATATTTTTGACCTCCTCAATTTTACCCTTGATTGAAGTAGAGGCTTATATAGTTGCCAGTGGGTAAATTGAAGCAGTTTGGAATGAGTTCAGGTTGAGTATCGGCTGCATTATTTAGTGCTGTGTCACGTGAAGTGCAGGTAAAAGAGAAGAGCATGCTGAAAGTACCAGAAGAAGACAAGTGCTAGCTGTAGTTTCGGAGAGGAACTGGTGCCTTGCAGCCAGCTTCATCTGTGTATTTCAGGATGTGATTGCATCACTTTTCAAGAAAAAATAAACTCCATCTGTACATTTAGTAGATTCAGATTAAGGATGGAGCAGGAGCTAAAAGCAAACATTGATGCACTGTTAAAACTTGCAAAGCAAGCTTGTTAAACAACTGATAAAACTAAAGCAGATAATTGCTTTGAAATTAAAAACATCTCTGATTAAACTTACAAAACAGCAGATGTAAAATGAATCATGGCTTCCACCAAGCTTGAATTGGTCGCATAATGTGAAGATTTGACATGAAGTGCAATTTAGTTGATTGTGAGCGCTTACATACCGCTGCAAAACATTTTAAATGAAGTTAGAAACTCTTTCTAAGGCCTCCGTCAAACACATTTTTTGCCATTTTTTTTAAACGCTTGTAAAAAATATCAACCGTTTCGTGCATCTTTCTTTTCTTTTTACCGTTTCGTTTTTCATGGTGTGCTTTATTTTGTTATATTAGTAGCTTTCATTTTTTTCTGCCATCTTCTAAGACTTATACCCAGTGCATGCTGCATTTTGAAAAAAAAAAACAAAGATCCCAAACATCTTGAAAAGAACACCATTACAGCACATTTTTATAGTGTGTTTTCTACTTCATTACATTAGTTAATGTAACATCGCCTACCCCCTCTAAAAAAAATGCAAATTCGGGAAAGCTGGTGTTGTGGAGCGCTGGCTGCAATCAAAAAGTGGAACCAGGATGACTTCCCAACATCAGGCCTGGTCCATTTGACTTCTGGCCAATGATGAGTGCTTTCTTCCTGTGACTGCAGAAGGTCCCTGAGGTGTCATCTGTGGGGAATCTTTTAGTGGGATCAGCGTATAATATGCCCTTTTCAATCCTGCTACAATATCGCCTGTGGTGTATGGACTGATTGGCTGACAGGGAGGTGTTTCCCCTAGCCAGCCAATCAGCCATATTGGCAGTGTATTTATTCTGGGACGGCCTCTATATGGGTGCTGGTTATTTTCCTGCCTGAGGTGTTTGATGTGGCAATGGTCCTCTACAGCAAAGTACCAGTGGTGATACTTTTACTATGAGCTTTATTCACCTTTGCCTAACTCTGAGATAGATAGATTGCTTTTCCATCGGCTCTATATTCTTTCTTACCCTCCACCTATAGACAGACTAGGTTCCCTATGTTTGAGACATAGGGACATCCCTATCGGGATGATTGCCCCACTTTTAGTCAGTGTCCTCCACGCCAAAATTGGTTATGGATAGTGTTCCCACTACTGCATTTTTGTTTGTTTTTTGTACCCCTTTTGTGTTCCCCATGTTTTGCTGTTTAAACATCTGTCTATATTTGTTCATGGTCATCAAGGGTAACATCTAGGTGAGATAAACCCATAAGATAGGATGCCGTTTTCTATGCCCCACATGAACGTAGCAGTCAGGACAACATTGCATTTATCAGAAAAATTCTGTGTGCGAAATCATCCTTAAGGAGTACAGTTATTAGTTCAGGGGTATTTGGTATATTCCTAAAAGATCCAGGCCTCAATCAATCTTTAACTTATACCAGTTAACTAAAGCTGGAAATACACATGCAGTTTTTGATGCAGTTTGAGCTGCAGTTTTTTGAACCTTAGTCCATCCTTCATATTTTCCATTCCTTTTGAGTGCGCTCCAAGTTTTGCCTAAAAAAAAACCTACATGATTCCAGTCAAAGTTAAATATTTCTAATTCAGTACTCTTAAATTATAATTGGCGTTGCTAGCACCAGATACATGATGATGCTCCAGGTTTTTGTCCAAGTTTCCCGGATCATCAGGTGAGCATCACTGCCAACTGTATCTGTGTCCTCATTATATGTAAACAGTGCAAAACTACCATAGTGCAGGAATCCATTGGCTGATTTAGACCTTTGCCCATGAGACGAAAAAAGAGTATGCAAGGGTATAAGCAACCGGGTGCAGACAGCACCATTATGTTACTGCATTCCCCCACCTGGGCTGGGCCACTGACAACACATTTCTTTACATTTCACCCTACTAAGAAATTTTTTTAGAGTTTTTCAGTACTTTAAATGGAGCCAGTAAAAAATACAACTCATCCCATGAAAAACAAGGCCTCATATGGCTTAGTCGATGGAACACTAAAAAAGTTATGATTTCCTTGAAAGTGGAAGGGAAGAACAAAAATGAAAAACACGGAAAATCTCTCGTCTTGAATGGGTTAATCTCTTACTGTCTGTATGCGAAGCTGATTTATGGAATTATCCTATAATTGCTATATTACAGAGCTACTGTATTCTTCACAGATGGAAGCACAGAATGGTGTAGTACAGTGGATTATATCAAAGTTGTGACTCTTTCCATTTAGATTGTATAGTTGATTATATTAAGGTCATGACTGTTTGCGTTTTGTACAGTCAGACTCCATTAGATGATCGACTATTTGAGATATATATATATATTTCTGTAACTACAAGGCTGTATGTCACGAGCTTCTCCCTGCTTTGTGTAGATTTTGCTAGCTAGGTCTAATATGTAAACAATCCTTAGAAAAATAGTTGTATAGTTGTATAGTTAACTGAGGAACTCATCTTTTCTGTAAGAGAATTATAAGCTATTGGGGGGAGGTGGTCCACTGTGATGTAGTTTTTACCATCTTATTTAAGCTAAAGATTCTTAGACACAGACAAATCAATTGGGAAGAGGAGAGGAAGCTGGCTGCACAACTCTAAGGAGTGGAATTTGAGGCAAGGGTGGTACAGAAATGTGTCTTAAACCAGCACGAGTGAGGTACTGTCGGCCAAGTGAGCTGGTTGACTCACTCACCTTCTAGGTGTTCTCCTCAAGGAGAGACAATACCCCTCCCAACGTACATCGCAGGCTTCCCACTAGCCAAGCCAGAATCCTACTGCACACTGATGAGGAGCAAAAACCCTGAAACAGCTGTCTGTGTATGGATTCTGGCTTGGCTTTCAATTCCCAATCCTTGTTTTACAGACTTATATAAAGGGTCAAGCATTAATTTGAAGGAATGTTGCAATCCAACAGATGGCTGTCAGGACAGTGTCCGGGATATGGGGGTCCCTGATATATCCCGCAACCCCTGTCCCTGCCTACTTGCCCCCCTGGGCTAACCCCCAGGGCGACAACTGGGCGGCGGTCCCTACCCTCACTAGGGAAGCGGGACACGGGGAGACAAACAGACACTGAAGACAAACAACGGTAGAGCGGTCAGACAATCCGGGTCGGCAACAGGAGGGTACGCAGTACAGGGGGGTCAGGCAAAAACGTAGTCAAGGTCCAAAAGCAGAGGTCAAGAAAGCCGGGGTCACAAACAGGAGTCAAAAGAATACGCGGGTGCAGCTGGAAGACCAAACTAACACTGGCAAGGCCTGAGAGGAAAACACACCTATTTAAATGCTGTCAGCGCTCCCGCCCCAGAAGCTGATTGGGGCGGGGAGCCTGACAGCAGCAGGGCTAATCAGGGCGGTGCTGGGGGGACGCCCCCAGTCTCACTGCACAGACAGTTACCAGGGAAGCCAGCCTGGTAGTCAAGCGACTAGAAGCACCAGCTGCCTCCCTAGCAACCCGGCGGCGACCAGTCTTACAGCGGCCCGGGGAGATCACAAGAACCGGGGTACCTCTGCGCCGTGCTCCTGTACCCCGGGTGGCCGGACCGGTGGTGCGGGCACGGCGGCCCCGAGAGTTGCCGGTTCTGACAGTACCCCCCCTTCTACGGGGGGACACCGGACCCCCATGGCCAGGTGCGGGTTTAAGCGGGAAAGCCCTGTGGAATGCCTGGACTAGGCGTGGCGCATGAACGTCCCTGGCAGGGACCCACGTCCTATCCTCAGGGCCAAATCCTCTCCAGTGGACCAGGTACTGCAGCACACCTCTAACCCGTCGGGCATCCACCAGCCTTTCTACTTCATACTCCAGTTCCCCCTGTACCAGAGAAGGAGGAGGCGGGTTCTGGGTGGGTAGAACTGGAGTCACATACTTCTTAAGTAAGCTTTTGTGAAAAACCTTGTGGACCTTCCAGGGGTCAGGAAGTGCCAACTTATATGACACCGGGTTGATGACCTGAGAAACAGTAAATGGGCCAATGAACCGAGGAGCAAGTTTCAGGGAGGGAACCTTGAGTCTCAGATTCTTGGAAGACAACAAAACTTGCTCCCCGACTACAAAAGGTGCAGAGATGGTACATCTTTTATTTGCGTATTTACGCAGTTTCTCTTGGGAACCCTGAAGGTTCTTACGAACCTGGGCCCAAACTGTGCACAGTTCCTCAGAGGATATGTCGGCGGCCGGATTGTTCGAGACCACAGGAGTGGAAAGCGAGAACCGGGGATGAAACCCATAGTTACAAAAAAAAGGTGACAATTGGGTCGACGAGTTAACATGGTTGTTGATAGCAAATTCGGCGAGAGGTAAGTAGTTGGCCCACTGATACTGGTTATCAGAGACAAACAGTCGCAGATACTGGATAAGTTCTTGGTTCATTCGTTCCGTTTGTCCGTTACTCTCGGGATGGAAAGCGGAGGAGAAGGACAAATTTACGTTTAGATTTTTACAGAAGGCTCGCCAGAAGCGAGCGACGAACTGAACCCCTCTATCTGACACAATGTCCTCGGGGATCCCATGTAACCGAACAATCTCCTTGATGAACATTTCAGACAGAAGTTTGGCGTTAGGCAACTTGCAAAGCGGAACAAAATGTGACATTTTAGAGAAACGGTCTACTATTACCCAGATGACCGTATTCCCCAGCGAGGATGGCAGATCAGTAATAAAATCCATGGACAAATGGGACCATGGCCTGGACGGAATGGGCAAGGGAAGAAGAGGACCCTCAGGACGTCTCCTGAGATTCTTCCCCCTTGCGCAAACCGGGCACGCGGACACAAATACCCGTACCTCCTTGGCCATGTGCGGCCACCAATAGAGTCTGGATACTAACTCCAGCGTACCCCTGATGCCGGGGTGTCCAGCTAGGACAGAAGCGTGTGTCTCCTCTAACACTTTCAATCTCAGTGACAATGGGACAAATAATTTGCCTTCCGGAAGGGCTTCAGGAGCAGATTGTTGAGCGGCGTGAATGAGAGGTGAAAGGTCGGAGGAGACAGCAGCGAGGACCACCCCAGGGGAGAGGATGCTCTCAGGCTCCGGCTCGGCAGGTTCCGGAGAACCAAAGCTCCTAGACAGGGCATCAGCCTTGACATTCTTAGAACCCGGTCTATAGGTAACAACAAAATTGAACCGAGAGAAGAACAAGGCCCAGCGGGCTTGCCGAGCATTTAACCTCTTAGCGGAATCTAGATAGGTGAGGTTTTTATGGTCTGTGAGTACCGTGATCTGGTGATGGGCTCCTTCCAAAAAATGCCTCCACTCTTCGAAAGCCCACTTAATCGCCAGCAATTCCCGGTTGCCTATATCATAGTTCCGTTCGGTGGAAGAAAACTTCCTAGAAAAATAGGCACACGGTCTAAGGTTGGTGAGAGTGGAGGGACCTTGGGACAGTACCGCTCCCACACCAAACTCAGAGGCATCTACTTCCACCAAAAAAGGGCTGGACAGATCTGGTTGTACTAGGACAGGTGCAGAAGAGAACGCCGCCTTTAGGGTATCGAAGGCCCTCAGAGCCTCAGAAGACCAGGTCCTCACATCTGCCCCCTTTCTGGTGAGGTCCGTTAGAGGTTTAGCCACCACGGAGAAGTCTTTGATGAATTTGCGATAGTAGTTGGCGAAGCCGAGGAAGCGTTGAAGGGCTTTCAACGACCCTGGCTGGGCCCACTCCGTGATGGCTTTCACCTTTTCAGGATCCATCTGGAAGTCGCATGGCGTGATGATATACCCCAAAAATGATATCTTTTGTACCCCGAACACACATTTCTCGAGTTTAGCAAACAGCTTGTTATGTCTGAGTCGAGCTAGTACAGTCTGAACGTGAGTATGGTGACTTGGCAAGTCGGAGGAAAAAATCAAAATGTCGTCTAGATATACAACCACGAACACCCCCATGATATCCTGAAACACTGAGTTCATGTACCCCTGAAAAATGGCGGGGGCGTTACACAATCCAAAAGGCATAACTAGGTATTCAAAATGCCCGAGGGGCGTATTGAAGGCGGTTTTCCACTCATCCCCCTCCCGAATGCGGATGAGGTTGTATGCTCCCCTGAGATCAAGTTTAGAAAACCATCGGGCACCAGCGACCTGGTTGAGGAGGTCAGGAATGAGTGGAAGGGCATACTGGTTTCGGACTGTGATTTTGTTTAGCTCTCTATAGTCAATACAGGGCCGGAGACCCCCATCCTTCTTCTCAACGAAGAAAAACCCGGCACCCACCGGGGATTCTGAGGGCCGGATGTGCCCCTTGGCCAGGCTGTCCTGGATATAGTCCCTCATGGATTCTCTCTCAGGAACCGTAACGTTATAAATGCGGCCCTTAGGAAGTTTGGCCCCAGGAATCAAGTCTATTTTACAGTCCCATTCCCTATGAGGGGGCAGAGCTTCAGATAATTGTTTGGAGAACACGTCAGAAAACTCGGAGAGGTAATCTGGTAGGGGGGTCCCCTCGCAGGTGGAGATTCCCACCTTCACCGCACAAAGGTGGTTGGCACAGCGGGGACCCCACTTTACCAGTTCCAACGTGTCCCAATCTACTACCGGGTTGTGCTCCCGGAGCCAGGGGAGGCCTAGGACGACGTCCACAGACAAATCTCTCATCACTAGAAAGGTGCAGGTTTCCACGTGTAAGGCTCCTATCGTAAACCTTACTTCAGGGGTAACCAGATGAACCACCCCTGCTTGCAATGGGGTGGAGTCCACTCCTGAAACCAGAATCGGGGTCTCTAAACGTAAAAAAACCCCGGACAGTTGAGCAACGAAATTAAAGTTAACGAAATTCGCCGCAGCCCCAGAATCAACAAAGGCTTGCCCAGTACGGTGGAAAGCATGAAATTCTAGGGTGCAAGGCAATAACATTTTGGATAACACAGGGAGTACCTTAGCTCCTAGACAGTCCTCCCGACAACTGCCTAGGAGCGGGAGTTTTCCTGCCGTGGCTTCTTAGTGCAGGTGGCAATGCGGTGACCCGGCTCCCCACAGTAGAAGCAAAGATTCTTCTTCAGGCGATATTCCCGTCGCTGCTTGGGGTTCATGGCTCCCAGTTCCATGGGCTCGGTGGTGGGAAGTGAGAGAGTCAGGTCAGTAGAAGAAGTGGGCGTGGGGAGTGGAGTGGCCCGAGCGGCGTGTCGGCCCCTCAAACGTCGGTCGGCCCGAATAGCAAGCGTCATGGCTTGCTCCAGGGTTCTAGGCTCTGGGTGGGCCACAAGTAGGTCCTTGAGACCCTCAGACAGACCGGTCAAAAATAAGTCTTTTAGGGCGGCATCGTTCCACCCGGATTCCGTACAATGTTGACGGAATTGGGAACAGTAGTCCTCCGCCATTTTACAACCCTGGCGCAGGGCCAGAAGTTTGGAGACTGCGTAGCCCGCCCGGTCGGGTTCGTCATAAATTTGACCCAGGGCGGAAAAAAAGGCGTCAAGGGATAGTCGGGCTGGAGAGCCTGCTGGTAGCGAGAAAGCCCAATTTTGGGGGTCCCCCCTCAGGCGGGTAATTACAATTCCCACTTTCTGATATTCAGTACCAGAGGAGTGGGGTCGGAGATCAAAGTAGAGCTTGCAGCTCTCTCTAAATGCAAAGAACTGACCTCTCTCTCCAGAGAAGCAGTCCGGCAGCGTGGCTCGGGGTTCTGACATAGTCCCGGGAGCGGAAGGGGGCTGCATGGGACCTGCAGCCGCCACTTGTTCCTGTAGCTGCATGCGGGCGGTTAGGTCCTGGACAAGGTTAGTAAGGACCTGGACCTGGTTCGCTAACGCAGCCACGGCCTCCATCGAGGGATTCAAAGTAGCCGGGCGGATGCACGAGTCTGACCTACCTTCGGCCAGTGTTACTGTCAGGACAGTGTCCGGGATATGGGGGTCCCTGATATATCCCGCAACCCCTGTCCCTGCCTACTTGCCCCCCTGGGCTAACCCCCAGGGCGACAACTGGGCGGCGGTCCCTACCCTCACTAGGGAAGCGGGACACGGGGAGACAAACAGACACTGAAGACAAACAACGGTAGAGCGGTCAGACAATCCGGGTCGGCAACAGGAGGGTACGCAGTACAGGGGGGTCAGGCAAAAACGTAGTCAAGGTCCAAAAGCAGAGGTCAAGAAAGCCGGGGTCACAAACAGGAGTCAAAAGAATACGCGGGTGCAGCTGGAAGACCAAACTAACACTGGCAAGGCCTGAGAGGAAAACACACCTATTTAAATGCTGTCAGCGCTCCCGCCCCAGAAGCTGATTGGGGCGGGGAGCCTGACAGCAGCAGGGCTAATCAGGGCGGTGCTGGGGGGACGCCCCCAGTCTCACTGCACAGACAGTTACCAGGGAAGCCAGCCTGGTAGTCAAGCGACTAGAAGCACCAGCTGCCTCCCTAGCAACCCGGCGGCGACCAGTCTTACAGCGGCCCGGGGAGATCACAAGAACCGGGGTACCTCTGCGCCGTGCTCCTGTACCCCGGGTGGCCGGACCGGTGGTGCGGGCACGGCGGCCCCGAGAGTTGCCGGTTCTGACAATGGCGCTACAGAGGTATTGTTCCATCTTCCTTATTTGGAATCTATAGTCTGACACTTCCTTTTCTGGGGAGGAAAACTTTCAGCAATCATGTCAATATTATTATACGCAGGGTTACAATAAGAGATAATACTTATATATAGATAACACAGATCCACCATTGAAATAGGCGTGGGTCATAGTTCATTTTCTCCCCCTCCCTGCACACTGACTTCTGTACAAATCACAGGGCATATCTACAATACTTTCTAGTTGTACACTAGTTGCTTAAATACCCACCAGAGTACATATAGAAAGATAGTTGTCAAAGAAGTAGTCAGGGGCGTAACTATCTCACCTAAGAAGAAAACAGCGTGCAGTGATATTACTGAATAAAGTTTGCAGGACAGTTAAATTTTCATTTCTTGAACTCTAGCTGAAAAAAGAACATATTTGGTTGAATTAAACTTTAGTAAATGTTCAATTTAAAAGGAATATTAAAGCGATGTTGCCAGTGAACCCTTTTGTTTGAATCTCATTTGGATTATATTCTATGGCCATACAAATTTAGGTAAATTATGGTAATGCTATTTACTTTGAGTTAGGATTGCAAATATTCAGAACATAATCTCCATGATAAACTATAACATTACTGAATAGCAGTACTCGGATGTATTATCAACCTGTTATTTAGATTCATTAATGAGATTTAAGTGAAACTATGAACACATATTTACAATTGTGATGATATTTAATTGAAACTTATATGTTCAAACACTTGTATAGGAATAATACTGTTCAAATGATTTCATGGTCACAGTCGGTACAAAGTAAGCAAGTTACTCATTTTAACTGTGCAAACTGGAGATGGTACAACGCCTCTGCAGCGCCACCTATTGGAAGGCAGTTTCCCTATAAGTAAATGTCTGACCTCTTAACAGGCATTGTAACGTGACTGGCAATATACAGTGAGCCAAAATCATTCTTCTCCAGAAAGAAAGGCTAAGCATGTGCAGTCAGGCTATTTCAGGCTTTTTGTACCTTGTCAGTGTACAGCAGGTTTCTAGCAGGCTGGTAGAGGCGCACAGACACTAATATTATTCATAAGCTTAAATATAAGAGTCTTAGGTCTGATTGCATTAGTTGTTGCCACATCTGCTCAGTTGGCTTTTCAGAGCAAATGTGAACAATGACCTGACTATACTGCTCTTCAGGAACTTATAGACCTTTATGTAGAGAAGGCGTGCTACTGAACTGCCCTGAAAGTAAATATATGTGATGCCCTTGTATTGAGCTTGATTTGCTTTGGGCATTTATATACCACATACATGTAAACAGGCAGTATGTATATTCTGATTCGTGTGCTGGTTGCCCCTTCTCTAAAAAGAGAGCAGGGAAGACACCGCCATGATTTCTGCACAAAGTAGGTAAAAGTCCCTACCTTTAATGCAGAAACTATGGAAGAGGTTGTTGAGATACTTATTTAAGTTAATCTGTCAACTGGAACAAGCTGTCCTAACTGCAGGCATCCTGTTATACAGCAGGAGGAGCTGAGCAGATTGTATATAGTTTTATGGGGAAAGATTCAGTATGCAGTTAGAGATGGGCGAGTATACTCGCTAAAGGCAATTGCTCGAGTGAGCATTGCCTTTAGCGAGTACCTGCCCGCTCGAGACTGCAGGTTCGGGTGCCGGCGGCGGGCAGGGAGCTGCGGGGGAGAGCGGGGAGGAACAGAGGGGAGATCTCTCTCTCCCTCTCTCCCCTCCGCTCCCTCCTGCTGTCAGCCGCTACTCACCGCTCCCCCGCGCCGGCACTCGAACCTTCAGTCTCAAGCGGGCAGGTACTCACTAAAGGCAATGCTCGCTTGAGCAATTGCCTTTAGCGAGTATACTCGCTCATCTCTATATACAGTCAAACCTCCAATTTCATTGTCTTCTAGTTTAGCCGGCTTTCAGTTTAACTGATTTTTCAAGCCAGAATTTCACCTCTAGTTTCATTGGCGGCTGCCGGCTCACGTGACCTTTCAGCTGTTGCTTCCCACGTGTTCTCCTGCTCACCGTCTCCTCCTCCTGATGCTGAAAAGCTACCCACCTTTCCCCAGCGTCGCTGTGGGCACTAGTAAAACAGTACTGTAGTGTAATGTAAGTGGCCATGTTTACCCAGATAACACAGTGATAACACTGAGGACAAATAACACAGTGATGCCACCTGCAGTTCTATGTAACTCCACAGCACAGTGATAATGCTAAGCAGGGGCGTAACTAAAGGCTCAGGGGCCCTGATGCAAAACATGAGCTGGGCCCCCCCCCCTCTATCTGTTTCTGTACCCGTACCCATACCTAAACCATGCTGCACAGAGACATAACTTGAAGCTTCTGGGCCCCAATGCAAAACCTGTAACAGGGCCCCCAACTATAATGCTTTATTCATAGCACTGGGCTCCCTATATGGAGAAGAGAGGCCTTATGGGCCCCCTATGACTCCTGGGCCCAGGTGCAACCGCATTCGCTGCACCCACACCCTCTATAATTATGCCCCTGACGCTAAGGACAGATAATGATGTCACCTGCAGTCCTATGTAACATCACAGAGAACACAGTGATAACGCTGAGGACAGATGATGACGTAGTTGTGACCTGCAGTCCTACGTAACAGCACAGAGAACACAGTGATAACGCTAAGGACAGATAACAATGCCACCTGCAGTCCTACGTAACAGCAGAGAGAACACTGATAACGCTAAGGACAGATAACGATGCCAGCTGCAGTCCTATGTAATAGCACAGAGAACACACTGATAACGCTGAAGACAAATGATATAGTAGATGTGACCTGCAGTCCTATGTAGCACCACAGATAACACACAATAGCATGTTCAATAACATGCTAAATGTTCATTTATTCTTTACAGTAGTATTTTATATTCATTTATTATTGTTATTATCTTTGGTATTAAAAAACATATTTATTCTCTATTAAATGGGGTTTGGTGGTTTTTGGAATGTCTAGAACAAATTAATCGGATTTACATTGATTCCTATGGAAATAATTGCCTCGAGTTTCATTGGTTTCAAGTTTGGCCAATTGCATTCAGACAAATTATCAACAAAACTAGAGGTTTGACTGTAATTCAAATCAAATCAATTTGTTGGGTTCAACCTTTACCTTCAAAGCAGCATAAATTCTTCTAGGTACACTTGCACACAGTTTTGGAGAAACTCGGCAGGGAGGTTGTTACAAACATTTGGAAGAACTAATCACAGATCTTCGATGGATGTAGGCTTGCTCAAATATTTCTAACACTTCACGTAATCCCAGACTGACCGATGATGTCATGAAGAATATCTTCAGCGTAAAGAAGAACAAGGAGTCCTGTAAGTGATGATACGGCCCCACGGAGCCCTGATCTCATCATCATCAAGTCTGTCTAGGATTACATGAAGAGAGAGACAGATTTGAGTAAGCCTGCATTCACTTTGGTTAGTTCTACAAGATGTTTGGAACAACCTCCCTGCTGAGTTCCTTCAAAACTGTGCACAAGTGTACCTAGAAGAACTAATGCAGTTTTGAAGGTAAAGGGCGGTCACTCCAAATATTGATTAGATTTAGATTTCTCCTTTGTTCAAATAAACTATTAACACTTCTATTTTTTAAAGCATTCCTCGGCTGGATTTACATGGGCAAGTTTCCATGAGAGTTTTGTGCATTGCGAGATGCAGAAAAATCACCTGTAAATAGTACCCATTGTTTTCAAAGGGTCTATTTATAGGTGCGTCTTTCCTCTCGGTGAGAAAGTAGAGCATGTCCCATTTTTCTGAGATTGCAGAAAACTCACCCATTATTTGCTGTGAGTGAGTTAAAAGAAACTGCATCGCACTCACATGTACCTGAGAGTTTCATGCGAGTGCAATGCGATTTTTCGATTTTCCCATTAGAAAAACCAGGCGATTTTCAGACGCATGGTAAACACATGGGTAATCTGCATGTTCAGCGATGCAATATGATTTTCTTACAAATCACATCACTTTTGTATTTTTCCAACTGTTATATCAATCTGAGTTTCTTGGAACAATATAGTTAGTTTGCTGCATTTTTGCCACACATGCCTAAAACATTTTCACAAATATATATATATATATATATATATATATATATATATATATATTCACACATTGAATTGAAGAATGTGAATGAGCAGGTCATGTGCATAAATTAAAGTTCCTAGTCCGCAATGCCAGATCTGTGATGTCACTTCCTGTACCAACCTGGAATTCATATATTACAGTTATGTCCCAGAACTTGGGTGCGCATGATCATATCCCAGCTGAGGGATAATGAATACAGTTGTATGACAATACAGGGATAATAAACACTACTAGTCTTAGAAATGGTTTTTATAAACTCTGATGTCACAATAACACACAGTGATGTCATAGCACAGGAATGATGAACATAAAGGTGGCACAGCTAATGGCTGAGGACCACAATAATGCGACAGTACATGGATATTAATTAAAGGGACAATGCACTCAGTTATATAACAGTAGACAGGTAAAGGACACAGTAATTTCACAGTAAAGTCAATAATGCAGCAATATCACTTGACGGATATTAAACAGTCTTGCCACAGTATAGGGATAGCGGAAAAAAAGGTTTGATACCGTGTTAGCCAGTAGAACAAAATGTGATTGTTCTTAGTGAGAGAAACCAAGTAATCTTGTAGATATGATACCTTTTAATGGCTAACAAAAATACATGATGCTGCAGCAAGCTTTTGGACCTCTCAGGATCCTTCCTCAGGCATAATGAAATTTTCATCATGCCTGAAAAGGACTCTGAGAAGTCTGAAAGCTCGCTATAACATGTTTTTTGTTGGCCATTAAAAGGTATCATATCTACAAGATTACTTGGTTTCTCTTACTGAGAACAATCACATAGTACAGGGATAATAAACAGTAATGCCACAGTAAGCCTGGGTGTGACTGCAACCTTTGTGCTGCCTATATCTAATCCTGGAGCAGATACAGTACTAAATTGGACAAATATTATTTCCAAGAAAGTTTTAGTATTTCACTATGGAAGCTTTAATTCATTAACAACTAGATTGTACAGTACCATGCCAAATTTCTGCTGGCAAAATGTATGTGACTCTTCCTCCTGGGTCATTTGCCTCATTAGTGCTAGATTCATCACTAATTGTATGCAAATAGCCTTTTATGGATTTTTCTAAGTGATGTTTGCTCATACACAATAACACTGACTATGGGGAATGCTAATTCTGCTTTACACTGTAGTAGGTCTTATTGATGAAGGGATACTCTACCAATGTTACTCTGCTCGTTTAAATAAAACTCATTAACTCACATTTATCAATGTTTTTGTGGCATTTTTTACTGATGTATTGTACTCCAAATGATATTATCTATAGATAGATTTTTAGATATAAATATTATTGAATTGGCTGGTATCACCATATATAATATCACAAAATGGCCAAACATTCAACTAGGATATATAATTTAGAAAAAAAGGTGATCAAGTCACCTACACCTCCAAAACCTCCCCTTTCCTGACTATAGACACATCAAAAGTTCTTATTGTTGCCCTGATCTATTCTCAGCTTGAACTATAGCACTATGCACTATGGTGTAGCCTGTCGGCCATCTTGTGATTCAGCCTAAAAAACTTCAATAGAAATGGGGGTCATGGGATGCATGATTTAAAGGTAGAATTTCATCAGAGCTTGATAGGTGCAGTCAATATTTCAATATCTGCCAATGTTTTCAAGTTATGGATGATATCATGTTGGATATTAACAAAGTGATGTTGAATTATGTGGTATGAAAGATACTAATCACATGTCTTTTCAGGTACCAGAAGATCCCATTAACAACCCGGGACAGAACCGAGAGCATCCTGATGGTCTGTATCAGGAGCTCATGTGTGGTGGTTGAGGATTTCAATTAATAACACCCAGGTAGGCAGCCAGTGAGAGCACGAACTGTCAGTAAACTGATTCAAAAGATCAAGGAAACTGGTAGTGTCCAGGACAACCCGAAAACTGCTTGTCCAAGCTGTTTTTCTGATCCACAGTTGTCGACAGCTGTGCTAACTGTTTTCACAAGTCCAGAGAAAAGCACCAGACTTCTGGCTTTGGAGAATGGTGTGAATCCGCCAACTGCAGTAAGAATCCTCAGGGCATACAAGTAGTGTCCATAATAACTACAGCTGCAATAAAGGTTGTGTCAAGATGACCCTGATAGATGCTCAGGATGATTTCAATTGTGTTCTGGATTGTTAGAGGCATCCTCTACTACCCTATAAATCAGCATAACTTTATTAATACTCAACATGACATCATCCATAACTCGAATATTGTTGCAGTTATTGAAAACATGACCAACTATATCAATTTCTGATGAAATTCTACCCTTAAGGCCTCCTTCCCACGAGCGTGACGGGCTCCGCAGCGTAATATTCCGCTGTGAAGCCCGTCACGGCGCCCCCCAGAGCCCCTATACTTACCTGCGGGAGATAGCGTGAAATCGCTTCCCCGCCCACCGCCCTCGCGTCACCAGCCGTGTCACGTGCACGGCCGGCCGTGTCACGTGACGCGGCCGGACCGCGTCATTTGGCGTCATATGATGCTCGGCGGTGGGCGGGAAAGCGTTTTTTCACGCTATCTCCCGCTGGTTACAGCGGGAGATAGCGTGAATGGACGGCTTCCATTGACTGCAATGGAAGCCGTCAGTGCGTACAGCCCGTCCTCACCCGCAGAAAATAGAGCATGCTGCGGGTGAGGACGGGAGAAATCGCGGTGCGTAATTCCGCGGTGGAATTACGCATCGTGAGCATTGTGCTATTAGGTTCAATAGAACCTAATAGCTGCGGGCAACGCAGCGGATTTTCGCCGCGAATTACGCGGCGGAAATCCGTTCGTGGGAAGGAGGCCTAAGTCATATATGGCATGACCCATTTTCCATTGTAGTTTCTTGGGCTGAATCCAAAATGGCTGCTATCAAGATAGCCAACAGACATCACCATAGTGGCAAAGGTTTTTCTCCATGTATCTAAGTGTTCTACTTGTATCTTTTTGTATCTCTTTCCATTCAGAAGATATTCTGGGTAGCCCTGACTTTTGTATCAGCTTGTAATAGGAAATTTGACACATCACTCACACCCATAAGGCTCCTCACAGTACTGTGCTGCCCTATATCGCCTATATTATTTCTGTGTACTACTCTATCTGTGCTCTCTGCTCTGCTAATGTCATAAACTAAGCTCCTCTTTAATGCAAACCCAATGTTAGCAACTATGGAACCTTAGTAAAAGGAACACCAAAGTGGTGTATGTTTTACTAATGTAAGTGAATGGTTGTGTTTGCTTCTATTTGGGATGTTGGAGTAATCAATTTAGGTGATACTCAACAGGTGTCATAGCCTTATCAATCAGGTATACCTAATTATTATTTCGATGCATTGGAGAAGAAAGCATGAAACAGTCAGGTGATGTTTCAAAGCTCTTCTGAAGCATTTACTTATTGCATAGTTCTATAGCAAGACTTCTAGCACTTGTCAGGAGGTCATCACAAAGTGCTTCATCCCCTTTACAACCAATCAAAATATAATAAGCATTTCATAGCAAATCATAATAAGTTTACATCTTGTGCGCATTCATGTATCCATATTGCGTATTCATGTATCTTATAGCTTGATTTCCTTCACAAAACGTTCTAAAACAATCCTTGAGAAGAGACTTTCAGTACATAAGCAATAGAAAGAATGGCAAAATATCTAGAAGCACATACACAATGACAGCTGCTTAGAAGAAGAATTAATTATTCTTAGAAATTGCATTTCTCTACTGCTGACCGTTGCAAGAATTATGTACCTTTTAAACATTATTATACTTAAATTACTCTCACAGGGGGTTCTGTCACAGTGCTGTTTTTGACAGATATGACAAAACTCCCTGACGGAATCCCTCAGTGTATTCAATAGTCTTAATAGGATATCTGTCAGTGAAGCTGGGCTGACAGCTTACTTTTACATGAGCTGATAGTCACCCAGGTGATCACACAAGAGAGCGATTAAGGGGCGACTGTCGTTCTTTGTAAAAATGAGATCGACAGGTCAAGTGAACGAGAATCGCTCACTTGTTAGAATTGCTTGGTATTTAGCTCACCTGAAAACCAAGCAACTGTTGGCCAGTTTAACCCTTTCAGGACCGTGAATGATTCAATTTTTGGTCAGTTATGTCCCTCACTTCTCAAAGGGTTAAACAGGCAGCTATTTCCCCTCTGTACCCATACCGAAATCGTGCTGCATACATGATCTAGCCCCTTGGTGTAATCTTTCCAAACATGATGCATTTTCTGCACTACATGAAAATTTGTTTGTGTCCCCGCTGGCCACTGTCACACACACATCACTTTTTACTGCTATTAGTATGGCGTCCCGAGCACTGTACTAACCACAGTACAGCACTCCCATTGATTTTAAATGGGTTACTCAAACTCGGTGTTCCTAACACCACGATTTTCAAGAGCTACCTGTTCTATTCTTGCATTTTAGTGTTTTTTTAACACACCTCCTTACCCATCACAATGATGGGGTGCAGTAAAAAAGTATTGTCAAACACTGTACCATATGTTCAAAAACTCCACTCGAAATTCCGGTAAAAATGCCACGATTATTGAACACAGGTGTGAGAGCGGCCTTAGGGTGTGTTCATGTTTTTGTTGTACTTTGGAACCACAATTAAGAAAAACATAAAACACCTACATGTGGTCTTTAAAGACCACATCCGTTATTAAGAAACTGCATGCACTATTAAAAACCACATGTTTTTTAATGTGTTTTTTAATTGCATGTAAAGTGTGAAATTATATACAGTAAATACAGGGAGATGTATAATTTAAATCAGTGATCGAGAGATAGAGACATAGATAAGAGATAGAAAGATAAATCGGAGATAGAGAGATATGCAATAGATAGATACACAAACATACCCCAGGCCCAGACCACTGTGTGATAGCAGCAGGAGGCAGGGGCAGCACGATGATGACATCATCACTGTGCTCAACTCCCTGCTGTTCTGTGTGGCTGCTTCCCTCCTCCTCCCCCTACTCTTCTCTGCTTTCTCTCAGACTGGCCCCACTGCCTGCCGTGGGATCAGTGCGGTGCTACAGACAGAGCAAGTAGCTGGTAATGCACTAAATGTGCATATGTATATGGCAGAGGGTGGCCTCTGCGACCCCTGATGGTATGCCTATGGTGACATCACATTGTGATGTTTTCTTGGCAGACCCTTTTTGTGGGGTGGTTTGCCATTGCCTTCTCCAGTCATCTTTTAGTCTCTAGCAAGCTGGGTTCTGATTTTACTGACATCGGAAGGATGGAAGGCTGAGTCAACCTTGAGCCGGCTACCTGAACCATGCGAGAATTGAACCTTCAGGTTGTGAGCGCTACACAGGGTTCATTAGCAGAAAAGAGATCAGGGCTAACTGAAGAATCTCCTAATAAGACTAGGTATCTTTACATGCACCAAAAAAATCGGCCAAAAAATCATTCAAACAAGCTATTTCAAGCGATAGTTGTCCCATGTAAACGCAGGACCCGACCAGCCAGATCTGATGCTGTATTTTTTTTAACTAGGTTGTCCTGCTTCCTAGAACTTTCCCCTAACAATATCATACCTGTACTCTACACAAACGTAGATATCAAGTCCAGTATTGTGTTATGACAAAGATCTGATATGTATCGACATTTCTCTGATGGCATGTTTGTATTTGCTGTATATTTATATTCTTCTCACCTGTCAAACATTGATTTTCAATCAACTGATAAAACATTATTTGAGAAATTGCTAGTTATGTAATTCCCTTTTAGAAATGAAAATATGGCTGCACACGGAAGCTTGCAGCTTTACCTGTTTCAGTATGCGCTGCAGACACATGAAGATCTGCACATATTTCAGCTTGTAATTGCTTATTTCTCTTAAATGTGTTGTGGAACACAATAAAATTAATGGAGCATTTTGCACCACCGTAGATTGGTATGAAGCATGTAAGGCTATGGATAATGAACCGTCAGTCGGTTTTGATTACACAAGCCATAGACTGTGCTACATGTGAAGAACAGTAAGTTCTATCATATTTTTATGGCAAGGCAAGTCTTTCAGCTGGAATAAAAGTTATTTTGTTAGTGCAAGATGATGCATGCTGACTCCTTTGTACTCTCGCCTTATGTGGAAGTGTTTTTGTGTTTGGTAATAGCATAGTTGGGCTCCCTGTTATTGTAAGGTAATTCAATGATGTCATTAACGATCTGCTACTGCAGGAGAATGGTACAATAACCCTCCTGGAATTAGAAACATTTTACACACAAATTGCTATGTTCGCACTGCAGTTGCTCTGATGGCATCCCATAAACCATATGGCTTAGTTTGGTGTTTGCAAACTTGTTTCTCTGAGCTTCCTTAACAATCCTTACCGTAACCTTCACCTTGTTTTTGCAGGTATTGGGGAAAATTCACACATGGAAGATTTCCATTGAAGAAAATTTCTGCAGCAGAAATCTGTCCCATATTTCTTAATGGGGTTTTCAAAAAATCTAATGTACATGCTACAGATACAATCCCATTTAGATATACAGTACTGTGCAAACGTTTCAGGCAGGTGTTGAAAAAATGCTGCAAAGTAAGAATTAAAAAAAAAAAAATAGAGGGCTTCAAATTTATTCTGCGTCAGTTCAACAACCCCAAACATCCAGCCAATGTCATGAAGAACTATCTTCAGCATAACGAAGAGAAAAGAGTCCTGGAATGATATGGCCCCCATAGCCCCCTGATCTCATCATCATCCAGAGATTACAGGAAGACTACATGCACAGATCATCCATGGTTAGTTCTCCAATAACTCGTTGAAGAGTTCCTTTAAAAACAGTGTGCAAGTATACCTATAAGAATTGATGCTGTTGTAAAGGTAAAGGTTGGTGTCACAAAAATTGATTTGATTAAGATTTCTCTTTCATTTATTCATTTTGCATTTTGTTATTTGACAAGAATAAACTATTAATACCTCGATTGCAGCATTTTTCTACACCTGCCTTACATTTCTACATAGTAGTATATTAAACGGATTGACCTCAGATTTCCATGTTAACCAAGTATTAGTGTACAGGAGTGGATTGGCCCTGGAAAAAAAATTACAACATGGCCCGACATTGTATAGGGGCCAAAACTGGCAGCACATGGGGTAAGAACAAGTAGAAAAGGGTAAGTAAACTGTCAGCCATATGCAGGTTGGTGATAGGAGGGAAGAAGCCTATGCAGCGTGCATAGCTTGTCGAAGCACAGAACATGTTAGAACTGGAGGTATAGATTGTGCTACCTATGTTTTAACCTGTTAAGCCTCCATGACATAAATGATCCTTGACTGGCTTGTCTTAAGTCTCTATTGTGGATATTTATCTCATGGGTCCTGCGCCCCTATGACCACGGTGAGAGCCCTGTGTTGACTTACAGCTGACCTCTCACTGTAATCGTCAGGACCACAGAAAACTCTGATCCCTGTCAGTTAACTCCCTATATGCTGCAAGTAATAGCAACCATGGCAACTAGATGGTTATACAGAGGGAAGAAGATACATCTGACCTCCCTTGTCTTCCCCCAAAAATGCACTTGCAGGATGCCAATGGGTTACCATGACAGCCAGAAGCCTAAAAAAATCCTTCAGACATGTAATTGCTGTATGACTGTAAAACTGGGTTCACACGGGGCGGAATTGCTGCAGAAATTACATGCGGAAAGTACACACCACAATTCCGCCTGAGGCTACTAATCCTGGGTTAGCCGGCAAAGTGGACGAGATTCAGCAAAAATCTCGTCCACATGCTGCAGTCAATCCGTTGTGGCCAAGCCGCATGAAAACTGACATGCGTCGCGGGATTCAATTCCGCAGCATCTCAATTCTTTTGTCATTTCTGCAGTGGCCTCTCTTCTCTCTATGGGGAGAGGAAGCTTCAGCATAATGCTGATGGCGAAAGTGCTCCAAAACCCGTGGCTAAAGACCGTGAGCTTTGAAGCTGCGCTTTTTCAGGGGAAATCTCATGGTTTTTCGGTGCAGCCATTCCGTCCCGTGTGACCCCAGCCTTAGGCTGCCTGCACACAAGTGGATTTGCATTACAGAATCTGGAGCGGGCATCTACCTCTGGATTCTGCAGCAAATACTACCCATAGCATGCTATAGCAAAATGCGATTTAAAAAAAAAAAAAATGTACTGCTCATGTATGACGGCTTGCCGAGCGGACCATCCGCAGTACAGGTAAAGAGACTTCTGCACAGACGCGAGCTGGGCACAGGGTTGGACTCTGCTGTGGGACTCCGCATGTGGAATCCAATCTGTCCAATCTGTCCATCTGTCCATGTGTAGGCAGCCTAAGGCTAAACCTTCAGCACCACCTAATAGATTGCTTTGCAGTTTTAGATGCACATGGAATAAATCTTTGCTATATTGAGTATACCAATGCACTATAAAATGATCAAATTACAAAATAAATGTTAATAAAGTTTATTAGAAATGTACACTTTTTACAAAATAAAACCAAAAATGTTTTTTTTTTAATTCTGTAAACGTGGACCCCGACACCCAATATCACTTCAATTATCATGAGCCCTATAATCACCTTAGTACTGTCACTGAACAAAACCCATTATACCAACACCAGCATTAACAATAATAACACTATATAAGGACCAAATAATACCCCCATACCATGACCACATATCATCAATGCCGAAACTTCTCTAAAGACTCTCATCAGCATCCAGAAGTGTGTCCCCAGCAACCACTGAAGAAGAGGTCCGATGACGCTGAAACATTTATATATCCTGCTTTTATAAATAGAGAAGTTTAGGAAAATATACCTCATGTAATTATCTATGTCTGAAGGTCGCAGCTTATACCCTATTTTTTAAAACTTTCTGGTATTTGTGGTCTAACCATCTGTCCAGTCAGGTGTTATGTTACTTGGGGTTGGCTGCACCTGCCTTATATAGTTAATTTCTTCCCTTCATTCAAAGACTTCAATCCATTAATCTCCCCCAAAAATAAGAGGACACAGTCCCCAATTTCTTTTTCTAGCTTTTTCGCTTGGGTTACTCCACCATTCTTTTTCTATTCTGTTTACTACTCATGCCATAGACTGAAATGGCAGTTACACTCACCCAAGCATTATCACTTCAATCAAGTTATATGATTGGTGTGGATCCTGAGTGACAAACATTCGCAAATCAACTATTGATGACCTATACTGAGGATATGTCAGCAATAGTACAGTCCAAGAAAAACCCTTTTAGTAAAAATGCCCCTCATGGCCTAAATTTAGTAATAATGCCCCTCAGTCTATATTAATTAATAATGCCCCAAATTCCTATATTAATTAATAATGCTCCTCATGCCTAATACCCCTCATGCTTATATTAACTAAAAATGCCCATGAGCCCCTCATACCTATTGTACAGATATACTCACTTCACCTGTGTCACTCCTGCTCTAAGCCTCTGTAGTCCAAGGTCTTCCTGGTAGAGTGATCACGTGATTGCCCGTCCTGATCACACGATCACTCTGCCAGGAAGTCCTCGGGTGAGCAGTGCCTGCTGCACACAGGTGAGTATATCTGTTATTTGTTTTATTTACTTCCAAAATTAACTAAAAAAAAGTAGGCTCCTGCCTCAGCCCCAGGACCCAACCGGCCCACTTGGATTTCTCCTGGTGGGTTCAAGGGGTTTTGATTCCATTGAACTTTGACGCCAAAATCAAAACTCCCAGAGTGTGTTTTGTTTTATTTTATACTCCTTATGTTTAATGCTTGAAAACCAGATTTGTACATTCCAAACACCTGTACACAGGATGCATACATATTCCCTAATTTACAGTCTAAGAATATAATTAGATAGCTGTGAAATAGTTGAATAGTTTGATGGATAAGCTACCAGTAATTAATAAGACTTTTCTGACATGAATACATCTGCTTTTTCTTATGTATATTAATATCTTCTGCAAGAGAACACTCAAATTATACCTATAATTATAATCTTTTTTTTAAGAGATGAGGGGAATATAGCTGTAGTTTCTTTGTATGCCTGATATAGGCACCACAGCCAAGGGATATTATAGCCAAAATATGCAAATTGAAAACATCTAATATGCATCTGTAAGGGACTGAGACTGCTCCCCATTATTTACAGTAGTATCCAGTAGTCAGTATTGTTTATGACATACAGTATATTTCTATTATGGTATGCTGTTACAATACAGCTAGGGCAATTGTACAAATTATACACTATCGGGGTAGTGAGTCTAACTCCCCAAATAATACTTTGTTTGTCTACATTTCACCTGTGTGCTCCTTTATTCCATGGTGGTCTGCCCCATATAATGATGAGGACGACTATTGTGTAACTAAGTTGGGAAACGCTACCGGCCCTTTAAGAAGAGGGTATTATTGCAAGTTAAATGAACACAATTTAGGGGTGTTCCTAGATGACAAGTTGTCCTTGTGTTGCCTGGTGGGTCTCTTTGGTTATGCCTTCTTATGTAGTATATAGGTTGCTAAGAAGTTACTACAAGTAGATTTTATTATTTAGTAAGGCCTCCCTCACACAACGTTTTTTAATGCTGTGTTTACTGCGGTTTCAGCAGTGTTGGCATATATTCTGCCAGCCTTTTGGCTGTGTTTTCATTAAATGGCTGTGATTGGTTCATTGAGTGCTGGCTCTGATTGGCTGAGCGTGGGGCTCGAGAGCCAAACTGAGCAATCTCTTGCTAGAGGCGGGGTTTTCAACCCTGTTACCACCAAGAGATAGTCTGCCGGAAGCTGAGAACTACACCGAAGCCTGCAGGAGCGCCGGAGACCAGTGGCAGGGACCCAGATGGCGCCTGCTACGGGAGTATTTCTTTCTTTCTTTTCACGTAGTGTAGCTAGGGCATTTAACGCTGTCAAAAACACATCACCAAGTTGTGTCGCGTTTTCAACAGTGCCGAAAACTCTGCCCATTCATTTTAATGGGTGACGCATGGCGTTTAAAAATGCTGAAATGCCCAAAAATAGAACATGCAACCGCTCAAAAATCGCGGCGCTGAAAGCGCCACAATCAAGCGTATGTCTGTGCCTGTGTGAGCGGTCCCATTAAAAACCATAGGAGTGTTGTACCACGATTAGCACGTGCTTAAAGCGCCGCACTAATGGTGGTAAAAAGCACCTATGTGACGGGGGCCTAATATGTATTGTTTAAATATGCATGTCCAGTACATGTTTATATACTCATTGTCAAAAAATCAAATACCTAGAAGGCGTAGTCAGAATCAAATGAAGTAAGTGATTATAATATCAGAGCATAAGAATAATTTATTGTGGAAAACTGAATACTTGGAGGGAGGCTCTAGTACTCTTTTGGGCTGCCTCTAGCTTGGATACTAGATATGATATGGGTGGGAATGAAGGTATCTAGATTCTGTATGGTATCCTGTGGCATATCAGTCCGCATTAGTCTCTAGATCATGGAAACTCATAGGTTAGAATCATAGAATGGTAGAGTTGGAAGGGACCTCCAGGGTCATCGGGTCCAACCCCCTGCTTTTGAACACTTCCATTGAAGGAGAACTCACCACCTCCCGTGGTAACCTGTTCCACTCATTGATCACCCTCACTATCAGAAAGTGTTTTTAAATATCTAAGTTGTGTCTCCTCCCTTTCACTTTCATCCCATTGCTTCTAGTCTTTCCTTGTACAAATAAGAATAGGACTCATCCCTCTGCACTGTGACGGCCCTTCAGATATTTGTAGACCGCTATTAAGTCTCCTCTCAGCCTTCTTTTTTGCAAGCTAAGCATTCCCAGATCCTTTAACCGTTTCTCATAGGACATGATTTTAACTCTTCTCTGAACTTGCTCCAGTTTGTCTGTGTCTTTTTTAAAGTGGAGTGCCCAGAACTGGACGAAGTATTCCAGATAAAGTCTGAGTAAGGAAGAGTAGAGGGGGATAATGTTGTCAAAGTTGGTATCCCAGATGTTCCCATACATGTTCTATTACAAATATATCTGGCGACCAGGCAGCCACAGAAGTGTGGCAATCATACATCAAGTGTTGTTGTTGACAGTGGTACATGTGGTTAGGAATGATTGGCAGCCACAGCATGGAGTACAGGTTGTAGGCACACTGGAAGTGCTTGGGTCAGAGTTGCCTGTTGGTTGAGTTAGCTGTTGCCTAGTTGAGGTGACAACAATCAGGTCAGTGTAACTTCCCTCAGCTGAGATCCTAAGATGAATTATGTCAAAGAAAAGGCCTGTCAAGGTATGGCAGAAGGGCTAACGGATTGTTGTAACTGGACTGGCCAGGTGGTAAACCAGTAGTGGGTGGTTGCTAGAACAGTGAAGATAAAGGTCCTTTTACACGGGACGAATGTCAGGCAAACGATGCCCGACACTCGTCCCTGTGTTTCCTCGCTCCCACGCTCCTGCACGGAAGCTAGCAGAGCTGTCTCGCTCAAGGAGCGGCCAGCAGGGTGGACAGTGCAGGAGATTTCTCTCCTCTCGCTCCCCCGCCCCTCTCCATTGAGATAACATAGCGGCCATTCACTAATGAACAGCCACTGTTTAAACTGAACGATGAGCTCATCGCTGATCTTTTATGCTGCATAAACGATTTTTGAGGATGCTTGAAATATAAGCCTTACTCCAAAATTAAGCCCTGCTTACAGTTAATTAAGAAAGTCAATTTAAATTATGTCCAGGCAGCTATACATGTAAAAAAGGTAAAGGGGTTGTCTCGCGCCAAAACGTTTTTTTTTTTTTCCATAGGCCCCCCGTTCGGCGCAGGACAACCCCAAAGGATGTGTTAAAAAAAAAAAAAAATTATTACTTACCCGAATCCCCGCTCTGCGACGTCTTCCTTCTTCCTTCTTATTCCTTCACCAAGATGGCCGCCGGGATCTTCACCCATGATGCACCGCGGGTCTTCTCCCATGGTGCACCGTGGGCTCTGTGCGGTCCATTGCCGATTCCAGCCTCCTGATTGGCTGGAATCGGCACACGTGACGGGGCGGAGCTACGAGGACCAGCTCTCCGGCACGAGCGGCCCCATTCACCAGGAAGAAGACCGCTCAGCGCAAGCGCGTCTAAAAAAGCAAGAAGACATCAGAATTAGACGGATCCATGGCGACGGGGACGCTAGCAACGGAGCAGGTAAGTGAATAACTTCTGTATGGCTCATATTTAATGCACGATGTACATTACAAAGTGCATTAATATGGCCATACAGAAGTGTATAACCCCACTTGCTATCGCGAGACAACCCCTTTAAATCTTTTTGAGCAAAAATTAATACAAGACAGTGTCTTATTTTCAGGGAAATAGAGTAGGACAGCTTCCACCCCAAACACATTAAAGTTCATGATCTACAGCCAGGCCATATATCACTGAATCTGTTCCAGACCAGCAGATTGGGATGAACATTTCAACCAACTTAAAAAGGGCATTTTTAAATCTACCATCCCACTACAATTTATTATCACAACACCAGAGTCACCAGGATACCCAGACGTCAACTGCTCCAATACAATAAAAAAGAACAGAACCCCCTCTGGTGATTGAAAAATGCAAGGAAACTACATTATACCCTACACAAGGATGACTGCCTGAAAATGGCATCTCTAAACCCTTCCCTGCTATGTTACAGAGAAGCTAAAATTTGAGATATTTTATAATCATGAGTTCACTGCCCTCAGACCCACAAAATGTAATGAGCTGCAATGCCTGCTCACATATGGTGACCACAGAAAGCATACGGCTTCCCAACACCCAGCAGGATTATAACATTTCACATGCCCTACATCTAGTATTGTGTACCTCTAGTGTGCATTAAATTTCCTACTGGCATGGGAAGGGCAGGGGGGTGTTATGTTGGACAAACAGGACAAAATCTTAAAGTAAGAATGAGGTTTAATTGTCACACAGCTAAAGGCAAAGAAACTCATTTACCAGTGGCTGGATATTTTTGTAGCCAAGGACACAATGTGCAACATATGAGAGTTGTTATATTAAAAGGTAGTTTCAAATCCCAAAGAGACAGGAGGGTGTGGGAATGCAAATTTATAAAAGATCTTAGATACTTTGAACACATGTACGTGAATGATTTCTGGCAAGTTACAACATCTGAGAAATCCGGTTCAGAGATACTGGGGCACCAGGTCTGTGAACCTATATCAACTTAGAGATAATAAAACTCTCACACTCTTATTTGTAAACTAATTAGGAATATATATTTTCAAGCTCATTTAGTTGTTCTTTTTTATTTTACTTTATTATTGTTTCTGCTCTTTTGTGTATATATGTGTGCTTTTTCAGATTTCTTGTTGAATCATGCCTGATGAAGACACCGAAGTAGTCTTGAAAGCTTGCTGTAACTTTATTTCTTTTTATTAAAAGCTATTAAAAGGTATCATATCTAGAGGATTATTTCATTTCTCTTACTGAGAGCAATAACATTGTGTTCGACTAGCTACCGTTGTCCCAAATGTTTTATTTTTTGACAAAGAATGCTGTGTTCAGATTTTAGCTGTAGGTCAATAGGTCCTTAATGAAACACACTGCATAGGCTTCTCCACAGGGAATAAAAAAACATTTTTTACAAGGTCAGAAAAACGGCTCCAAAAAGTATCTGTAAAGGAAGCCTAAGAAACCATGTACATAAAAATGTTATTTTTCTAAATTCAGCAGATTCTACTGATTCCTTTAATCTGCATACATTGCTTTTTTCTAGAGTCTACATCAATGTAAGAACTTTATAAGTTTCCTTTCTCTTTCTATAATGTTCTAATTAATTATTAACACATTTTAAATATACATGTCACACTATTTTAAATGAGACTCATTGAAACTTCTCCAGGCTACAACCATTTCAAGAGTGGTTTGTAGATTTTATTTTATAGCTTAGTCTTTTCAAGTAACACCTTGCTACTACTAGCGGTATCTTAAGGCTGGGGCTACACAGTGAAATTTGGCTGTGCATGAATCACAATAGAATTGCATCACAACTGCAAATCCAGGGTGAGACCATACAGTGCGGCTGGTAGCAGATTGGCAAACCACTCCAATATGCCATGGTGAATAACTACACAATTTACCAGCAAAATTGGGTAACCATTGGCCAACACAGATGGGTGAGAGTGTGTGGTCTCATCTTCAGTGTTTACTTTCTCTGCTGCTCTGTGCTTTTTACATGATAGATGCGGCTGAGCACCACATGCCCATTAGCACTACCCAATTTAATGAATATGGCAAACACCATTAAAATTTGTCATAGGCCTCACTTCATTGTCCGTGATTGCATTCGGTTGCTAAATCTAGCTGTTTCTCGCCTCTCAGAGAGCTTGATATTTGAACATTTTATTCCTGCTGTTTCTGTCTGGAGATTGCCTTATTGTTAGCAATCATCAGATCTGGTATAACGTGATTTCATGATTTCACACATAGTGTTTTTAGGAGAAAAGTTACCTTTTAGTAGCTTTTTTTTATTTTTTGCTGATTTTTAGGCAATGTAAAACATTAAATCATTAAAGATTGAGCACTTTAAATATACGATGTGTGGTCCTGGGCTTTAATCCGGTGCCATAGTAAAAATAGCAGGTTGGGTTCTCGGCTGTCAGAGACAGCTGAGGACCTGAAGGAGAAGACAAACACAGTTTATAACCATTTCTGCCTTTGGTTTTACAGGCAACATAGCACTCAGTGAGTGCAGTGCAGAAAATGCAGATGGAAGCAATGAAATTTCCTGTATAGAACCCTGTGATCATGTGATCGCCGGTGACACCTGGCTTGTCAGAGCTGCAGCGTCTTAGCAGCCCCCAGACCAGCTGCCACAGTGTCTAATGAATATTTTCCCCTGTAACTGGGACGCCTATGGATGCCTCAGTTACAGTGGAAAACTGTGAAATTTGAAAAAAAAAAAGTGTAAAGCTCACTTTACATTACATCATGGGGAACATGGATGTAAAAAAAGCAATAAAATAAATAAAAAATATAACAGAATAAAATAAAAATGTATATTAAAAAAAGAAAGCAACTCATCACCCATATCAACCTAAACCATATAAGACCTGTATTCCGACAATACACAAATTATAAATCAAAACATCTGGGGTCGGGGAATTTATTGTGTGCAGTAATTTTAAAGTCAATTTAGCTAGTGGCAAATTGTTGTTGTTTGCAACAAATGTACCACAGGTGGTATTTCGGTGCAAATTGAGCCAGCATTTTGGCAAATTTAACTTAGTAAGCAGCACCATGTGTGTGTTGTTTTTTTTTTTTCCTTTTCACTTGTTGTTCCTTTTTTAGATCAGTGGTGTTTTTTGGCAATCATGGTAAACAAAATACCACAAAAAAGTGTGTGAAAAGGAAGCCAATCCCATGTCTACACATGGCAAATATGCAATTAATTCTCTGCAATTGAAGCATATTACAGCATGAGATTTTGCAAAATTGAATTTACAGTCTGCTCGAAAAAAAAATCTGCAGTATAAATTGACCTGCAGTGCGGATTTTTAATCCACAGCATATCCATTTTTGCTGTGAATTTTCAATGTAGACAGCACCTCTAAATAGAGATTTTGGTGTGGATTTTGATGTGGATCCACATGAAAATCCGTCACGCAAGCTTACAGAAGTTTTTCAGTAGTTTAAAAACAAATAAAAAAAGAATGTTCTAGAATTTTAAAAAAAATTGAATACATGAACTTTTTTGCAATTTGTTTTAACACCCTATTCTTTACATTTTTCTTTTAAAAACCACTCTTCTGCTATGCAGCTGGATGAAGACGGGGCTGCGAAATCCCATGACATCAGATACAGACAGCAACGTTTCGACCGGATGGTCTTTGTCCGATTGAAAAGTTGCTGTCTGTATCTGATGTCATGGGAGAATAAAGGTTGAGTTTTACTTTTGTAAACCTGGATGCTGCCGCTTTATTTTATTTTTGGATTCTACCTGTGGAACATGTTCAGCTTCCTGGCGGCTGGTGCATATTGAAGGTCCGGTCACTTATGCGGTGAGGAGCAGTGCTGCTGGTGATCTATTATATTCTGTCTGGGGCTGAGAAATCCGTTTTCACCTAGCTACATAACAAGCATAATAGTAGGGGGCTGTATCCAGCTGTGTCTGCACCTGTTCTCTACAGTGTTCTCTTGCTTATAAACAGTGTATGAAGAAGACTATCTATACACTTTATTTTCTCTAACGCTGTGCCCCCTGTGTCCCACCATTCCCGTGCGCTTTACTGTCCTCCCCGCTCATATGCCACCAATAGAGAAAAAAGTGAGATCTGTAACTTGTTTGTTCCAGTCAAGGTTCCCACTTATTTAGCTGTATTCTATTATATTGGTCGTTTACTTTCCATCCTTGTAACAAGAAATAAAATGAAGATGGGTCTAAATTAACACAGCCTAGTCCTAGTGCGCACCATCTGTTTGACTGTTCTATTTTTAAGTGTACCCTGAAATTAGAAAAGCTAAAAGAATTAAGTAATTTACAGGCAATAGCTCAAACACTTCCTTAGCAAAATGCAAATACTAATGACTTTAGCTCTTGTGTTAATGCTGTTACGATATACAGTGCTATTGCTATGTGCACACACTGCTTTGAATCTTCAGGTATACTGTAATTAGATTTCATTTTGAAAGAGGATAATAACGTAGATAATCTATAATAGATTACAACTGAGAAAACCAGGTTTTGAGGATTGTTTTACTGTATCTCTGTTTATTCCTATATGGGTAGGTAGTAGTTCATCATTGCAGAAATGCACTACATATCTCAGCAAGCACTGCACTGTTTGGCATTGGGAGCTTGTACAGGAAATTTAATTTAAGTGTCAAACTAATCTCATTCATTTATTTGACTATGTCACAAACGTGGAGAATGAAGGTGGTGAAGTGGACATCGCCTATCTGGATTTCAGCAAAGGTTGATACAGTCCCACATACAAGCTCATAGATAAGTTATTGAACATTGAACTTAATCTTCTGATAGTCCAGTGGATTTTCAGTTGATTAAAAGATAGATATTAGATTGTTGTCAATGGTGTATATTCTGTACCCTTTTCAAGTGGTAACAACAAGGGTCTGTCCTGGGTCCTGTTCTTTTTAATAAGTCTGTAGGCAACAGAGGAGAAGGCTCAGTAGTTAAAGTTTGTCTGGCGAAGATACAAAAGTGTGTAAAAGGTTTGATATTCCTTTTGGTGTCTGTAAGATGGAAAAGTATTTATCTTAACTGCATAAATGGTAAAAACATCGGAAAATTGCAGTTTAATTTTTCCAAATGTAAAATAATGCACTTGGGGAGAAGAAATCTTTGGATTGAGTAGCATATTAGTTGTTCTGTGTTATCAAGGACTTCAGAAAATAAGGATCTTTATGAATTCTGATTTCTGATTCTAGTTCAAAATGAGTTGACAATGCAATCAGGCAGCAAAGAAAGCAAGTAGGATACTTAGCTGCATAGTTAGAGGTATAACCAGTAGAAAGAGGGAGATTGTGATTCCACTGTAAAGAACTCTGGTAAGATCACATCTGAAATATTGTGTTCCGTTTTGGAGACCTCATCTACAAAAAAGCACTGATAAAATAAAAAATGGTGGAAGTCTGTAAACACAAAACATATTAAGAGTGACTTACAGAACTTAATTTTTATAGCCTAGAGGAAAGAAGGGAGAGGAGCATGTGATCGAAATCTATACAATGTTATTAATAAAATAATCCAAGCATTACAGGCTAATCACTGTGACAGTAGGGTTCTTTTTGAACTTAATTACTTACACTGGGAAGAGCCCACTAACTAATTTTAAAGGGGTTGTCCCGAGGCAGCAAGTGGGTCTATACACTTCTGTATGGCCATAATAATGCACTTTGTAATATACATTGTGCATTAATTATGAGCCATACAGAAGTTATCAAAAGTTTTTTACTTACCTGCTCCGTTGCTAGCGTCCTCGTCTCCATGGTGCCGACTAATTTTTGGCCTCCGATGGCCAAATTAGCCGCGCTTGCGCAGTCCGGGTCTTCAGCAGTCTTCTATGGAGCCGCTCGTGCCAGAGAGCGGCTCCGTGTAGCTCCGCCCCGTCACGTGCCGATTCCAGCCAATCAGGAGGCTGGAATCGGCAGTGGACCGCACAGAAGAGCTGCGGTCCACGAAGGCAGAGGATCCCGGCGGCCATCTTCAGCAGGTGAGTATGAAGACGCCGGACCGCCGGGATTCAGGTAAGCGCTGTGCGGGTGGTTTTTTTAACCCCTGCATCGGGGTTGTCTCGCGCCGAACGGGGGGGGGGGTTTAAAAAAAAAAAAAACCGTTTCGGCGCGGGACATCTCCTTTAAACATAAAATATAACTTTTATTCACTCTGTTAAAAATTGAGCTCATTGACAAACATACATGGATGTATGTTTGTCAGTGAGCTCAATTTTTAACAGAGTGAATAAAAGTTATATTTTATGTTTAAAATTAGTTAGTGGGCTTTTCCCAATGAAAGCATTACAGGCTACAGTTAAACTTATGTAAAAAATCTGCATGCTCGGACCATATGCTGTACAATAATGTATAATCTATCCTTCGTAATTAATACTGATGTCCATAGCCATAATTACACCTGTATGTTATGTTATTGAAAATACCAGTAAAAATTATTGGAAAGAAATCTTTAAATACGATGAAGAAGTATCAAGTTTTTTTTGTGTTTTTTTTTTTTTTTGGGAGGGGGGGGGGTGAAATCCTTCACAGTGTCAATCTAACCAGTTCCAGTTCTGTAGCTCATTCCCTCCAGACTGTGTTCTTAACACATTTTTTTTCCGGCCATTAGGTCACATGACCAGCACTTTGACAACTCTCTGTGACCTGCAGTTAAGGGGGTAGATTTATGTCTTAAAGAAAAACTGCCTATCTTGCCCATAGTAACCAATAATAGTACAGTGTTAATTTTATATTCTGCTCTGCTCTTTACTGCTGAACAGCCACTCACACTTCTACCCTATCCATGACGAAGCTGGGTGCTTTGTATTATACTTGCACATAGATAAGGCTTCTATAGAGTGCCAGTCACACAGACACGTGTAGTGCACCATACTGTGTTAAAGCCTTTTGATCATACCCATACTATTAGATCAGGGGTCTGTCCCGCAACTTCCAAATGTACATAAAGTACTGACCCCCAGGCTAACCAAATCTCAAGACCAGTTTGCATCCTGAAAAAATAATAAATATGAGGTATTCGTTCATATTTTGGCCAAAATACCCAATAATATTAAAATGTTATTCCATGACCAAAAAGATAAAGAAGCACCTTTTTTTTTTACTTTGAGGAATTGATCATAGTATCATTGATATCTGCTGTGAAGAATCCAGTTCTGTAGTTTGTCTCCTCCTCGCTGTGTATTCTGCACTTTACTTCTGTTCCCCAAGATCACAAGATCAGCACTCTGACAACACTCTGTGTCCTGCAGTTAATGGGGCAGCTTTATGTCAACTGCCGTAAAGAAAAACTGTCTTTCTTGCTCATAGTAACCATTCACAGAGCAGCTTTCTTTTTCAAGAGCAGAATACAAAATTAACACTTTTCTGTGATTGATTGCAATGAGCAAGAAAGACCTTTTTCTTTATGGCAATTGACATAAAACTTACCCATTACCTGCAGGACAAAGAGCATTGTCAGAGTGCTAGTCATGTGACTTGGAGGCCAGAAGAAGTGCAGAATACACAGCAAAGAAGGGATGAGCTACAGAATGTGATTCTTCACATCAGAGGTCAATGATTTTGTGATAGATAAAAACTATAGCAAAAACTCATTTTTCCATCCCTCTCACCAGATTGCCTGTTACACTCTGGAGGTCTTCTTTGTATATTGCAGTCACTTCTATGTAGTGCTAGCTTCAATCTGATGTTCATTAGGCGCAATTTTTAAGTTGAGATTTTTGCTTCCACTTTCACATAAATCCCATTATGCATCATCAGAGCATTAGCTAGAAGCTATACCATTTCTGCCTGCTGGCTGGAGAGTGCAATTGTAATTGCCTTCCATTTTATTCTAAATAAGCTACAGACCACCATAAGTATACTGTCAGGAGGATGATCCGGGATCTCCTTCATTATAACTGTGTGACTGGAGCCTCTAATCATCATTAATAACTGTGCCAAAAGAGTCTGTGTCCTTCTCTAAGCAGTATTTGTGGTAGGGTCCATGTAATAGCATCACACAAACTGAAAAACTGTCTAGAAACTAAACACACAAACAAAGTAAATCTGAGCTGGTTACAATTGAGATCACATGACCATCAAAGGAGAAAGAAGCCAGGAGATTCAGATAGAAAGGAGTAAGTACCAAAAGTTGCACTAGCCAACTTATATTGAAGGGATAGCTACATAATGAATGACATTAAGTGGCCCTTTAAGTACCTTCAGAAAACAAGAGCTCAACGATACTTGCAGAGTTTGCTGTTGTAACCATGAGTGAACAATACCTACCTCTGTATAAAACTGTAGATTAGGCATCCTAGACCTATGCTGTATTCTATGTTATACTATGAATATCTAACTAATCTGAACCATATTAGTACATCTTAAATGTATTTCCTTTCTGCATACTGAATGTTTAATTATGTATGTATCTATTTTACACATTTATATAGTGCATACGTATTCCGCAGCGCTGTACATCATTTGATGTCCCCATTGGGGCTCACAGTCTGTTTTAACATTCATGTGTTTTACTGTATATCCATTGGGCACTCGATAAGTAATATATTTTCTCACCAAAGACTTCAGATATTTTAGATCATGAATTATTCTATGTGTATTCAAAACTGAGCATAAAACTATCAAAGTGCCTTATGTATAAATATGCAAACATATCTGGAATAAACACTGTGTGCCTCCCAGAAGGAATTAATTTTAAAGGCAATGTAAGAGGTATTATAACTACATTTAATTTCTCTGCATTGTACTCTTTCCACAACTGACCTATTTTTGACATGGATGGATCACTCAGTTTTCTCTCTTAAAAGGGTTCTGTCATTAAAAAATAAATAAATTAATACTTACCTATTCCTCCCCAGACAGTCTTCTTACCTCATCTTCTCTCTGCCGATCTTCTCCTGGCTCCTCCTGTTCCCTGGGTCACCTCGCTGCAATCCGGCCGGATCTTCTTCTTCCAGTGACGAAGCGTACATTCACAAGCAGTTTCCTTTCTACAGGGCAATCTATTCTATGTCACTAGTGACGTAACGTTCACTGCCTAGCAGGTAATGCCAAACTATTGTCAAGACTGCGCATGCACGCTGTCTCACGACAGTAGCATATGAACACCCGCAGCAAGACAATGTGCATGAGCAGTCTCAGCAATAGCTCGGCATTCCCTGCTAGGCAGGGAATATTATGTCACTAGTGATGTAACCTACACTGACCTGCAGAAAGGAGAATGCCGAGAATGGACGCTCCATAACAGGAATAAGAGGATCCGGCTGGCTGGAGGTGACATGGAAGGACTGGGGGACTGGAAGAGCCAGGAGAAGATTGGGAGGAGAAGATGCGGTCAGAATACTGGTGGGAGAGGAATTGGTAAGTATTGTTTTTTTTTTTTTATGACAGAACCCCTTTAATGCAACCTAACATTGAAGCAGGACATATTGAAGGAAGAATAACCAGTGCTAAGGAAACAATTCAGAATAGGATTCAATGCTTTATCTTATCTTAACCCTTTCCAATCCAATTTGTATCCTGGTTTTCCTAGGGGGCTTACTCTTTTTCTGATGTTATACAATGGCGCTATATGCTGGCTAAAGCCAGTACTGCATGAGGTGACACGTTGGCTAGGATCCAACAGCAGAGAGGCTGGCAATATACAGTAAGAAAACCCCGGCAGACGTCTTCCAACATCAAAGCTGTATAGCCTTAAATCATAATGTCTTCAGAGGTCAGACAGTGGATTGGAAAGGGTTAAATCATAATGCTATTAAAAAATGCTATAACATGCATATTGGAACACACTTTTTCTACATGTGCACACGTTGTAATAATTGCAATTCACAGTTGGAAATATACAATTGCAAGACAAAGTAAATGAACTATTAGGGCCCATGCACACATGCGCTTTTCTTTCGCGTTTTTTCTCGCGATATCGCTGCGTTTTTTCACGCAATTGTCAATGGGACTTTCTAATGTTAAGAATGCATTGCAAGTTTGTGCTTTGCAATTTTTGTGCAATGCGTTTTTAACATTAGTAAGTCCCATTGACAATCGTGTGAAAAAAACTCAGCGATATCGTGTGAAAAAAAAGTGCAAGAAAAACGCAAGTGTGCAGGAGCCCTAAGGAAATAACCTGCATTTCTGCATTGATTACTACTAAAATGTGATGCGATTGTTAACTAAGTCCCAATTATATACTAACACAACCTAACTAAACAAAAAAAATGTACTGTTCATGTATTTTATTGAGCACATTAACCCTTTCCAATCCAATTTGTATCCTGGTTTTTCTAAGGGGTTTACTCTTTTTCTGCCGTTATACAACGGCGCTATATGCTGGCTAAAGCCAGTACTGCATGAGGTAACATGTTTGATAGTCTCCAACAGCAGAGAGGCTGGCAATATACAGTAAGAGAACCCCGACGGATGTCTTTCAACATCAGAGGTGTACAGCCTTAAATCATAATGTCTTTACAGGTCAGACAGTGGATTAGAAAGGGTTAATAAGCATACAGAGAGCAATGAGAAAACGTAAGTGAACATCTGTGTTAATATGTTCCCAGGGGCTAGTTGACCAAAGCTGTTTCAATTAAGGAAATTTGATTGGAAGTGTGGGTTTCACACGTGTTTTACTCATTGAATAAAGTCACAAAGACTGATTACTGACAAGAAAGATTAGTTTGTGTGAACCATGCCTCTATTCAAACAATGACAAGTCTGTACTTAAAATAGATTTGCTTGTGTAAACCATGCCTTGATGCAATCAGGGAGGGTTTTTATTTCCATCTCAGCCATGTTTCTGTGCTAGTCAATTGTTATTGCAGTTTCAGAGAGTGTAGGAGACAATAGCTGTGTCAAGTGGCTCATCCAGAGTTTGGACTCAGTGTCTCTATCAGCAACCTTAAAATATAAGTTCTGTGTTTAATTTATAGCAGAGTGTGTACACTGGTTTTGGAGTATATTTATCTCTAGGTCAGGGATAGTGAGAGCCCTAGGTTCCAGCGTGAGTGCGTCCTTATCAGGGTGATCCATTAATTATTTAGGTAGGGTATATAACTTGCTAGAGTTCCCGAACAGTTCCCGAGCATTTATTTCAGAAATACAGTTACCACACGTTCGTAGCGGATGTGACAGACATATGAAGCTTCATCATGATCTGGACTGATGCTACTCTTCCTAGGAGTAGGCATCCTGTTAAGATCACATCACAAGTGTAATAGGTAGTCCTGAAAGAGGTAAAAAAAACCTATGGGTAACAGAAAAAGACCTACTGAAGACTCTACAAACTGCAAAAACATTGAACAAGAATGATGTTTGTGGAAGGACAGCATGAAGGAAGCTGCTGCTGTACCACAAAATGGAAACATTTTCTATGGACAGATGAGATGAGGGTTAGACTTTTTACTACAAATGTACAACACTATGTTTTATAGGAAAAAGGCACTGCACACCAACACCAAAACCCTATCTAAAGGTGAGAAACAAAGTTGGCCACACTACCTTCTCTGAATGCCTAATGACACTGTGTATTATGGTAGTATGCATCATTAGTCTAAGACACTACACCTACTTCAATAAACTTGGGTTTTCCATGTCATCACTACTGACCAGTCAAAGCAGCATGTAGTGTCTTAGAGGCTGTGGAGTATGAGGCCCACTTCCTGCTGTGATGCCCCAGATACTCAGCGGTGAGGATTGCTCAGTTCAGGAGACTCTCAGATTTTCACCTAGACTTCAGCTCCATTATGGAGGAAAGGAAACTCCACATTCTACTGTGGAAAGACATAGAAAGACAAAGTGACCATAGGAGCACAATATGTAGTTGCCTGCTATAGAGGAGCATGAAATAATATGCATATCTATACCCCCTACATGATATGCCATGGACCTATATACCCCGCATCCCAGAAGTGCCCCAACCCCATAAATAACCAATTCCCATCTGCCACTTCGATCCCCCAATATAATTTTCTAATTGCTTTGGCAATACTGATGTCATATTAGTCCTGCCAACAAAGCTTCTTTAAATCTTGAATCTTGCTACTTTTCTACCTAGGGCCTGGACACATTGTAATAGTTGAAGAAACAATTAACTCTAAGGTGTATCAAAGTATTTTGCAGGAGAATGTAGGGACAGCAGTCCATGACCTCAAGCTGAAGAGATGTTGGGTGATACAACAAGACAATCACCTGAGGCACAGTGAGGGATCAGGAGAGGTGGCTGTCTAATGTGTATTATTAGCTTAAGTACTTCATATATAGAAAAATGAATTCATAATTACAATGGCATCTCGCAATAGAAATTCTACAACAATATAAAATATTGAGGTCTTTACCTGCAAGGAGACAGAAAATAAGAATGTCAAAACATTATAGATTGTGGTATTATCTGTTGGGGATATTACTTCACAAAATGCATGTTCTTTCCTTTTATTACTGAGAAGTCACAGCTAGTGTTTCTCATTTTGATCGGCCAGTTGATAAAATCTGCAGGATTTTTGTAAAATCGAATTGGGTAGGTCTGAACTGATTTTTGGCAAAAATTGTGGTAAAATCAAATTTCCCATAATGCCTGCCACAGAGGTCAGTGTGTAGCCAATCAGCAGCCAGGACACCTTGCTGATGTCACCAAATATGTCCTCTATTTTGCATATGGGCAGCAGTTTCATTGGAAGCCTGCATTATATGACTTAGCCATATATAACATAGGCACAGTGTAACCAGCAGACATTTTACAGTTGAGCACAGGACAGAGAAGCTGCATCATGTTTATATGCTGATATAACACATGGTCTGCTGTTAGGGCCAGATGTTCTCCAGAGGAATATTGCTGCTGGTGTAAAAGCCTGTATATTGGGTTTATATTGCAAGAAACATAAAAAGAAGCTGCATCAGTTTAAATGCCGATATAACATGTGATCTGATGTTAATAGGGACAGGTATTCTACATAGGACATATTGCTGCTGGGTGTGAAAGCTTGTATATCAGGGTTATATTGGAGGGAACAGAGAAAGAAGCAACATCTAGTACTGGAAAAGGCCAGGAAACTCATACTTTAGACATTCACACCCAGCCGCCTCTCATCTGACCGAGGTGCAGCAACAGTTCGGGGTACCACCCAACCATTTCATCTGTGATGTGCCTACATGGCGGAATTTCACATTGCATATCTGGCAGAGGCTTAGCCAGGAGCAGAGAGCGGTCACAGTGAACCAGATGGTGTATGTCGTTAGCAGATGCTGTAAGAAGGGCAGTCACTTGATGCCTGTAGAGCGGCTGAAGATCAAAGACGTATGTGTCATGTTAAGGCCTTTTTACACAAGACGATTATCATTCTACCACAGGGTTTTGAATGATAATCATCCCGTGTAACAGCATGCTGAAACTGAATGACTGAACAAGAATCATCCAGTCATTCACTTTTAAGTAGCTTTAAATCCAAATGACACATCCTTCGGTGTAAACACCAGCCGTTCAGTACTGAATGGCCGCTGCTTACAGTGAATGGAGAGGGGTGGGGGGAAAGCAAGAAGAGAACTCTTTTCCAGCTACTCCACTTCCCTGCTGGTCACACTTTCAGCGATCCAGCGATGCTTGCTCCTGTGCAGAGCGAACATCACAGGGACGAGTTTTGGGCATCGTTTGCCCGACACTCTTTATATGTAAAAGGACTCTTAGCCTGCTTTGAGGAAGAGACCAAAATGATCAGTCGTGATGACGCACTCAACAGTATGACCATCCCTGTTGTCTACCTGCTGAAACAGACACAACTAGACCTTAGGGACATTGACGTGTCAGGGAAATTTCTACATACAGCACCAATCAGGCCCACCCAATGCCCCGCTGCCGGCGGTAAAGAAGAGACACCACACACGGAGGTCTAGTATAGTTCCTCACACGGGGACATAACTGCAAGCTTTATTACAGATTACATGGGGTGTTATACCCTTTGGTCGCATCACTAGGAATGGGTAATGGTCTCATTGGCTCAAATTCACCGCATAACCATATATGTGAAGTCTGCATTTCCGCCTGAGGCACTGATGGTTATATACGTAGTTAAACAGTCATTATCTAGAAACGGCGCTTCTGGGAAAACAGCCAAGCACACGGCCTTCGTATCCGGTTCTTCCTTGCGGTGTTCAAGATACATTTTGTCTTCGTCTTGCAAGGCCTTTGGAATATCTGATGTAAGGCGACAGATTAAGTTTTTCTCATTTTAGCATTGAATAGAACTTGCATACAGGTATAAAAGTATAAAAAACATATGGCAATACATACATATACCCTCACAAACCCCCTTAAAAACTTAATATGGAGATCAAGCACCAGACCTTGCACTCTTCCTCGGTCGCCCCTCCCTTGCGTCAGGGTTTTCCCACTGCCCGTAAGGCCCTACTCCTAGGAGGGGGGATCCCTACCTCACCTCAGAACGAGGCTATGGATTCCCTGGGCTCATTTCCGGGCATCCATACCCTCTATCTGTACAAGTTAACACCCCGCAGAGTGTGCACTCGCTGGAACCTAAGGTCTTCTACACTATCCCTAGGCAAATGGGAAGTCCACTGACAATCCATTTTAGACGATCGGGGTGGCGCAGTACTAGTCCATTTCTCCATGTCTTTGGTAACGTACGGTGGTTAGCATTATCGGGACTGGCTCTTCATCTTTTTCAAACAAGGAAAATGTTGGTGTCACATTATCCAGTCCCTTACTCATACTCTTTTTGATCAAAGGGATAATACACATACAGGAAGTTACATACCCCACCTCTTTCTGCTAAAATCATATCCAGGGCCACTCTATTTTGGAACGCCATGGATGCAGTGGGCTCTAACTGGTCAGTTAACCCTTGCAAAGCATCCCTGGTGTAGTTTACAAACCTCTGCTGATTGTAATAGATATAATTCATCCAATCTACATTATTATTAACAGTGACAATAGCAAATAAGGACTCAAAACCTGCTTTAACCTGATCTCTAGAATTAAATTCATCTGGCACCCCCCTTGGCACTCCTATTGCATCTATGTATACATGTGGATCAAAGTTACCACCTGGAGCGTCAACTTCTCTCTTAGCACAATGCGGTGTTAGATTCTCACCTTCAGTGTAGTCTTCATATTGCACATTTGATTGTATTAATTTGTTCTGATCCCTGAAACAGGGGGCTAGTGTACGGTAGTTAAAGGTGTGTGTGGCTATGTGTGTGTTAGAGAAATTGTACCACAATGTCACTTCCCCTTCATATTCTCCGGACCAGGGGTTCCACTTTCCATCCTTTCCTGCCCCTGAACGAGTGATGGCCACTTCCGCCCAGGTCCCCACCCCTGCCCATAGCATGTAAAGGATATGCAGGATCATGAGTTCTGTGCTTCGGGATCCAGGGCCTTTTTGCTGTGCGAGGTGTGTATCCAAGTGGGCTTTCCTTCGAGCTTGACTGCAGTTGGGGTGGTGAGCAACATCTGGTAAGGCCCTTCAAACCGGGTTTCTCTCTCAAACTTTTTTACATAGACCCTGTCACCTGGTTTCAGATTGTGACACTCGTCTGTAGGACCTGCGAGAAAAGCAGAGACTGCAGAATGCATTATTGACAATTCCTTGGAGAGACCTGTGACAAAATTAACAAGAGAATCATTCCCCAAATTCAGCTACTGTGGCATGTACCCTCCTGGAAAAGACTAATGGAAGGCACTCAATTCAAGATTTGCCCGTTTTCTTCATTGCCTTTGTATCTACTTTCCCACTACTCCGCGGATGGTAGGGTGTGTGAAAAGCCTGGAATATACCCAAAGCAGACATGATGTATTGCATTATTTCACCTGTGAAGTGTGCACCTTTGTTTGACTCAATCACTTCCGGTACCCCGTATCTGCAGATTGCCTCATTCATGAGCTTCTGTGCGGTTACCTGCTTATTTACTTTGGTAACAGAGTAGGTCTCTCCAACCTGAAAAGAAATCAACAACAAGCACATATTCATACTTCCCAACAAGTGGGAGCTGAGTGTAGCCAATTTGCAATCCCTGAAATGGGTAGAGTGGCCCCGGCAAGTGTTATGTGGCAAATTTTACTTCTGCCCTGTTGCTTTACGGCAAAGATCATACAAAATTGGACAAATCATGCAGCAGCTACAGAAAACCTAGGAGCCACCCGTCCTTGTTCAAGCGTCAACATCATTGCTGCTTTGAGAGGTGCGTCTTTCCGTGCATCAGCTGGGCCATCATGGGGCACAGGGACCGTAGTAGGCAAGTTCTGTTGACTGTTCGCCATATGCCATCCTGTTTCTGCTGCTCCCATATTTAGTCCATTTGTCTTTTTCTTCCTTGCTGGCTTGTAACTGTAAAGTCTTTAGCATATCAAAGTCCAATTTTTTATCAAAGTCCAAAGTTGTTAGTCAATGTCCAAAGTTTAGTCAAAGTCCAAAGTTATTGTTAAATTCTTCTTTTCTTCCACGGCTTGAGGGCCGCTGCCTTTGCTGGGTGGTCTGTGATGGCGTTGCCTCTTGTTTCTCTGGTGTAGGAATTGGTGTGAGCTTTCCAGTTTGTCAGGTAGAAGTAGGGCCTCTGTGAGACTCTGCACCGCTGCACCATTCTTAATTGGCTGTCCTGTTGAGGTAAAAAACTGTCTGGCCTTCCATGTTGGGCCGTAATCATGAGCTATGCCAAATGCATACCGGGAATCAGTGTAAATGTTTGCCGTCTTACCTTCTGCCACTCTACACGCCTCAATGAGGGCCTTCAGTTCCGCTTCTTGTACTGAGACATGCGGAGGCAGAGCTTCTGCTTTTAGGACATCTTGTTGTGTGACCACTGCATATCCAGTGTGGAGTTGTCAATTACCCCTGGTACCATCTATAAAAAACAACTCAAAATATGCATTGTTAATAAGGGCTTTCAGTAACTTTTAAAACTTAAATTTTCTTGTTGCATCAATGCTAGACAATCATGCTGATATTCTATTTCAAAAAGATCAGAATCTTGTTGCAAAAAATTTAAAAATGGCTGATTTGCAATACCTAGATCACCTATGCCTTCTCCTCCCCCCCTTTGAACCAGGGTACTCAATTGGAAGAAGAGTAGCCGGGTTCAAAGTAGTACAACAGTGGAAAAAAAATGATGGATGCAGATAAGGCCTGTAAGATGTTAGCACCAATAACAGAGACATGAGTTACATCAGGGCAGAATATTCATCAAACATCTATCCATATTTGAAATGTGATATCCTTTAAGCAAATTCATTATTAATCTGATCCTGCCTGCAATGTCTTACCAAATTTGAGAAGCAAAAAAAACTTTTACTAGCTGCTCAAGATTCTCACCCCCTCCTTTGTGGACATCATCTAGCTCCACCCCCTCGATACTGGCCGCTTGCTTCTTTCTTCACACCTTCATTTAAACTCCACAGTCTAAGCATCCACATCTCAAACAAGTAAAGTCTTATGCATGGGGGGGGGGGGGACTTTTATCCCCAGTCAATATCTGCATCACACATTTTACATTCATCATAGTCTGAACACTGGGCATTAACTCTCATCGATCCATGCGCTCAAGTCTGCCCCGTCACCCCCCATTGAAGGTGTACCAGTACATACAGATGCACAGACAAAAGGTTTGACAAACAAACATACATCAGTTGAAAAACATTGAGGTGAGTGCTGTAATGTTATAAAGTACATGATTCTATTGAGATGAGATTGTGAATGAGTGCTATTTTTGACAATTTGTGTGAAAAAGTTTGCTGAGTGACTGAGACATTCTATCTTTCTTATCTACTGAAGCTATTATATGCTATATTAAACGCTGAAGTATTTTAGAATCTGTGGGTATCTTTCAGCCCCCCTGCATTTCCTTCTCTGTCTGTGACCCTGAGCTTAGAGTGAAATCTGAAAGCCCCCACCATTGCAAAATAACTGTTATCTCTCTGTGAATATGCATTCACCGACTGAACAAAGTTGTTTTAGTTTAACTATTCCCTGCATTTGAACTCATAAATAATACATATGCTGGGACCTTCTGACAGCGCAACATGTTCTGCATTTTCAACCCATGTATTCTTAAAAGCCCCCACAGGATGTGAGTGGGGTATAACTTTCTTACACCTGTATGAAAGAGACTAAGACGTGTCCATTTGTGACCTCAGAACCCAGTAAGAAGGTACCTTAAAATTGCTATATTTCCTGCCTTCTAAGACAGTATAATTCATTAGATTCATTATAAGCCTCTATTCTATTTAAGCAAACAAAGATACTTTTCAGGTTGGTATCGCATTTTCTCTCGCTCTGTTATCGCTTGGCCTTGGAAAGCTACACACAGACTGCAGCTTCAAGTAAACAATCCTTCTCCCACTAAAAGCGAGCTCAGTTAACCATTTGCGCATATATATATATATATATATATATATATATACACACACACATACATCTATATCTATCCACCTAGTATTATACACCTTTTCCTCTCTCTCTCTCTGCCAACAAATCACATGCTTTGTAACTTTCCTCTCGACTTTGCTTGTTCCCCATACTTCTCTCCCTACCTAACTGCCAATGTAACCTTCAATAGACACTCTCCCGACACCCTCTTGATCACTTACTGTACTTTCCAACATTTCACTTACGGATACTTTCTTAAACAAATAATGTGTACATACTTAACTTTCTCTGACTGTCTCTCTGCTTCTCACTTTAGCACTTTCTAGCAACCCTTGGTCTTTCAAGGTGCCCTTCTTGGTCCTAAGAACCTCCTCCCAGTCACCATACTGTAAACTACCGTGCGGGTCCTTGTTACACATTTTCATAAGAGTTTTCTTACATTTTACAAATTGGGACCCTTGTCTCTCCGCCATCAATTGATCCGCACGGCGGCGGCCCATAAGGGGATCCGTCTTCTTTAATAAGGTCTTACGCATATTAGAACAACAACAACAACAATAACAATAATAATAATAATAACACGCTCCATAGAGTGCATCCTTCTGACCCGAATTGTCAGCCCCTTATATACGACAAAGCAACCGAAGGTATCTCCTTCTATGGAACCAGTCCCATAGAGTGCATCCCTCTCCTCAGCTAAACCATCAACAACTAACTAAACTAAAACCAAGGGTCCCTTCTTCTATGAGACAAAATGAAAAGAGAAAGAGAAAAAAATTCTGCAGATACAACAAACAACCTTCACTATTGCTAAAACACTACGGACTTCAAAGTACAAATAGACTACAGACTAGTTTCTGGATGGGTGATTGGTGCGCTTATCACGGTCAGTGGTCCGTGACGGCAAACCCGAAGCCCACGAGTTACCGTGTAGAACTCTTAACCCAACCCGTCCGGTCACAAAACACAGATAGTCCCTCCTGCTGCAAGTCTCTCAGCGTAAAACACAGCATAAATATATGCCGGTCTTACCTAGAGTTCTGTGAGCTGATCAGGCTCGGTTTGCAGCAGGACGGCTTCCCCGTGGCGTGGATCCGGGTGGACAGGGCTGCACGGCTCTGGTTTTGTCGCCCCACTTTGTTGGGCGCCATCTGTCAGGGAAATTTCTGCGTACAGCACCAATCAGGCCCACCCCAATGCCCCGCTGCCGGCGGTAAAGAAGAGATACCACACACGGAGGTCTGGTATAGTTCCTCACACGGGGACATAACTGCGCGCTTTATTACAGATTACATGGGGTCTTATACCCTTTGGTCACATCACTAGGAATGGGTAATGGTCTTATTGGCTCAAATTCACCGCATAACCATATATGTGAAGTCCGCATTTCCACCTGAGGCACTGATGGTTATATACGTAGTTAAACAGTCGGTATCTAGATACGGCGCTTCTGGGAAAACAGCCAAGCACGCGGCCTTCGTATCCGGTTCTTTCTTGCGGTGTTCAAGATACATTTTGTCTTCGCCTTGCAAGGCCTTTGGAATATCTGATGTAAGGCGACAGATTAAGTTTTTCTCATTTTAGCATTGAATAGAACTTGCATACAGGTATAAAAGCATAAAAAACATATGACAATATATACATATACCCTCACAGATGTGTTGTTGTCACAGGAGGAGAAGGAGACCAAGGGATTCCAATTTCCATGCTATCTTGTACCTAATTCTTAATATCAGGGAGGAAATGGTTGAGGAAGTAAGTGTGTCTGGGAACTTAGGAGGTAGCGATTATGCAATTTTTTTTATTTTGGATAACAAGGGGAGGAATACCTGAGAAGGTTCAGACTTCAAAGTTGGATTTGAAAGAGGCAGATTTTAAACCCTTAAGAACGAAGGTGTTTTGGTCCTATAGTACAATTTGTATTGAAATGCTGAAACAGATAAATGGACGTGAGAGTCGACATCCAACAATGACTGACAAACTCTAAAACACTGACCAAGAACACCACCACACATCAGCAGATGGAATAGTTAATAAATATGATGTATTAGTCAGTGCTTTGGCCACAGTACAGAAGCTCACAAGCCCTCATCAAGGGTCCACATTGTCTTGTGAGTCCCTACTCTACAAAAACAACTAAAACCCAAAGGCAGTCCAACCTGCAAACAAGGCAATCGTCCCAATAGGAACAGCTCTATGCTCCAATCCAGGAGCCTAGTTTGCTCTAGATGGTCCCAGGTAGGAACAGCAGACAAGGAAAATACAACACCCACACTGAACAGGACAGTTCACACCTTATCTCTGAATGCCTTCAAGAGACACTGAGCACAATGCTTTTTACACCAACAAATAGACAAGGGAGTTACAACATACAAACTGAATAGGACAGTATACACCTCATGTCTGGTCACCTTAATAAGCACTAAACATGTCCCTGCTCACACCAACAAACTGATGATGGAATCCCACTCAGAACCTCATGCATGACTCCAAGCACCAGAGTTCTGAGAGGGAATAAGATAAATGATAAATGACCAGTACATTCCAGCAAGAGGGGTTGGCATATATATGCAGCAGACAGCTGATGATTGGTTGACTGGAGAATTTCACACAATTAGTGTTAGGTTGTGCTCCTGGGACCTGTAGTTCTATGGATTTCCAGGAGCACACTGCCACAGGTTTGAGATGTTTGAGCTGGTTGTGTGTGGAGTTCTTCAGACAGCCAATCACCACCAGCCTGCTGCACATAAATACCAGCTGCTCTGGCTTTAGGATGCTAGTTTCTTCATTTCTCTCTCAACACCCTTGTGTTTGCATCCATGAATGTTGTTTTGTAGGTGTTAACAGTGGCGTGTTCTGTGTGGCTGTGCAGGTGGCCAGACATGAGGTGAACAGTCTTGTTCAGGGTGTATTGGTGTGAACAGAGACATGTTTTGTGTGTCTGTGCAGGTGCCCGGACATGTGGTGTAAACAGTTCTGTTCCGTGTGGTATGCATTCTCTTGTGTGTTGGTGTGAACTGTGTCCTGTTCTGTTTGGATCGTTTTCCATCTAGGACTAGCCAGGACCTTCGGTTCCAGCGTGGGGCCGTCCCTATTGGCACGATCGCCCCATGTGCAGGCGGGACTCATGGGGTAGTTGTCTTGTTAGAGTAAGGATCCACAAAACAACGAGGACCCTTATCATGGGCTGATGGGCTTAAGTATAATGGCCAAAATACGAACCAATGCCTTGTACCATAGCAATTCCATCTGTTTATGTGTGCAGGTATGTTAGGTAACTGTGTTGGGTGTTATTCAGTCATTGTATCATGACTGCACACGAGTCCCATGCGCAGTTCACTTTCTTTTGGTGTTTATCGTGTGTGCAGTTGCGTGAGTATCTCAGGGTTACAGATCCAGCGCGTCCTGTTTGGACATGACAATCAGCCAGTCAAATCAACCACACCTGCAGCAGTGTGCTCCTGAAACCCCTCAAAACCATAGGTCCCATGAGCATAATGTGATACCTACTGTGTACACTGCTTGTGACTTTCACCTAGATTTTTGCTAAGAATAGTCTTTATAATTTACAGTTTATAATAAGGCGAAGGGTTTCCTTATGGTTTGTCCAGTGGCCTATATCAACAATGATATTACTTTGAATCCCTGTGTCAAGCTCCACATCCTCAGGGTCTGTACTAGATACAAAACAGTGTATATGTTTTTCCTAGAAAGTTTCTTTAAGGCCACGTTCACACTACATTTGTAAACTATATTATGTATTTTCACCAGTAAAGCTTCTGGCAAATATACCAAACATATCTGCAGTCTCCCAGAGGTGTTTGTTCATCATATGAATTGGCATACTATAGTTTTTTCCTTTATAGAATAGTGTAGCTCACTGTTTTTCTATACAAAGATTATGTTAGTAGATATCCAGTAAAAAAACACATGCCATGTAACCCCCGAAGTTTTATAATGGGAGTCTATTGGTGACACATGGTACTGCATATATTTAGGCCATTTTCACACACAGCATAAATGCTGCAGAAATTTTGCAACAGCTTTGGCTTCCGAAATTCTGCAGCATTTACAGTGCAAGTTATGTGAAGCAGATTTCAAAAATATCCTTTACATGATGCAGAAATGTTCTGCAAAGAATACTCAGTGTTTTTGAAAAACTCTGCAGATTCTATATCCACAGCATTTCTATTTATTTTAACAATGGTTAATGGCAACAAAAAATGGATTTCTTGCATATTTGCAGGTTTTCCACTGTGGAATGCCCCCAGTGAATATGCTGTGTGAGAAGACGACCTTACACAGGTATATGTTTCAACCCATGTTTTGACATATACAGTACCCATGATAGAAGGTTCTAACACAGTGTGAAGAGGAACTAAAGGCCCTTTTAAACACAAATATAATCTTTTGAACGACTGAAAGATTGAAAGATTTAGTGATCTAGTTGCATAAAGTGTTAATAGCCACTAATGGCCATTAACACATTATCATCTTCATTTGCATGTAAAAGGATCTGCACAAGTTGTTTGCAGAGCCCAGTGTGTGTTTAAACAGCTGCCAACACATTCCATTATTCTCTCCAGGCTATGTGTAACCATGCTGTGGGGAGAACAGCCTAATGTGTTTGCTTTATCTTTAAGTGGCTGAACGATGGATTTTAAGTTACCTTAACAGTTATTGCTCATTTTCAGTCATTTGGATTAATTTTGAGTGATAATCATTGCGCGTAAAAGGGCCTTTATACACGTATATAGTTATTTAAAGAACATAGATAGATAGATAATTTTGATGAATAGACACTTTGCTAGTGAGACTAGATAAATGGATACATAGTTTGCTAGAGAAACGGATACACAGAGATGGATAATAGATAGACAGTTTGCTAGAGAGACAGAGATAGATAGACAGATAGATAATATCTTGAATCTATCTATCTGTCTATCCATCTATCTATCTCTATCTCTCTAGCAAACTGTCTATCTATTATCCATCTCTGTGTATCCGTTTCTCTAGCAAACTATGTATCCATTTATCTAGCCTCACTAGCAAAGTGTCTATTCATCAAAATGATCTATCTATCTATCTATCTATCTATCTATCTATCTATCTATCTATCTATCTATCTATCTATCTATATCTAAATATTATGTTTGCTTCTATTTTATATGCATGACGCCTACTAGAAATACAGAGTACTGTCATCTAAGATAGATTCCTTTCCTGTTCTCCAGATAATGTAATGTGCTTTTATAGGACCTCTATATTATTTTACTATATCTCAGCACACTGTGTGCAGTAAAAACATTTATATATGAAAAAGAAAGAAGGATGTTCTGAGTTATGTGCTAAAAGCAGGGTAAGATTATTGCTCGAACACACGCCTCAGCATCCTTTTGTTCTTGTGAATGCATAGTTTAAGCAGACATGAAGCCAAAGTCTCTCCTTTTCTACAGAAATCCCTGCTGGGCAATTAATTATTTCTGAAGTGGACAATAACCCTTGACAGCATCTAATACTTAAAAGCCTTCCTCTTGATCAAACTTGCAGACAATATAAAACTGGCTGCAGTAAAACAGGAAAACCCACACAAGCAGAAATCATGCTGCCATTTAACGGACAGCTGTGTAATTGTACACAAAGACTTCTAAATTTCTCCCACTTCCTCATCTATTTTAATGTCCATTGAAGAGTATTTGCTTTCAGTTTAGGTGGATGGATAGCACAGTGGCCTATAAACCAATCCAATAAATATCCACATCGGTGATTTCTAATACAATCGCAGTGACCCAAGCAAAACAATGTCTATCTTTGGAAGTTCAAACAGTCGCTCAGGAGACCTGCCTAAGCATTTTGTTGGAATTTATGTGCACTGACTCTTTTATAAAGTCACATAAAGTATAAAATGTGAAGCATTACGGAACTGGAGTTTTAAAGCCTTCACCACTGGACTAATCGCTGTCTGTGTGAAGGGAGCTGATCAGAGAAGTAAGATACATAGGCCATAAAGCTTCATCAAGCTGTATAATGATGAGATATAAGGGATACGCCATGTAGACTGCAATAACAGTACAAGCACTTCAGGATAGGGCAGGTTATGTTAGGGTCATGGAAAACATACTAATTCTCTAAAGATGGAGATCATGTAGAACACTTTAGTGCTTATATTTAGCGGTACTGATAAATCTGTAACAAACTCTACATACTGATATGTCTTTACTTAACCTTTCCCTTAGCTTGACATACTATATCTTGTGATGTGTTGTGCGAGATGAGAAAAAAATATATATATACATCTGACAGATGCTATCCATATCATAAGCTTCTATGTTTAATGCATATTAGTGGATGGCTGTGATGGATGCCATCAGCTGCTATCAGGAAGCACATCTTCCCTTCAAGCTACTAATGCACTCACTGCTCTACACAGCCTGCCACGGTCACTGAAGTGAAGGACCTTCAGTGATAGGGTCATATGACCATGAATGCACCGGCCCTACACATAACATGACTGGAGACAAGGAAGGCACTTGTAAGAGAAGTAAGAGAGAAGGCTTAAAAGCTCTTCCAACAATCAACCTCCATCTCTAGCATTAACTTTTTTTTCTATTGCAGCCTCAGTTCCAGGAAAGTGATGCTGCTGTCAGTAAGGTAGAGGTATGTGTGGGGAAACTGCTGTTGACATTGGGGGAGGTAGAAAGTGCTGGTACCAGTAGGATAAAGGGCATCAAGGGTTTGAGAGTTGTTGTTGGTAGAGAATGCTGCTGCTTGTGGGGGACAGGTGGCAAAGGGGGAAATATTGCTGCATGTGGAGGAGTAATAGAAAAAGGGAGAACTCTGCTGCCAGTGTGGGAGAGGCAGTAAGAGAGGGAATGCTGCTGCGAGTGTGGGAGGGGTAGGAATGGTTGGGTTATGCTGCTGCTGGCAGTGGGGGGGGGGGGGATTAAAAGCAGTTGTCAGCATGGCACTGGTAAGATATGGAGAATGCTGCTGCCAATGGGGGAGATATGGGAAAGTGGAGAACACTGCTAGTGGGGAAGGGGAAAATGATGTTGCCAGGGTAGAGGGGAAGGGATGAGAAGTGTTACAGTTGAAGATAGTTGTGCTGCAACACTGGGTTATTCAAAGTTGTCCATGTAGTAAACTGGATTGCTGAATGGTAATTCGAAGAATCTTCTGTCTAGAAAATAAGAATGTAAAGGACCACAGAGAATACATAAACTGAGCAATTGCGGTAATTTTTCAGCAAATGATGAATGTGTGGAAAATTTCAGATGTTGCATAACATGTGCTCATTAAAGGTACATTTAGTTTTTCTTTTCTACTTGTTGGTGTGACTCACGCTGCATCCGCTACCCTAGTCCAACTCCAGATAGCACACATGGACATTTTGAAATGCCAAGGCTAATTTTAAACCCCTGTCTAGTCCTGCAATGACCTTACATACTAAGTTCCTTTTATTGAACAATGAAACTGAATTTTCCCTTAGCTATACTGTATACAATACTACCTTACCACTGAACTATTAATGCACATTAAAATTGTAAGCTAGCCACAGCATACACATTATAGCAATAATATGTTTTTATGCCCGGCCGACAGGCCTCTAGGTATAACAGTTTCCTTTACTTTATAAGCTTATTAGGAATGCATTACAAGTTTAACAGATATATAAACCAGGTAATTTGAGGAGATCATTTGGGGCAGTGTGTTCAGTGCATGAATTAAAAGGGAATTATCAGAATTTATACCAAGCTATTAAAATGCTAAAACATCTTACAGTACAATTGTGGTTTCACTAGATTGTATTCTATAAATATTCAGTGCCTTTTATATCATTTGTTATACTATATAAATGGCAAATTGTCTCATTGAACATACTCTTTGTGCAGCCATTGATGTTTCATTTTCCTTACTTGAACTGAATGAAGGGAAATGGTGAATGATTGGCATGAAAAGCCACGACAATAATTGGTCAATAACATTAACGGGGCAATCGTCTACTGACATCTATTGTTTGTGCTGCTTTTCAATGATTATGTTATTAGCCGGACAACTACTTTTCCATGATGGTCTTCCCCCCGTCTCTCAGTTGACAGATAGATGGATCTGTTTTAAATAAGGTCATTGCCCTGTATGTTAAGTCTCTCTGTTTTATGCCAAATCTTTCCCCCCAGTACCGGTTCTCATTCAAGGCAAAGTATAATGTTCTGAAGTTCTGTAAGGCAGGATGGTGGGACAATTATTTCACTATAAAATATGAAGTTGAACAAGTATTTGAATCCAGACATTAGTCATGAAACAATTACCACCTAATGTCATTGGCTTTTCATTTAATGCTGCAGCAGTTCCCTCAGGTTATACAGAACACCATAATAACGCAGTAGGATAGATGGATTATCTTGATACATTCACTCAATGATATGGCCGCTTGTAGTCTTGGAAAACCACTCTGTCTTGTTTTATATCAATACAAGGCCATGCTAGGAATATTATGAGGGCTTTACTAAGTTTCCTATGTGCATGGATTTTTTCAGTTATGTCTTAGTTCTAATATGTAGCAGTTTACTAGCATGCATAGAATTGTAAAACCAACCACAGCAAATAATGTTGAAAATCTATGAAAGAGAACTGGTGATGGAAATTTTTTGTTTTAGAATTTTCCATTTAGATGCAAAGATAGTGCACATGACCATAATATAAATCAGTTTTGTATAATAAAAGTCAATATAATTGAAGTCAATGGAAGCTGTCTGATCTGCGGCCCTTCCGCAATCACATTGTGGAATGGTTGCGGATTCTGCGTCATCGTAAGTGATGACACGGGAAAAGCAGGAGTTTTTAAAAAAAAAAATCTGTACTGTGGGTGTCCGACGGCTCGCCATGCGGACCTTCTGCCGTATAGAAGAAAATGAAAGCAAGCAGGTAGTGCGGACGCTGCTGCTGGCAGAGACCGATTCTGCTGCAGGATTCCGCATGCAGAATCTGGCTTTGCAGTGTGCAGGGGGTTTAAGAATTCATAATACTCCATGGATTGCTGTTGTTCTTCAGTTTGTCTCTGATTTCATGCAGAGATATACAGAGATCTTTGCTCATGGATACATAATGAATAGAGATGAGCAAACCTACTCGGCCACACCCCTTTTTCGCCCGAGCGTCACGATTTTCGAGTACTCGGGCGAAAAGATTCGGGGGGCGCCGTGGGTGAGTGGGGGGTTGCAGCGGGGAGTGGGGGGGAGAGGGGGAGAGAGAGGGCTCCCCCCTGTTCCCCGCTGCTACCCCCCGCTCCGCCACGCCTCCCCCCGCCCCACGGCGCCCCCCGAATCTTTTCAACCGAGTAGTGAAGTACTCGAAAATCGCGGTGCTCGATCGAGTAATTACTCGAAACAAGTACGTTTGCTCATCTCTAATAATGAAACATTGTGTAATGTTACATCACATGCCATGTTACAAAGGTATTCTCCCTTAGAAGCATTGCATCTAGGAGAAAATGTATCTGTGATATCAATGCAGTGTCAAACCCATAAGATATCCAAATATACAAGTTCTGTGGCCACAGTTTTATGGCTTGGTTAGCTATAACATAGAATGTAAGGCCTAAAAAAGACATATGTGCATCAAGTTCAGCCTATTACATCCCCCACCCCAATGTTGATGCAAAGGAAGGCAAACACCCCCAAAGAGGTAAAAGCCAATTTTCCTCTTTTAAGGGAAAAATTCCTTCCTGACTCCAATCTTGCAATCAGAATGATCCCTGGATCACCAACCTATTTGAAGTAATTAGTGACTATAACATGTAATAGTCACTAATCCTTGGATCCCAAATCGATTGCAACAGGCAATCTGGACCCGAGATCAAGAGATGGATTACACTTGGTAGGATTGCAATGAATACATCTATTATAATCTATCCTGATTGCCGCACATTACACAAACAGCTCTACTACATCCATCCTGATTCCCATACACTACACACACAACACATTATGCACACAGCTCTACTGCATACCACGCACAGTTCTACTACATACATCTTGATTCCCACACATTACACACAAAGCACATTACACACACAGGTCTGCTACATCGTACATCCATGATGATTCCCACACATCAAACACACAGCTCTACTACATCCATCCTGATTCCCACGCATTACACACAGTTCTATTACATACATGCTGACCCCCCACACAAAGCACATCACACACACAGCTCTACTACGGTGTTTCCCGGGAAAAAAAGTCACTGTCTTATATTATTTTTTGCCCCTTAAAGGGCACAGTGTCTTATTTTCAGGGGGGCCTTATACTCACCTGGTCCGCGGCGTCCCGATGCCTCCCGGTGGTGTCCGGCAGCAGCGCGGCGTCCTCCTCGTCTCACATCTGATCTTCTGCTGCAGACGGGGCTTTAAATACCCCGCCTCCACCAAAGCGAACGCTGTGATTGGCTCATTGAGCGCTGACAGCCAATCACAGCCAGCACTCAATGAGATAATCACAGCCATTCAGTGATGTAATTCCCGAGATAGGTCCTATTTTTGGGGGATGCCTTATATTCCACCCCCCCCTGAAAACCCGAAAGGTCTTACTATGGGAGTAGGACCTATTTTCAGGGAAACACGGTACATCCATCTTGATTCCTACACTTCACACACACACAGCTCTACTACATCCATCCTGATTTCCACACATTACACACACACAGCACAACACACACACAGCTCTACTAAATACATTTTGACCCCACCCATTACACACAGCATTGCTATGACATACACAGCACATCACACACACAGCTCAGCAATATCATGATTCAGACACAGCACTGCTACATGGTACATCCATTATGATCCCCACACATTACACACACAGCTCTACTACATCCGTCATGATTCCCACACATTGCACACATAGCTCTGCTACATCCATCTTGATTCCCACGCATTACATACACAGCATATTACACACACAGCTCTACTACATCCTGATTCACACACACACACTTCTGCTACATCCTGATGCACACACATCACACACACATCTACTACATCCATCCTGATTCACACACGACACACACAGCTCTACTACATAGATCCTGATTCACACACATGACACACACACAGCTCTGTTATATCCACATCCATCCTGATTTCCACACATCACGGGACTCCTGGATACAGTGACCAGCCCCTGGTCATGTGATTCCTGACTCCATCCACACAGAAGATTAAATGACGGTGATGTCATCACAGTTCCTGGCGGTAGCTACTGTCAGCTTATGCAGTATGCAGTACTTTCTTCCAAACTGCACAATGGCTCCTTCCACAACAGTGATGTCCCCGCAGGTCTTTCAGCCCACCAGAACTCTGAGGTGATGGTAGGTTGGTGTGCTCTGTCAACACCGCTGAGAAAATAACAGCTTAGTTGTAGTCTCATTCTGTTATTTTTGTCCTCCCCTTCAAAGAGCCCTAGCTGTGTTCTTCTTCTGTCGATCAGGCTCTGTGTTTTATATATGTTGTGGGACCTGTGATGACGTCACCAGGGGGCAGAGCATCAGAAACACTCACATACTAACTGACAAGTGGTCGTTTGTAGTTTGATAAAAAAAATAGGGCCCAGTAGTGCTCCCTGTGGTACCTGACAATGAGTATGTACCATTAATAGAGATGAGCGAACGTACTCATCCGAGCTTGATACTCGTTCGAGTATTAGCGTGTTCGAGATGCTCGTTACTCGTAACGAGTACCACGCGATGTTCGGGTTACTTTCACTTTCATCTCTGAGACGTTAGCGCGCTTTTCTGGCCAATTGAAAGACAGGGAAGGCATTACAACTTCCCCCTGCGACGTTCAAGCCCTATACCACCCCCTGCAGTGAGTGGCTGGCTAGATCAGGTGTCACCCGAGTATAAAAATCGGCCCCTCCCGCGGCTCGCCACAGATGCGTTCTGACATAGCTGAGGGAAAGTGCTATCGTGTTGGAGCTGCTATAGGGAGAGTGTTAGGAGTTATTGTAGGCTTCAAGAACCCCAACGGTCCTTCTTAGGGCCACATCTAACCGTGTGCTGTACTGTGGAGGCTGCTTTTTGCAGTGGTGCACTTTTTTTTTTTTTTGGTATATCGGCCGTGCAGAGCATTGCGCCCTGCAGTAATACTCCAGGGACAGAAGTGCTTAGGCAGGGAGAGCGTTAGGAGTATTTTAGGCTTCAAGAACCCCAACGGTCCTTCTTAGGGCCACATCTAACCGTGTGCAGTACTGTGGAGGCTGCTTTTTGCAGTGTTGCACTTTTTTTTTTTTTGGTATATCGGCCGTGCAGAGCATTGCGCCCTGCAGTAATACTCCAGGGACAGAAGTGCGTAGGCAGAGACAGAAGATATATTAATATTATTGATTAAATATAGGCAGTGGGCCTTTGCTAAAAAAATTTGGGCAAAAAATCTAGTTGGCCTGCCTGTCACTGTGCTCAGTGTTCTGGGTCTGTCTGTGCTGGGTGTAGTAGTTCTACAAAATCATACGCAGCCAGCTAAGTGTTACAGCAGACTTGCGCCAAATTATTTCCTGGCTCTGTCTGGGCTCTGAAATCACCGCTGTGTTGCAGTTGACAGTGCAACACTCTGCAGTTCTGTGACATACTCCAGGGACAGAAGTGTGGAGGCAGGGACAGAAGACATATTCATTGAATATAGGCAGTGTGCCTTTTCTAAAAAATATTGGGCAAAAAATCTATTTGGCCTGCCTGTGACTGTGCTCAGTGTTCTGGGTCTGTCTGTGCTGGGTGTAGTAGTTCTACAAAATCATACGCAGCCAGCTAAGTGTTACAGCAGGCTTGCGCCAAATTATTTCCTGGCTCTGTCTGGGCTCTGAAATCACCGCTGTGTTGCAGTTGACAGTGCAACACTCTGCAGTTCTGTGACATACTCCAGGGACAGAAGTGTGGAGGCAGGGACAGAAGACATATTCATTGAATATAGGCAGTGGGCCTTTGCTAAAAACATTTGGGCAAAAAATCTATTTGGCCTGCCTGTCACTGTGCTCAGTGTTCTGGGTCTGTCTGTGCTGGGTGTAGTAGTTCTACAAAATTATACGCAGCCAGCTAAGTGTTACAGCAGGCTTGCGCCAAATTATTTCTTGGCGTTCCGTAAACGAAGTCAGCCTCCAACCACAGGCCAATAAGCGGCACATTTAATTACAGCGTTCTGTTTCTGCACTACTGGTAATACAGCATGCTGAGGGGGGTAGGGGTAGGCCTAGAGGACGTGGACGCGGGCGAGGACGCCGAGGCCCAAGTCAGGGTGTGGGCACAGGCCGAGCCAGTGCATTGGCCAGGGGTAGAGGCAGGGCCAGATCGAATAATCCACCAACTGTTTCCCAAACCGCCCCCTCACGCCATGCCACCCTGTAGAGGTCAAGGTGCTCTACGGTGTGGCAGTTTTTCACAGAGACGCCTGACGACCGACGAACAGTGGTGTGCAACCTTTGTCACGCCAAGATCAGCCGGGGAGCCACCACCACCAGCATGCGCAGGCATATGATGGCCAAGCACCCCACAAGGTGGGACGATGCCCGTTCACCGCCTCCGGTTTGCACCACTGCCTCTCCCCCTGTGCCCCAACCTGCCACTGAGATCCAACCCCCCTCTCAGGACACAGGCACTACCGTCTCCTGGCCTGCACCCACACCCTCACCTCCGCTGTCCTCGGCCCCATCCAGCAATGTCTCTCAGCGCAGCGTCCAGACGTCGCTAGCGCCACTGTTTGAGCGCGAGCGCAAGTACGCCGCCACGCACCCGCACGCTCAAGCGTTAAACGTGCACATTGCCAAATTGATCAGCCTGGAGATGCTGCCGTATAGGCTTGTGGAAACGGAGGCTTTCAAAAGCATGATGGCGGCGGCGGCCCCGCGCTACTCGGTTCCCAGTTGCCACTACTTTTCCCGATGTGCCGTCCCAGGCCTGCACGACCACGTCTCCCGCAACATTGTACGCACCCTCACCAACGCGGTTACTGCCAAGGTCCACTTACCAACAGACACGTGGACAAGCACAGACGGGCAGGGCCACTATATCTCCCTGACGGCACATTGGGTGAATTTAGTGGAGGCTGGGACAGAGTCAGAGCCTGGGACCGCTCACGTCCTACACACCCCCCGAATTGCGTGCCCCAGGTCGGTGGTGGTATCTGCGGCGGTGTATGCTTCCTCCACTAAACCACCCTCCTCCTCCTCCTCCTACACAACCTCTGTCTCGCAATCAAGATGTGTCAGCAGCAGCACGTCGCCAGCAGTCGGTGTCACGCGGCGTGGCAGCACAGCGGTGGGCAAGCGTCAGCAGGCCGTGCTGAAACTACTCAGCTTAGGAGAGAAGAGGCACACGGCCCACAAACTGCTGCAGGGTCTGACAGAGCAGACCGACCGCTGGCTTGCGCCGCTGAGCCTCCAACCGGGCATGGTCGTGTGTGACAACGGCCGTAACCTGGTGGCGGCTCTGCAGCTCGGCAGCCTCACGCACGTGCCATGCCTGGCCCATGTCTTTAATTTGGTGTTTCAGCGCTTTCTGAAAAGCTACACACACTTGTCATACCTGCTCGGAAAGGTGCGCCAGCTCTGCGCACATTTCCGCAAGTCCCACACGCACGCTGCCACCCTGCGGACACTGCAACATCGGTTTCATTTGCCAGTGCACCGATTGCTGTGCAACGTGCCCACACAGTGGAACTCTACGCTCCACATGTTGGCCAGGCTCTATGAGCAGCGTAGAGCTATTGTGGAATACCAACTCCAACATGGGCAGCGTAGTGGGAGTCAGCCTCCTCAATTATTTACAGAAGAGTGGGCCTGGTTGGCAGCCATCTGCCAGGTCCTTGGAAACTTTGAGGAGTCTACCCAGATGCTGAGCGGGGATGCTGCAATCATTAGCGTCACCATTCCTCTGCTATGCCTCTTGAGAAGTTCCCTGCAAAGCATAAAGGCAGACGCTTTGGAATCGGAAACGGAGGCGGGGGAAGACAGTATGTCATTGGATAGTCAGAGCAACCTCATGTCTATATCTCAGCGCGTTGAGGAGGAGGGGGAGGAGCATGAGGAGGAGGGGGAAGAGACAGCTTGGCCCACTGCTGAGGGGATAGATGCTGCTTGCCTGTCATCCTTTCAGCGTGTATGGCCAGAGGAGGAGGAGGAGGAGGGGGAGGAGCATGAGGAGGAGGGGGAAGAGACAGCTTGGCCCACTGCTGAGGGTACAGATGCAGCTTGCCTGTCATCCTTTCAGCGTGTATGGCCAGAGGAGGAGGAGGAGGAGGAGGAGGATCCTGAAAGTGATCTTCCGAGTGAGGACAGCCATGTGTTGCGTACAGGTACCCTGGCACACATGGCTGACTTCATGTTAGGATGCCTATCTCGTGACCCTCGCGTTACACGCATTCTGGCCACTACGGATTACTGGGTATACACACTGCTCGATCCACGGTATAAGGAGAGCCTTTCCACTCTCATTCCCGAAGAGGAAAGGGGTTCGAGAATGATGCTATACCACAGGGCGCTGGTGGACAAACTGATGGTAAACTTCCCATCCGACAGCGCTAGTGGCCGAAGGCGCATTTCCGCGGCCCAGGTAGCAGGGGAGGCGCAGAGAGCAGGCAGCATGTACAACGCAGGCAGGGGAACATTATCCAAGGCCTTTGCCAGCTTTATGGCTCCCCAACAAGACTGTGTCACCGGTCCCCAGTCAAGGCTGACTTGGCGGGAGCACTGTAAAAAGGTTGGTGAGGGAGTACGTAGCCGATCGCACGACCGTCCTCGGTGACGCCTCTGCCCCCTACAACTACTGGGTGTCGAAGCTGGACACGTGGCCTGAACTCGCGCTGTATGCCCTGGAGGTGCTTGCTTGTCCTGCGGCTAGCGTCTTGTCAGAGAGTGTGTTTAGTGTGGCTTGGGGAATCATCACGGATAAGCATACCCACCTGTCAACCGACAGTGCCGACAGGCTTACACTCATCAAGATGAACAAAGCCTGGATTTCCCCAGACTTCTCTTCTCCACCAGCGTACAGCAGCGATACCTAAGCAATACATAGGCTGCACCCGCGGATGGAAGCATCGTTCTCTATCACCATCCAAAACGGGGACCTTTTTGCTTCATCTATCTGTGTATAATATTCCTCCTCCTCCGCCTGCTCCTCCTCCTGAAACCTCACATAATCACGCCGAACGGGCAATTTTTCTTAGGCCCACAAGGCTCAGTCATATAATTTTTCTAAACAATTTTTATACGTTTCAATGCTCATTAAAGCGTTGAAACTTTCACCTCAACCAATTTTTATTTTTACTGGGCTGCCTCCAGGCCTAGTTACCAATTAAGCCACATTAACCAAAGCGATTAATGGGTTTCACCTGCCCTCTTGGTTGGGCATGGGCAATTTTTCTCAGGTACATTAGTACTGTTGGTACACCAATTTTTGGGGGCCCTCGCCTACAGTGTAATCCAATTAATTTTTTGCCCACCTGCATTACAGCTGACGTAACATCAGCTGTGTTGGGCACTGCAATGGGATATATTTATGTACCGCCGGTGGGTTCCAGGGAGCCATCCATGCTGTGGGTCCACAGGGAGTTGTAACTGCATGTGTCCACTTCTAAAGAACCCCAGTCTGACTGGGTCATGCAGTGTGGGCCGAAGCCCACCTGCATTAAACATGACATTATTACCTCAGCTGTGATGGGCAATGCAATGGGATATATTTATGTACCGCCGGTGGCTTCCTGGCACCCACCCATTCTGTGGGTCCACAGGGAGTTGTAACTGCATGTGTCCACTTCTAAAGAACCCCAGTCTGACTGAGGCATGCAGTGTGGGCCGAAGCCCAACTGCATTAAACATGACATTATTATCTCAGCTGTGATGGGCAATGCAATGGGATATATTAATGTACCGCCGGTGGCTTCCTGGCACCCACGCATGCTGTGGGTCCACAGGGAGTTGTAAATGCATCTGTCCACTTCTAAAGAACCCCGGTCTGACTGGGGCATGCAGTGTGGGCCGAAGCCCACCTGCATTAAGCACGACATTACATCAGCTGTGTTGGGCACTGCAATGGGATATATTTATGTACCGCCGGTGAGTTCCAGGGAGCTACCCATGCTGTGGGTCCACAGGGAGTTGTAAATGCATGTGTCCACTTCTAGAGAACCCCGGTCTGACTGGGGCATGCAGTGTGGGCCGAAGCCCACCTGCATTAAACATGACATTATTACCTCAGCTGTGATGGGCAATGCAATGGGATATATTAATGTACCGCCGCTGGCTTCCTGGCACCTACCCATGCTGTGGGTCCACAGGGAGTTGTAACTGAATGTGTCCACTTCTAAAGAACCCCGGTCTGACTGGGGCATGCAGTGTGGGCCGAAGCCCACCTGCATTAAACATGACATTATTACCTCAGCTGTGATGGGCAATGCAATGGGATATATTTATGTACCGCCGGTGGCTTCCTGGCACCCACCCATGCTGTGGGTCCACAGGGAGTTGTAAATGCATGTGTCCACTTCTAAAGAACCCCAGTCTGACTGGGGCATGCAGTGTGGGCCGAAGCCCACCTGCATTAAACATGACATTATTACCTCAGCTGTGATGGGCAATGCAATGGGATATATTTATGTACCGCCGGTGGCTTCCTGGCACCCACGCATGCTGTGGGTCCACAGGGAGTTGTAAATGCATCTGTCCACTTCTAAAGAACCCCGGTCTGACTGGGGCATGCAGTGTGGGCCGAAGCCCACCTGCATTAAGCACGACATTACATCAGCTGTGTTGGGCACTGCAATGGGATATATTTATGTACCGCCGGTGAGTTCCAGGGAGCTACCCATGCTGTGGGTCCACAGGGAGTTGTAAATGCATGTGTCCACTTCTAGAGAACCCCGGTCTGACTGGGGCATGCAGTGTGGGCCGAAGCCCACCTGCATTAAACATGACATTATTACCTCAGCTGTGATGGGCAATGCAATGGGATATATTAATGTACGGCCGCTGGCTTCCTGGCACCTACCCATGCTGTGGGTCCACAGGGAGTTGTAACTGAATGTGTCCACTTCTAAAGAACCCCGGTCTGACTGGGGCATGCAGTGTGGGCCGAAGCCCACCTGCATTAAACATGACATTATTACCTCAGCTGTGATGGGCAATGCAATGGGATATATTTATGTACCGCCGGTGGCTTCCTGGCACCCACCCATGCTGTGGGTCCACAGGGAGTTGTAAATGCATGTGTCCACTTCTAAAGAACCCCAGTCTGACTGGGGCATGCAGTGTGGGCCGAAGCCCACCTGCATTAAACATGACATTATTACCTCAGCTGTGATGGGCAATGCAATGGGATATATTAATGTACCGCCGGTGGCTTCCTGGCACCCACCCATGCTGTGGGTCCACAGGGAGTTGTAAATGCATCTGCTTCCACTTCTAAAGAACCCCGGTCTGACTGGGGCATGCAGTGTGGGCCGAAGCCCACCTGCATTAAGCACGACATTACATCAGCTGTGTTGGGCACTGCAATGGGCTATATTTATGTACCACCGGTGGGTTCCAGGGAGCCACCCATGCTGTGGGTCCACAGGGAGTTGTAAATGCATCTGTCCACTTCTAAAGAACCCCGGTCTGACTGGGGCATGCAGTGTGGGCCGAAGCCCACCTGCATTAAACATGACATTATTACCTCAGCTGTGATGGGCAATGCAATGGGATATATTAATGTACCGCCGGTGGCTTCCTGGCACCCACCCATGCTGTGGGTCCACAGGGAGTTGTAACTGCATCTGTTTCCACTTCTAAAGAACCCCGGTCTGACTGGGGCATGCAGTGTGGGCCGAAGCCCACCTGCATTAAACATGACATTATTACCTCAGCTGTGATGGGCAATGCAATGGGATATATTTATGTACAGCTGGTGGGTTCCAGGGAGCCACCCATGCTGTGGGTGCACACGGAATTCCCATTGCGGAGTTGTACCTGCCTGTGACTATTTATAAAAAACCGCGGTCTGACTGGGGCATGCAGACACCTTGACAGAATGAATAGTGTGTGGCACATAGGTTCCCCATTGCTATGCCCACGTGTGCAGCTCCAGATGGAGGTGGCACAGGATTGCATTTCTCATTGCTTCTGTACAGCATTGTGGACTATTGTCCCGCCCCTTTTAAAGAGGGTCGCTGCCTAGCCGTGCCAACCCTCTGCAGTGTGTGCCTGCTTTTCCTCTGGCAGACGCACTTATAAATAGACATGAGGGTGGCGTGGCATGAGGGCAGCTGAAGGCTGGGCAGGGACAGTTTGGTGTGCGCTGTGGGCACTGGGTCGTGGGGGGGGGGGGTTTGGGCAGCATGTAACACAGGAGAAGTGGCAGCGGAGTGTCATGCAGGCAGTGATTGTGCTTTGTTGGAGGTAGTGTGGTGCTTAGTTAAGGTATGCATTGCTAATGAGGGCTTTTCAGAAGTAAAAGTTGTTGGGGGGGGGCCCACTCTTGCCGCTATTGTGGCTTAATAGTGGGACCTGGGAACTTGAGATGCAGCCCAACATGTAGCCCCTCGCCTGCTCTATCCGTTGCTGTGTCGTTCCCATCACTTTCTTGAATTGCCCAGATTTTCACAAATGAAAACCTTAGCGAGCATCAGCGATATACAAAAATGCTCGGGTCGCCCATTGACTTCAATGGGGTTCGTTATTCGAAACGAACCCTCGAGCATTGCGAAAACTTCGTCTCGAGTAACGAGCACCCGAGCATTTTGGTGCTCGCTCATCTCTAACCATTAATAATCACCCTCTGCTATATATAAATCTGTAGGCACAGACCAATATATAGTGTGTGGAGAGTGTTGTGTTGACCTAGAAAGTCTTCAGTCTCTTTCACTTTGTTTTACTATTTTGTTATGTTGTGTCCTTGTGCAAATTAAAAAGCTTTCAAATATTTCCCCATCATTCTGCACTCAGTACCTCATAATGACAAAGTGAAAATAGAATGTTAAGAATTCTTGCAAATTCTTTTGAAATGAAAAACTAACATTCTGCATTGACGCAAGTATTCAGACCCTTTGGTATCACACTTTAGATTTAGCCCTGAGGGTCTCCCATTTCTCTTGTTCCTCTTGGATTGGAGTCCACCTGTGGTAAATATAAAAAGCTTAGTACTGTCTGTTGGGTTGGCAGTGACACTTTTATTAAGTTCATTTTAGTCATTTTTTATACGCATTCCTCTCTTTTTTTCCAAGAAGAAGGTACATTATATGTGATACAATTGACATTTAAGCAGATTTGTGATTGGTTATGCAACCACACGGATCAAAGACTCTGCTGCTTTTATTCTATACACAGTATTTATTGAGCATTGTATAGGAAAAATCAAAGAAGGCAGAGATGGTAATAAATCTCTTCTCAAATGTTTTTCAGATTCTGTGTATAGGTTTTCTGCAATTTTTGCAGGTCAATAGGGAGTTATACCATTTTCCCCTCACTTTTTTTTGCATTTTTTTAGGTCCATGACTAGAGTTGAGCGAACATACTCTGCCGAGCTGGATGCTCGTTTTAGTATTAGCATACTCGATGGTGCTCGTTACTCGAACGAGCATCAAGCCGTGTTCGACGCCGCCCTAGTTTTTGGCTTCTCCCTGCTGTGACGTGCCTGTTTTGGCCCCTCCCCGCCGCAGCGCGCGTCATTGGCAAATTTTTTGTCTGGCAGGCAGGGGAGAGAGATAGACAGAGAGAGACACGAAGGGTTCGTTACTCGAGTAGAACTCTAGAATTTTACGAAAAGCTCGACTCGAATAACGCGGACTCAAGCATTTGGGTGCTCGCTCATCTCTATCTATGATGTTTTTTTTAAAAACTGCATGAAGAAAGTCGTAAGCCTTGTTTATGTGACTTTTTCTGCAGATTTGGGCATAGATTCTCTGCCCAAATTCTATTGAATGCTATGTAGAGCTGAGCAAGCACCAAAATGCTCGAATGCTCGTTACTCGAGTCGAACTTTCAGTGATGCTCGAGATTTTGTTCCGAGTAACGAACCCCATTGAAGTCAATGGGCGACTCGAGCATTTTTGTATATGACTGGTGCTCCGCTAAGGTTTTCATTTGTGAAAATCTTAGCAAATCACCAAAGTCATGTAAAAAACACAGAAATGGATAGGGCAGGCGAGGAGCAACATGCAGGGCTGCATTTCGGGCTCCGAGGTCTCACTATTAAGCCACAATAGTGGCAAGAGTGAGACCCCCCCCCCCCCCCACTGTCAGTATAACGATCGTTCTCCTCTGCCACAGCAGTGGCAGAGAAGAACGATGTTAGCCCATTGAATTCAATGGAGCCGGCAATAAAGCAATTTTCGGGAAGGGCTTAAAAATATAAGCCCTTACCTGAAAAAGAAAGATTTTAGTGTAAAAAAGAATAAAAATGCAGGCATTCTCTTCAATGGAGCCGCTGCTGCTGCCGGCGACTCCATTGAAGACAATGATCCGCTGGCACACCTGAATTCTTTTTCAGGGAAGGGCTTTACATATAAGCCATTCCCTGGAAATGAATTAAAAGTGATTTGAAAAACAAAAAAAATAGATACTTAGTAGAGATGAGCGAACGTACTCGGACAAGCACTACTCGTCCGAGTAATGTGCTTTATCCGAGTACCGCTGTACTCGTCTTGAAAGATTCAGGGCGCTCCGCTGCTGACAGGTGAGTCGCAGCGGGGAGCGGGGCAGAGCGGGCGGGAGAGAAGGAGAGAAAGATCTCCCCTCCGTTCCTCCCCGCTCTCCCCTGCAGCTCCCCGCTCCGCAGCGCGTCCCGAATCTTTCAGGACGAGCAGAGAGGTACTCGGATAAAGCACATTACTCGGACGAGTAGTGCTTATCCGAGTATGTTCGCTCATCTCTAATACTTAGTTACTTACCTCCCTTCAGCTGTCGGGGCACAGCCGCGTCTTCTCCTGCTGTCCCCTGCACTGTGGTGCTGAACTGCTGTCATTCAGCTGAGAGCTGTGCTGAGCCAATCAGAGGCAGCATTCACTGTGAGATCTGCCTCTGATTGGTCAGGCTGTGACCAATCAGAGGCAGCTCATTCAGCAGGCGGGGATTTTAAATCCCCGGCTGCTGAATACTACTCACAGCTGTTCAGAGCAGTTCAGGAGGACTGCCAGCTGGCCGCAGCTGAACTCCGTCTGCCGGGACTAGGTGAGTATATATATATTTTTTATTTTTACACATTTCTGGATGAATTGCAGGGAAGGGCTTATATATTTAAGCCCTTCCCGAAAATTCATCCCGCGCTCGCCGGCAGCCCATTGCTTTCAATTGAGCCGGCTGTATTGCCGGCTCCATTGAATTCAATGGGCTAACATCGTTCTGCCGGGACAAGGTGAGTATATTTTTTTTTAACTTTTTACACATTTTAGGATGATTTTCAGGTAAGGGCTTATATTTTTAAGCCCTTCCCGAAAATTCATCCCGCGCTAGCCGGCAGCCCATTGCTTTCAATGGAGCCGGCTGTATTGCCGGCTCCATTGAATTCAATGGTCAGTGCTTGTTTAATCGAGACGAGCACCGCGTGGTGCTCGTCTTGAGTAACGAGCATCTTGAGCACCCTAATACTCGAACGAGCATCAAGCTCGGACGAGTATGCTCGCTCATCTCTAATGCTATGCAAATCTGTGCCATAGTTTTGAAATTAAAAGGGGAAGACATGAAAGTTTTGAAATTTACATGTGAATTCTTGCTGCAGTTTCCTTGCAAAATCCCTGCATGTTGGGCAGCTGCACACGACTTTGCTACATTCACTGGGGCTAAATCCACATGTGGATCTGCACCAGGCTCGAAGTTCTGCTGCACATAGAACTGTCTAATTCAGGGTGTAAACAGACGAATATCTTTGCAGAGGTTTTTGCGTGTGTGAGAATTACGCCCAAAAAACATGATGAAGCAAAGCCCTTGATTTGCATGCAAGAAAAGTTAGGTTCTACTCTATCTTTCAGCTTTTTTTTTTTTGCATATGTAATAGCGCTGGGTTTATATAGTAAAAATACGCTCTGTTGCGGTCAGTGTATTTGCGCATACATTCATCTGTTTAAGCCCTCCTGTTGAAAAAATATGCAACAGATATGACCATCCATGTCATTGGTAAAGCTGCTTATTTCCTGTGCTAAAATTCCTCGTGGCAAATCCACGACACACCCGTAGTTTTCACATGCAACGTTTTAGGATAAACACAATAATTTTTTGCGTGTTGTTTCCTTAGGCAAAAAAAAATCTACAGCTAAATGTTAGTTGCAAGTCAATAAGAAAATAGTAACTGCACTAAGAGTAGTGCACGTATTTGTGGCTTTTTTCACTCGTCATGCATTTTTTAAGTCCGTGATATTTGTTGCACTCACAACAGGCTGTCAGTATGAGATTTTCTGGGCTTCTTGCAAAGGCTTCTTTATTGGATTTAGGCTGCCTGTCCCTGGCTGTGGGGAACGCAATGCACGCTTTCCATAGTGTTGCTATGGAAAGCGCCGCCCCCCTTGTCCACAAGCGAATTCTCAGTGGTCAGCCTATCTGTCACGGGCGGCGGACATCGGCCGCAGGTTACCTCAACGCCGGTGGACAAGCAGCCATAAAAAAATGTATGAAGCTTGTAAAAACCTTAAGAACCTGTTAAAAAATTGTGGACTTTTTTACATGCATTTTTGGGGGGGTAAAACCGTGCCACAAAGGGACTTTCACACGGGATGGAATTGTCCACCGGATGCAGCATGAATGTAGATTTTGTCATTTAGTGTGGATTTTGTTGCATTCTTAACTGCAAAATGCATTCTACGGAACGTTTTCCGGAATTTCTTGCATTTTTTTAATGCAGACTTTAATTGCGGAATTACATCTCCTGTATGTTAGAAATCCATAACAACAATTCTGAAAGACATCTTTAATTCCATAGAAGGCTGTTCCACTGCAGAATTTAATATAGCAGTTTTGAAGTTAAGACGTGCGGATTTTAACAGGTGCGGAATTCAATCCCACAGAGATACCATTGGGACGCAGAAATGTCCGTGCGAAATAATTCGGTCCCACACGAAAGGTCCCAAAAAAGTGTGTGCGAAGGAAGCCTTCTGTGTATAGGACTTCATTTTTTCCCAGAGTATTCAAACTCCGCACTACTGCTCACAAGTTTGAATAAAACAGCAGGAAGATAGTTCCTGCCCTATATTTCCCGCAGTAGTATTAACTATATGCGAGTAAGACAGGGCAAGTCCGTACTACCAACGGACAAGAATACCGTTAGTGAAAAAAAACCCATTGAATTCATCTGTTTAAGTCCTAAAATATCTAGGTGAGCGGGTAATGTTTTTTATAAGCATATTAAAATCTGTTAAAAATGTTTAGCTCTTTTGGGTTCAATTTTTCGCATCAACTGGTGAGAGGTTAGAATACTTGTAAAACAATGGACATATGCAATTAGTCAACACTACTTCTGCTATTATGAATATTTAAAGCTCCACTTCCTTTTCTCTCTATCTGTACTGTCAAATTCCTTCTTTTTTATGATTATGTTCATGATATGGCGATACATTGGTGTTTGTAGAATGTAACACTTCCATCTGTAGGATGTGATGTTATTCCCTGCTGAGAATTTCCTATTCACATAGTACATGCAGTGTATAATAGTCACCTTGTTTGCACTGCATACAGGTATTAAATAGAGCACAAATGCCACTAAACATCATCTTGAGAGCACGTCTCTAGTCATTTATATTGCGGTAATTATATTAAGTGAACTATCAATTTGAATAAAGTGTACTTCATTATTACAAACTCCAAATTCAATTCCCACTAATCCAGGCCACCTGCTGACTCAATTTTCAATCTGTCCGAGAATCAGAAGAGCCTCATGGGAGTCCAGCATATTCCATTTCTAATTAAGGGTTAATGCTGCTGCCTATTAATTACAGGCATTTCATTTAAAGCTTGCCAATTTTCTAGATATTACAGTTGCAGCCTGAAAGATAAGATGCAATCCTCAGAAAATTAAATCACAGATTGCTGTTTAACTCGTGAATTTCTATACCGTTAATATGGAACATTGTCCACGAAAGAAAATATTAAATTCCCACTCTGAGGATTTCAAGGATCCTGTGGCTCTAGAAAGAATTATCAACCAAATCCAAAGCCAAGCCACCAGGGTGGTTTCCTGGATCCACGAAGACATTAGTCAGCCAACAGCACTCCATGTGCTGCCATTTGGTGCTCCGTACTGCACTGTATTATGCAGTTATTCTCCACTAGAAGCAACGTTTCATAGGGGAAATAGCTCCATAATGCAGTGGAGCATTGCACACTTTTTTGTCTAATTCATAGGCAATCTCTGTATGTCTCGCAATGAACTATTTTGTGGTACACTAGGGCTTCATAGAAGTCTATGCTTATAATATAACAACTCTGTACAACTAATATTCTACTATCATCTAATGTATCCTTACATTGTTGCTTAAGGGCTTTTAGACCATTAGAAAAGGCATTTTATCAGGAAAGACTTAAAGAACTTGGGGTACTTTTACCCAACAGTCGTCCCAGTAACAATCACTCCTGTGCCTTCACTCCTTGAATTGAGGTGGACCATGCCAGAGATCTCTTTTGGCTGCCACCCTTCATTCACAGTAAGCAGGCAATCGTTCATAGATGAATGATTGCCTGTTTACATGGACTGAGAGTCACTTGGTTTTTTAGGTGAGCTGAAAACCAAGCAACTCCAACAAATGTGCTATCCTTGCTCACTTGCTCTGTCAAATTCTGTGTTTACCAGGGTTGACAGTCACCTATAATTGCTCTTGGACCCTAATCGCTCTAAGCTGCCTGTAGGAAGCTGCAGGTGGGAACTCCAGGGAGGCTAGCCGTTATGAAAAACGTCTTGGACAAAAACTCAGGTGACTGTCGATCCATATAAAAGTAAGAGGGTATGGTTTATCGCTGTTTAATAGTAGCATGATGTTCTTTTCTTTGTAATGGTACCGTCTCTTTAAAAGGGGCTGGGATTTGACAAACAGAGCTAAGCAGGAAGAAGAGACCAAAAGTAGTTGAGAGAGGATGGAGGTTGAAGCAGGAGTCTCTCCTGGTGTACTGCAGTGTCGTTGATACAGTTCTAAGGACAGGTGCCTCCTGGACAAAGAGATACAGCCATTCAGAATCTTGCAGAGAGTGCAGAGAGCAGCTAAACTGTGGACCAAGAAGGGAGTCACTACTAGTTTGTCTTAAGGGCTGTAGCAATTGTCCTACACACAGTTTTTCCTAATGAACAGGGAGTGCTGAATAATGAAGCCAAGTTGTTCCTCCATTCCCTCCCCTCTGATGACAATGAACCCATACCAGCAGGCCCCAGAGAACCATCCCTAGCCATCCGGGCATGGTGTTATTACAGATATCCCGTGCTAGTGGACCTAAAGACTCTAGTAAGGCAATTATCATTTATTGCTGCTGTCTTTCTTTTAATAAAGTTAGTTGATGGTCACAGTGATGTGTTCTCCCTCCTTCTCCTGCTGACATCTATGGGGACAGCTCTGGGGAGTACGTCACATCACCAGTATCACAGCCACGCTGAGTGTGCCCGGTCAAAAGCAGTAACCTTGTGCAACACCCCAGAGGGATGACCCCGGACACTTGACTACTGTGCAGAGCTGGGAGGGATAAGTGTTGACTTGTCAGGGTGGCACTTACCACGCTCTGGTACCAGAGGGATGACACATAGCCAAGGCCAGAGCAGGATTGCGGAGAAAAGAGCACAGAGACTTGTGTATAGTACCTCGGGTCCCTGAACAAGATGGCACTCACAGATTGAAGACAGAACTTCTCTTCCCGCTCTCAAGCACTCACATTTATAACCTCACTTGTACCACACGACATGACAAACTTTTACATCTACATGCAGGCAGTGATTTTTTAATGTTAAAGGGGTTGTCCCGCGCCGAAACGGGTTTTTTTTTGTTTTTCAACACCCCCCCCCCCCCCCCCCCCGTTTGGCGCGAGACAACCCCGATGCAGGGACTTAAAAAAAAAACTGCACAGCGCTTACCTGAATCCCCGCGCTCCGGTGACTTCTTACTTACCTGATGAAGATGGCCGCGGGGATCTTCTCACTCGGTGGACCGCAGGGCTTCTGTGCGGTCCATTGCCGATTCCAGCCTCCTGATTGGCTGGAATCGGCACGTGATGGGGCGGAGCTACACAGAGTCGGCATCCAGCACGAGCAGCCCCATTGAAAAAAGAAGAAGACCGGGACTGCGCAAGCGCGGCTAATTTGGCCATTAGACGGCGAAAATTAGTCGGCTCCATGGAAACGAGGACGCTAGCAACGGAGCAGGTAAGTAAAAAACTTTTTATAACTTCTGTATGGCTCATAATTAATGCACAATGTACATTACAAAGTGCATTAATATGGCCATACAGAAGTGTATAGACCCACTTGCTGCCGCGGGACAACCCCTTTAACCTCCCAGCTGTGCAACATACACACTGGATATGACAGGACAAACTTAGCACAGTGCATCTACATAGCACAAAACATGAATGACATTTATGGAGGGACCAGGATGGTGTTCTGGGCCACTACAGAAGCAATAGATTCCCACACCTTTTGGATATGTAAGGGAGGGAAAGGAAGGGGGGAAAATATAACAAACACCAAACCTGGGAACCAATCCCTGCAACATTATCAAACTATGTGTTTAATAATACAATTATAAGCAGTATCTAATGCTGTATGCCTTACAGAGGGGCAGAGAAAGCCTGTAGCAGGGGGTGCTTCCCATAACATCAAGAACAACTAACAATTTAAATAAATGAGTGGACAACTAAAGGGCCATTTGAGGAAAAAAGCCTACAAGGAAAGTACAATAGTTCTGGAACACTTACAAAGATAAGAGATGAAAATTAAACAATGTTATAACAGGCATAAAACACAACAAAAATATTGTATTTCAAAGTAGGTAATGCTGAGTGCTTCTGGTATGTCCAAACTGTGATCTGTGAAGCTAATGCTGTGGTCTTCCTCTAACAGTATGCCATGTCTCTCTAGAGGGAAAAACTGGTAAGAAGCTGGGAGTGGGTGTAGGCCAGTCTGGTAAATCTATCATAAGAAGATCAAGAGTTCCTAGAAATTGTGGGAAGTCACTAAGGGTCTTAACCAGAGCAGTTTTATCCTTTTTATAGGCCCATAGCTGGAATTAATACCCTCATTAATATTGTACCACCATTTCTTATAGTGCTGTAGGTAGAAGTTTCAAGGATCTGCATAATTGCTAAGTACGATGAGTTGGATCCAGGAATAGGGGATCCATGGAAAGACAAGCCACCAGATTCTCCGAACGTCTACATTATCTGCTCCTTTTCTTTATAGAAATGTATGCCACAAATAATGCCCCAAGGATGTGCAGAATCAGAAGATTTAGGACCTAAGAATCGATGCATCCTATCTAGTTCAATCAGTTGGTCAGGGAATCACTGGAAGATGTTGCTGAAGAATTTCTGTATGCCGAAACTTGTTTTTCGCTTTGTAGTGGGGAAATTCTGATTCCTCTGTGTTCCCAGCAGTAGGGACGGGCAGTGTATGGAGGATATAAAAAGCCTCTAGGGTCAGGGATAAGCAGGGTGGTAGGGATTTTAGCTAAGGATTAGTGGAGCTTAATGCAACACGTTCTTTTCAGTTAATAGCTAGGCACGCTCCTTATATTGCTGAAGAATTTCAAGGCCCAAGTCTCCAACTAGGGCGCCATGATATCCTCACTGAGACCTTGAATGCGAAGATTACTCAGTCAATTACGATTCTCCAGGTCTTCCAGATGCATAAGCAGATCGGAAATCTTGTTATTCCTGTATAGCTTGTCTGTATGTGTCCAGAGTCTTTTTCTGTGTTTCCTCCACTGACACTATTCTCTGCCCTACATGCTGCAAATTATGTTGTCAAGTAGATATATCCTTTTCATGAGAAGCCTTCATCCTCTAAAGAAGACCATCTATTTTTATCTTAGTTGGCAAGGACATTATATGAGCCTTCCAGTCCCACTCAGCATCCACGGCAGAGCTTAATAAGAAATTAGCAGCAGGAGCAACAGGGGGACTATGCTGGCAGATGTTGGAACAGGGTACAAAGAGCATGCAGGAGATGTGCAAGTCCCCTTTAAAATATCCTCCTTAGAACCTAGATCAGGTTTAAGGGCATTCTGTCCTGTTACAGCCCTCTCCACCTAAACCTCACCTTGAGTTTTATTGCAGGCTGATGGTGAACGGGAAGAGGTGATCTCCTGGTGCGCCCCAGCAGAAGCCATTATGGCATCAAGCGCCATAGGAACCGCAGTCCTATCAAGGACATCCATGGCTGCACTTCTTTGTGGGGAACCTCCGAGCATCTCAGCTGGTGCCATATTGTAAGGCACATTGTGGCCAGCTGACTCCCACGGCGAGCAGAGAAACCATTCCAACTGTTCCTTGTCTCCCTCAGAAGAGAGATGTGGACTACCTGTGCCCTTTCTTTGCCCCATCGGCAGGTTTACAATTCTCAGGTAGTCCACATTCTTTAGGTAAATGGTGAAATAGTATGGAGCATCGCACACTAACATGCTGCTCCGCCACTCCACTGCAGGAGGGAAGTGTTTTTATTAGTAAGGTATTATATTACATTATTTTACTGAGAGAGTAGTAGATTTTTGGAACAAACATCCAGTAGATGTGGTTAGAAAATCTTATATATAAAACGCAAAATCTATTTGTTTGTTTGTATTCCATACAAATCCACAGTTCTGCTCCAATATGAGTGAAATTTTGCATGAGCATTCTTCAGCACCAGGCGACAAATATTGTCTCAATAACTATCAAAATGGTACACACTGGTTAAAGGGGTTGTCCCGCCGGCCAAACTGATTTTTTTTCTCCCATGAATGCCCTGTAGAGTAAAATCATCACACACTACAGCTTTACCCATAAAAAACGATATTTTGCTCACCTTTTTATTCCTTTTCTTTCCCTTATAAAGCTGGCCTGAAGAATTTTTCAAAGATGGCGCCGCTGGGTAGTTCCCATGATGCACTGCTGCCTCTCTCTCCCTAGCGTGCGCGCTCCTGATGACGCCGGTCACATGACTGGGGGACTGGCATCACAATGGAGACAGACGCTTCACTGCTTTGAATCGAGCCGGCAGCCGTCCGGCTCAATTCAAAGCAATGAGAGAGCAGGGAGAGCAGTGCGATCTCCTGCTACTGCTGTGACAGCTGTAGCAGGAGATTCCTTCATCTCCCTGGCATGTCCCCTCATCACTGGACATTGGAACACTCTTGTCACAGTGTCCAGTCAGGAGGGGACATGCTGGGGAGATAAAGTAATCTCCTGCTACAGCTGTCACAGCAGTAGCAGGAGATTGTGATCTCTAGCAGCACTTTCAATAGCAGAGGATCGCGATCCTCTGCTATTGAAAGTGAAAGTAGCACCAAACATGCCCTACTCACACACACATGCCCCCCGCTCACAGTGCTCACACAGTGCCCTCTCCACACTGCCCCCCCCCACAGTCCCCCCCTCCACAGTGTCCCCCTCGAGTGCCCCCCCCCACAGTCCCCCCTTCACAGTGTCCACACATAATGCACCCCCAAAGTGCCCACACACAGTGCACACCCCCCACAATGACCTCCCCACAGTGCCGCCACACAGTGCCCCCCCCACAATGACCCCTCCCACAGTGCACCCCCTCAGTGCCCCCACCACACACATGCCCCTTCACATTGTCACCCCCTCCAGTGTCACCCCCCAAAATGCCCTCCCACAGTGCCCCCACCACAGTGCACTCTTGCACAATGTTCCCTCACAGTACCCCCCCTCAGTGCCCCCCCCCAAATGCCCCCCACAGTGCCCTCCACAGTCCCACCCTCCCCAGGACACACCATTCACAATAGACACAGATCACCTCCTCCCCTCCCTGCACAGGCAGGATTACACCCTGGGATAAACTACAGCCCCCCGCCCACCCCTCCAGCGTGACAAATTACTGTCACAGCCCCCCTCCCACCCCACAGCGACAAATCACTGTGACAACACCCCCCACTCTTTCCCCGGCGACAAGTCAATTTAACAGCACCACTACCTCCGCAAGAAGTCTATGTGACAGCACCAAACAGCGACAAGTCTATATGACAGCACCCCCACCTCCACAAGAAGTCTATGTTACAGCACCCAACAGCGACAAGTCTATGTGACAGCACCCCCACCTCCGCAAGAAGTCTATGTGACAGCACCCCCACCTCCGCAAGAAGACTATGTGACAGCACCCAACAGCGACAAGTCTATGTGACAGCACCCCCACCCCCGCAAGAAGTCTATGTGACAGCACCCAACAGCGACAAGTCTATGTGACAGCACCCCCACCCCCGCAAGAAGTCTATGTGACAGAAACCAACAGCGACAAGTCTATGTGACAGCACCCCCACCCCCCGTAAGAAGTCTATGTGACAGCACCCACCAGCTACAAGTCTATGTGACAGCACCACGACCTCTGCAAGAAGTCTATGTGACAGCACCCAACAGCGACAAGTCTATGTGACAGCACCACGACCTCCGCAAGAAGTCTATGTGACAGCACCCAACAGCGACAAGTCTATGTGACAGCACCCCCACCCCCGCAAGAAGTCTATGTGACAGCACCCACCAGCGTCAAGTCTATGTGACAGCACCACCACCTCCGCAAGAATTCTATGTGACAGCACCCAACAGCGACAAGTCTATGTGACAGCACTACAACCTCCGCAAGAAGTCTATGTGACAGCACCCACCAGCGACAAGTCTATGTGATAGCACAACCACCTCTGCAAGAAGTCTATGTGACAGCACCCAACAGCGACAAGTCTATGTGACAGCATGCTGCGCTTTGAAAAAAAAATGCCCTTGATCTCAAAAACACAATAAAGGTTCCACAAATGAAAATGTTTTGAATATAGGCTTTTCAATATTACGCTATAGTGTCAAGTAGCATTTGGTTGCAGTACATTTTTACCTCAAAAACAAAGTATGCAGTCTCAGAGTAGTTTCACATACATCATTTTTTCAAAAAAGTTGACACATTTTTTGCAGGTTTTTTTATGTTTTTTTTTCTTACCAAAAAATGAAGTGGCCAGAGAGTCTGTGGTGAAATAGAAACTGTGAACAGTTGGCCTCATTTAGCAAAACTGTCCAGAAGAGAAACTATCTATGTTGCGCATAGCAACCAATCAGAACTCAGCTTTCATTTCTTAAACTGCTCTTGAAAAATGAAAACTGTGCTGTGATTTGTTACTATGGAAACAGAGAACTTTAATTGCCTTTTAGATAGTTTCCTAAATGATTATTGGATCTGTACTAATCACTAAATGGCTTTATTCTCCCCTCTGGAAGAAAGCCCTAAGGAGAGCGCCTACCTATATTATTAGTTTACAGATTCCAGAAAACTCTAGGTGTTTCATTTATCCAAATCTAATCAGGGGTCTGATATTGACATTCAGTGTGTCTCAGCCAATGGGGCAAGTATGTGTGCAGCCGCCCAAAATGGAAACTGTTTAGAAAATCGATACGCCAATTCTTTTTTTCTGTAAAGTGGAATTCAAAATCCGTGTTGAACTACAATGCAGATGTCTCAGATTGGGATGTGGAATCTGTGCAAAAATAACGTTGTGTATAAAGCCTTGGGCTCTTTTTTCATCGCTGCTTAAAATAGGGTATAATTTAGGGATCAAGAGACAACGTTCTCAGTACAAGTTCTATAACTAGACATACATTCAGTGCAGCTGATATATATGAGACACCGTATGAGACACTGCATTTTCAGAAATACATTTTAAATACAGAAGAAACTATTAAAAGTTACGTTTTAAGTATTTGTAATATTACTCTGAGTTAATGGTATTTTCTAGTAAGCAACTGTTTATTCATTACTTAGATGTAATGTAACTTTAGATATCCTTGAGCAAATAAACCACCAATCAGTTTGGAGCCATAATGGTGTGCCTAGTCAATTTATTTATACTCTCCCAAAACTGCACATTTGCTATTTTATGGGCGTTCCTATGAATTACACGTTTTGCTAGTAATTCCAAATGACCCCAATATGCCCCTCATTGCATAACTATATATTATGGTTGTTGGCATAGATTTTAAACAAGCTGCCATTTTCCACTATGATTACCCACTCAAAATAACCAATGACCTTTTTTTGCTTCACTTAGAGATACAATTGGACCTGTCTAATGTGATTGAAATATGGTTATTGAAAATACTTTGAGCAAATGCTATTCAGTATGCTTTTGTAATTTGATTTCATTGTGCATATATTTCTTTTAGCTGAATGACACAATCTAATGACCATAAAAGTAATTCAGGAGTAACAGAACTTCTTGCACAGCAGAACACTTGCTCTGGTAGCTAAGGAAATCAGGGGAAAAAGAGCATAGGAAATGTCAGAGTGCTGCTGGTGAGGGGAGATTCAATTGTTTGGGGATAAATATAATGGACATACCATATAAGTGACTAAGTTGCAGATTTTGAGGAGTAACTTGAGAGTACTTAGTAGTTTTGGTAGCATTGCAGCAGTAATAAAGTTAAAGTTAGGTCCTCATTAGTGACTCACGGAAACAAGTTGTTTTCACTTATTTTTTCTACTTTGTTAGACTGGCAGATTGATCTTTTCTTAAATAGGTTTAGTATTAGAGATGAGCGAACGTACTCGGATAGGCACTACTCGTCCGAGTAATGTGCCTTATCCGAGTACCGCTGTACTCGTGCTCAAAGATTCAGGGCGCTCCGCTGCTGACAGGTGAGTCGGAGCGGGGAGCGGGGCAGAGCGGCCGGGAGAGAAGGAGAGAAAGATCTCCCCTTCGTTCCTCCCCGCTCTCCCCTGCAGCTCCCCGCTCCGCAGCGCGTCCCGAATCTTTGAGCACGAGCACAGCGGTACTCGGATAAGGCACATTACTCGGACGAGTAGTGCCTATCCGAGTACGTTCGCTCATCTCTATTTAGTATGCAAAATAGTTTTGATGGCTTATCTTCAGGATAGCAGATCAATAGTTGGTCGACAGGGGTCCACCGCTTAGGACCTTAGCCAATCAGCCAACCAGGCATCCACTGTCAGCATTGCGAGACACAGTGATCAGAGAGGAAGCCACTACTCTGACTCCAGTGTCGTGGCTGGTGCTTGCAGCTCCCACTGATTTTAATTAGAGCTGCGACTGCAGTTACAAGCACTGGCTACTACAGAGAGATTGAGGCAGCAGCTTCTGCTCCAATCCCTGTGTATCCTGGCTCAGACAGCAGGCATCCGATCATCTCACGGATGGACTCCTACCAATCAACTATACTGAGAATAGGTCATCAATAGCATTTTGTGTGGAAAATCCACTTAAGTGGAAAACATAGTTATGGATGCCACGTCTTCTCCGCTTACTGGGAAGAATGAGGCCTGGAGCCAACTCCATATATATATATATACACATATTCTTTTTTATATGTATATATATATATATATATATATATATATATATATATATGAGTCATGTTGACAACAGTATATGTTCTGACATCAACAGATAACTAATGCAGCTTCTTAACATATGAAAAAAAGTGAAGTAAAGTAAGTAAAGTTTGCTTACGGAAGATTAAAAATACCTCTACTAACTTCCCGGATTGCTTTTGTCTTTAACTTAACCTGTCTTCTACAAGTAGATGCAGCAACTTTCCATATAAACACAAGCCACATGAGGATTCATATCATAGCAATATGTTATATATTGTGGTAAAGTGTTGTTGGCAGTCACAGTGTTTAAGATGCAAAGTCTGCAGAGAGTTAGAACTGCAAAATCTATTTGATAAGAGACAAACATCCATACATTCCTGAATAAGTTTAGATTCCTATGGTTATATTACATAATAAAAAAATCACAAATTTTAAATATTGCTGAAATATACCTTTCCACAGAATAATACTATAAGGACTTTCTGATGAAAGTGTAAGCTTTCAGTTACATTTACTATGATTAGTTTCTTCCATCAGGTCAAATTATTCCAAGGAATATCTAATGAATTTAATTTAGTGAAAATATGTTACTGGTCTAAGAGAATAAGGAAAAGAAGCATCAAGTGGCTCATGGTGTCTTAGTATAAAAGGCATATCATCAGTAAATTAAAATAGCCATCTTTATAATTACACTGCAAGACATCAATATGTTACACGAAACTATCTGTATTTTTCCTATTTTTTATGTTTTGGAACTCACATGCAAAAGCATAAAAAGTCCTTGTAGTTCTGAAATATTGGGCATCTATGGTGCAGAAAATGTCTATAGTGAAAGGTGACAGAACACACAATGCTTTTTTTCTCAAAGGCTCAGTACTTAAACAGACGGACATGTTTGCGCATGTTTTTGAGTTCGTAAAATTCAATATAACTCATTGATTTCAATGGGTTTGTTCTCATGAGCCATATCTTTCTGCATTTTATGCAGAAAGCTTCCATGGAAAAGTCTACGACAGGTTCAAAACAGCAAGGGTATGGGTATGACCCAGCATAAAACGCAGAGAAAGAAGACAGCTGGCCCTTATTAGGTTTTAAATATCCACTCTAGTCCCCATTCTAGTCCACGGAAAGGGAGTAACGAGTGTGCGTGAACTGGTCTTGTGAGCGCAAAAATTTACAGTACTTTGCGCAGACACGCATGCAGCAGCCTGTTTATTGCCCTCTCCAAACCTTGTTCATGTGCAAATACACTGCGTTGCAGTGAGCATTTCCACATATGTTCGTCTGTCATAGTTCTCAGACAGAAAAAAAACTCTGTGTCTCCAATTGACTTCAGAGGCACATGGAAATATGAATGTACATATAGGAAAATGGCACTAAACAAACCCCTAAAATATATTTTTTATAACTGTCTAAAATATTAAATAAGGGCTGTTAAATAACAAATAAATACAAAAGTATAGAACTAAACCACTAGATGGACAGGGGTATTGGTATGGAGACAACCCCTGAGGCTCTGGTCACAACCAAACAAGACTGAGGTGCAATGGCATAGGTCAGCCAAAAATGACCATTAATGATGATGGTACAATCACCAGCCCTGATGATGGACTGGTGATCTCTATTCCTCACTAAAGATCACCAGTCCACCATCAGGGCTTGTGATTGTACCTTTTCATTTTATCTGCTCTATGGAATTTTCCCTCAATTTGGAACCATTTGCTTACGTGGTTCTGGCTCTGTAGCTAAGGTAATTAGCGTAACATCTTTATCTAGCTAGCTATCTTTGGTGTGATTCTACACTCACAGGCAACTCCCCCGAAAATAAGGCACCCCTTGAAAATAAGGCACCCCCTGAAATTTGCAGAAGTCCCAAATATAAGGCACCCCCCGATAGTAAGGCATAGTAAAGTGTGCAGGCAAGTCAAGAGGCCCGTCCCCTGCTGCCATCCCCGTTGTCTCCTACCTCCAGATGTATAGGTAGATCTGCAGACAGTCTGCTGTTATCCTGTCCCTGCTGTGCTGTATGAGTGTGCTGTTGTGAGCTCCCCTTGCTGGCTGGAAAAGTCCATACAGTACGTTCTGCTCCTGCTGTACACATCTGCTGTGATGAGCTCCCCCTGGTGGCCGGAAGCTGCAATACCATCCCTGCTTACAAGTGGTCCAGGACCTTCTGTCTGCAGACAGGTACGTTACTTTACAGCCCTTATTTTTTTATGGCTCTGTGTGTGAGTCAGGCACCCTGTGTGATTCTTCAGGCTGGGTTCTCACAGAGCGTATTTCCAGCTTGGCCACAGCGATAAACAGCGAGATTTCTGCCGGAAAGCGCTGCTTCAAAACCCACGGCACTCAGCCGCTTGTTTTGAAGCGACCTGGCTGCACGCTTTTCCGTTTCTGTGGCCGGTGAATCCGCACCACAACACCGGCTTCTCCCAGCTTTGCCGTGACAGATTTGCTGTTCCATGTGGACGAGACTTCTGAGAAATTTCGTCCACAAAGCTGGCCAATTGAGGGATTAGCGGCCACAGACGGATTTGCCGCGGCGAAATAAGACACCCCCTGAAAATAAGACATAGCGCATATTTGGGAGCAAAAATTAACATAAGACGCGTCTTATTTTCTGGGAAAAAGGATAATAGCACTTCTGTGGTTTGGTCATCACCCTCCTTAGTCTATATCCTGCATATAGTTGTGGGAGGATTGATGCATATTTTCATCATGCTCCGGATGATCCAACTAAACAAAGTTGGGGAAACGCATTGAGCCTCCTTTTTTCCATCTGTTTGTCAGGCCCCCTGCACACGGACGTTAGATACCACAATCCTAGGCAGAGGGCCGCGGAAGACAAATTGCTGCATGCCGGCCGGCCGCTCTGCTCTGCGCACGCGCCGGCCGGCATTCGGCATATCAAAGAGCCGTAGTCGCAGGAGAGGTGAGTGCTGCGCTGGTCCCTGTAGGGGCTCGGGTCTGGTCCCGCTGCGAGAATTCTCGCAGCGGGATTCGACCCGGCCGTCTGCAGGTGGCCTGAGCTTATATTAGCTCAAGTCTATATTGTATATTCTCATAGGCTTCTATTGTGGCCTATGTGATGACATCATACATTAATGTTATTCATGCATCCTGACTATCCTCTAGACCTTGTGAATTCTTGTTGGTTCTTTTGACTTTTTTCCACACCTAGGTTGGGATCTAGTAAATTTCTCTTAGGATCCGGGCTTTCTCTTGGAGTGGTTTAAGGCATAAGAGCATTTTTATCTTCTTTCCTCTGAGGAATAAGTGTTTTTTCTACAATATCTATTACAAACATTGTTAGGTTCACACAGTTTGTGTCCTTATACCATCTACTTTGGGGGCACGACTATGGTCAGCAATTTTTCCATCCCACAAACATCATCATTGATGTCCATTTTTGGCTGACCCATGTCATTGCACCTCAGTCTTGTTTGGTTGTGACTTATTTGAGGCTCAGGGATTGTCTCCATACTAATACCCTGTCCGTCCAGTGGTATATTCCTATACTTTTGTACATATTTGGTATTTATCAGCCCTTATTTGATATTTAAAAATAAAATAAATCTTTTAATTTGTATATTGCCAACTTATTCAGCAGCGCTTTCAGGTAATTTATTTATTTATTATCCCCCACCAAGCTGGGTACTCATTTTTGGACCTCAGAAGGATGGAAGGCTGAGTTGAGCTGGCTACCTGAGCCATACAGGGATTGAACTCGCAACCATTTGGTTCCCAGCGAAAGCCTAGGACTGCATTTCTGCTGCCTTAGCACTCTGCAATACATGGGTGTTTTGAATGACATTTTTTAATACTTATACAGTCCTTTGGCTACTCTGTGATTTATGTACATATAGGCAACTCCCAGTTCACTATCCTTGCTAGTATTTTGTAATGATTGGTGTTTAGCATGACCAGAACATAATAATTCGAAGAACAAGTATCCTATCATAAAAGTTTTTTGTCTATTGATGTAACAAATCCATATATAAAGGTGAAAGCCCTCACTAACTTACCTTCTCACTCACTGTCTGACTAACTTACTGACTGACTCGCCAGTAATTCTCTAACTTCCTGGTGTCATATAAACATGAAATTTGGCACAACCATTCTTTAGGTCCTAAATATGAAAAGTAAAGGGGTCACAACTCGATTATTCAATGCTAATTGTAAAAGTAAGTGCACCACTATGTAATGCAACTTTCCGGTGTTGTACAAGCGTGAAATTTGGCATGAGCATTCTTTAGGTCCTAAATAGGATAAGTAAAGGGATCACAACTCGATTATTCAATGCTAATTGCAAAAGTATTGGCACCCATATGTAATGTAACTTCCCGATGTACAAGCGTGACATTTGGCACGAGCATTCTTTAGGTTGTAAATAGGTAAAGTAAAGGGGTCACAGCTCGATTATTTAATGCTAATTGAAAAAGTATTGGCACCCCTATGTAATGCACCTAATCTAATTCTCTAACCTTCCAGTGTCGTACAAGCATGAATATATGGCACGAGCATTCTTTGGGTCCTATATAGGAAAAGTAAAGGGGTTGCAGCTTGATTATTCAATTCTAATCGCAAAAGTAAGCAACCCTCCTATGTTATATACATAATCTAATTCTCTAACTTCCTGGTGTCATACAAATGTGAAATTTGACAAAACCATTGCTTCGGTCCTAAATAGGAAAAGTAAAATGGTTAGAACTTGATTATTCAATTTTAAGTGGGAAAGTTAGTGACCCACCTATGTGATGTAACTAATAACACACATCTGAACTGCACAAACATGAATTTTGCCGCAACAATTTATTACATCATAGGAAAAGTACAGGGATTGCTACTTTAATATTCAGTTCTAAGCGAGAAAAACTGTGAAAATTTGCAATACATAACAGTTCTTTTCTCAGAAACCATAAAGCCTAGTGAAATGATTTGTATACTGTGGAGAATCTACCTTAGCTCTATGTGAATATACTGAGGAGAATCTATATAATGCATATAATACTGAGGAGAATCAACTTCACTTCTATGTGTATATACTGAGAATAATCTAACTCACCTCTATGTGTATATACTGAGGAGAATCTAACTGACCTCTGTGTGCATATACTGAGGAGAATCTAACTGACCTCTGTGTGCATATACTGAGGAAAATCTACCTCATCTCTATGTACATATACTGAGGAGAATGTACCTCACCTCTATGTGTATATACTGAGTACAATCTAACTGACCTCTATGTGCTTTTACTGAGGACAATCTAACTGACCCCTGTGTTCATATACTGAGGAGAATCTACCTCACTTCTATGTGTATATACAGAGGAGAATCTACCTAACCTCTATGTGTATATACTAAGGAGAATCTAACTGACCTCTATGTGTGTATACTGAGGAGAATCTACCTCACCTCTATGTGTGTATACTGGGGACAATCTAACTGACCTCTGTGTGCATATACTGAGGAGAATCTAACTGACGTCTGTGTGCATATACTGAGTACAATCTAACTGACCCCTGTGTGCATATACTAAGCAGAATCTACCTCACCTCTATGTGTATATACTGAGGAGAATCTACCTCACCTCTATGTGTATATACTGAGGACAATCTAACTGACCTCTATGTCCTTATACTGAGGAGAATCTAACTGAGCTTTATGTGCTTATACTGAGGACAATCTAACTGACCTCTGTGTTCATATACTGAGGACAATCTACCTCACTTCTATGTGTTTATACTGAGGAGAATCTGCCTCACCTCTATGTGTATATACTGAGGAGAATCTACCTCACCTCTACGTGTATATACTGAGTAGAATCTTCCTCACCTCTATGTGTATATACTGAGTACAATCTAACTATGTCCTTATACTGAGGAGAATCTAACTGACCTCTATGTGCATATACTGAGGACGATCTAACTGACCTCTGTGTTCATATACAGTGGACAATCTACCTCACTTCTGTGTGTTTACACTGAGGAGAATCTGCCTCACCCCTATGTGTATATACTGAGGAGAATCTTCCTCACCTCTATGTGTATATACTGAGTACAATCTAACTATGTCCTTATACTGAGGAGAATCTAACTGACCTCTATGTGCATATACTGAGGACGATCTAACTGACCTCTGTGTTCATATACAGTGGACAATCTACCTCACTTCTGTGTGTTTACACTGAGGAGAATCTGCCTCACCCCTATGTGTATATACTGAGGAGAATCTAACTGACCTCTATGTGTATATACTGAAAGGCTGTAAAGTACCTAAGGAAGCGGCAATGGACTACAGGGATAGAGCATGCCTTTAAGGCTAAGAAAGGGCTGCAACTGCCAGTCTGGGATTAAATTTGAATAAACAGGGGTATTACCTTTAAGGGTAAAAAGTGAGGAGAATGGGAGGGGTTGCACATTCTGCAAAGGAACATCGGTACATGCAGTCTGAGGAGAATCTAACACTCCTTTATGTGTATATATATTTAATTCCTCAGTTCCTCTGAAGTAACCATGACTTCCTGAAAATTTTCCGGGCGAACAACAGGTAAACACCTGTACCAAATTAATGCAGGCAAAGCCGTGTATACCAGCTAGTCCAATTATATTTATTCAATACTGCATTAAACAGTAGATATAATTGTTTCATTACAATTTTTTGACTATAGATATATGAGTTTTTTTTTACTGTGTATATTATCATAATGATAATTCATATTCAATGGAATAGATCTCAGTGCATATGTACTGGCAAGAAAATCACGTAAAGGATACCTAAATCATTCAGATGATTTTTCAGAATAATCTGTTTTGTGAAAATGAGAAATAACACAAATTCTGACCAATAATATGACTTGTACACTACATTTATGGCAGTTCTTCGCTTCTGTAGGCTCAATTTCTTGTTCTTAGTTTTGTCTAAGATCAGCCCAGGAGGGGATGGGGAATAGCTGCTATGATGGTTTCCATACCTTACACACATAAAGCAGCAGGATTACTTTTTATCTATCCTTCTTCAGCACACCCATGGAGGCAGCAGCAGCATGGAGGACATTAAATACAGCTTTGGGTGAGGTAGAACACTTATTAAAAGCTGAGTTTCTGTCACTGTCCAGAAGCTTCCTCCTCTCCTTTCCATAGATTTCTAATGGCAACAAATGTAATCTGAATGGTCTTTGTATGGACTAGCACAGAATTCAGCTGTGGATTGAAAGTGAGTGATCAGTGAAGGGAAAGAAGTGACTGACAACTGGAGCAAAAGTAACTTTTTGCAATATGATATATCACAAAGTTTCATATATATATATATATATATACATAACTATACTGTATACAGATATATATATATATATATCTAGAGCACATCGCTGCTGCTTGCGATTTTCTTGCGCAATAGGCAACATCAGGAGTATCGAATGTTAAAAACGTGTCGCGCAAACATCAAAGTTTGTGCACTGCGATAAATCGTAGGCTCCATGGGGAAACATGGGTGAGAAAAAATTGCAAAACACAGAAAGATAAGGCAGGCAGTGATTTCCAAATCTCGCAACATTGCATGAGAGAAAACAATACAGATGTGAATGAAGTCATTGAAAAGCATGGGTTTCATATTTCTGCTTTTTCTTGCAGATTTATATAGAGCAATTTAATACATTTTTGTATTTTTCTTCGTTTGATAGCACTATGATCAGATGTTACTTTACATTCTATTGTAAAATATTGAAAAGCTTTGTTTTTGGCATATTTGTAGCATTTTTTGAGTTAGTTGGATCTTTTTCAAAGTGTAGTATGTTCTAGATTTGGTGTTTTTCCTATAAATGTCTAGAGAATTTTTGAAAAAAAAAAATGAAAAACACGTACAAATTTCACAAAATGGAAAATTCCATCAAAAACACTTGGAAATGCAATTAAAACCATTTTACATGCATAGAGGTTTTCATAAAATGATAAAAGAAAAGTGTGTGTGTGAAGGGGCCCTAAACGCTCCTGACCCATATTATTGTAATATTATTACAGAGTGTGTATTCGGTTACAAACTTTCTGCACAAATTTAAATAAACCATTACCTATCTAAAATGGGCTGTGTACCTTTGTGGATTATCACCCTATGCTCTAAGTTTCTTGAATAATACTGCAGCTCTAACTTGTGAGAGAGTTAAGCGCAGATATGGTCTTCCTTTGAAAGAAAAGTAATGAGCTTCTTGGTCCGCTGTCACTTGAATGCTGCTCAGAAAGTGGCGTCAAAACTATTTTTAGACTTTCCAGAACAAATCTTCTTAAAGGTGACAAATACTGTTGACCTTGAAATTCCAAAAGGTACCATATGACAGGACAGTGAAATCTTTTAAATAGCCACACTATTTTGCCCTATTTTAAACTTTGTATGCTGCATTATGAGTCAGGGGGGAAATGACACAAGTGACGAAGACATGTTGTTAATGTAGATTAATGATACAGGGTGATTCCTGGATTTACAGCTGAATATGATTAATAGCCTATGCCTGTGAGCTCAACTGAAAAAAATTATTGCACATTGGAATACTCTTTGCTGAAATGATGGGACTAGATTTTATAGTGTGTTCCATAGACGTAAGTAATTTTAATACTGGAAACTAACCCCCAGCATCTGCGAAGGCAAATAACTTTTTAGGAGCCTTTTCAGCAATATTTCTGGCCCTACTTTTTCACGTATCAGTAGTCACAGTAATATAGAAATCATATTAGAGTACTATTTTTTCATGGGCATAGCCATATTTAAAGGGGTTGTCCAGTTGTAAACTATTTATGTCTATCCTTAGAATAGGTTATCAATAGTAGATCAGCGGGGATCTGCCTCCCAGGACCCCTGCCAATCAGCTGTTCCTGCACTGAACTGCTTTCTGCAGGAAGCAGACAGCTACATTCCCACTGCAGTGGCCAGGCTTGGTATTGCATATTGTGTCCCCATTCACTTTAATGATAACATTGCTTACAAAACAGAGCTGACTGCTTCTTGCAGAAATCAACTCAATGCACAATAGCACCAGCCCAGCAAACAGCTGATCCACTGGGGTCACTGGTGTAAGACCCTCACTGATCTACCATTGATTACCTCAAATAAACCATCAACAGTTTACCAATGAAAACTCTTTAACATTTGCACTGAAGACCTGGTATATGAGTGGGCACAGGTATATGAATAGGAATACACTAGTATTCCAAATAACTTAGGAGGTTGGATGCCCTTTTACAGATTTTGTTTTGAGACACAGCGGCTTCAAAAAGGGTATAGCTAGGGGAGCATTTGCCTTGGTAGCTGAGTGTCATACTGGGGGCGCCAACAAGCCACTCCACCTTGGCCTTAGATACAAGGCCAGGACAACAAACTGAATCTTTGCAATAAATGAAGGAAGGCTTAGCTACAACTCTGGCTTCCAGTTACACATCTGGTAGAGCTGTTTGAATAGAGTTCTCTTGTATTTCTCTCTTTCCATCATCAAGTAGCCTTTTTTATACTTCTCACAACTGAAAGTAAAATCAAGTTTGCATAAGGTCATTGTCTTTACTCTGTATTCTTCAGCATGCTTTGTGTTTCTTATAAACAGTAGCAGTCTAAATGAATCTTCCAAGTTCTCCATCTGGCTAATTGAAAGCGTATGAAATGGTTCGATCGGCAACGAAAGATAAATATGACCAGAAGAAGTGAAGCCAAAGGCATTTACTAAAATATCTGAGTATTTTTTTTTCCTTTTGAATTTCTTTGTTAAACAAATGCAAATTGTTTCCATTAAAATAAGGTTATTAGCACCTCACTTCAGAGCAATCAACTAGAAAGTCTGTTTGCTTATTGTGAATATTTTTTATTGTTATGTGCATACAGACTAACCTCGTCTTCTCACATACCCGCAGCAGAGTTTTGCAACACAGATTGGATAAATGTTTTTTATTCCCATTTTGCAAAATGTTGTCTTTCTTTTTTTTTTCTAATTTATGCTCTGCCTGCTTGCAGAACCAATTGATCTGCTAAGCCGTTCAGAGAAACATGCAATCTGCAGTAATTCTTTCATCTGTGCAAAATAGGTATTATATTATTTTTGCAGTTCTTAATGAGGTTGGCACATAAGCATAAATCCCTGAGATTGAATATGTTAAAGAGATGAACAGTTTAGGTGTCATCTACAAAGAGTAAAACTGTTGTGTGTGTTTTTTTTTTCCGACAGTTGCTCAACTGGCATAATTAAAACTTTTTGCTTTCATGGAGAAGGAAAGCATTTCTCAGGTTAACTCTATTCAGTTGTCACAGGATAGCCAGTACCTTCACAAAAAACATTATATGTAGGGTGCATTCCCACAACATTTTTCACTATGCTGTGGGATTCCATTTGGGGGGTCCATCACAGATGCCAAAAGCAGCATTGTGATAAAATCCATAAATAAAAAGAAAAGGAACTATTTACTGTCATTAGTAAAACATATATTACTTTGATTAGGGTTCAATTAGTTTCCATTATATCTGGAATATAGAATAACGTAGCCAACTATGCTATTGTATATAGTACAGTAGTACTGTGTTTCCCTGAAAAATAAGACATTGTCTTATTTAAAAAATTTTCCAATAAAAGGGCACAGTGTCTTATTCTCGGGGGCGGGGGGGCTTGTACTCACCTGGAACGCGGTGTCCTGATGCCTCCCGATGGTCTTCGGCAGTGGCGCTGCGGTAAACTGCGACCTCCTCCTCCTCTTACAGCTGAGCTTCTGCTGGTGACGGGGCTTTGAATACCCCGCCTCCAGCAAAGCGAGCGCTGTGATTGGCTGATCAAGTGCCAGCAGCCAATCACAGACGGCGCTCAATAAGCCAATCACAGCCATTCTGTGAATGACATAGTTTAGCGCAGCGCCACCAGAGACCATCCGGATGCCGCAGACCATTAATTTTTTAATTTTTTTTTTTTTAGGGGGGTGCACTTTAGCTTTGTCCTATTTTCAGGGGAGGCCTTATATTTCAACTCTCCACCGAAAACCCAATAGGTCTTATTCTTGGGATAGGACCTATTTTCGGGGAGACACGGTATATAGCAGAAACTAACAGAATCCTTCTTAAATGAATACCATTTCATTTTCATTTGGGGTTTCTGTTGCAATGATGAAAAACCAGTCCAATGGTAAAGCTAAAGTCCCTTGGTGCAAGCACCAAGTCATGACTGACTCGTGGGAGACTGTTTTTGTAGGGTGGTTTGCCATTGCCTTCCCGAGTCATCTTTTACTACCCAGCAAGCTGGGTACTCATTTTACCGACCTCAGAAGAATGGAAGGCTGCGTCAACCTTGAACTGGCTACCTGAATTAAACAGGGACTGAACCTGCAACCTTCAGTTCGTGAGTGAGAGCTTAGGACTGCATTTCTGCTGCTTTGACACTCTGTGCCACACGGGGCTCTTTAGCTGGCAATAAGATAGCCTTTATCCATTAAACAAAGTAAATGTGCCAATATGTAATTGAATTAGCTTCTAGCGTCTAAAGAAGCCATCACAGATTGAACTCTACAATGTTTCCTCTTGTTTTATACAGCATGAAGGCATTGACTTTTGCAATTATCAGATCTGGTGATAGTCCACATCTAAGAAAAAGTAAGAAAATATTCTCAGGGACTTTATAAAGTGGGTAACAGAAAAAAATCATGCGTTTAGGAAGACTTTTAATAAGAGAGGTAGGGCCAGAAGATTATTGACAAGACATAGTGAAATATATTTCAAGAACCTTTACCAAGTGGATGATACTACACCTTTAAAGGTCAGGGTGAAAAGATAAAGCCACATTTAAACATTATTCTACCTCAACCTTAATCTATCTTCTCACATGCCGCTGGTGACAGCTCTATCGTTGGGCTCTTAACTTGGACATTTCTGTATCTCATACTATGTTGATGGAACGGGCAATAATGTGCATGCATTTAAAGGGATTCTTTCAGCAATTTTCTACATGCAGAACTGCTGAAAGATCCACATTGTGGCCAAGGAACAGGGAGGCATCATACATGTATTAAAGCTAGTAACAGCAATATCAGTGTGAAATTTAAAGGGGTTGTCCCACGCTGAAACAGGGTTTTTTTTTTTCAATAGCCCCCCCGTTCGGCGCGAGACAAACCCGATGCAGGGATAAAAAAAAAAACAACCGAGTAGTACTTACCGAATCCCCGCGCTCCGGTGACTTCTTACTTACCTTGCGAAGATGGCCGCCGGGATCTTCACCCTCGGTGGACCGCAGGGCTTCTGTGTGGTCCATTGCCGATTCCAGCCTCCGGATTGGCTGGAATCGGCACACGTGACAGGGCGGAGCTACGAGGAGCAGCTCTCCAGCACGGGCGCCCCATTCAACACAGAGAAGACCGGACTGCGCAAGCGCGTCTAATCGGGAGATTAGACGCTGAAAATTAGACGGCACCATGGAGACGGGGACGCTAGCAATGGAGCAGGTAAGTGAATAACTTCTGTATGGCTCATAATTAATGCACAATGTACATTACAAAGTGCATTAATATGGCCATACAGAAGTGTATACCCCCACTTGCTTTCACGGGACAACCCCTTTAACTTTTAATTCCCCTGCGTATCCACAATTAATGCTTTGCATGTGGGACTTATTTCTTTGGTGTTTTCCTTTCTGTCCAATTAGCTGCTCCACAGCTCTGATTGACAGCTGTAGTATCTAATCAGGAGACCGCTGCAGCTGTCAATCGGAGCTGTGAAGGAACTGATTGGACAGAGAGAAAAGCATCACAGTAAGAAGTCCCACCTGCAGAGAATTTATGGAGGGCAATCAATGGATTAGAAGTTGAATTTCACACTGCTGTGGTTACTACCAGCTTTAATAATGATATGGTGCCTCTCTGCTCTCGGGCACCTATATAGATCTGTTAGTAGTTTTGCATGGGAAAAAACTCCTGATAAAATCCTTTTTAGGCCTCATTCACATGAGCGCTGTTTTAGCGCAGTATAGGAACATAAAAAAATAGCGCCTACACAGCACTAAAATTGCGTGAATGGACAGCTGCTCACTAGAGCAGCTGTGCTTAAAAAAGCGCAGTTGCTCCAGGAGGACAGAGAGAAGTAGCCCTGCCGGTCTTTGGGATTTAGCTAGAGATGAGCGAGCACCAAAATGCTCGGGTGCTCGTTACTCGGGACGAAATTTTCGCGATGCTCGAGGGTTCGTTTCGAGTAACGAACCCCATTGAAGTCAATGGGCGACCCGAGCATTTTTGTATATCGCCGATGCTCGCTAAGGTTTCCATTTGTGAAAATCTGGGCAATTCAAGAAAGTGATGGGAACGACACAGAAACAGATAGGGCAGGCGAGGGGCTACATGTTGGGCTGCATCTCAAGTTCCCAGGTTCCACTATTAAGCCACAATAGCGGCAAGAGTGGGCCCCCCCCCCAACAATTTTTACTTCTGAAAAGCCCTCATTAGTAATGCATACCTTAGCTAAGCACCACACTACCTCCAACAAAGCACAATCACTGCCTGCATGACACTCTGCTGCCACTTCTCCTGGGTTACATGCTGCCCAACCCCCCCCCCCCCTGCACGACCCAGTGTCCACAGCGCACACCAAATTGTCCCTGCGCAGCCTTCAGCTGCCCTCATGCCACACCACCCTCATGTCTATTTATAAGTGCGTCTGCCATGAGGAGGAACCGCAGGCACACACTGCAGAGGGTTGGCACGGCTAGGCAGAGACCCTCTTTAAAAGGGGCGGGGCGATAGCCCACAATGCTGTACAGAAGCAATGAGAAATCCAATCCTGTGCCACCTCCATCTGGAGCTGCACACATGGGCATAGCAATGGGGAACCTATGTGCCACACACTATTCATTCTGTCAAGGTGTCTGCATGCCCCAGTCAGACTGCGGTTTTTTATAAATAGTCACAGGCAGGTACAACTCCGCAATGGGAATTCCGTGTGCACCCACAGCATGGGTGGCTCCGTGGAACCCACCGGCTGTACATAAATATATCCCATTGCAGTGCCCTGGACAGCAGAGCTAACGTCAGATTAAATGCAGGTGGGCTTCGGCCCACACTGCATGCCCCAGTCAGACTGGGGTTCTTTAGAAGTAGACACATGCAGTTACAACTCCCTGTGGACCCACAGCATGGGTGGGTGCCAGGAAGCCACCGGTGGTACATAAATATGTCCCATTGCATTGCCCATCACAGCTGAGGTAATGTCATGTTAAATGCAGGTGGGCTTCGGCCCACACTGCATGCCCCAGTCAGACTGGGGTTCTTTAGAAGTGGACACATGCAGTTACAACTCCGTGTGGACCGACAGCATGGGTGGCTCCCTGGAACCCACCGGTGGTACATAAATATATCCCATTGCATTGCCCATCACAGCTGAGGTAATGTCATGTTAAATGCAGGTGGGCTTCGGCCCACACTGCATGCCCCAGTCAGACTGGGGTTCTTTAGAAGTGGACACATGCAGTTACAACTCCGTGTGGACCGACAGCATGGGTGGGTGCCAGGAAGCCACCGGCGGTACATAAATATATCCCATTGCAGTGCCCAGCATAGCTGATGTAACGTCAGCTTTAATGCAGGTGGGCAAAAAATTAATTGGATTACACTGTAGGCGAGGGCCCCAAAAAATTGGTGTACCAACAGTACTAATGTACCTCAGAAAAATTGCCCATGCCCAACCAAGAGGGCAGGTGAAACCCATTAATCGCTTTGGTTAATGTGGCTTAATTTGTAACTAGGCCTGGAGGCAGCCCAGTTAAAATAAAAATTGGTTCAGGTGCAAGTTTCAACGCTTTAATGAGCATTGAAACGTATAAAAATTGTTTACAAAAATTATATGACTGAGCCTTGTGGGCCTAAGAAAAATTGCCCGTTCGACGTGATTACGTGAGGTTTCAGGAGGAGGAGCAGGAGGAGGAGGAATATAATACACAGATTGATGAAGCTAAAAGGTCCCTGTTTTTTATGGTGATAGAGAACGATGCTTCCATCCGCGGGTGCAGCCTACGTATTGTTTAGGTATCGCTGCTGTCCACTGGTGGAGAAGAAAAGTCTGGGGAAATCCAGGCTTTGTTCATCTTTATGAGTGTAAGCCTGTCGGCACTGTCGGTTGACAGGCGGGTACGCTTATCCGTGAAGATTCCCCCAGCCGCACTAAACACCCTCTCTGACAAGACGCTAGCCGCAGGACAAGCAAGCACCTCCAGGGCATACAGCGCGAGTTCAGGCCACGTGTCCAGCTTCGACACCCAGTAGTTGTAGGGGGCAGAGGCGTCACGGAGGACGGTCGTGCGATCGGCTACGTACTCCCTCACCATCCTTTTACAGTGCTCCCGCCGACTCAGCCTTGATTGGGGAGCGGTGACAGTCTTGCTGGGGAGCCAGAAAGCTGTCAAAGGCCTTAGAGAGTGTTCCCCTGCCTGTGCTGTACATGCTGCCTGATCTCCGCGCCTCACCTGCTACCTGGCCCTCGGAACTGCGCCTTCTGCCACTAGCGCTGTCTGATGGGAATTTTACCATCAGCTTGTCCGCCAGGGTCCTGTGGTATAGCATCACTCTCGAATCCCTTTCCTCTTCGGGAATGAGAATGGAAAGGTTCTCCTTATACCGTGGGTCGAGCAGTGTGTACACCCAGTAATCCGTAGTGGCCAGAATGCGTGTAACGCGAGGGTCACGAGAAAGGCATCCTAACATGAAGTCAGCCATGTGTGCCAGGGTACCTGTACGCAACACATGGCTGTCCTCACTAGGAAGATCACTTTCAGGATCCTCCTTCTCCTCCTCCTCAGGCCATACACGCTGAAAGGATGACAGGCAAGCAGCATGGGTACCCTCAGCAGTGGGCCAAGCTGTCTCTTCCCCCTCCTCCTCATGCTCCTCCACCTCCTCCTCCTCAACGCGCTGAGATATAGACAGGAGGTTGCTCTGACTATCCAGCGACATACTGTCTTCCCCCACCTCCGTTTCCGAGCGCAAAGCTTCTGCCTTTATGTTTTGCAGGGAACTTCTCAAGAGGCATAGCAGAGGAATGGTGACGCTAATGATTGCAGCATCGCCGCTCACCATCTGGGTAGACTCCTCAAAGTTTCCAAGGACCTGGCAGATGTCTGCCAACCAGGCCCACTCTTCTGTAAAGAATTGAGGAGGCTGACTCCCACTGCACCGCCCATGTTGGAGTTGGTATTCCACTATAGCTCTACGCTGCTCATAGAGTCTGGCCAACATGTGGAGCGTAGAGTTCCACCGTGTGGGCACGTCGCACAGCAGTCGGTGCACTGGCAGATTAAACCGATGTTGCAGCGTGCGCAGGGTGGCAGCGTCCGTGTTGGACTTGCGGAAATGTGCGCAGAGCCGGCGCACCTTTCTGAGCCGGTCTGACAAGCGTGGGTAGCTTTTCAGAAAGCGCTGAACCACCAAATTAAAGACGTGGGCCAGGCATGGCCCGTGCGTGAGGCTGCCGAGCTGCAGAGCCGCCACCAGGTTACGGCCGTTGTCACACACGACCATGCCCGGTTGGAGGCTCAGCGGCGCAAGCCAGCGGTCGCTCTGCTCTGTCAGACCCTGCAGCAGTTCGTGGGCCGTGTGCCTCTTCTCTCCTAAGCTGAGTAGTTTCAGCACGGCCTGCTGACGCTTGCCCACCGCTGTGCTGCCACGCCGCGCGACACCGACTGCTGGCGACGTGCTGCTGCTGACACATCTTGATTGCGAGACAGAGGTTGCGTAGGAGGAGGAGGGTGGGTTAGTGGAGGAAGCATACAACGCCGCAGATACCACCACCGAGCTGGGGCCCGCAATTCTGGGGGTGTGTAGGACGTGAGCGGTCCCAGGCTCTGACTCTGTCCCAGCCTCCACTAAATTCACCCAATGTGCCGTCAGGGAGATATAGTGGCCCTGCCCGCCTGTGCTTGTCCACGTGTCCGTTGTTAAGTGGACCTTGGCAGTAACCGCGTTGGTGAGGGCGACTGGGAACCGAGTAGCGCGGCGCGGCCGCCGCCATCATGCTTTTGAAAGCCTCCGTTTCCACAAGCCTATACTGCAGCATCTCCAGGCTGATCAATTTGGCTATGTGCACGTTTAACGCTCTAGTGTGCGGGTGCGTGGCAGTGTACTTGCGCTTGCGCTCAAACACTTGCGCTAGCGAAGGCTGGACGGTGCGCTGAGAGACATTGGTGGATGGGGCCGAGGATAGCGGAGGTGAGGGTGTGGGTGCAGGCCAGGAGACGGTAGCGCCTGTGTCCTGAGAGGGGGGTTGGATCTCAGTGGCAGGTTGGGGCACAGGGGGAGAGGCAGTGGTGCAAACCGGAGGCGGTGAACGGCCTTCGTCCCACCTTGTGGGGTGCTTGGTAGAGATGAGTGAGCACCAAAATGCTCGGGTGCTCGTTATTCGGGACGAACTTTTCGCGATGCTCGAGGGTTCGTTTCGAGTAACGAACCCCATTGAAGTCAATGGGCGACCCGAGCATTTTTGTATTTCGCCGATGCTCGCTAAGGTTTCCTTGTGTGAAAATCTGGGCAATTCAAGAAAGTGATGGGAACGACACAGCAACGGATAGGGCAGGCGAGGGGCTACATGTTGGGCTGCATCTCAAGTTCACAGGTCCCACTATTAAGCCACAATAGCGGCAAGAGTGGGCCCCCCCCCCTCCCAAAAACTTTTACTTCTGAAAAGCCCTCATTAGCATGGCATACCTTAGCTAAGCACCACACTACCTCCAACAAAGCACAATCACTGCCTGCATGACACTCCACTGCCACTTCTCCTGTGTTACATGCTGCCCAACCGCCCCCCCTCCCCCCCACAGCGCACACCAAAGTGTCCCTGCGCAGCCTTCAGCTGCCCTAATGCCTCACCACCCTCATGTCTATTTAGAAGTGCGTCTGCCATGAGGAGGAACCGCAGGCACACACTGCAGAGGTTGGCACGGCTAGGCAGCGACCCTCTTTAAAAGGGGCGGGGCGATAGCCCACAATGCTGTACAGAAGCAATGAGAAATAGAATCCTGTGCCACCGCCATCAGGAGCTGCACATGTGGGCATAGCAATGGGGAACCTATGTGTCACACACTATTCATTCTGTCAAGGTGTCTGCATGCCCCAGTCAGACCGGGCTTTTTAATTCATAGACACAGGCAGGTACAACTCCCTATTGTGAAGTCCCTGTCGACCGACAGCATGGGTGGCTTCCTGGAATCCACCGGCGGTACTTAAAAATATCCCATTGCAGTGCCCAACACAGCTGAGGTAGTAATGTCGTGCTTAATGCAGGTGGGCTTCGGCCCACACTGCATGCCCCAGTCTGACTGGGGTTCTTTACAAGTGGAAACAGATGCATTTATAATTCCCTGTGGACCCACAGCATGGGTGGGTTGCAGGAAGCCACCGGCGGTACATAGGAATATCCCATTGCATTGCCCAACACAGCTGAGGTAGTAATGTCGTGCTTAATGCAGGTGGGCTTCGGCCCACACTGCATGCCCCAGTCTGACTGGGGTTCTTTACAAGTGGAAACAGATGCATCTATAATTCCCTGTGGACCCACAGCATGGGTGGGTGCCAGGAACCCACCGGCGGTACATAGAAATATCCCATTGCATTGCCCAACACAGCTGAGGTAGTAATGTCGTGCTTAATGCAGGTGGGCTTCGGCCCACACTGCATGCCCCAGTCTGACTGGGGTTCTTTACAAGTGGAAACAGATGCATCTATAATTCCCTGTGGACCCACAGCATGGGTGGGTGCCAGGAACCCACCGGCGGTACATAGAAATATCCCATTGCATTGCCCAACACAGCTGAGGTAGTAATGTCGTGCTTAATGCAGGTGGGCTTCGGCCCACACTGCATGCCCCAGTCTGACTGGGGTTCTTTACAAGTGGAAACAGATGCATTTATAATTCCCTGTGGACCCACAGCAGGGGTGAGTGCCAGGAAGCCACCGGCGGTACATAGAAATATCCAATTGCATTGCCCAACACAGCTGAGGTAGTAATGTCGTGCTTAATGCAGGTGGGCTTCGGCCCACACTGCATGCCCCAGTCAGACTGGGGTTCTTTACAAGTGGACAGATGTAGGTTAAACTCCGTGTGCACCTACAGCATGGGTGGCTCCCTGGAACCCACCGGCGATACACAAAAATATCCCATTGCATTGCCCAACACAGCGGATGTAACGTCAGCTGTAATGCAGGTGGGCTAAAAATTCATTTGATTACACTGTAGGCGAGGGCCCACAAAAATTGCTGTATCAACAGTACTAATGTACATCCAAAAAATTGGCCATGGCCAACCAAGAGGGCAGGTGAAACCCATTAATCGCTTTGGTTAATGTGGCTTAAGTGGTAACTAGGCCTGGAGGCAGCCCAGTTTAAAGAAAAATTGGTTCAAGTTAAAGTTTCAACGCTTTTAAGAGCATTGAAACATATAAAAATTGTTTAGAAAAATTATATGAGTGAGCCTTGTGGCCCTAAGAAAAATTGCCCGTTCAGCGTGATTACGTGAGGTTTCAGGAGGAGGAGCAGGAGGAGGAGGAGGAATATTAGACACAGATTGATGAAGCAGAAATGTCCCCGTTTTGGATGGTGAGAGAGTACGTAGCTTCCATCCGCGGGTGCAGCCTACGTATTGCTTACGTATCGCTGCTGTCCGCTGGTGGAGAAGAGAAGTCTGGGGAAATCCAGGCTTTGTTCATCTTGATGAGTGTAAGCCTGTCGGCACTGTCGGTTGACAGGTGGGTACGCTTATCCGTGATGATTCCCCCAGCCACACTAAACACACTCTCTGACAAGACGCTAGCCGCAGGACAAGCAAGCACCTCCAGGGCATACAGCGCGAGTTCAGGCCACGTGTCCAGCTTCAACACCCAGTAGTTGTAGGGGGCAGAGGCGTCACGGAGGACGGTCGTGCGATCGGCTACGTACTCCCTCACCATCCTTTTACAGTGCTCCCGCCGACTCAGCCTTGACTGGGGAGCGGTGACACAGTCTTGCTGGGGAGCCATAAAGCTGGCAAAGGCCTTGGAGAATGTTCCCCTGCCTGCGCTGTACATGCTGCCTGATCTCTGCGCCTCCCCTGCTACCTGGCCCTCGGAACTGCGCCTTCTGCCACTAGCGCTGTCGGATGGGAAGTTTACCATCAGTTTGTCCACCAGCGCCCTGTGGTATAGCATCATTCTCGAACCCCTTTCCTCTTCGGGAATGACAGTGCAAAGGCTCTCCTTATACCGTGGATCGAGCAGTGTGTACACCCAGTAATCCGTAGTGGCCAGAATGCGTGTAACGCGAGGGTCACGAGAAAGGCATCCTAACATGAAGTCAGCCATGTGTGCCAGGGTACCTGTACGCAACACATGGCTGTCCTCACTAGGAAGATCACTTTCAGGATCCTCCTCCTCCTCCTCTTCCTCCTCCTCAGGCCATACACGCTGAAAGGATGACAGCCCAGCAGCATGTGTACCCTCACCAGTGGGCCAAGCTGTCTCTTCCCCCTCCTCCTCATGCTCCTCCTCCTCCTCCTCAACGCGCTGAGATATAGACAGGCGGGTGCTCTGACTATCCAGCGACATACTGTCTTCCCCCGGCTCTGTTTCCGAGCGCAAAGCGTCTGCCTTTATGCTTTGCAGGGAACTTCTCAAGATGCATAGCAGAGGAATGGTGACGCTAATGATTGCAGCATCGCCGCTCACCACCTGGGTAGACTCCTCAAATTTTCCAAGGACCTGGCAGATGGCTGCCAACCAGGGCCACTCTTCTGTAAATAATTGAGGAGGCTGATTCCCACTGCGCCGCGCAAGTTGGAGTTGGTATTCCACTATAGCTCTACGCTGCTCATAGAGTCTGGCCAACATGTGGAGCGTAGAGTTCCACTGTGTGGGCACGTCGCACAGCAGTCGGTGCACTGGCAGATTAAACCTATGTTGCAGTGTCCGCAGGGTGGCAGCGTGCGTGTGGGATTTGCGGAAATGTGCGCAGAGCTGGCGCACCTTTCCGAGCAGGTATGACAAGTGGGGGTAGCTTTTCAGAAAGCGCTGAACCACCAAATTAAAGACATGGGCCAGGCATGGCACGTGCGTGAGGCTGCCGAGCTGCAGAGCCGCCACCAGCTTACGGCCGTTGTCACACATGACCATGCCCGGTTGGAGGCTCAGCGGCGCAAGCCAGTGGTCGGTCTGCTCTGTCAGACCCTGCAGCAGTTCGTGGGCCGTGTGCCTCTTCTCTCCTAAGCTGAGTAGTTTCAGCACGGCCTGCTGACGCTTGCCCACCGCTGTGCTGCCGCGTGACACCGACTGCTGGCGACGTGCTGCTGACACATCTTGATTGCGAGACAGAGGTTGCGTTGGAGGAGGAGGAGGAAGGTGGTTTAGTGGAGGAAGCATACACCGCCGCAGATACCACCACCGAGCTGTGGCCCGCAATTCTGGGGGTGGGTAGGACGTGAGCGGTCCCAGGCTCTGACTCTGTCCCAGCCTCCACTAAATTCACCCAATGTGCCGTCAGGGAGGTATAGTGGCCCTGCCCGCCTGTGCTTGTCCACGTGTCCGTTGTTAAGTGGACCTTGGGAGTAACCGCGTTGGTGAGGGCGCGTACAATGTTGCGGGAGACGTGTGGTCGTGCAGGGCTGGGACGGCACATCGGGAAAAGTAGTGGCGACTGGGAACCGAGTAGCGTGGGGCAGCCGCCGCTATCATGCTTTTGAAAGCCTCCGTTTCCACAAGCCTATACGGCAGCATCTCTAGGCTGATCAATTTTGCAATGTGCACGTTTAACGCTTGAGCATGCGGGTGCGTGGTGTCGTACTTGCGCTCAAACTGTGGCACTAGCGACGTCTGGACGCTGCGCTGAGAGACATTGCTGGATGGGGCCGAGGACAGCGGAGGTGAGGGTGTGGGTGCAGGCCAGGAGACGGTAGTACCTGTGTCCTCAGAGGGGGGTTGGATCTCAGTGGCAGGTTGGGGCACAGGGGGAGAGGCAGTGGTGCAAACCGGAGGCGGTGAACGGGCATCGTCCCACCTTGTGGGGTGCTTGGCCATCATATGCCTGCGCATGCTGTTGGTGGTGCCTCCCCAGCTGATCTTGGCGCGACAAAGGTTGCACACCACTGTTCGTCGGTCGTCAGGCGTCTCTGTGAAAAACTGCCACACCGTAGAGCACCTTGACCTGTGCAGGGTGGCATGACGCGAGGGGGCGCTTTGGGAAACAGTTGGTGGATTATTCGGTCTGGCCCTGCCTCTACCCCTGGCCACCGCACTTGTTCGGCCTGTGCCCACACCCTCACTTGGCCCTCCGCGTCCTCGGCCGCGTCCACATCCTCTAGGCCTACCCCTACCCCTCAGCATGCTGTATTACCAGTGATTTGATTTCCCAGGCAGGAAATAAATTGGCGCAAGCCTGCAGGCCAAATATAATTTTTTCGCTTTTTTGCAAAGGGAAGGCCCCACTGCGTATAGTCAATGAACAATACGTTTAATAACTGTGGTGTGGCCCTGAAAAAGTGTCACACAACTTTAGTGTAGCAGAGTTATTAACTCTAGCAGAGCAGGTATTTGCCAGTCAGGAAAGACAATGGCGCAAGCCTGCAGTAAACCGTAGCTGGTTGCGTCTGATTTTTGTACGTTGTCCACGCAGCACACACGTACACGGAGACCTTAGGACTGACACAGGCAGGCCAAATATAATTTCTTTTCCTTTTTTGCAAAGGGAAGGACCCACTGCGTATATTCAATGAACAATAACTTTTAGAACTGTAGCGTGGCCCTGAAAAAGTGACACACAACTTTAGTGTAGCAGAGTTATTAACTCTAGCAGAGCAGGTATTTGCCAGTCAGGAAAGACAATGGCGCAAGCCTGCAGTAAACCGTATCTGGTTGCGTCTGATTTTTGTACGTTGTCCATGCAGCACACACGTACACGGAGACCTTAGGACTGACACAGGCAGGCCAAATATAATTTATTTTCCTTTTTTGCAAAGGGAAGGACCCACTGCGTATATTCAATGAACAATAACTTTTAGAACTGTAGTGTGGCCCTGAAAAAGTGACACACAACTTTAGTGTAGCAGAGTTATTAACTCTAGCAGAGCAGGTATTTGCCAGTCAGGAAAGACAATGGCGCAAGCCTGCAGTAAACCGTAGCTGGTTGCGTCTGATTTTTGTACGTTGTCCACGCAGCACACACGTACACGGAGACCTTAGGACTGACACAGGCAGGCCAAATATAATTTCTTTTCCTTTTTTGCAAAGGGAAGGACCAACTGCGTATATTCAATAAACAATAACTGTGTTGTGGCCCTGCCTACACAATTCTGTCCCTGTAGTATCAATGTAGGGTGCAATGCTCTGCACAGACGATTTTTAGAAAAAAAAAAAATGCAACACTGCTAACAGCAGCCAGCACAGTACTGCACACGCTTAAATTTGGCCCTAGAAAGGACCGTTGAGGTTCTTGAAGGCTACACTCACTCCTAACACTCTCCCTGCCTATGCACCACTTCTGTCCCTAATGCCGGGTGCAATGCTCTGCACTGCCGATTTTGAGAAAAAAACAAAAAACAAAACACTGCTAGCAGCAGCCTGCACACAGGTAGATGTGGCCCTAAGAAGGACCTTTGGGGTTCTTGAAGCCTACACTGACTCCTAACGCTCTCCCTACAGCAGCACCAGCAGGATAGTACTTTCCCTCAGCTAACTCACAAGGCATGTGTGGCGAGCAGCGGGAGGGGCCGACTTTTATACTCGGGTGACATCTGATCTTCCCAGCCACTCACTGCAGGGGGGTGGTATAGGGCTTGAACGTCACAGGGGGAAGTTGTAATGCCTTCCCTGTCTTTCAATTGGCCAGAAAACCGCGCTAACGTCTCAGAGAGGAAACTGAAAGTAACCAGAACACCGCGTGGTGCTCGTTACGAGTAACGAGCATCCCGAACACCCTAATATTCGCACGAATATCAAGCTCGGACGAGTACGTTCGCTCATCTCTAGTGCTTGGCCATCATATGTCTGCGCATGCTGGTGGTGGTGAGGCTGGTGGTGGTGGCTCCCCGGCTGATCTTGGTGCGACAAAGGTTGCACACCACTGTTCGTCGGTCGTCTGCACTCTCAGTGAAAAACTGCCAGACCTTTGAGCACCTCGGCCTCTGCAGGGTGGCATGGCGCGAGGGGGCGCTTTGGGAAACAGTTGGTGGATTATTCGGTCTGGCCCTGCCCCTACCCCTGGACACCACACTGCCTCTTGCAACCTGCCCTGCTGCTGCCTTTGCCTCCTCCTCTGAAGACCTGTCCTCAGTAGGCGTAGCAAACCAGGTGGGGTCAGTCACCTCATTGTCCTGCTGCTCTTCCTCCGAATCCTCTGTGCGCTCCTCCCTCGGACTTACTGCCCTTACTACTACCTCACTGATAAACAACTGTGTCTCAACGTCATCGTCCTCCTCACCCACTGAAAGGTCTTGAGACAGTTGGCGGAAGTCCCCAGCCTCATCCCCCGGACCCCGGGAACTTTCCAATGGTTGGGCATCAGTCACGATAAACTCCTCTGGTGGGAGAGGAACCACTGCTGCCCAATCTGAGCAGGGGCCCGAGAAAAGTTCCTGGGAGTCTGCCCACTCCTCAGAATGTGTCATTGTAATGGAGTGAGGAGGCTTGGAGGAAGGAGGAGCAGCAGCCAGAGGATTCAGAGTTGCAGCAGTGGACGGCGTAGAACTCTGGGTGGTCGATAGATTGCTGGATGCACTTTCTGCCATCCACGACAGGACCTGCTCACGCTGCTCATTTTCTAATAAAGGTCTAACGCGTGGACCCATTAATTGTGAGATGAATGTGGGGACGCCAGAAACGTGCCTTTCTCCTAATCCCACAGCAGTCGGCTGCGATACACCTGGATCAGGAGCTCGGCCTGTACCCACACCCTGACTTGGGCCTCCGCATCCTCGCCCGCGTCCACGTCCTTTGGGCCTACCCCTACCCCTCAGCATGGTGTATTACCAGTAGTGCAGAAACAGAACGCTGTAATTAAATGTGCCACTTATTGGCCTGTGGTTGGAGGCTGACTTCGCTTACGGAACGCACAGCAGAGCCAGGAAAGAATTTTGCGCAAGCCCGCTGTAACACTTAGCTGGCTGCATATTAATTAGGACTACTACCCCCAGCAGAGACGCAGTACAGTCAGGATGGTCACAGGCAGTCCAAATATATTTTTTTGTCCCAAATTTTTTTGGAAAAGTCCACTGCCTATATAGACAGTATATGTCTTTCACATTTTTCACTGTCCCTGCCTCAGCACTACTGGCCCTATACTATGTAAAATTACTGCAGACTGTTTCCCTCTGGACAGGATGACAGCAATGATGTAACGGGCAACGCAGAGCCAGGAAAGAATTTTGCGCAAGCCTGCTGTAACACTTAGCTGGCTGCGTATTAATTAGGACTACTACCCCCAGCAGAGACGCAGTACAGTCAGGACGGTCACAGGCAGCCCAAATATATTTTTTTGTCCCAAATTTTTTTGGAAAAGCCCACTGCCTATATAGACAGTATATGTCTTTCACGTTTTTCACTGTCCCTGCCTCAGCACTACTGGCCCTACACTATGTAAAATTACTGCAGACTGTTTCCCTCTGGACAGGATGACAGCAATGATGTAACAGGCAACGCAGAGCCAGGAAAGAATTTTGCGCAAGCCTGCTGTAACACTTAGCTGGCTGCATATTAATTAGGACTACTACACCCAGCAGAGACGCAGTACAGTCAGGATGGTCACAGGCAGCCCAAATATATTTTTTTGTTCCAAATTTTTTTGGAAAAGCGCACTGCCTATATAGACAGTATATGTCTTTCACGTTTTTCACTGTCCCTGCCTCAGCACTACTGGCCCTATACTATGTAAAATTACTGCAGACTGTTTCCCTCTGGACAGGATGACAGCAATGATGTAACGGGCAACGCAGAGCCAGGAAAGAATTTTGCACAAGCCTGCTGTAACACTTAGCTGGCTGCGTATTAATTAGGACTACTACCCCCAGCAGAGATGCAGTACAGTCAGGATGGTCACAGGCAGCCCAAATATATTTTTTTGTCCCAATTTTTTTTGGAAAAGCCCACTGCCTATATAGACAGTATATGTCTTCCACGTTTTTCACTGTCCCTGCCTCAGCACTACAGGCCCTATGCTATGTAAAATTACTGCAGACTGAGGACGCAATGCTCTGCACGGCCGATATACAAAAAAAAAAAAAGTGCAACACTGCAAAAAGCAGCCTCAACAGTACTGCACACGGTCAGATGTGGCCCTAAGAAGGACCGTTGGGGTTCTTGAAGCCTAAAATCACTCCTAACACTCTCCCTATAGCAGCTCCAGCATCAGCAGCACTTTCCCTCAGCTATGTCAGAATGCATCTGTGGCGAGCCGCGGGAGGGGCCGATTTATATACTCGGGTGACACCTGATCTCGCCAGCCACTCACTGCAGGGGGGTGGTATAGGGCTTGAATGTCGCAGGGGGAAGTTGTAATGCCTTCCCTGTCTTTCTATTGGCCAGAAAAGCGCGCTAACGTCTCAGAGATGAAAGTGAAAGTAACTCGAACACGCTAATACTCGAACGAGTATCAAGCTCGGACGAGTACGTTCGCTCATCTCTAGATTTAACCATAGCAGGGAGAGAGAGAGTGGGGCTATGTGGGATTAACCCATAGCCGTACCGTGTCTTACCCTGCTATGAGTTAATCCCCCCATAGCTCCACTCTTTCTCCCTGCTATGGGGAGGTAACTCATAGCCAGCTCTCTCTCCCTGCTCTGGGGATCACCGGGGGAAATCACCATGGCACAGAGAGAGTGTGCGGGGCTAAGGAGAGGGGGTCAGGCTATAGGGCTTCTCACAGAGATTCCCCATTGCAAATATAGAGGGTGCGGGGCCAGAGGGTGGATCCCTCTAGCTCCACCCCTCCTTCTACGCTCTCAGGTAAGCCCTGTAACCCCACCTCCCTTTAACTCCCTGCTATAGGGAAATCCCTTGGGGAGAGAGGTAGAGGGAGTCCCTTATTGCCCCCTACTGCTGGGGAATTGCCCAGCAACGAGGCTTGAGGAATTCCTGGCTGCTTACAGCAGGACATTTAAAACGTGCTGCCCAGAAGCACATTTCAATGTCCTATTGTTAATTCCTGTTAGTTCCACGGGAGATTAAGGAAACCCTCGGGGAGTCCCCTCATCCCCACAGGGACTCACAGGAGTTTACAGGAGGACATTTAAAATGTACTTCTGGGCAGCACATTTGACATGTCCTTCTGCAAGCAGCGGGGTATTCCCTCAGCCGGCAGAAATCTTCTTTCCCTGTGCAGGAGTTTCCATAGACTCCTGCTCCCATAGGAGTCAATGGAAACTCCTGCACAGCTCGCACCAAAGATAGGTCAGGTCTTATTTTTTCTCATAGCATGGACTTTAGATGTGGATATTGTAGCCGCCCATGTCCTATCTTTGATTGGTGTGAGTACTTAGCATGTCTAAAATTCCTTCATGTGAACGCTTGCATAGGAAACCACTGGAAGCACTTTTTTCACTGCCTTCTAATGCGAGAAAAAAGCGCTCATGTGAGCAAGGCTTAAAAGAAATGTACAAAGTAAATGCCAAGCCAAAGATTACTTAAAATTGAAACATATTAAAAATAATGTTCTACCTTCTCAAATAGGATGTCTCATCTATGTAATGTTAGATTTAAGTATGTAGAATAGAAATAATGTATATGTTATTTTTCAATTGTTTCAGCTATTTATTTTCTATTTTTAAAGCCATCATTGGAGGTGACCTTTTTGGAGACACATTTCATTCGTGTTTTGTTTGTATATTCAGTGCAGCAACATTGTGTGCTTTATGGCAGATTCAATTAATGGAAGTGAATGGTCATTGAAGTGTCAACATATTAATACATTCTCTAGGAAGTGATGGAGTACAGCCCCCTGCCCTAGAGGCCAGAGACTTACATGCAGAGCCTTTCCTGTGTGCATGGGGTTGCAATATTGCCTTATCTAGGCTTCCAGCAGTAGAGTTATTATTAAACCCCTTTCCTCTGATTACCCTTGTCTCAATCTACATAGCAAAGCTGACAGGTGAATGACAGGAATCAGTAAGTGTCATCCTATTGTGTGTGCTCCAATAGCCAGAGTGAAAACTGGAATATTTTAGAACTTTGTTTTACCAAGTCACGTAAAAAACAACCAAAAATCAAATGTTGCTAATTAAAACCTGGTTCAAATACTATCTTCTTCCCTTTAAGATATAAATGTTCATTAACTAAAGCAAGCAACGAACCTCTCTGACCCTGCTGTCTGCACTTGCATCTCATTCCATCAAAATTGGCTTTAAGCACTTATATCTGCAAAATGCTCATAAATATTGTATAGAATACATTTAACACTTAGATAGTATATTGTGTTTAATGCTTAAATTGTATTTTGTGTTAAACAGTGTAACCGTACTGTTATTCAGTAGGTTAAACGATAGATAGATAGATAGATAGATAGATAGATAGATAGATAGATAGATAGATAGATAGATAGATAGATAGATAGATAGATAGATAGATAGATAGAGAAGCGGATTTGCTACATCCATAAATCACAGGAGGACCATGGATAGAGTTATTGTATAAATATCTTCTCGGAAGCTGGCAAAGAAGGAAGAACAATATGATAGCTGTTAACTAAGTACTTCTGAGACTCCCATTGTTTGATAAACTCATCAATCTTTCTCATAAAGTACCTGTTTAAAAGATATATTGTTTTATCAGGCTGTATTGAATTTCAGGTTTGGTGCACTGAAAATAGAACTGATGATTTATGGAACTAGAGTGCCAGATTAAGATCTTGAAATCTCTAGATAAATGAGGAACTAGTGTGCCAGCCTGATATGCATGTAAGCTGAAAGACTTGTCAAAAATTCCCCTCTTTGGGAATACTGCAAACAACATGGAGTCTATGACCCCCCCATGCATCCTTGATCCCTGTTCTGGGGAATTAGTTTCGAAAAGTACAGTCACTGTTACATGCATTGGAAATCTGGAACTAACAGGGTGAAGCATTCCCAGAATTAAATCACTGTCTGTCTTTGGAAAGCTAAATGATCTGATTTTCTATATCTGAATAAAGAGATTAGACAACAGTATGCATCCATATTTATAAGAACATGCACTTACCGTGATTATCCAGTAACAGCTTCCATATTCCTGACCCATGACAATTTATGCATTGAATTACTCCAGTAACAATGCTTAAATGAATGCTTAAAATATAGTATAGAATGTAGATTTTTTTGCCATTATTATATCTCAATTACTCTGCACTTTGGAAATCTACAGTCATTTTTGGAATACTCTTTAGGTTTGTTACTAAGAAAGGCAGTGAAAGCTATGGCTGCTTTCAATTGGACTGCTCCAGAATGCCATTTTTATCATTCTTCTGTTCCATGATGGAACTGGAGAAGGGAAATTTTTATCATAAAAATGAACTCAGCCTTCGTTATGTACATCACGATATCATTAAACTAACATCACTTATTATGTTTATCTACAGTGTTATAGAAAAACAAAATTAAGGCTTTTAATCATTAATAATTTGTAGCAATGGCACATTGTAGAGTTCTGATTAACCTGCATAGTAGCTGAGCGCTGGCAGTGATGGGGTCAGTAAGTTTTGTATGACATCTTAAGAATTCACTATTGTGCTCTTTATACAGTACTAGGGTCTCTTAATAGTTTAATTCTTGCATGCAGTAGCGACAGTAGTTTGTTACTACCATTCTAAAAAGAAGGATTGCTCTAGGGCACAGGTGTCAAACACAAGGCCCGCGGGCCGAATCCGGCCCGCCGCCTCATTTTCTGTGGCCCGCAGGCTATGCAGTAAGTTTCCTCACTCCTCCGTGCTGCTGTCAGTAGGCAGTCTGCTCTCGGCTTGTTCTGTCTACTGCAGACAGTAATAGAGGAGTGCCGATAGCAGACTGACAACGGCCGCGGAGGAGGGAAGGGGAGTGCAGAGAACATGATCTCTGCAGCAAGGAGAGCATCGCTGAGGAGGAGCAGCTGCAGGGTGAGAGCCTTGTGTGTGTGTATATATGTGTGTGTGTGTCATATATATATATATATATATATATATATATATATATATAATGTGTGTGTGTGTGTATATATGTGTGTGTGTGTGTGTCTATATATATATATATATGTGTGTGTGTATATGTATGTGTGTGTCATATATATATATAATATATATATATATATATATATATAATGTGTGTGTGTGTATATATATGTGTGTGTATATATGTGTGTGTGTCTATATATGTGTGTGTGTGTGTGTGTATATACGTGTGTGTGTGTGTGTGTATATATGTGTGTGTGTGTGTGTATATGTATGTATGTGTATATATGTGTGTGTGTGTGTATATATATGTATGTGTGTGTGTGTCATATATATATATATATATATATATATATATAAATGTGTGTGTCTGTATATATGTGTGTGTGTCTGTACGTATATGCGCAGAATGGTGTGTGGGTGTATGCGCAGAATGGTGTGCGTCTGTGCGGGTGTATGCGAAGAATGGTGTGCGTCTGTGCGGGTGTATGCGCAGAATGGTGTGCGTCTGTGCGGGTGTATGCGCAGAATGGTGTGCGTCTGTGCGGGTGTATGGGCAGAATGGCGTGCGTCTGTGCGGGTGTATGCGCAGAATGGTGTGCGTCTGTGCGGGTGTATGCGCAGAATGGCGTGCGTCTGTGCGGGTGTATGCGCAGAATGGTGTGCGTCTGTGCGGGTGTATGCGCAGAATGGCGTGCGTCTGTGCGGGTGTATGCGCAGAATGGCGTGCGCCTGTGTGAGCGCAGAATGGCGTGCGCCTGTGTGAGCGCAGAATGGCGTGCGCCTGTGTGAGCGCAGAATGGCGTGCGCCTGTGTGAGCGCAGAATGGCGTGCGCCTGTGTGAGCGCAGAATGGCGTGCGCCTGTGTGAGCGCAGAATGGCGTGCGCCTGTGTGAGCGCAGAATGGCGTGCGTCTGTGTGTGCGCAGAATGGCGTGCGTCTGTGTGTGCGCAGAATGGCGTGCGTCTGTGTGCGCAGAATGGCGTGCGGGTGTGTGAGCAGAATGGCGTGCGGGTGTGTGCGCAGAGTGGCGTGCGGGTGTGTGCGCAGAATGGCGTGCGGGTGTGTGCGCAGAATGGCGTGCGTCTGTAAGCGCAGAATGGCGTGCGTCTGTAAGCGCAGAATGGCGTGCGTCTGTAAGCGCAGAATGGCGTGCGTCTGTATGCGCAGAATGGCGTGCGTCTGTATGCGCAGAATGGCGTGCGCGTGTATGCGCAGAATGGCGTGCGTGTGTATGCGCAGAATGGCGTGCGTCACTGGCCACTATGGGGAACCTTATTACCAATCGGGCCACTGTGGGGTTTACTTTTACTTTACTGTCTTACAATTAGAGTCGGCCCTTTGAAGGTAGCCATAAGGCTGATGTGGCCCTCGGTGAAAATGAGTTTGACACCCCTGCTCTAGGGTTATACTATAATTAATCTAACCACTTAATCACCTGCCCATTTTAGGCCTGTGCAGGTTTGTCAACGTAATGGTGGGAAACCTAGGCAGCTAGATACTGGGATGGACTGGGCAACATGTGGACAGGAAACTTACAAGGGTAAATAACCAAATATAAAACTTTATAGTTTCCCTTAAACAACACTGACTAAGCAACCAAACCAAAAAACGCAACTCCACTGCTTCAAAGAAGCAAAGTCCAAAGTCGAAAAGAAATAAGGCAGATATGCATGGTAACAAACTAATGGAATATAAAGTTGAAAACTAAACACAAACCACACCCCAAACACCCTAGAGTCCAAGAACTAGTTACATAGAGTACACCTAACTCATGGTATAACACGCTGAGCAGTATACACAGAGTTTAACCGGAATCCTCTGCAAGGATGAGATGGTTTAAATATCCTAAAAGTGACACTGATAGACTATTAGCGCTACATTCACAGGGAGATGTTACCAAGCGCCGGTGGGTGCATCATGTGTTCAGGGCTGATGTCATGATGTCACCCTGGACCTGTACCTGAATTCTGGTAGAGGCAGGTGCCAGCAGCACCAAGAAAATGCCCGTTTATAGCTTTTTATCATTGCATCTCTGCAGCCATAAGTTTTAATTTTTCCATTGACTTGGCAATATGAAGTTTTATTTTTCGTCAGACAAGCTCTATTTTTTAATGGTATTAGTTTGAGGTTCATGTAATGCATTGCATAACTTTTGTTAATTTTAGCCACACCGGAGGATCGCTACTTCCCCAAAGTGATGCAAGGCAGTTTTGATCCGTGGAGATATCGCACTCGTCCATGTGAAGTTAGCCTTAATGTAATAAAATCTGTTATTTGATGATACTGAGACAGTTCTGTGTCTGGCAATATGTGAAAATTATGAAAGTTTGAGACTGTCTTGATACCTAATCTATCTATAAAATTGCCAAATAAAATTCTTTATTTAAAATGGGAAAAGACCTGGTAGAAAATTGGGATTTTGAAGATTGGTGGCAGCTGGTGTAGGAGACGATTGAAAGGGAAACTTAGCCCTAAGTCTATCCCACATAGCCAAGGAATGTGAAAGGGTGGGCATAAAATAGCCAGTCTATTCCTAGAGGGAAGCTGGGGAAAAATATCAATGGGATGATTTTGACAAGCCTTGGTCTCTATTTTCACCCATAATAAATACCTAAGTAAGTAAAAGAACTTGAGATATCTAAGCTAAAGTTGCAGAAAAGAAAGCTTCGGCAGCATCCAAGGTGCAAATTCAGTATTCAAATCTTTATTTCCCCATCACGTTTCGGCCATGTTGGCCTTTGTCAAGCCAACATGGCCGAAACGTTGCTTGCCTGCTTGTTTGTGATGGGGAAATAAAGATCTGAATACTGAATTTGCACCTTGGATGCTGCCGAAGCTTTCTTTTCTGCATCATACGCTCATCGCAGTGGCAAGGATCCGGCCACTTGCTGCCTCGGCTATTGCATATCTTATGCCAAGCCCCAAAGTGGGGTTCGTAATTTGTGCTGCTGTCGGAACTTTTTTCTCTCTAAGCTAAAGTTGCAGCTTCGTAATACCTGACTATTTGAGGCATACCCAAACCCCTTGAGTGCATAAAGCACACATCGTCTCAGCTCCCACCCATGGTACCCTCGAGCCCCAAACAAATAGGAAGGGTTTAGAATGTGTAAAGCATTTATTTTTATAGTAGCTATAAAAAATCAACAAATTAGTTTAAACAAAATTGTGTAAACAAAAGAAGATAATTTGTTTCATAGAGAGTTGATATAGAGGGTGTTAGTTTTACTCTCAGCAAAGGTAGACTATCCGACTACCCTTTAAAATCAAAGTACAGCTAAATAACTGAATGCTTGACTGCTCTTATGATCTAGGTTTATATTTAGAGCTTCTGATTTCATATTTAGTGATAACTAGAGATGAGCGAGCGTACTCGCTAAGGCAAATTACTCGAGCGAGTATCGCCATTTTCGAGTACATGCCTGCTTGCCCGAAAAGAATTAGGGACGTCGGGGAAGAGCGCGGGGGGGGGGGGGGGCGAGATCTCTATCTCTCTCTCCCCCCTGCTAACCCCTGCTCACTCCCGAAACTCAGCGCTCACCCCCGCTGGCCCCCGAATCTTTTTGGACGAGCAGACATGTACTCGAAAATGGCGATACTCACTCAAGTAATTTGCTTTAACGAGTACGCGCGCTCATCTCAGCAAATCCCTGCATCAAATTAGATACATTTGGCCATGTTTTTTATATTTTTTTCATGGCTCTAACTGTGCAGGTTAAATAATGTCCTAGCTTTTTTAGGTGGGTTTTTTCAAATATGACAATACCAATTTTGTGATTTTTAAAAAGTTTTTACATAGTAAGGGTGACTACCCACTACAGTTTTTTTCACTGCAAGATTCGCTGCGTTTTGTTTTCTGCAGGGGTCTATGGGACTTGTAATGTTAAAATCGTGATCGCGCAAAATCGCGATTTTAACATTACAAGTCCCATGGACCCCTGCAGAAAAAAAACGCCGCGAATTTCGCAGTGAAAAAAAACTGTAGTGGGTAGTCACTCTAAGGGGGGACTAGTGGGGTTTTATTGCACTTTCTTCACCTTTAAGTTTTGCCCCTCTAGGGCACTTGAGTGTCATTAGGAATGATTGTTCCTATACGATATCCATTGTAAAGCTATTAGCAGGGTAAAAAAACTGTAGCACAGAGAGTCATCAGAGTGTTTTACATTGTTATTATTTTTAAGCTCCGCAATACTTTTGAACTCTATCCACATTCTGAGGACTTGGATACAGTTGAAAGTGGTGACAATGCAAATGGGCTTGGTGCTGCTATAGGGCCTGGTGCAGATGTACCATTTGCTCTATAGTTAAAACAGCCCTTGGCCTAACCACTATGATTTGTTAAGCCACACCAAACATTGCAGATCAAGATTAAAAATGAGAAATATATGTCACTTGCTCCATTTTTGTTGTACTTTCCTGACACATTTAAATTCACAAATGTGCTCTGCTGTGTATTGTAAATCAAATGTAGTCTAAGTGCCATAGAAATGGAGGTAAAGTAGTTGTTGACTGAATGTACAAAAAATCTAAGAAGGAAACAAGTTTCTCTGTTTTCCTTAAATCAGAATAATGGACTTAGAAACCTCTCCAGTGCCGTGACTATTGCTGAATATCCTTTCTGTGATTTGGTTCTTTTAAGCTTTCTGACATCTAGTTGATAAGTTGCATATTTGTATCCTATTTAGGTGCTGTGCAGGATGATAGATGTACAGTATTCCCCATAGTTCGAGCCAACAAAACGGGGAAGAGGGCACCCAACACCCACACAAGCTATTGCCTTCGAATGCCGTCTGCCTTGAAGCTTGCCTGAAGGCTTGAAAATCTTTCTGTAACTTTGCTTATCTGGGATTTATTTTCAGCATTAAAGCTTTGCAATTTTTTAGAAATCTGTGTAAAGCCCTAGAGGAACTTACAAAGTACCCTCAGAATTGTAATAGTTAAAACATATTTTGCTTTCCATTGCTCTTTGTTCTGGTTATAATTTATTCATATCAACTCTTTTTTTCTTGTAGCTACCAAAAACCTGCAACTTCACAACAGCTGTTATTCTCAGCAATCAGCCAAGAGAGGCATATCCTCCGCGCAGACTTTGAAAATCAAAAATGACAATTATGCAGTCTTTGGGCTCTATTTTTGTGTCTGTTTTTGTAGCTTGTCTTACCTTAATGTCAATGTGATAAAGGTAACTTGAGCAGGAAACACTCTGAAGACTGCCGAGCAGCTGCAGGATTCCCAGAAGGTATTGTGAAACACTAGCTACAATATTTTACAGGTAGCAAAAAAAAAAGTGAAATAGTATATAATAAAAATGTAAAAGTAACACTTTCTTTTGTGATGTCCTTTGATGTAATTATTTGACACTTGCCCCACTATTTTATTGCATACAGATTGTAAGGTACTGTGGATGTACTACATTATGATTGGCTGCCCAGGTACCAGAGAGGGACAGTTATATTACCTGTCATCCATCCTCTGCTCTGTTGTCCTAAGATTTACTGGTCCTGGAGCCTGTTTTCTGTCATCCAAGATAAATGCCGCAATACTCTAACTGCCTAAAGCACACTATACATCGATAGTCCACGGCACTTTATGCTGCTCAGTTTGGCCATCGCTAGTCATGTATGTTTTGCTGGCCAATTAGGGAACAGGTGTAATGCATCGGTAGTCTAACACACTGCCAATGCACAGTTTGCATTAGGTAGTGTTATGTTTGTGCAGGTCATGTGAACAGCGACCTACAGGATTGTAATACATTTATGGCTAGAAGGAGGAATATACACTAAAGACTCAGAGATCACCAAACAGACCAAGCAAGAAACAAAGTCAAGGAAAATGGGAAGTATGACAAAACACTAAAGTAGTAGGAACCTTGCCTAAAAGCAGGGTGATAGTCCCGATAAGTACTGCCCCACACAGGAACCTTGGGTAAATGTGACTCGCCCTAGGTCGAAAAAGGGAAAGAGGCAGGGAACAGTAGACAGAGTCAGAGCAGCTATAGACACAGCAAACTACAAATAGGACATAGTTCAGGCCACGGGTGTCTGCACACCTATGGACAGTAGGAATTCAGACATGAACCAAGCAGGACTTAGTTCACCTTGATGAGGCATCTGCAGACCTACAGATGGGGTTCAGACCAGACAGACATGGGTTCAGGCATCAGAAATGCATGCATGAATACTATCACCATGGTTTTGAAAGGAGATGACAGGATATATTTAATGACCACCATCCTCTAGCAAGAGGAGCTGGTATTTATGTGCACAGACCCCAGGTGATTGGTTGGCTGAAGCAATCCACACAATCAGCCAGCCAATCCAGCCCACACCCGCTGAGATGTGCTCCTGAAAGTGCTTAAAACTACAAGACCTACGAGCACAAACTTTCACGACGTAACAGGTAGTTAGATGATTCTAGCAGCTATCTTGGAAGACCAAAACACATAGCCCAGGAACAATAGAATATCAAAGGTTGTCAGCAGCACTTAATGGTGAAACCAAAGGACCTTATTGTTGGAGCATAAAGACTATGAATCTTTTCCATTTATCTATGGAGGAATAAATAAAGATTTTTTGCTTCACTGATTTGCTGCCGGACATTCCCTATTTTTGCTCTTTTGTCACATAGCCAAGGAACAATAGCACAGAGAACTGATGGTAGGTAATATAATTTCCCACCCTGATCCCTGGATAAAAATTTGTCCCAGGAACTGATATGAAATGGAATTCTCCAGATTGAACAATCTTTTTTAAAATGTTGGTATTTGTACATGGAATAAGCACCAGCTAATTTTATGGGTAGGATTTTTAGTACTCAAAGACACTTAGAAAGTGGGTCCATATAATACCACAAAAATGTAAGCCATATTTACACCATAACAGTGTCAGTCACAGTGCCTCATACTGTAGCAGTGACAGCTGCTGTGCACCATAAATCAGTCTTCCCAGAAGACGCATACCTGTTGACCACATAAACTTCCAGCTACTGTGACCTCATGGATGGTTAGTCACAGTCTCCACATTGGCATGCCTTAGTCTTTCAATGACAATGCCATACCTTAGTGACCCTAGTAAGATTCCATGTTAAATTGTACCAATAACAATCTTATTTTTACAAGTCTTTAATGAGTGTTGTCATTTGCAGTTCCCCATAAGTGTCAGCCACATTGCCCCCCCCCCCTTGAGTGTCAGTAACAATATTTATTGTTTCCATATTTCCCAGAGAAGCATGGATGGCCTTACAAGTCTCCTCACTTACCTCCTAGGTGCTCTCCTTAAGGAGAAATTATACCCTTTCTGAGTAACAATACTTAAACACTCCATAATACATGCCTTTTTGATTATTGTCAGCTGCAGTGCCCCTATGAGTGTCATGCCACAGTACCCCAAGGGTGCCTGTCATAGTATACCCCATGAGTACTATGTCACAACGTACTACAGCCTGAGGCCATTCACATATCTCTTCCTGTTTTAAACTGTCCATACTCCTTCTCATGCAGGGGAGGCAGCTTTGGCTTTGGCTAATGTATTGTATATGTTTACAATTGACTCCAATTGCATTAACTCCACCATCGCATTCTCGGTCATCAATAAGCTCTCCTGTATTTTCAGTGTACTTAAAGAGGACTTCTGAGTTATTTTTCTATATAGTTGTGGAAGCCCATGCCTAAGATTATATAAAATCAATATATTTACCATGGCACTGGACCCACGGCATCTGACAGGTGATGTCACTGGGTGGAAAGACCTGTTGACGTGCCATAAACCTATCATAGGTAGAAGCCCCAAGACAGGTTTATGAGGCATCATTAATGATGTCCCTGTCTGGCCTTCTATTGGCTGCAACAGTCACATGGGTAAACAACCAACATGACTGCTGATGGCCACGTAATTAGCAGACTAGAGTGGTGGCAAGCAGTGACGGGGATCAGTGAAGTAACTGGAGTTGAGTATGTATATTTTTTTTTCCTCTGATAGTTTGTCCACTCGCTGCCATCACTGATTTTAAGTTGGGAAACCCCTCTAATAGACTCTTTTAATGCTACAAGCATCATGTCTGCGACAGTACCGAGTGCGAGAGAGACCACAGCACCATTTTGCAAACCTTATGGGGCTCAGCTGAGAACCACTGCATCATGAATCTTCAATTAAATTGCTGCACCAAAAAATATTGCTCCCATTAATTTGCACACGTGGTATAAAGACTGTACTTTTCGTGTTGCTAAACTTTAGTATCTACTTCCTGCTCCTAATATTGACTGTGTATAGAGACTGTTTCCTAATACTGGTTGTGCATAGAGAAAATTGTGCTAGATCTGTGCGTCGTGTCACAACTATTTTGAATAGGATCATATAAAAGAGCTATTTTTTTTTCCTTATCACAGTGCATGAAGAAATCGTGGCATATCCTATCTTTGGGCATTCCCTTGGAAGGCCTCGCCTATTGTTTTCAATTTGGCCGGAAAACACATGCAATATGCACATGAGTGCTATGTGAGGTTTCCCGTTGAAAACAGTAGGAAGCACTCGCTGATCCTCAGGTGCGGCTGAAAGCAACTGTACTGGAGTGACACAAAAACGCCTTGTATCCACGGGTACTTAGCACGTTGGTGAGCGCAACATCAGGCTAAATTTCACAGCCCAATTTCGCGCTTGTCTATGTGAAATTAGCCTAAATTGCCGCAATAAGCTCATACCTGTTCTCCACACCCAGTATTGCTTGATTTATTCTCAGTAAAGTATTGAAATTTTTTTTAACTTAGTCTGTGTCTTATTGTGACTATTACTTACGTTCCTGTATTCCTCTCCCACAACTGTACATAGCTGCAGCTCATTAGTATGTCATTAAAACAACTCTTAGTGTTGTACATGTAAGGGCTTTCTCTACAAGTCTCCCATTGTTAATTACAAGGAGAATTCAGCAGGCCTGCATAGAATGATAAATAGGAGCGTGTGTAGATAGAACAGAAGTATTGGTATTCTTGTTTTATATACAGCAACCTATGGCCTTTAACATTAATATTAATCAACTTACCATAAAACACAAACTGCTAGTTTAATGGGGAAACAAAGCCAAATTAATTAGAAGAGAACCACTTAAAGCTGACAAGCAAAAGCAAACTTTCTACGAAATGTAACCAAATTGGTTTTGTGAGTTTATGATGTGGCGCAGTGAAGCAACTTAGTGCTGCATTAGGAAAACTTTTGAAGATAATGCAGGGCATTAAATAGAAAATGAGTCAAGTGGAATTGTAACTTTTATGCTTTAATTTAAAGCATGGTTTACAGAATATAATATAACCAGAATGTAATAATGTTACTTTACTTTTCACCTAGCAAACATTCTTCGAGACAAATACTTAAATACAGTTATTGTAATGCATCAGGTCTACAGTCGACAACAAAACACCTTATTTATTTCCTTTTGCTTTCAAAGGAAGTGAAATGGCCTATAGTATGAATTTAGAGTGGTGGGGGAAAGAGGAGCATCTGGAGGACTTGCAGATAGAACAAACAAAGCTTATGCAGATGTTACCCTGACTTGATCCCTGGAAACCAGTGTTGCAAGAAAACAGTAGTAACCAGGGCTTGCATTCAGCAAATCCTGGCAGAGGCTGGGGCCCACAAAGCCAGGGGGCCCAGTCCATTTGCTCATCAGAAATGGGTCAGAATGGGGTACAGGCTGCTGGGTCGGGCATTCAGCTGTAATGGGCACTTTATTCCCGCTGATTTCCGTTTTGTGCAATCATGTGACAAGCACACACTACAGTCAACTCCCAGCCTTAGTATTAGTATTAGCTTATTACATAATCGCACAATGCGGAAGTCAGCGGGGACTGAGTGCCCATTACAGCTGCCTGAGAGTGACTGAGGAGTTGAGGGGCAGAAGGGACATTGCTTTTAAAAGGGGAAAAGAGGGCATTATTTCTGAGAGGCGTGAATAATATCTGAAAGAGCTAATTATTTCTAAAAGTGAGTATTATTAGTGAATGGGGACAAAGGGGGTATTATTACTGAGTGGGGACATAAGGAAGACATTATTGATAAGTGGGGACATTTTCACTGTGTGAGGATTACTACTATGTGGGGCCTACAGGGGCACAAAAATGAAGAAGGTACTACTATGTGGGGTACTACAGGTGGCATTATTACTATCTTGGGTACTATAGAGGGAGGATTGTGTACAGGTGCAGATAACATAGTGAGAGTGATGGAAAGTGAGGAGTCAAAGATGCAGAAACAATTTGTGGCTGAGAGAAGTTATCATTAGCAATCTGGGCTGGATACAGAAGAAAAGGGAAAGTGAATAACTCCAGTTAGAGAGAACGTCATCTGTGATCAGTGGATATAACAGTACTGTAATCACTTCTGTGGTCTACAAAGCACTTAGGATATCTGATATCTACTGTTATATGATCACTGTATGCGCTGTTGCATATTTACTGCTGCATATATCGTGCCACACTGCAAAAGGACCCACTGAGACTCTGCCACCCACAGGCCCTTATAAACCCGAAGCTGGCCCTGGTACTAGCTACTGAGCCACAGTTACTGGAAGAAAACTCCTGCTGGTGTGATATTAGTGACTGACAGAGCTGGTTAAGGGTCTGCTAAGACCCATGCAGCTCTAACATGTCAGAGGTTACCATAGATCCCATGATTGCCAGGTCTCGTGCAGGAAACGGGACTGCTGCTTCCTGCATTCTCTATATAGTGCTGACTGAGTGCTATGCAGACTAAAAAAATGAGAAGGCAGAAGTAGTTAAAGAACATTTCTGCCTTCTCCTTTGTGTCCTCTGCTGTGTCTGACTGCCGAACCCCCAATCTGCTCCTGCTAGATCACAGAAGCAAGAGCTTTAGTCCCATGCAGTGTATTTTCTATTGGCTGGGATTAAAGCCCAGGACCATTATGGTGCTTGGTCCTTAATGGGTTGACATCACTCTTTAGCATCACAGTAATGCGTCAACCCTTATCACCACCACAATCCTCTTGTTGCTGTATTTAATTCTCTTCAGATCTCTTGAAAGAGATAAGATTAACATTGCTCTCTTTTTTGCTAATATCACTGTTTCAATTAAAAAAAAAGTAACCTTTTAGTTTCTTAGCATCCTGTTAGGAATGAGGATGGGACCAGTCTGAGCTGGGACCTCTATCTCTAAAGCCTTATTGTAGTTTCATAGACTGCTTCTATAGATAAATACCAATATAGTTACCTATCTACAGTAGCCAATTAGCTAACTGGACAAACTGTAGAAGTACACTGTCTGAATGTGCAAGACTAGTTGGTCTCTTCAGAAGGTAGCTAACAGTGCCTATTATCATGCATGTACAAAGTAAATAGCATATACTAAGAGACGTGCTAAAATTAAAACTATGTTTAAAATATTAAATGAATATTCTTGCATGTATTTTTGCCTGTTTGTGATTTATCTTTGATCTTTTGAACTGTGGCCACTGTATATGATGTCATGATAAAGAGCCAGGGACAGAAGATGATAGGGAGGGTTTTTTTTTCAACCACATCATTGTGAGAAGTACTATATTACAGCTTTTCACAGTGTTTATCTAAAATCTGGAGCTCTGCCTAGTCAAAATGTAATTGTCAAAAAAATCATGCACCTAGGAGTTGTTGGAAAAAAATTAAACTTTCTATGTGTGACTGTAACGTTGATATAAGTAAGTGATTACAATGTTAGAGCAAAAGGAAAATGAATTACAGTAAACAGAACACTTGAAAGGAGACTCTAGTACCCTGTTCGGCTACCGACAGCTTGGATGCAAGATGGGATATGGGTGGGCATGGAGGCATATAGGTTCTGCATGTTATACTGCGGGAAATATCAGTCAACATTCACTGTGACTGAGCCTCTAAATTCTGAAAACTCATAGGCTGTCAAAGTTGGCATCCCAGATGGTCCCATGCATGTTCTATTGGCGATAAATCTGGCAACCGAGCAGGCTACAGAAGTGTGACAATGTTGTAGATTCATTCCTGTGACACCCTTACTGTGTGTAGCTGAGCATTATCTTACTGGAAAAATGCCTCTTGGAATCCCTGCCATGAGAAGCAACACATGTGGCTGCAGGATGTCTTGAACATATCACTGAGCTGTCACTGTCCCTCATATCACTACAAGGGGTGAACGACTGTCATATGCGATAATCTCCCAGATCATCACCCAAGCAGTGAGGACAGTGTGCCACTCCACAGCAGAGGCAAGGTTGAGGCACTCATCCCTAGGTCTTCAGACATTGTCCAACAAAACAGTTGGAGCTGCTCGTGCTTGTCAGACGATGAGACGATATTCTCTAGTAGTGGTCTCCCAAGGGCAACCTGAGCCCGGTCAGCTTGTGTGTGCGCCCTCACGCATCCACTGGTCCCAACACCTCCTAACTGTCTGGTCAGAATGGCCCAGGTGGCGGGCAATTTGTTAATACGACCATCCAGCATCTAGCATTCCAGTAATGCACCCCTCTTAAACTCTGCAGACAAAATCTCTTTAATTGCATCGTAGAGGCGTCTAGTGGTCAACAAGCTTCACACAAGTGGAGAAAGAGGTCCACTACACACAAGTAGCCTCTGAGAGCCTCTTTATAGGCCAAGGGTGGAACAACTTTTAGGGTTTTAGGTGACAAGACCGTCCATCTAATCACACCACAACTCTAATCATTTACATATATGTCTGAGATGTATCTGCATGCCAAGTTTTGTAGCAAAAACACAACTTCTTCTAGGGGCTGGATTTTTTATGAAAGAGTGCATAACGCAATCGCTCCTGTGAAGTCAAGGAGGATAGTTTTAGGTAAATAAAAAACATAATGTGATTATATAGCTCAGAGTCTTCAAAAGTCTGACGATGAATCTGAGAGAACAGTGATGGAGTCATATGGTGGGAGTGATGCTAAATGGATTTCTGTGTTTTAAGCTAACCCTGTCAAAATAAATGAGACTATGAAAAACACATTAAAACAAACTGCAAAACTGAATGAAAGAGGCAAGACTTTTTGACACAATTTTTGTCACTGCTATTTTCTAAATGGATTTCAATTTTTGATCTGTTGACAAAAATATAAATGCAATGATGTAGAACTTTTTCATGAAGTGCTGATGAGAGATGGTTGATATGAAGCATATAATCCTATATTTTGGCCCCATTTACAGAGCATGCAAAGTTTTGTAGAGAACAAAAAAAAAAAAAAATTAAGCCTCCAAAAACAGATTTTAAATGTTTCAAGAAACTACATGCTACTAAAAATATTCTAGGTTTCCTATATTACTGAGGGCAAACTAATTTATATGAATAGTTTCAAAAGCTGTATTGAAGCACTGAATATACTGTGTGTCCCATAAGTCATGGTGGGATTTCAAATGATTATGCTATTGGAATGAAACATGAGAAACAGATGTCAAATGAAAGACAAAGTCTCCAAAATTCAAAAGATTAAATTCAGTTATATAGAACATGGTACATATTATTGACCCGTGTTCCTGATCACGCCCCATTTTCCAATATCTGATATGTGTTACTTTATCCGATAATAATCTGATCCGAGTGATTCTGAGTTTGTTTGTTCGTGATATATTGTACTTTATGTTGTAGTTAATTTTGGTAAATATGTTTTGTGTTTGCTTTGAAATGTTCTGCTTGTAAGACAGATACTCATACCATGTGAAATAGTTATTATTAGAGATGAGCGAGCACCAAAATGCTCGGGTGCTCGTTACTCGGGACGAACTTTTCGCGATGCTCGAGGGTTCGTTTCGAGTAACGAACCCCATTGAACTCAATGGGCGACCCGAGCATTTTTGTATTTCGCCGACGCTCGCGAAGGTTTCCTTGTGTGAAAATCTGGGCAATTCAAGAAAGTGATGGGAATGACACAGCAACGGATAGGGCAGGCGAGGGGCTACATGTTGGGCTGCATCTCAAGTTCACAGGTCCCACTATTAAGCCACAATAGCGGCAAGAGTGCCCCCCCCCCCTCCCAACAACTTTTACTTCTGAAAAACCCTCATTAGCAATGCATACCTTTGCTAAGCACCACACTACCTCCAACAAAGCACAATCACCGCCTGCATGACACTCCACTGCCACTTCTCCTGGGTTACATGCTGCCCAACCGCCCCCCCTCCCCCCCCACAGCGCACACCAAAGTGTCCCTGCGCAGCCTTCAGCTGCCCTCATGCCACACCACCCTCATGTCTATTTAGAAGTGCGTCTGCCATGAGGAGGAACCGCAGGCACACACTGCAGAGGGTTGGCACGGCTAGGCAGCGACCCTCTTTAAAAGGGGCGGGGCGATAGCCCACAATGCTGTACAGAAGCAATGAGAAATAGAATCCTGTGCCACCGCCATCAGGAGCTGCACACATGGGCATAGAAATGGGGAACCTATGTGCCACACACTATTCATTCTGTCAAGGTGTCTGCATGCCCCAGTCAGACCGGGCTTTTTAATTCATAGACACAGGCAGGTACAACTCCCTATTGTGAAGTCCCTGTCGACCGACAGCATGGGTGGCTCCCTGGAACCCACCGGCGATACACAAAAATATCCCATTGCATTGCCCAACACACCTGAGGTAGTAATGTCGTGCTTAATGCAGGTGGGCTTCGGCCCACACTGCATGCCCCAGTCTGACTGGGGTTCTTTACAAGTGGAAACAGATGCATTTATAATTCCCTGTGGACCCACAGCATGGGTGGGTGCCAGGAACCCACCGGCGGTACATAGAAATATCCCATTGCATTGCCCAAAACAGCTGAGGTAGTAATGTCGTGCTTAATGCAGGTGGGCTTCGGCCCACACTGCATGCCCCAGTCTGACTGGGGTTCTTTACAAGTGGAAACAGATGCATTTATAATTCCCTGTGGACCCACAGCATGGGTGGGTGCCAGGAAGCCACCGGCGGTACATAGAAATATCCCATTGCATTGCCCAACACAGCTGAGGTAGTAATGTCGTGCTTAATGCAGGTGGGCTTCGGCCCACACTGCATGCCCCAGTCTGACTGGGGTTCTTTACAAGTGGAAACAGATGCATTTATAATTCCCTGTGGACCCACAGCATGGGTGGGTGCCAGGAAGCCACCGGCGGTACATAGAAATATCCCATTGCATTGCCCAACACAGCTGAGGTAGTAATGTCGTGCTTAATGCAGGTGGGCTTCGGCCCACACTGCATGCCCCAGTCTGACTGGGGTTCTTTACAAGTGGAAACAGATGCATTTATAATTCCCTGTGGACCCACAGCATGGGTGGGTGCCAGGAAGCCACCGGCGGTACATAGAAATATCCCATTGCATTGCCCAACACAGCTGAGGTAGTAATGTCGTGCTTAATGCAGGTGGGCTCCAGCCAACACTGCATGCCCCAGTCAGACTGGTAATATGTACCTTAACAGAAACCGCGTTGGTGGTAATGTGGTGGTGACTGCGGACCTAGTAGCGCGGTTTTATTTTGTTGGTTTTCGGAATGTGGCCAGGATTAAGTGGGCCGTGGCGGGGGATATTTTGGAGGCACTACGTGTCCTCTCCACGTGTCCGTGGTTATATGCACCTTAACAGTAACAGCGTTGGTGGGAAATGGCCTCGCCGCCATCATGTCTTTGGGAAGCCTGTTTCCACACCCCAGAGACATACCATTAGCAGCGGTATAGGCAGAGCCCAGAATTAGTAACATTTCAGCCGTAGCATTAGCGACAGGCCCTACTAACATATCACTAGCAGCATTATAGGGGGAGCACAGTCTTAGTTCCATTTCAGTAATAGTAGCAGCCTACACAGGCCCCAGTAACAATTCCGAAGCAGCAGTATAGTGGGAGCGCAGTCTTCGTTCCATTTCAGTAATAGTAGCAGCCTACACAGGCCCCAGGAACAATTCCGAAGCAGCAGTATAGTGGGAGCGCAGTCTTCGTTCCATTTCAGTAATAGTAGCAGCCTACACAGGCCCCAGGAACAATTCCGAAGCAGCAGTATAGTGGGAGCGCAGTCTTCGTTCCATGTCAGTAATAGTAGCAGCCTACACAGGCCCCAGGAACAATTCCGAAGCAGCAGTATAGTGGGAGCGCAGTCTTAGTTCCATTTCAGTAGCTGCAGTATAGCAAAGGCCCAAGTTACATTTATGTAGCTAAAGTGTAGGCCAACCCCACACACACTTCTGTACCATGAGTGCAGGCGAAGAACATACAAATTGCTATGATTACACTGTAGGTGAGGGCCCCAAAACATTGGTGTACCAACAGTACTAATGTACCTCAGTAAAAATTGGCCATGCCCAACCAAGATGGCAGGTGAAACCCATTAATCGCTTTGGTTAATGTGGCTTAAGTGGTAACTAGGCCTGGAGGCAGCCCAGTTTAATGAAAAATTGGTTCAAGTTAAAGTTCCAACACTTTTAAGAGCATTGAAACGTATAAACATTTTTTAGAAAAATTATATGAGTGAGCCTTGTGGCCCTAAGAAAAATTGCCCGTTCAGCGTGATTACGTGAGGTTTCAGGAGGAGGAGGAATATTAGACACAGATTGATGAAGCAGAAATGTCCCCGTTTTGGATGGTGAGAGAGAACGTAGCTTCCATCCACGGGTGCAGCCTACGTATTGCTTACGTATCGCTGCTGTCCGCTGGTGGAGAAGAGAAGTCTGGGGAAATCCAGGCTTTGTTCATCTTGATGAGTGTTAGCCTGTCGGCACTGTCGGTTGACAGGCGGGTACGCTTATCTGTGATGATTCCCCCAGCCGCACTAAACACCCTTTCCGACAAGACGCTAGCCGCAGGACAAGCAAGCACCTCCAGGGCATACAGCGCTAGTTCAGGCCACGTGTCCAGCTTCGACACCCAGTAGTTGTAGGTGGCTGAGGCGTCACGGAGGACGGTCGTGTGATCGGCTACGTACTCCCTCACCATCCTTTTACAGTGCTCCCGCCGACTCAGCCTTGACTGGGGAGCGGTGACACAGTCTTGCTGGGGAGCCATAAAGCTGTCCAGGCCCTTAAAGACTGTTGCACTGCCTGTGCTGTACATGCTGCTCGATCTCCGCACCTCCCCTGCTACCTGGCCCTCGGAACTGCGCCTTCTGCCACTAGCGCTGTCGGATGGGAATTTTACCATCAGCTTGTCCGCAAGGGTCCTGTGGTATAGCAACACTCTCGAACCCCTTTCCTCTTCGGGAATGAGAGTGGGAAGGTTCTCCTTATAGCGTGGGTCGAGCAGTGTGTACACCCAGTAATCCGTAGTGGCCAGAATGCGTGTAACGCGAGGGTCACGAGAAAGGCATCCTAACATGAAGTCAGCCATGTGTGCCAGGGTACCTGTACGCAACACATGGCTGTCCGCACTAGGAAGATCACTTTCAGGATCCTCCTCCTCCTCCTCCTCAGGCCATACACGCTGAAATGATGACAGGCAAGCAGCATGGGTACCGTCAGCAGTGGGCCAAGCTGTCTCTTCCCCCTCCTCCTCATCCTCCTCATGCTCCTCCTCCTTCTCCTGAACGCGCTGAGATATAGACAGGAGGGTGCTCTGACTATCCAGCGACATACTGTCTTCCCCCGGCTCTGTTTCCGAGCGCAAAGCGGCTGCCTTTATGGTTTGCAGGGAACTTCTCAAGATGCATAGCAGAGGAATGGTGACGCTAATGATTGCAGCATCGCCGCTCACCACCTGGGTAGACTGCTCAAAGTTTCGAAGGACCTGGCAGATGTCTGCCAACCAGGCCCACTCTTCTGAAAAGAATTGAGGAGGCTGACTCCCACTGCGCCGCCCATGTTGGAGTTGGTATTCCACTATAGCTCTACGCTGCTCATAGAGCCTAGCCAACATGTGGAGCGTAGAGTTCCACCGTGTGGGCATGTCGCACAGCAGTCGGTGCACTGGCAGATTAAACCGATGTTGCACGGTGCGCAGGGTGGCAGCGTCCGTGTGGGACTTGCGGAAATGTGCGCAGAGCCGGCGCACGTTTACGAGCAGGTCTGACAAGCGTGGGTAGCTTTTCAGAAAGCGCTGAACCACCAAATTAAAGACGTGGGCCAGGCATGGCACATGCGTGAGGCTGCCGAGCTGCAGAGCCGCCACCAGGTTATGGCCGTTGTCACACACGACCATGCCCGGTTGGAGGCTCAGCGGCGCAAGCCAACGGTCGGTCTGCTCTGTTAGACCCCGCAGCAGTTCGTGGGCCGTGTGCCTCTTATCTCCTAAGCTGAGTAGTTTCAGCACGGCCTGCTGACGCTTGCCCACCGCTGTGCTGCCACGCCGCGCGACACCGACTGCTGGCGACGTCCTGCTGCTGCTGACACATCTAGATTGCGAGACAGAGGTTGCGGAGGGGGAGGAGGAGGAGGGTGCTTTAGTGGAAGAAGCATACACCGCCGAACATACCACCACCGAGCTGGGGCCCGCAATTCTGGGGGTGGGTAGGACGTGAGCGGTCCCAGGCTCTGACTCTGTCCCAGCCTCCACTAAATTCACCCAATGTGCCGTCAGGGAGATGTAGTGGCCCTGCCCGCCTGTGCTTGTCCACGTGTCCGTAGTTAAGTGGACCTTGCCACTAACCGCATTGGTGAGGGCGCGTACAATGTTGCGGGAGACATGATCGTGCAGGGCTGGGACGGCACATCGGGAAAAGTAGTGGCGACTGGGAACTGAGTAGCGCGGGGCCGCCGCCGCCATCATAGCTTTGAAAGCCTCCGTTTCCACAACCCTATACGGCAGCATCTCAAGGCTGATAAATTTGGCAATGTGGACGGTTAACGATTGAGCGTGCGGGTGCGTGGCGGCGTACTTGCGCTTGCGCTCCAACACTTGCGCTAGCGACGGCTGGACGGTGCGGTGCGAGACATTGGTGGATGGGGCCGAGGACAGCGGAGGTGAGGGTGTGGGTGCAGGCCAGGAGACGGTAGTGCCTGTGTCCTGAGAGGGGGGTTGGATCTCAGTGGCAGGTTGGGGCACAGGGGGAGAGGCAGCGGTGCAAACCGGAGGCGGTGAACGGCCTTCGTCCCACCTTGTGGGGTGCTTGGCCATCATATGTCTGCGCATGCTGGTGGTGGTGAGGCTGTTGGTGGTGGCTCCCCGGCTGATCTTGGCGCGACAAAGGTTGCACACCACTGTTCGTCGGTCGTCAGGCGTCTCGGTGAAAAACTGCCAGACCTTAGAGCACCTCGGCCTCTGCAGGGTGACATGGCGCGAGGGTGTGCTTTGGGAAACAGTTGGTGGATTATTTGGTCTGGCCCTGCCTCTACCCCTGGACACCGCACTGCCTCTTGCAACCTGCCCTGCTGATGCCCGTGCCTCCCCCTCTGAAGACCTGTCCTGTGTAGGCGTTGCACACCAGGTGGGGTCAGTCACCTCATCGTCCTGTTGCTCTTCCTCCGAATCCTCTGTGCGCTCCTCCCTCGGACTTACTGCCCTTACTACTACCTCACTGCAAGACAACTGTGTCTCATCGTCATCGTCCTCCTCACCCACTGAAAGGTCTTGAGACAGTTGTCGGAAGTCCCCAGCCTCATCCCCCGGACCCCGGGAACTTTCCAATGGTTGTGCATCAGTGACGATAAACTCATCTGGTGGGAGAGGAACCACTGCTGCCCAATCTGAGCAGGGGCCCGAGAACAGTTCCTGGGAGTCTTCCCGCTCCTGAGCATGTGTCATTGTAGTGGAGTGAGGAGGCTGGGAGGAAGGAGGAGCAGCAGACAGAGGATTCGGATTTGCAGCACTGGACGGCGCAGAACTCTGGGTGGATGATAGCTTGCTCGAAGCACTTTCTGCCATCCACGACAGGACCTGCTCACACTGCTCATTTTCTAATAAAGGTCTCCCGCGTGGACCCATTAATTGGGCGATGAATGTGGGGACGCCAGAAACGTGCCTCTCTCCTAATCGCGCAGCAGTCGGCTGCGACACACCTGGATCAGGAGCTCGGCCTGTGCCCACACCCTCACTTGGGCCTACGCGTCCTCGGCCGCGTCCACGTCCTCTCGGCCTACCCCTACCCCTCAGCATGCTGTATTACCAGTGATTTCCAAGCCAGGAAAGAAATTGGCGCAAGCCTGCAGCCAAATTAGAGTTTTTTCTCTAGTTTTTCAAAGGACAAGCCACACTGCGTGTATTCAATGAATACTACTAAGTTTAATAACTGTGTTGTGGCCCTGCAAATGTGTCACAGAACTGCAGTGATGCAAAGTTATTGGCTCCAGCAGATCAGGGATTTCCCATGCAGGAAAAAAATTGGCGCAAGCCTGCAGCCAAAATAGAATTTTTTCCCTAGTTTTTCAAAGGACAAGCCACACTGCGTGTATTCAATGAATACTACTAACTTTAATAACTGTGTTGTGGCCCTGCAAATGTGTCAGAGAACTGCAGTGATGCAAAGTTATTGGCTCCAGCAGATCAGGGATTTCCCATGCAGGAAAAAAATTGGCGCAAGCCTGCAGTAAAACGTAGCTCGCTGCGTCTGATTTTTTTTAACGTTCTGCACGCAGCACACACGTACCCAAAGCCCTGAGGACTGTCAGAGGCAGGCGAAATACAATTTTTTCCCTTGTTTTTCAAAGGACAAGCCACACTGCGTGTATTCAATGAATACTACTAAGTTTAATAACTGTGTTGTGGCCCCGCAAATGTGTCAGAGAACTGCAGTGATGCAAAGTTATTGGCTCCAGCAGATCAGGGATTTCCCATGCAGGAAAAAAATTGGCGCAAGCCTGCAGTAAAACGTAGCTGGCTGCGTCTGATTTTTTTTTACGTTCTGCACGCAGCACACACGTACCCAGAGCCCTGAGGACTGTCAGAGGCAGGCGAAATAGAATTTTTTCCCTTGTTTTTCAAAGGAAAAGCCACACTGCGTCTATTCAATGAATAATGTATGTCTTCTGGCCCTGCATACACAATTCTATCCCTGTAGTATTAATGCCGGGTGTAATGGTCTGCACAGCCGGTTTTGAGAAAAAAAAAAAATATGCAACACTGCTAACAGCAGCCTGGACAGTACTGCACACGGATAGATGTGGCCCTAGAAAGGACCGTTGGGGTTCTTGAAGCCTACACTCACTGCTAACACTCTCCCTGCCTAACCACCACTTCTGTCCCTATTGCAGAGCGCAATGCTCTGCAGATCCAATTTTGAAAAAAAAAAAAAATATACAGTGCTAACACAGTACTGCACACTTTAAGATGTGGCCCTGAGAAGGACCGTTGGGGTTCTTGAAGCCTACACTCACTCCTAACGCTCTCCCTACAGCAGCTCCAGCACGATACCACTGTCCCTCAGCTAACTCACAAGACATCTGAGGTGAGCCGCGGGAGGGGCCGATTTTTATACTCGGGTGACATCTGATCGCCCCTGCCACTCACAGCAGGGGGGTGGTATAGGGCTTGAACGTCACAGGGGGAAGTTGTAATGCCTTCCCTGTCTTTCAATTGGCCAGAAAAGCGCGCTAACGTCTCAGAGAGGAAACTGAAAGTAACCGGAACACCGCGTGGTACTCGTTACGAGTAACGAGCATCCCGAACACCATAATATTCGCACGAATATCAAGCTCGGACGAGTACGTTCGCTCATCTCTAGTTATTATCCCTCATAGCGGACAGTTTCTAACAGATCATCATTTTGGAAATTCTAGTTATGATGGAGTTAAGATCAGGGGAGGGCTTCAGTCATTGGGATGCTATATAAATCCTGGCCACCATACAGATAAATTGGTTTGTGTTGCTGATTGTTAAACTTGGTCGGCTTGTCTGCCAGCAGACAAACCGAGGGGGTCAGAGGGAATGACTTGCCCAAGACTCTCGATAGCAGACTGTCTACTTGTCTCCATAGAGCTCTTGCTGATGGGCATGTCCAGCAGGTATGCAAAATGGTACCCCATGCCCTGCAGCTTCTAAAGCAGTTGAGGGAGTTGGTGGGAGAGAACTTAAGGAATACCTTTATCTATTACGTTTCCATGTTGTAAGGAGGTGGAAATTGAGGCGAGAGATGTTGTACTACAGAGGAGTTCATTTTTTTATCCCAAAAGATAGCCCTCAGGTCCACCAGGGACACCAGGGAGGCCTCAATCACTGCCCAAAGGGGAGTTCCCAGACCCGCAAAAATGTGGGGGATCTAGGCCATCTGTGCTGCTGAGTAGTATTTTTGCAAATTAGGTATGGATAGTCCTCCTATTCTCCTATGGTAAAACATTTTTTTTTTAATACAAGGTCTTTTGTTATTCCATATAAACTGTAAGATGGCCTGCTATATAGCTTTCATTTCTAGTGGAGGGATGCTAATTGGGAGGCACCTAAATAAGCAGAGGAGTCGTGGAAAAACGTTCATCTTAATTGAGTTTATGTGCCCTACCGAAGATACGGAGCGCAAATTCGATTTTTTCATCTCTAGTATGAAGGTGCTAAACAGAGGCATAGCACCCTCAATTCCATTTATAGAGGGAGTTCAGGGTGAGGGTGATTTTAATACCTAAATAAGTAATATAGTGCAAGTGGCAAGGAAAGCCAAAATTAAGCTTGATTAGCGTTTGCATGTTCGGGGGGATATTGATGTACATAGCTTATGTTTTGTCTATGTTTACTGATAGGCCGGAAACTGCCTCAAATTTGTCTAACTCGGACTTTAAGTTTGGGAAAGTAGTGAGGTGTCTTGTTATTGTGAAGAAAATATCATCAGCGAATAAACTTATTTTATACTCCGCTCTCCCTTGTGCAATTCCGACCATATTTGGATTATTCCTAATTAAGCATACTACCGTATATACCGGCGTATAAGACGACTTTTGAACCCCGAAAAATCTGCTCTGCAGTCGGGGGTCGTCTTATGCGCCGGTAATACAAAAAAATAAAAAAGTGTAAAAAAAAAAAATTTATTACTCACCTCCCACGGCGTTCTGTTGCGCTCCGGCAGGCTGTCGCTCGCTCCTCGTCCCCGGCGCAGCATAGCTTTCTGAATGCGGGGCTTGAAATCCCCGCTTCCAGAAAGCTAATACACACGCCGGCAGCCATGACAGCATTGAATGGCTGTGATTGGCTGAAGGCGCACGTGTTAGCAATCACACCCATTCAATGATGTCATTGAATAGTGTGATTGGCTGAAGCCACGTGTGCTTTAGCCAATCACAGCCATTCAATGATGTCATGGCTGCCGGCGTGTGTATTAGCTTTCTGGAAGCGGGGATTTCAAGCCCCGCATTCAGAAAGCTATGCTGCGCCGGGGACGAGGAGCGAGCGACAGCCTGCCGGAGCGAGCGACATCCTGCCGGAGCGCGACAGAACGCCGTGGGAGGTGAGTAATGAATTTTTTTTTTCTCTACTGTATACCGGCGTATAAGGTGACAGTTGGGGGGTCGTCTTATACGCCCCGTCGCCTTATACGCCGGTATATACGGTAGGTTGCTACTGCAGGCTGAATTCCACTAATTTCAGTAGGATTCAGCCTGCTGTACCAAACAAGGTCACTATGCAATGTATGGAGGTATCTGAAAATAGCTATAAGTGGGACGCCCCCTTTAAGGGCCCCATACACATTACAGAAATTACGTACCTAAGGCTCCTGGAATTATCCGCAGACCTCACCATGGTGAAAAAACAATGTGAGAATCACTTGGATATGTAAAAAATACGGAGTTAGGCCTTGGTGACACGGGCAATTTTCCGTGCGATCTGCGCATGCGCATGCGATGTGCGATTTTATAAAACCATTGCTTTGCAATGGTATCGGACACATGAGTGCTTTTTATGCGCTCGTCCGATAAATTATAGAACAGAAATCGCAGATCGCACCTATCTGCGTTCTGCGATTCCTGTTCTCTTCTCTATATGCGCTCAATGGGGCCGGCGGCAGCAGCGCCGACCCCATTGAGAACATATACTAGACAAATCATTCTCCTCTGCCACAGCTGTAACAGCTGTGGCAGAGAAGAATGATGTTTGCCCATTGAATTCAATGGAGCCAGCAATACAGCCGGCTCCATTGAAAGCAATGGGCTGCCGACGATCGCACGATGAATTTTCGGGAAGGGCTTAAAAATATAAGCCCTTCCCTGAAATTCATCCAGAAATGTGTAAAAAGTAAAAAAAAAAACTCACCTTGTCCCGGCAGACGGAGTTCAGCCGCGGCCGGCCGGCAGTTCTCCTGAACTGCTATGAGTAGTATTCAGCAGCCAGGGATTTAAAATCCCCGCCTGCTGAATGAGCTGCCTCTGATTGGTCACAGCCTCACCAATCAGAGGCAGCTTTCACTCACCCATTCATGAATTCATGAATGGGTGAGTGAGTGCTGCCTCTGATTGGCTCAGCGCAGGGACCAATCAGGGGCAGCTCTCAGCTGAATGACAGCTGAGAGCTGCCCCGGCCCCTGATTGGTCCCTGCGCTGAGCCAATCAGAGGCAGCACTCACTCAGCCATTCATGAATGGGTGAGTGAGACTGCCTCTGATTGGTGAGGGCTGTGACCAATCAAAGGCAGCTCATTCAGCAGGCGGGGATTTTAAATCCCTGGCTGCTGAATACTACTCACAGCAGTTCAGGAGAACTGCCGGCCGGCCGTGGCTGAACTCCGTCTGCTGGGACAAGGTGAGTATATATATTTTTTTACTTTTTACACAGTTTTTGATGATTTTCAGGGAAGGGCTTATATTTTTAAGCCCTTCCCGAAAATTCATCCTGAGATCGCCGGCAGCCCATTGCTTTCAATGGAGCCGGCTGTATTGCCGGCTCCATTGAATTCAATGCGCTGGACAGCGCTGCACTGCTCCGGCCCGTTTCTAATGAAACGCGGCTGTGAGCAGATTTTTCGGCCCCGGTTATGCAATTTGCGGATGCGCATCCATCATGCGATCCACAAATCGCGGGAAAAAACGCCCGTGTGACCGAGGCCTTAAAGTGACACGTGTCATATTTCCAAAATTTGGTCTGGTCATTAAGGAGCAAACATGCTTTGTCACTAAGGGGTTAAGGGAGGTGAAGGAAGGTAAATTATTTCCATCACAAACATAAGGATCAGCTCCTTAAAAAAGATGTATATGTTATATTTATTAGAAATCAAACCATGGTTTATAACTTCTTTTCATTGAAACATCTCAAAGTACTGTAAGCTATATCTTGTAAAATGTTATTGGGTTGTAAACCCTTCAAGAGCTCTTCAATGAAACCATGCCCCTCAGGTGTGTATAGGAGTAAACATTTAGTACCCTACAGCAGTGTTTCCCAACTCCAGTCCTCAAGGCAACCCAATAGTCATATTTTCAGGATATCCTCAGTATTACACAGGTGATGTAATTATTGTTAGTGTCTCAGACATTGCCACAGGTGTTCTTATTATAGGGTATCCTGAAAACATGACCCATTGGGGTGTCTGGAGGACTGGAGTTGAGAAACACTGCCATACAGCATTGGTGTCATGGCTTGTTGGTCGAGACAGTGTCGTGGCATGGTGGCCTTGATGCAGGGTCAGATCTGTCACCTTGTTGCTATGCAGGACAAGGGTTAATGGAAGTTGTGCTGAGATTGCTTTGCTATCTCTCTGTATGCTGCATAATTGCTTGCTGACTATTAGTCATACCTGGGAGAGGGTTGGTGGTGTGGTTCTCTAGTTGCTCTTCCTATCGGCAGGTGTGGAGAGCTTTATATTTATACCCCTCCCTTTACTTCTTGCTGGTTATTCAGTTCTCTAGAGGTGAGGTTGGAGTTGGTGAGGTCCTCTAGGCTGGGTGTTAGACCCCATTTACACTGAAAAATCGCTCAAAAACTGTTTGAGTGACAGCTTTGAGTGATCATCTTTGCATAGTCTATAGTAGCTAATTAGCTAATAAAGAGCTATGCAGGCGGAGTGGGACACTGCCGCTATCGCTCGGTGAACAATACAGCTGTTTTGCATAAGCAAACAGCTGCATTATTCTTCGTGCTTGCAGCTTGCGTCCTGCTGTGAACTACCAGCGGGACACGAGCTGAAAGAATCTTATCAGCGCTGCCGACTGTGATAACAGCCTATACCGCTAATAAGTGTTCATTGCTCAATTCTAGAAAACTAGAATTGAGTGAGGAATGAATCGTGCACAAAAACTGCACGATGTCTGTACATTTAGATGCAATGGTTATTGCTGAAAAGATGTCTTTGAGTGAATTTTGAGCGAGAATCGTTGTGTCTAAATGGGCCATTAAGCTCCCATTTCAGTTAAGTGCTGCTTTATCCTTTCTATTGCTTTTAGTTACCTTTATTGTTTGCATTGCTGTGGCACTCCATCTCTCCAGGGGTTCCCATAGGGATAGTCAGGGCCCAGAGAAAGACAGCGGGGCTGTCCTTATCAGTACAATAACTCTGCGTGCAGGCAGAAACTCCTCACTTACCTGTTTAGTAGAAACTGTTTTTTTTCCCATCTTCCTGGAGTTGTTCTCACTGTCCTGCATTGCGCGTTGTATTATACTTGTATTCAGTGTGAACGTCACCCTGCATCTATGCTGAGCGTGGGGCTCTTGTGCCACACGGATGTGACAATGGGAAGAAGTAGTTCACATTTCCTTGCTCTTGTACATTCCCTTTCACCCTTTACAAGATGCAGTTACTTTATTTTGCACATGGATCGAGGAAGATGCTGGAAAATGTGATAAAAAGAGTTTAATGTTGAATCAATAGATTTAAAACTTTAATATAGGAAGCATTCAACGCCTGAACTCCTCTGACCTGGCTGCGTTATATAACATTGCACAAAGCTGATTTGATTTAAACTCTTAATATTGCTAATAACTACAGTCATTAACCCCTTGACACAACCATGCATTTTTGTCCAGGTTTACTTTACATGGCAGTTTTCTGTCCGGAAAGTATCAGACCTTTTCTCTGTTTATCAGGTTGGCTATTAAATACAGACACTAAGATGCTGTTCACCCAGCAACTGTAAAAAGATGCCTTCAGCAGAATGTCTAAAATTACCAAGCAAATTACCTGAGTGGTCATTTATCAATCTACATACAACAGCATAATAGCACAACTGCACCAGAAAACAGTGAATATGGAATGGGAACTATATTTGTCATTTTTCAAACAATTATTGACAGAACCGACAAATAAATATCTAACATATTACTCATTCCATTATGTTAGTTAAAGAGTTTGTTTACATTTGGACATAGTTTTACAGTTAATGTATTAAATTAATCTACGTTGCGGAACTTTGTAAATAGTTTGCATTACTTATCCTGATCTTAAGTTATATGCTGTACCATAGTCAATAGCTGCATTTACATTTCTGCTGGCTTCAGAATTGAAATCTCCCAGCATTCTTTACTGGTTCAATGTACAGTGGTGCCTTGACATACAATGACAGAATTGACAACAGCATTTAAAGGGTTAATAGTGCCGATCAGCCGCACGGCTGATTGCAACTATTGACCACGGGTGTCAGATGCAATAAACAGCTCGTATGAAGAGAGGTTGCCCTGACCCCACAGGATGTAAATGTATGTCTTGGAGCGGAAAGGGGATAAGCACCTATGGGCAGCCACTGCTTTGTCCACTGTGGGTGGTAATACCTTCTATGATGTTTTCACAATACACACATGTTAGTGTGGATGGAGGAATGTTAAATGCCAGCACAACTTCGAAAATAGAAGTCCCATTCCTTCTGGCGCCTACTATCATGCCTCATTTAAACTCCAATAATTCATGTTGCCTTGCCCCATGAGCACGCTGGCCAGTATTCAGCCTTACTAACAAAATAACACCTCACAACTGATACAGGTGTTGGTCTTTCCATCACCTTAGAAAACACCACATTAATTCACATACTGCTATCCCATGATTTTTGGCATGTCAGTGTACTGTATATATGACAGATAATATCGCCATTGGCTTGCCTCCAGATTTAGTTGTGAGTACATGTATGTATGCCAATTACCCTGTTAAAACTCTTGCATATGTTGTTATTTTTGATGGCAAAGCAAACACAAACAAATGTTTCCTAGCAAGTGATGCTTATAATGCATGAGCCTCAAAGAGTGGAAACTATTTAAGAAAAAAGACATTATATCTCAAAAACTGGATTTTCCTGCCCATATAGATTACCACTGAAAATACCTCATTAAGATTTCAGCAAATCAATATACAAAGAAGACTGAACTGGAGTACAGATGTTATTCATCAAATTCAGAATGTGTTTTACACAGCACTGTCAGTTCAATTACAGAGCAACAAAAGTCTTGATTAGAAATAATGATGTTGTTCAGTTTTGCGCTGTTAAATTTCTAAAACACTTGAGCTCAATTTTTCCTTTCTCTAAAATATTGTAATACCTCTTTGCTGCAGCACTTGTGTAGCATGTGTCTTTTTTAGGGTGCCTACCCACTACAGTGCTCTTTTCACTGCGAAATTCGAAGCGTTTTTCTCCAGGTGTCTATGGGACTTGTTAAATTTCGCGGTAAGTTGCGTTTTTGCCACGTTGCGATTTTAACATTAACAAGTCCCATAGACACCTGGAGAAAAAAACTGGTAATTCTGTCTTTCTCTTCTTAAAGGGGTTGTCCCGCGCCGAAACGGGTTTTTTTTTTTTTTCAACCCCCCCCCCGGTCGGCGCGAGACAACCCCGATGCAGGGAGGTAAAGAAAGCTTACCGGAGCGCTTACCTTAATCCCCGCGCTCCGGTGACTTCAATACTTACCGCTGAAGATGGCCGCCGGGATCCTCTGTCTCCGTGGACCGCAGCTCTTCTGTGCGGTCCATTGCCGATTCCAGCCTCCTGATTGGCTGGAATCGGCACGTGACGGGGCGGAGCTACACGGAGCCTGCATTCTGCACGAGCGGCTCCATAGAAGACTGCAGAAGACCCGGACTGCGCAAGCGCGGCTAATTTGGCCATCGGAGGGCGAAAATTAGTCGGCACCATGGAGACGAGGACGCTAGCAACGGAGCAGGTAAGTATAAAACTTTTTATAATTTCTGTATGGCTCATAATTAATGCACAATGTATATTACAAAGTGCATTATTATGGCCATACAGAAGTGTATAGACCCACTTGCTGCCGCGGGACAACCCCTTTAATTGTGTGGTGGTGAGACTTCACCCTGGCTTTCAGTTTTTGTCCTGTTTCCCCAACATAAAGCCCACCTAACAGGACATTCACTGCACAGGATCAGGTACACAACATTGTACGTGGAACATATGAATATCCCAGGGATCTTATAGTCCTGCTGTGTGTTGGGGATCCGTATCCTGTCCGGAGTCAGTACATGTGAGCAGTTCTTGCAGCTCCTTATATTACAGAGATAAGTTCCTTTTTGTGTGTCAGAGGGTAATGCACTCCTTATTATAACGTTCCTCAAGTTAGGGGGTTGCCTGTAACACAGAAGGGGAGGGTCTGGGAATATGGTTTTCAGATGGTCATCTTTGTGTAGGGTATGGTGGAGTTTTTTGTGGTTTTCCTTAGTATCTCTAGCTGTGGATTGTAGGTCACTACTAGAGGTACATGACCGTTTTATTCCTTCTCTGTGTATTGGAGTAGTTGATTTCTGGGTATCCTGGTGGCTCTGGTAATTTGATCATCAATTGAGGTGGGGTGGTAGCCCTGATTTTAAAAGGTCCTTTTAAGGGGGTATAAATTTTCTCTCTGTCTGTTGGGTTGGAGCAGACACAGTTTTATCTGATGGCCTGGCTGTAGATGATAGATTTTTTGATGTGTTTAAGATAGAAATTATCCCATCTTAGGTATGTGGGCCGATCAATTCGTTTTCGGTATAGCGATGTCTGTATTGAGTTGTTCAAAATTTTTATTGTGGTGTCCAAAGAGTTGATTTCTGTATATGAGTAGCTTAATATCAGGTTTATAATGCGTTGAATCTCTCATGGAATTTTATTAGTTTTTGTTTGGTTTTGCTCCCGATAATTATGATTTCATCAATGTAGTGGAAGTAGGTCAGTGGTTTGCTTTAGCAGGAGGCCAGCAAGTCACTTTCCAGTTTTGCCATGAAAAGGTTGGTATAATGCGGTGCCATTTTACTACTCATGGCAGTTCCAGTGAGTTGCAGGAATATCTCTTTGCCAAAGGATAAATAATTGTGCGTGAGGATGAATCTTGGGAGTAGTAACACCGATTCAGAGCCACCCCATTTGGCCTCAAGGTGTGCCTGGCAGGCAGTCAGTCCATCCTTGTGCGGGATGTTGGAATATAAGGATTCCACATCCACGGTGCCCAGGATGGCAACCTCAGGGTGGGGACCTATTGGCATTTTGTTCAGTAGGTCCATAGTATCCTGCAAGTAGCTGGTTGTATTTATCACCAGTGGTTTTGAGGACACCTTCTACCCATCATGAGTTTTTTTCAGTGAGGATTCCCATGCCTGAGATAATTGGCCTTCCTGGGTTGCCAGCTTTGTATAGTTTGGGAAGCATGCAGAATACACCAACCCGGGGGTTCTCCGGTATCAAATCCAAAGGTTTTGTGGAACCCACAGACAGGCTTCTGATGACCCTTTTCAATTTGTTCACATATTTTTGAGTCGGGTCTTGATCCACTTTGGTGTAGTATCTGGTGTCCGTCAGCTGTCTGTTTGCTTCTTTTGTGTAGTCTGAGGCATTCATGAGGACTATAGCACCACTATTATCTGCAGGCCTAATGGTGATCTCCTTGTTGTTTTTGAGTGCATCTGTATTCTATAGTCACCTAAATAAGCAACAGACCATAAGTATACAGTCATAAGGATGAGCAGTGATCTTCTTTATTATAACTGTGTGATAGGAGCCTCTAATCACCATTAGAAACTGTGATAGGAGTTTTTGTGTCTCCATCTATAGAGCTTGTGTGGTAGGGTCCATCACACAGGAATTATGCTAACTAAAAAACTGACTAATTTCAGAAAGCCAAGTAAATCTGAGTTGGTCAGTATGAGATCACATGACCCACCTGAGGAGAAGAACTCCAGGTAGTTTTAGATAGAAAGCAGTAACTAAACAAGGTAATACTAGCAAACTTATATATACTTAAGAGCTAGTTACATAAGAAATGAAAATAAATGATTGAAGTGGCTCTGTTAATGGGCTGTACAGAATTACAAAAAGTATAGCTACTTTCTTCTAAAGAAAAACTGTGCCAAACCTGTCTACAAGTGGTGCGTGGTATTATACCTTAGCAACATTTACTTTAATGGAACTGAGACATAATACATGCACAGCTGTAGCACTGCTTTTAGAAGAAAGTAGTCACTTTATTTTCTAATCTTGTACCACCCCTTTTTTTTTACACTATATTTTTACTGAAATTACTTAAAGGGATGCTGCCCAAACCACAAGCAGTATGAACATAGGACAAATATCTCCAGTACACTCATGTATGTTTTATTCTGTTATGCCGCAGCATTTCATAATTAACACAGTGTTACGATTGACTCAGAGCTAAGCTTTGAGTCACGGAGGTGGGTCTTGAAGCCTCTCCCCACCCATATCATGCTGACTGGCAGCTCTCTCCCCTTTTGTGTATAGGGAGAGGACCGTCACTCTACATGATACAGTTGGAAAGAGGCCAGCACAGCCCGCCTCCATGACTCAAAGCTCAGCTCTGAGTCAAACCTCCAAGTGTGGTTATTATGAAATGCTGCAGTGTTTCAGAATAAAACATACATGGGTGCATTGTAGATGCTTGTCTGGGGTTTACGCTGCTCATGGTTCAGGCAGCATGAACATGGTGACAGAATCCCTTCAACATGCACAACATTCATGTGATTAGAAGAAGAAAATATATATCATAAAGGTACAATACGTGAGCTCAGGAAAAAAAAGCAATCAACCAGTTGTAAAAAAAAAAACATCATAAAACTCGAAATAAACATATGGGGATGACATAAGACAAGAAAGGACACAAAGGAGGAAGAGACAAGACCGCAATGAAAAACAGGGGCACATTGGTTCCTGACAAGACCCATGAAGTCCTAGCATAAAAAAAAGGCCCATCTCTATTTTGGAGCTCAGATGAAGCTGGACAATCAGCTAGCATATTATCCACATGGTATACAGTGCAGGATACTCAACGGGAGACAATGGGGCACAGTGAAGACTGTGGATTTTGAGACTGGATCGGGAAATTGCAAGAAATATTTCAGAGCATCCAGTACAAAAGAGGAAAAAAATGCAGAACAGATTAGCTCACAGTTGTCCCATACAAAGGTACCTTTAGTTTGTTGTATTTATCTTTTTAAATGAAACTTGACAAAGGTCGTATTCTGTTTTTCTTCTCTCTCAGTTACATATGAATCTCAGACAATAATCTATTTTTATCCAATTCAGTGATCAACCTCATTAGATTGGAGAAGCCGTTTGACCTATTTCTTAGCCCAAAGGAGACACAATGAAGATTTCCCTTGTAGAGTAAAGTCTAGGCGGAGTATTTGAAGCTTATTTGCAATCAATGCTTTTCATTGTGTTTTCATTTCCCGGCTCTCATGTTCCATTAACAACAACACCATGAGCCACACACCTGGTTTCTTGTTCTATAATAGTTCCAGTGGCTTTGTTCATCCACTTTGTCAACCTCAACAACAGCTCTATTTCATAAATGTACCTCTCTACAGGATTTTAGCAGGTTATACTCTCACAATAGAGCTGATGAGCAGTTAACAAAAGTGCTTCCATGTGGTAAATATATAATTTCCCTTCTGATGGCTTGCTTGGCCAATAAATACTGCAGTATGAATGGTGAACAATGAAAACCCTGCTCCCAATGTTAAACTCATTTCACTTTAAATCATCCTCTCTACAGAATTAATCACATCATCATCTGCTAGAACAGACACTTTGCCTTTTCTCCTGTCGTTGTGCCTCTCAAAGGTAATTCATTTAGTAATATAAATGGGCATGCTATTAACAGCTTCTGTCTACGGACAAGTGAGCGGTCCAAAAAAATTTCCCTGTTGATATACAGATTTAAAGTCTTATTATTTCTGGACATCTGTACATAGATTAGCAGGACAATGTTTTGTCTTTGTAATTCATTTTATATGATGTTAAGATAATTTGTTTAAACTCTCCCAGGTAATTTACTGATACAGTGAAAAGTGATTTACGGTTTGATACTCCATCCTGTACTGAAAGGGTTAACTGGAATGAGGAATAGAAATGTTGCTTTGATAATTAAACACAAGCAGTGGAATATTAAGGCGATTTGGCAAAGATCATACAAATTATTTATTTTCATATTGTTCTGGCAGGGTACAAATCCTCCTGTTAAATCCATCTACAAATAGATATTACAGTCATCCAAAGACAGAGGAAGGGTAAACGTGCACTAACTTGCAAATATTAGGAATTATGAATGTATCATAGAAAAACACAAAAAAAGTTGCTATGTAATGTAGACCAGGGGTAAGCAACCTTGGTGCTGTACAGATCTACTGTAGTGATCCAGTAGTTGCTAAAATCTACCATGATAAATGTGTCCTATTGTCACACAGGAGAGCGGCGAACATGTTTAGGTCATAGACTGCATTTATACAAGGTGCTCAATATTTAAAATATTTCGTAGTTAAGTGTTTGGCTTTGAAAAAAAGTGACGCCTTTCTGGAGCGATACAATATTATATGTTATAATCAGTAATTACTTCAGAAGGGTCGGTGATCCCGGGATTAATCCGATTGCCAGATTGGAGTCAGGAAGGAATTTTTTTCCCTTAAGTAGGGAAAACTGGCTTCTACCTTTGTTAGGGAAATTCAACGGTTTCCTGATATGCTGTCGGGCTCCAAATTATAGCAGTAACTGACCGGGCAGGGGGATGCAGACACACACAGACCATGATAATATGTGTAATACATTCTGGTTTATTATGCCATATGCTCAGTTTTTATAAGATTTTACAAAGCGAGAGGCTTTATGCCAAATACAATTAAAAATACAATTAATACGCGCACACAGCAGTTTAATAGATATTAGTTTCTTATCAATTTGTCCTTCTCTTTGCAGATGTTAGCCTTGAGATACATCCTGTAAAGCTCATTAGTAAGTTTTGGCAAGAAATATCTTAAGATAAGAACACAGGACAGGAAACTTTGGGGTGGTCCAGTTAATATCTTCAACTGGATTATTCTAGCATATTTCTAGGTGAAAGTTGAAAACCATACAAACATATATGTGTAGCTAGGTATTAACAGACAAAGCAAAAGAGACATCATGGAGTCTTTGTAGGCCATCTTTTAGGCCTACAGCCTTTACAACCTTATTGTTTTTTTGTCTTCCTCTGGATGGGGTATGCAAAGGGGGTGGGGGGGGGGGGGGTTAATAGGCTGGACTGGATGGACATATGTCATCTGTGGGCCATACATACTATGTTATGTAACTGTGTAGTTGGGGGGGGGGGGGATTTACTGAGCTAAATATGCCAGAATTCTGGCTCAATTTATGCCCAAAAATTGACGTATATGCTTTACACCATGTACATTATTTGCTTAAGAAACTTTTGCCACCTTGATTGACAAGGGGCCATATTGTGAAAGGAGTGTGACTTATGGGAAACCTGAATCCCCTAAACTGGCCAGGCTGTGGGCAAAAAGATATGACAGACACACTGATTTAAGCAATTTGTCACTTATACTGGTCAGTTTAGGGGTTTAGTAAATCTTACTTTTGAAACTTTGCAAGGCCAGACTGGAGATGAGTCCAATGAAGCTCATACATATTCATTCAAGCACACTTCTCCCCTTCCTCCACCCTATAGATGCTGATTGACAGGTCCTTCTGTGTTACTGTAGTGCACATACAGAAGGACCTGCCAACCAACATCTGGAGGGAGAAGGAGGGATGGGGAAGTGTGTATATAGGAAGATGTATGAACTTCATTGGACTCATCTCCAGAGCAGCTCTGCAAAGTTTCGAAAGTAAGATTTACAAAACCACTAAACTGATTGTGTAAGTGACAGACCTCTAAAATCAGTTTGTTGTCACTGTACCCTGCTGCTCACAGCACAGGCAGAGCTAGGGGACCTGACAGGTTTCCTTTTATGAAAGAGAGCATAGATTATCACAATTTGCACTTTTTGTGAACATTCCCTACAAATTACGGTATACATTATTCATCTGAAAAAAGTGTAAGGGTTCATTCACTTGGAGGTGATTTACTGCAGATCTTGTTGCGGATTTTGGTACAGATTTGCAGTAGATTTCACCCTTTCAATTTGAATGCAATTGAAAGGGAGAAATTGTCTGTAAATCAACAATGTGTGAATGCTCCCTAACACAACTATTACTGTATGTGAAAATAGCATAATGGAAGGCCCCAAATTTTAAACATATTTCTTGAAACTGAATTTGGGATTTATACTTTCTGAAGTGTGAGGCATTATTATAAATTTGCCTAAACTATGAAACTAAGCCAGCTAAACAACACATGAGTAGCTAAGATGTTATCAATGGCAATACTTACAATTGTATGAATATTGTTCGCGAGCCTGTTCTAGTATGATTACTTGTTATTCATCTTCTGAATAGTGTGTGTCCCATGCAAGTAAGATAAAATGTGTTTAGCAGAATAAGTGACATTGAATAGTGCAGAAAAGGAACTAACGGTCAAATTTATTCATGGAATCCTAGATTGGCAGAGTTGGAAGAGACCTCCAGGGTCATCCTGTCCAACCCCCTACTCAGTGCAGGATTTACTAAATCATCGCAGACAGATATTTGTTCAGCCTTTGTTTAAACACTTCCATTGAAGGAGAACTCATCACCTCCCGTGGTAACCTGTTCCACTCCTTGATCACCCTCACTATCAGAAGGTTTTTTTCTAATATCTAATTTGTGTCTCCTCCCTTTCAGTTTCATCCCATTGCTTCTAGTCTTTCCTTGTGCAAATGAAAATAGGGCTGATCCCTCTGCACTGTGACAGCCCTTCAGATATTTGTGGACAGCTATTAAGTCTCTCCTGAGCCTTCTTTTTTGCAAGCTAAACATTCCCAGATCCTTTAACCATTCCTCACAGGACATGATTTGCAGATTGCTCACGATCTTGGTAACTCTTCTCTGAAGTTGCTCTAGTTTGTCTATGTCTTTTTTAAAATGGGGTGCCCAGTACTGGAGACAGTATTCCAGATGAGGTCTGACTAAGGAAGAGTAGAGCAGGATAATTACCTCACGTGATCTAGACTCTATGCCTCTCTTAATACATCCCAGAATTGTGGTTGCCTTTTTGGCTGCTGCATCACATTGTTGACTCATGTTCAGTCTATGATCTATTAGTATACCCAAGTCTTTTTCACATGTGTTGCTTCACTCAATTCCTCCCATTCTGTATGTGTTTTTTTCATTTTTCTTGCCCAGATGTAGGACTTTGCATTTCTGCTTGTTAAATGACATTCTGATAGTCGCCACCCACTGTTCATGCTTTTCTAGATCCTTTTGAATGCTCTCTCTCCCCTAGTATTAGCTATCCCTCTTAGCTTTGTGTCATCGGCAAATTTGATCAGTTTTCCATCAATTCTCTCCTCCAGATCATTATTATTATTGCATCCATTAAAGCTTCGCATACATGTATATATGTCTACAGCCCAGAATACTGATATAAACACAGCAGCATTTACTGGGAATTGCAAAATTATTATTTCAATCACAATAACCTGGTACAAGCTCTTCTAGCTTTAAGGGATTATCCCCACGAGCATGGGCGCAACTATGCTTGGCAGTAGGGAGCATAGTGGCAGCTGAATGAGGGGAATCCCTTCCCCTTGACTGGCTTTTCAAAATCAGTGCCTGAGCGCAGGAGTTTGAAATAAAACGCAGGAAGATACCCTGGTAGGTGCCACCTGATGTTGAATACTATGTGCAGGAAAGATAGGGCAAGTCCTATATTTTCTCACCCATGTAGTGACCTGGATTAGGAGAGAGCAGTGGAGTCGAGTCAGTCTGAGAAAGACAGGGAAAGAAGAATGAGAAAGCTCTGCCAGAAGATCTCAGAGCAGCCAGTGTGGGGGAAGTAGGAACATCTTAATGGGAGTACTCAAAATCAAGAACTGTATAAAAAAAGGCAAAAAGAGAGAAAAAGAATAGGAAGGAGATCTAAGCCAAAGAAGAAAATAATGAACGAAAGGAAACTTAGTCAGCAAATAATAGTCAAAGCCAGGAAAAAAAGCTGGAAGAGTGCAAATGTAGTGTCTTGTACTTATCCCCTGAGAAATGTCCAGAAATGATCATTGTATGCAATTGTAACCATCTATTCTAAAGTCGCAGAATGCAAACTGTATGAAGCAAGTCAATTTGAAGTCTCCCTGTCTCTTTCTAAAAATAAGTCTATTTTTGGGTTAATTTGTAACTTGCCTTTAGGAGTCCCTTCGCACCACTGAGGTGCAGGCTGCAGGGGAAGGACTTCTACCCCCAGTTATATTTATGTCTTCCAATTTTTATAATTATTATTTTTTTGGAATGGGTTCCTACTGGAGATGAGCAAACGTACTCGATAAGGGCAATTTCGCAATCGAGCATCGCTTTTTTTTGAGTACCTGACTACTCGGGTGAAAAGATTCAGGGGGTGCCGGGGGTGAACGGGGGGGGGGGGGGGGGTTGCAGAGAGGGGTGGGGGGGAGAGAGAGAGAGCTCCCCCCTGTTCCCCACTGCTACCCCCGGTCCACCACGCCGCCCCCCGCCCCCGAATCTTTTCACCCGAGTAGCCAGGTACTCGAAAATAGCGATGCTCGATTGCGAAATCGCCCTTAACGAGTACGTTCGCTCATCTCTAGTTCCTACCCATACATGGACTGGCATCGCAACAAAACAACATCTTTCCCTATCCGACTCCTTGGGTAGCACCCTATAGGGAATCACCACCTTGGAAAAGATCTGTCTTCATCCTCTACCAAAGAAAGGTGACTCCTAGAATTGCTCCAACTACTGAACAATAGCACTCATTCCGCATGCAAGCAAGATCCTTCTCAAAATTATACAGGAAAGATTGAGATCAGTAGTTGAAGCTGTACTCCCTGATGTGCAGGGAGGATTCCGGAAAGGACACGGCACCTGCGACCATACAACGATGCATCATGGAAAAAGCTTGAAAATACCGAAAGAATATCTACATGTGCTTCATCGACTGCTTCAGGGCTTTTGACTGTGTTGACTTTGACAAGCTATGGCAGGGCCTACAAGAGCTGGGTGTATCGGCAGATTTAGGAAAGCTAATAAAATCACTTTATACCAATCAAGAAGCTACTGTGAGAACACAGTATGGGGTAACAGATTGGTTTGGGATGGCAAAGGCATCGGACAGGGCTGCATCCTCTCACCCTTCTTGTTTAACCGATATGTGGAAGTGATCATGCATAAAATGGACCTAGACTAATTGGAAAAAGGTAGCAGAAACATCAACAATCTCCGTTATGTGGATGTCACAGCACTGCCTGCAGAAACAAAAGCAGGTTTGAAGCAGCTGATATGTAAAAAAGACTGAAAGTGGAAAAATAGGCCTCTACCTGAATTTAAAGAAGACCAAAATTATGACAACTGCAAAAAATGGCCAAATTCAAATCAAAATCGACAATGAGGCTGTAAAGTACGTGCAAGACTTTGTTTCCCTTGGCTCAAAAATTGACCAGGCTGGAGAATCTGTGCCAGAGATAAAATGTAGGATAGCTTTGGGGCGAAGCGCAATGCTAAACATGGACAAAATTTGGAAAAGTAAAGATATCAGCATAGCAGCTAAATGCAGGATAATACAAACCACCGTTTTCCCCATAGCCATGTATGGATGTGAAAGCTGGACTGCGAAAAAGGTGATAGAAGGAGGATTGATGCGTTTGAGCTGTAATGCTGGCGAAAGATGCTGCGTATGTCATGGACGGCAAGAGTAGCAAACAAAAAAATTCTGCATTGTATAAGATCCGATATATCACTGGAGGTTAGATGACCAGACTCAGGATCACAGATTTTGCCCTGTAATGCAAGCAGAGTTGCTAGAAAAATCTATAATGCTTGGACAGATCAGTGGCAAAAGACCTGGCTACCAAAGGACATGATGGCTGATACTGTCAAAGCTGATACTGGCATAGATATCATACAACTGAAAGAAGCAGTGAAAACCCAAAAAACATGAAGGGAGCTCACCTTTAGGGTTGTCGAGGGTCGTGAACGACTAAACAGCTAACAACAACAACCTTACCCTACCCAACTCTGTGGGTAGCACCTCAAATAACAATTGCAATTTACTGCTGTGGCTGCATTTCGGAAATGAGCAGAGGCACCACTGTAACTACCATCATCTTTTCCACTACTCTCTCTCTTAGGTCTGGTCTGGGTCACCACACCTGTACAATTAATTGGCGATTATTCCGATAGGGAAAACAAAACCACTGAAATACATTAGTTTCACTTTGTCCCATTATACAGGAAAATAAATGAGCCACAGACAGTCTTAAGTACCTAAGGTCTCCGGGAATGGTCAGGGCCTGGAAATAACTTTACTGGAAAAACTTAAGCAATACAAGGCACACTTGAACGTCATAACAGTGCAGGCAATTCAATGGACTTGACAGTAATACCTCCACATGGTGATCCAGACTTCAGATCAACCAGTGCGTGAGAGACAAAGGGTGTACCCCTACTCGTGATCCAGACTTCAGACAGCCACGTAGGAAAAGACAAGAAAGATGGTACCTCTGCACAGAGCCTTCTTATGTACTCGCTCATGGCGGCGCTTGCTTTTCTTGGGTGGAACTCAGTCTCTCTTCACAATAGCATACGCAATGGGAAACCTCTCCTCCTCCATGCTTCAGTACATGAGGGCTGAAGGTTCCCCCATGCACCTGGACCTCCGGACTACAATTCCTGATGACATGGAACTCCTTTCCCGCTCTCAATCACCCACATTTATAACCTCTCTCACACCACGTGACAGGATAGAATTGATACATTACAGACAGTCAGCTCATACTTTGCAGACATTAACCCATCACGCACTGCAGCTGTGCAATACACCTAACAAAATGACAAGACAGCTTTGCAAAGTGTATCAAGACAATACATTACAAGTATGACATTTATGGAGGGGGCCAGGAAAGCATGTACTGGGATGGAAAGATGTGTTGCAGCTTGTTTTCTTTAGTTGGTCATACAAAGCTGTGTGTCTTAAAGGAGAAGGGACTACAGTTCAATACAACTTACGATGTATAATGCTACCCAAAATTAAGTGCCTATGGTTTAGTTCTAGCAGTGGAAGTATAAAAAAACTTGCAGATTTTATGGTTTTTGTCACTGTTTAGTTTAAGTAATGCCAACACTTAGAGTCTTTGCACCTAAGCCAAATGGTGAAATGTAAACAAGAAACATTAAGGGCAACATGCTTGCCTAAAACATGTAAGACGGCGCATGCTCTCTGTTCCTTCTCGTCCGTCAAGATTGTTTAATAAAGACTGAAAGCTTGTAACCCAACGCTGGACTCTCTCCATTTTCCTAAGCCAAATGGTTGGTACATCATTAAATACCTGGGATCTTAAAATGTGTTCTTCTTTTCATCCTCAACTCTAAATAACTTGCCTCTTGATAAAGGTTGTCTGCTTCTCTTTACCTACTAATGTCCCATTTGGATGAGAAACAGTCGTCTAAACGACTGCACGAGCGCAGACGTCACCGCCAGGTTGTTAGCGCTCGCAAAGAGTGTTTAGACACTCAGCAAGAAGTCAGGGATCCAGCGATGATTCATGCTGATGAAAGTTAGCGACCAGTGAACTGTAAACAAATAGTGCACGGTGGCTGTGCATTTAGACGCAACGATTATTGCGCAAATTTGTTAGTTTGAACGAAGTTTGTGTGATAATTGTCCAGTGTAAATGGCCCCTAAATCCCAAGTGACTTGCCTAGCTTCCCCTACAAGTGTATTCCACGTATTCGGAGGAAACATGGAGGTATAGACATATTTTTAATTTTTTTGTCCATATTATGAATATAAAGCTCTATGATGTCCCAGAATTAATCAGACTAGAGACAGAGGCGATGTGTTATTAGTTTTCTTCTGAAATGATAGGAGTTGCCTTATATTCTATTTATTTTGAATGTTTTAATCTATTATTAATAATGTGGAGGAGTGAACCCACACAAACTAGTCAGATGTCGTATATTTGAAATCTCTGCAGTGATACATACTTTACATATAAGAAAAGTTACTGAGTAGAAGTATCATAAGACATTACAATTAAGTGTGTTAAGTTGTAGGGCTTCTTTTTTCTTTAGTGCACTTCCTGAACAATAAAAAAACCCTTACAAATCACATGAAGCAGCGGTGCATAGAATGCAGGAAAGGTAGGTGATCCATGACAATGCAAAAAGCAAATTACTAATTGCCTTGACATTGTATTACTTAATAAAAGGCATTGATGATGAACAATGTAAAACGCTTGTTATGTTTCATGAAGCATTACAGCACTGTTGTGGCTAGTTTATGCACAGTGTATGTATCAGAAAAAAGCAGAAAATAGGAACGTTTTATGAAAACATTTTAGATATTTTCTTTCAAAACTTAAAGGAGTAGTATCATTATTTTGCTGTACTTTTTAGTCATGTATTAACTGATAGATAATTTATGGGTCATAACATCAATGTACATTATGGGTGATGGAAACCCAACCTTTTTATACTGGTCTATACATAACTGGTTTTAATGAATTTATTATGTCTAAATAAAAACTAACACATGAATGTATGAAATGTATTTGCAATATATCTTATTAGGGGAAAGTGACATTTTTTCACCTCCCAGCATCCTGTAGCTGCCGTTCTTAGGCTGGCTTCACACTGGCGAGTGTGATATGGGGCCGTGAATCCCGCCCCCGTATTCCGCTCACCGCCATGTGACGTCCCCGCGGATGCAAGGCCTTTACATGTCAAAACAGACTCTCATCATTTTAGGGATGAAGCAATCCTCTGTCGAAGCTGTCAGCCACGGTTGAGAATAGTGTAGTTTCTTCCATTGTTTTCAATGGGAAACCTCACATCGTGTGCAGCTAGCATGTGGTGCGATGCTGCTGCTGGTCCTACAATGGGTGCTGAGATGTGAGAGCATGCAGCAGGATAGAACATGCTGCGATCTGTTTCCTGCATACCATTGCATCATGGTGCCATGCAGGAAAACATCGCTCATGTGTATGACACTATTTAAAAGAATGGGGTTCATATTTGTGTGAGATTTGTGCATCTCGCAATGCAAAAATGTTGCACGATTTTCTCCCCCATGTGAAGTCAGCCTAAATGTTCAGCAACTTTCACACAAAATCAGTTGAATGTAAGACGATAAATGGAAGACAAGGAGGCAAAAAATAAGGGTAAGATGCTGTAGCAGTACTGTATCTCTTCCTCTGTGTTTCTGAAGAAGAGGAGCAGGACAGTGGCATCTGATTGGCTCATAGAATACAACAATGTGGTTATATCATATTAACAGCCACCAACCTACTTTACAAACAGGAAAAGAGAAAATGCACAGAAAAAGGAACCAACAGTGTCATGGAAATATGCCTAAAATAAGCCAAAAATATATCCTTATACTGAACATTTATGGCTGCACTATGTCAAATATACATCTAAGAAGTAACTGAGATTTTTTGTAACATTATTCTTTAAACGGAAGCGACAGAACTGTACCTGTGAGATTTGGCATATTCTTTCAAGTGAATGCAAGCAGAAAGGCTTACCAGGCTAGTGACACATACTGTATGGCCACTTCTGCAAACTTAGCTCCCCCTTTGCTTGGAATTAAAGCTTTTAAGTTGGCACCATCCTCGACAGAAACTTATTTATAGCTTCACTTGAAATGCCAAGCTCAACAAATGTAGCTTTCCTTACAGTTGATTTTAAAGTGGAAATTAATAATAAATTACTGTGCCCTAGTTTACTGAATCAACATTTTTTACCTGGATGACATGATGACAAATGTATTTCTGGGCAGGCATATACACAAACAATCATCAACTTTGACAAGGGAAACAATGTTGCATACCGGTACTAAATCAAACCATGGCATTCTAGATAGATCAAAGCACTCACAGAAGAATTGTGGGGTGCTTAAAAAATGAAAGACAATAGATTGTAACCTACCAAAGTTCAGAAGTGCCATTTACACTGTGGTTGTTGACATATTGTGCTTTATGCAACATAGCTAAGGAATCTTTTTAGCTATGAATTATTTAACCCTGGAACGTCTAAGGTTTTTGTCTCACGTGGGCCCCCACCATGAGTCCATTAAACTTACAGTTAATTCTGAGCCCTGTATTGCACGTTTTACAGCAAATGTGGTTTCAAACGATCCCTTTTTAAACTATTTGTTATTTCACCATTAAGGGGTTGAGAATATCACTAACACACATTATAAGCTATCCTTGAAACTTTTTATCAATCTCTTCTCTTACACAAGATATTGAAACTCGTGTTACCAAGTAATACTGCACTGTTAATATACTTTAAACATTTTTGACATTTCCTTGTAAAGTTCACTGCACCCATTATTCTTACTATTATCACATACAGTTTTTTGCATATGTCCTTTCTTGGGATCACATAAGTGGCACCTTCTTTTCTTCAGGGAATCTGAAATAACAGCAGGTGACATTCCACTGGTATGAGGAGAAACATTTTCTAGAGAGTGATGTTTTTCTGCAGCCTCTGTTTTGATCTCTTTTTAATATGCTCCTGAACCAAATCTTCAGCTAGATCAGTAAGGAAGATTTGTCTTCTGGATTTCTTTTTATTTGCATTCCAGTCAGCATTCTTCACCAAAAAGACTACGTACAATGCAACTCTGGCTATATCAATGCAGTTCATAAACACTGTGAGTGACCATCTCCTTGGTTTTTTTTTTTACAAGTGTAGGTATCATAGAATCATACAATCATAAAGTGGTAGAAATGGAAGATCATCAGATCTAACCCTGGATGTACCCCTGCTCAATGCAGAATTCACTAAATCCTCTCAGACAGATGTCTATCCATCCCCTGTTTGAAGACTTCCATTGAAGGAGAACTCACCACCTCCCTTGGCAACCTGTTCCACTCATTAATCACCCTCACTGTCAAAATCCTTTTTCTAATATCTACTCTGTGTCTCCTCCCTTTTAGTTTCATTCCATTGCTTCTAGTCTTTCTTTGTGCAAATGTGAATAGGGCTGATCCCCCGGCATTGTGACAGCCCTTCAGATATTTGTAAACAGCTATTAAAGGGGTTGTCCCGCGACAGCAAGTGGGGTTAAACACTTCTGTATGGCCATATTAATGCACTTTGTAATATACATCGTGCATTAAATATTGGCCATACAGAAGTTATACACTTACCCCCTCCGGTGTTGGCGTCGCCGTCTCCATGGCGACGATCAAACTTATCCTCTGGTCGCCACAACAGTCGCGCTTGTGCAGACAGGAATCCTCTTCTGGAGGGTCCAGGCTCACGAGCTGTGTCCTGGCTCCTCCCCCTTCTCAGCGTCATTGCATAGCTCCACCCCCGTCACATGGTGCCGATCAGCCAATGAGATGGCTGTAATCGGTAGTGGAGCTCAGGCTGGAGAAGAACATCCACGGTGCACCATGGGAGAAGACCCGCAGTGCACCATGGGAGAAAACCAGCGGTGCACCTTGGGAAATGACAGCGGCCATCTTGGAAGAAGATTTTTATAACTTCATAAAACAGCTTCATGGTGAGTAGAAACGCTCTAAAAAAACGATTTACATAGGTAGTTTGTGATGCTTGCTTAACATGGGGGACTGGGGTGTGAAAATGTTTTCGTTTTGGCTGTGGGACAACCCCTTTAAGTCTCTTGTCAGCCTTCTTTATTGCAAGCTAAACATTCCCAGATCCTTTAACCGTTCCTCATAAGACATGATTTGCAGACCGCTCACCATCTTGGTAGCTCATCTCTGAACTTGCTCCAGTTTGTTTGTCTTTTTTAAATTGGGGAGCCCAGAACTCCACACAGTTTTCTACATGAGGCCTGGCAAGGAAGAGTAGAGGGGGATAATTCCCTTATGTGTTCTAGACTCTATGCTTCTCTTAATACATCCCAGAATTGTGTTTGTCTTTTTGCTGCTGCATCACATTGTTGACTCATGTTCAGTCTGTGATCTATTAGTATACCCAAGTTTTTTTCACATGAGCTACTGTTTAGCCCAATTCCTCCCATCCTGTATGTGCTTTTTTCATTTTTCTTGCCCAGATGTACGACTTTGCATTTTTCCTTCTTAAATACCATTCTGTTAGTTGCTTCCCAATGTTCAAGCTTTTCTAGCTCTTTTTGAATCATCTGTTTGTTTTCTCTAATATAAGCTCTCCCTCCTAGCTTTGTTTAGTCTGCAAATTTGATAATTTTCCCATCCATTTCCTCCTTAGGATCATTTATAAAAATGTTGAACAACACTAGGCCTAGGACAGAGCCTTGTGGTATCCCACTTGCCACATTCTTTCAATTGGATGTGCAGTCATTTATGACCGCTCTTTGAGTACAATCACTCAGCCACTTGTGAATCCACCTAACAGTTGCCTTGTCAATCCCATGTTTGGTCATTTTTTCAATAAGCATGGTATAAGATACTTTGTCAAATGCTTTACTAAAGTCAAGATACACTAGTTCTACTACATTTTCCTGATTAACCCAGTCAGTTATTCTGTCATAGAAGGAAATTAGATTATTCTGGCATGACTTGTTTGTTACAAACCTATGCTGGCTCTGGTTAATTTCTCAATTCTCACCCAAGTACTTGCATACATGCTGTTGAGTAATTTGTTCAAAGATCTTTCCCAGTATAGAAGTCAGGCTCACAGACCTGTAGTTTTCTGGATCCACCTTCTTCCTTTTTTGAGGACAGGGACAACATTTGCCCTTTTCCAATCTTCTGGGCCTTCTCATGTTCTTCAGGAATTTTGAAAGATTATGGCAAGTGGTTCAGCAATTACCTCAGCTTCTCTCTTCAGTATCTTAGGATGTAATTCATCTGGACCTAAAAACTTGAATTCATTTAAGTTAGCTAAGTGTTCTCTCACCATCTCTCTGTTTATGGATGTACCATTTGATCAAGAGTATCTACACATCCTTTTGTATTATTGTAATGAATTATTTATGGTTTTGCAAGAGTCTTCCGTAATAACATCAGAGTTGTGGTGCATTATGGAGAGCACAACACTCTTTCTTGCTTTTGCGCACAGAGGACAATAAGGAGTGGTCTTTCATGAAAACAAAATTAAAACTTTTTACTACCCTGTGTTTTCTCGGAAGAAATTCCTTTGGTATGCATTTGTGCTAACTAGTGTTAGCCTGCTCTTCAGCAAGTGGTCAGTGAGTTCTATTGATGTAAAGAAATTGTCCATGATAATATTTCTATGGGTGCCAAAATACCATATTGCCAATGCATTTACCACCTTGAATGCAATATTTATTTCCCTCACATTCTCTTCTTTACGCATGTAGAGAAAGCCTTTCAGTGGGTAAAATTAGCTGGAGTCACATATTCAGACAATCTTTATTCCATATTTTGCTGGCTTTGAACTTATGTACTCGCAACAGCAACAACAACCTCAGAATGGGACTAACTGCTTATCACACCTGCAGATTCATACCTTAAAAGGTAGTACTTTTGAAGATTGTGATTTATCTGGTCCCATATTTCACGAAAAGGCACAAATTTGTGTGTAGCCCTTTGAATACTTATTCAGGACTTTTCATCAAATCTCAAGAAGGTCATTAGGTCTTTAAATATTTCCTTACTCATCGGGGCATGGAAAATTTGTGGACTGTATTTCTTGCTCCACAGAATATAGATGTTGAAGAAATTGCTTTTCAAGTTACCTGCATTGATGAGCGGTCCAATCAAAGCTCGCATTTGTACTGAATCCCTATTTTGCCACTTTAATTTTTTTCCCTTTATAAATTCTCTCTGCTTCCAAATTGGTGAAATTAACAATTTTTTAATAATATTCCTTGTGAAGTACAAATCAAAAGTACTCACATGACTCTTCAATATATTCAAAGGTTGCAGATTTTTGATGTTTGTTAGAGATGAGCGAGTATACTCGGTAAAGGCAAATGCTCGAGTGAGCATTGCCTTTACCGAGTACCTGCCCGCTCGAGATGAAATGTTCGGGTGCCGGCGGCGGGCAGGGAGCTGCGGGGGAGAGCGGAGCGGAACGGAGGGGAGATCTCTCCCTCCCTCTCTCCCCCCCCCGCTCCCTCCTGCTGACAGCCGCTACTCACCGCTCCCCTGCTCCGGCACCCGAATATTTCATCTTGAGCGGGCAGGTACTCGCTAAAGGCAATGCTCGCTCGAGCTTTTGCCTTTACCGAGTATACTCGCTCATCTCTAATGTTTGTCACTTGATGATATTGTTGTCTCAGTTTGCATGGTGTCGGTTGATTTCTGCTCCACAGAAATCCATCTTTCCCTACGTAGCAGAAATGTTCAGCAACCAGCGGTGCAGTGCTCTTACCTCTCAAATCGTCATCATTATTTTCAGCACTTTGCTCATCTGGGACTTCTCTCACAACACTCACGTGATCCTTTTCATTGTCATTAGGCTCCAGATCGAATTCGTCATTGCTGAACTGTTGTTGTATTCTTCTGCAAGCAAACAAGTTACTTCTGCGTCACTCAGTTTTCTTTTCAACATGCTGAAAGACTAGCAGCAGGGAAAGAATATGAACACACACACTTGATCTCTGACTACTAATATCTGGTGACTCGATATCTTTCACAATTGTGGTGGGATCTACCTCAAACCACTGCAATACTTTATCTGTTGTCCACAGCAAAAGCACAAAGGCAGGAAGGACCAGGGGCCCATCAAAATAGCTCACGAGTCGATCAGACTCACATTAGGTGTCTATGTAACAAAATTAAGTAATAGCATTTATCTGGTTCATACATAATGTAGAAAGAAAGTGCAAAATCATGTTATATGGGGAACAACAACATAGAGGAATAGAGGAGGGGATATTACACAAAACTAAAAGGATGTACCGCAAATTCTCAAAAACATTATGGCATGTGTCTGAGAGACTCACAGTTGGTATTCCAGGGTTGACATGTGCACAGCACCTTAATGTATGTATGGAAGACTAAATTTGGTCTTACTTTATCTAATGTGTAATCAGCTTACATTACCATAAGACAGTGGTTCCCAACCGGGGTGCCGTGGCACCCTGGCGTGCCACGAGAGGCTGCCAGGGGTGCCGCGGCTCTCTGGCTGGAAATCACGGAAGGTAGGGGTGTGACACGGCTTAGATAGAAAAACGGCCATGTCACACCCCTAGGTGGCGATTGGCTCCTGCTGCGGTTCCCCCCTGCTGGCATGCTAAATACTGGCCTCCGCTGCCCTTCCCCCCTACGGCCGCCAACAGCACTCGCACCCTCTATGTCGGCTCCCAAGTGCGCTGCATCTGGTGCAGCCGTCCCCGCTTACAGCGTGGTGACGTTCTATTTGGTCTCCCATATGCGCTCCTGTCCCCCCTGCCGCCGCGGTCATCACTCTTCTCCTTCGCCCTGCATTGCGGCTAGCTTCCCGGTGGCATCAAGATACCAGTACTAGGAGGGGGTAAGTACATAGGTTGGGGGGGATTAATGTTAGTACTGAAGGGGGGGGGGGGTTAATGTCGCTATTACTACTGGCGCTGCAATATCCGTCGCTATTACTACTGGCGCAGCAATATCGGTTGCTATTACTACCTGGGCCACAATATCGGTCGCTATTACTACCAGGCCTGCAATATCGGTCGCTATTACTACCGAGGCCGCAATATCGGTTGCTATTACTACCAGGGCCACAATATCGGTCGCTATTACTACCGGGGCCGCAATATCGGTCGCTATTACTTCAGGGGCCGCAATATCGGTCGCTGTTACTTCAGGGGCCACAATATCGGTTGCTATTACTTCAGGGGCCACAATATTGGTCGCTATTACTTCAGGGGTCACAATAGGGGTCGCTTTTACTACCGGGGATGCAATAGGATCACTTTTACTACCGGGGCCGCCGATACAGGGGGTCGCTATTACTACTGGGGCCACTGATAAAGGGGATCGCTATTACTAGTGGGGCCACCGATATAGGGGGTCCCTATTATCAGTGGGGCCACCAATATAGGGGGTCACTATTACTAGAGGGGCCACCGATATAGGGGGTCACTATTACTAGTGGGGCCACCGATATAGGGGGTCACTATTACTAGTGGGGCCACCGATATAGGGGATCTCTATTACTACTGGGGCGGTTTAGGGCCCAATTAGACACAACGATAATTGCTCAAAATATGTTGCTCAAGCAACTTTTGAGCGATCATTGTTGTGTCATTTACAGTTTGAGATGATTACTCAAGATGAGCGATCACCTTCCACTGTCAGCAGAGGATGCAGAAGACCAGCGGGGTGTCCCTGCTTGTCTTCTGCATCCATCTGTTCCCCGCTCCGAGTGCCCGGCTGTTATACAGTCGAGCGCTTGGAGCGGAGGATGCAGAAGACAAGCAGGGTGTCCCATGCTGGGAGCGCCCGGCTGTCATACAGCCGAGCGTTCCAAGCGGAGGATGCAGAATACAAGTGGGGTGTCCCCGCTTGTCTTCTGCATCCAGCTGTTTCCCGCTGGGAGCGCCCGGCTGTCATACAACCGAGTGCTTGGAGCAGAGGATGCAGAAGACAAGTGGGGTGTCCCTGCTTGTCTTCTGCATCCAGATGTTTTCTGCATGGAGTGCCCGGCTGTTCTACAGTCCTTTCTATAGTCCTTTGATAAAGATGTGAAGGTTTTATGGTCCCTGAATTAATGATAGGGGGTTACCAGGCCTGTGTGTTAACTCTGCTATAGATTTCTCATAATTACCATTCACACATAAATCCTCTTGAAGAATTTAACCCTCTGTTGAACATGTCAGAAATTGTTATAAATGTGTACTCCCAAATTCTTCTGTGGCTTGGTGATTTGAAATTGTCTTTAAGTATAATGACTTTCATGTGTTCTATGTTGTGCCTGTGACTAGAAAAGTGCTCGGCCACAGGGAATTCTGTCTTTCTCTCTTTAATTGTGCGGCAATGAGATCTCATCCTGGCTTTAATTTTTTTGCACTGTTTTCCTGATATAAAGCCCTCCAACAGGACATTTCCTGCACAGGATCAGGTACACAACATTAGATATGGAACATGAGAATGTCCCAAGGATCTTGTAGTCCTGCTGTGTGTTAACAATGTATCCTGTCTGCAGTCAGAACATGTGAGCAGGTCTTGCAGCTCCTTACATTACAGGGATAAGTTCCTTTTGTGTGTTGGAGGGTAATGCACTCCTGATTATAAAGTTCCTCAAATTTGGGGGTTGCCTGTAACACAGAAGGGGAGGGTCCGGGAATAAGGTTTTCAGATGGTCATCCTTTTGTATGGTATGATGGGGTTTCTTTCCTGCTTTCCTTAGTACTTCTAGCTGTGATTTGTAGGTCACTACTAGAGGTACACAACCATTTCCTTACTTCTTTGTGTATTGGAGTAGTTGATTTCTGGGTATCCTGGTGGCTTTGGTGATTTGGTCATCAATTGAGGTGGGATGGTAACCCTGATTTAAAAATGTCCTTTTAATATTGTATAAATGTTCCTCTCTATCTGTTGGGTTGGAGCAGATCTGGTTGTATCTGATGGCCTGGCTGTAAACAATGGACTTTTTGATGTGTTTCGGATGGGAATTGTCCCATCTGAGGTATGTAGGCCGATCTATCGGTTTTCGGTATAGGGATGTCTGTATTGAGTTGTTTGAAACTTTTATGGTGGAGTAAACCTAAATGTTTTCATCTGCATCTTGTATAGTTGTAAGCGCTATTGCACACGGGCGTATGTGGCCTGCATATTATATGCCTATCTTTCACGCGCGCAATACACAGTGCTAAAAGACCATTGATTTTTATTGACTACTTGCACCTGCATTTTTTTTACTAGTGTAATATGCGTGTGAAAAAAATACTTTGCATGACCTATTTTGGTGCATAATATGCACCAATATAGGCTGTGGATTCTCAAGTGGCTGTTCTCTACTGATTATCTATTTATGACCTATACTGAGGATTCGTCTTCACTAGAATTTGCCTAGAAAACCCCTTTAACCCCTGCAATGAGGTACGAATTTTGTTTCAAAGAATGCTGCCATCCAATAGGTGGTGCTGCAGAAGTATTGTTCCATCTTCCTTATTTGTTTATATAGCACCTACATATTCATACTTGCTTGCTACAATTGTCATACTGGCTATCTGAACTTTATTTCTTTGCATGCCTATATTTTTCTAGAATACTTTAATGTGAATTTTGAAGTGAAATAGCTTCAGTTACTTAACTAGTTGCCCCAGACTGTGACATGGCTGTACAACGCTCTCAGACCTGGTAAACATTCTTTACAATTAAACCTAAACATATGTAAGAGATATGTCACATAAGACCTGTTATCAAAACAAGTGACTTGACCATTCATTTTATTTCTTTAGTATAATACTTTAGGGCTAAACGGTATTTTTATAATTCACTTTGCCTACAGTGCACAGCATGACTGCCAACCAACATATACAAACCACACAGCATTCTGGCTTTCCACTGAGATAAGTTGGGAGGTGCAATAATATTCCCTGTAGATGCACTGCACTGTGAGAAAAACAGTCAAACAATTGGCAGCCCTGCTTGTTTGGATCCTTAAGAGAAAGGTCATTGTGGAGTGAATAGAGATATCGAGCTCTTCTTTCAGGCTATAGAAATGGTCCCTTTAGAAATGATCTTGTTCCCAGCATGAACAAATCTTGTTTTATCTCAAATATTTTTTCCTATTCTGCAAATAATAATAAAAAAGAAATAAAAAAAAAACATAGATTCCTCTGTGTGTTGGCATACAGTTACATAGAATCAAGAGGGAAAAAAATCCCTTATCTGAGCCCGGTGAGTGCCTACGCTGAACTATTGCAACAATCAATATGAAAACCGAAAGCAAAGTTTAAAACAGAAGGTCAAACCTTTGAAAACTTTAACAATGCTTGAAAAAAATATATAGCAAAGAGTACTTGTTCTTTATATTTGTTGTTAACAGTGTTTTTTATTATCAGCCTATGATTTTTAATATGAAGCCCAGCAAAACAGGATGTTTCTAGAGATGAGCGAGCATACTAGGAAAAGCACTACTCGCTCGAGTAATTTGCTTTATCCGAGTATCGCTGTGCTCGGGTCTGAAGATTTGGGTGCCGGCACGGAGCGGGGAGCTGCAGGGGAGAGTGGGGAGGAACGGAGGTAAGATCTCTCTCTCCCTCTCTCCCGCCCGCTCTCCCCTGCTCCCCGCTGCGACTCACCTGTCAGCCGCAGCGGCACCCGAATCTTCAGACCCGAGCACAGCGATACTCGGATAAAGCACATTACTCGAGCGAGTAGTGCTTTTCCGAGTATGCTCGCTCATCTCTAGATGTTTCCTATCTGTGGAAATGCTTAAAAAGATTCTGTCTAACCAGTAAAGTAATTAAAGAAAATCAAAACTTTGTATAAGACCGGCTTCACATGAATGTGTTATGTCTACATTTTTGTTTTTGTAGTATAGACCTGTTTCCTGGGCTGACCATAGGGTTTACTGACCCAAATTGTCACCATAATAGCAATCTATGATGGTGACAGTTTAAGCCAGTGAAGCCGGCAGTTTGCACAAGACACACATCCGTATTAGAAATGAAGAAATACGACCATAATACACTTCTATGAAATTGGCTTTAAAGGGATATTCCGTTGATTCAACGTGAAAGTTAGATGCTACATAATGCGATAGCATGTAATTTTACAATAAAATGTTGTGACTTGTTTTACAAACTTTCAGATATATTGCTTTGCCTGTGGTCTTCCCCCCTACTTAGTTATCCATTGGTGTCCAATGGTTAGTACTAGAGATGAGCGAGCACCAAAATGCTCGAGTGCTCGTTACTCGAGTCGAACTTTCAGTGATGTTTGAGAGTTCGTTTCGAGTAACAAACCCCATTAAAGTCAATGGGTGACTCGAGCATTTTTGTATATGACTGGTGCTCCGCTAAGGTTTTCATTTGTGAAAATCTTAGCAAATCACCAAAGTCATGTAAAAAACACAGAAATGGATAGGGCAGGCAAGGAGCAACATGCAGGGCTGCATTTCGGACTCTGAGGTCTCACTCTTAAGCCACAATAGTGGCAAGAGTGAGACCCCCCCCCCCCCCCCGCACTGTCAGCATAAAGATCGTTCTCCTCTGCCACAGCTGTAACAGCTGTGGCAGAGAAGAACGATTTTAGCCCATTGAATTCAATGGAGCCGGCTGTATTGCAATGGGCTGCCGGCGAGCGCGGGATGAATTTTTGGGAAGGGATTAAAAATATAAGCCCTTACCTGAAAAAGAAAGATTTTAGTGTAAAAAAGAATAAAAATGCAGGCATTCTCGTCAATGGAGCCGCTGCTGCTGCCGGCGACTCCATTGAAGACAATGGTCTGCTGGCACACCTGAATTCTTTTTCAGGGAAGGGCTTTACATATAAGTCATTCCCTGGAAATGAATTAAAAGTGATTTAAAAAACAAAAAAAATAGATACTCACCTCCCTTCAGCTGCCGGGGCACAGCCGCATCTTCTCCTGCTGTCCCCTGCACTGTGGTGCTGAACTGCTGATCTATCACCAGCCAGGGATTTAAAATCCCCGCCCGCTGAATGAGCTGCCTCTGATTGGTCACAGCCTCACCAATCAGAGGCAGCTCTCACTCACACCCATTCATGAATTCATGAATGGGTGAGTGCTGCCTCTGATTGGTCCCTGTGCTGAGTCAATCAGAGGCAGCACTCACTCACCCATTCATGAATTCATGAATGGGTGTGAGTGAGAGCTGCCTCTGATTGGTGAGGCTGTGACCAATCAGAGGCAGCTCATTCAGCAGGCGGGGATTTTAAATCTCCGGCTGCTGAATACTACTCAGTGCAGTTCAGAAGAACTGCCGGCCAGACGCGGCTGAACTCCGGCTGCAGCGGAAAGGTGAGCATACATTTTTTTTTTTCATTTTTACACATTTTAGGATGATTTTCAGGTAAGGGCTTATATTTTTAAGCCCTTCCCGAAAATTCATCCCGCGCTCGCCGGCAGCCCATTGCTTGTCTGTATTGCCGGCTTCATTGAATTCAATGGTCAGTGCTCGTTTAATCGAGACGAGTACCGCGTGGTGCTCGTCTCGAGTAACGAGCATCTCGAGCACCCTAATACTCGAACGAGCATCAAGCTCGGACGAGTATGCTCGCTCATCTCCAATTAGTACCTGTATACTCCACTGTTTTACAGGTCAGGCATACTCTGTGCCTTCAAATTGTGTAATGACAATTCAGTTTGTACAGTCATGAACGTACGCTTGTCAGTTATTGACAATGGGACCTGCTAGCTTTTGCCACTCTTAAAGCCCCTTTAGACGGGACGAATGTGAGGCAAACGATGCCCGACACTCATCCCCGCACATACTTGCTCTCATGCTGCTGCATGGGAGCTAGTATTGCTGACTCACAGCGGGGCGGCTGGAGGAGATTTCGCTCCTCGCGCTCCCCCACCCCTCTCCATTAACTTAACATAGCGGCTGTTCAATACTGAACGGCTGCTATTTACACTGAATGATCATCATTCAGCTCATCGTCCATCGTTTATGCTGTACATATGATGGACGATCAGCTGAACGATGATTGTTCAGTGTAAATAGCAGCTGTTCAGTAGTGAGCGAACGTTATTTTAATTTAATGGAGAGGGGTGGGGGAGAGTGAGGAGTGAAATCTCCTGCAGCCTCCCTGCCCCCCTGCTGGCAGCTCTATGAGCAGGTCAGCGATACTAGCTCACATGCAACAGGAGCGAGTGCATGCGGGGAGGAGTGTTGGGCATCGTTTGCTCGATATTCGTCCCATCTAAATGGGCCTTTAGGCAGCTGTAAAATAATTTAGCACTATTGTGTGCTGGTTAGTATCAACAATCAATTAAGCTTGAATTGCTATAGTTTGATTAGCCAACCCTAATACTGTGAAATTTTGATCATATAGACAGTCTGTAGTTTCCACTAATTCCTCATTTGTGGCATGAATGGACAAATAAACCATCCTGTTAGCTATGCCCATAGACGCTACATGAAGTTTACCATTTAGCCTCAGCCAATTTTCCACAGCTATCCTGAAGAGTGTGTGTTCAGGACTTACCATTTATGACACACCATTATGTAGTAACACAAAGAGGGCATGGCTACTACCATGTGACCAGACAAGTGGCCTGATTTTCTACAATGTTAAGTTGTCCCACATATTATATACGTTTATTATGTAACCCATTGCAATCCCAGAAAGTAAGTCTACAGAGACACTTTTTCTGGGCAAATGATATGGCATTATGATCCTTAGTCCATGAGCAATTAAGAACCAACTATGGGTCACATAATTATTGGGGCACTTGTTCTCTGTTGTTTTTGTGACAACACAAGGGTACCAAGAATTGTATTAAACCTGATGACCTGATCTTTTGCACAGTAAAGGGTATGGCCACAAAGGGTGTAGAGGAGAACACTGTAGGGGCTTGAGTACACATTTAACAATTATTCAGTTTCCTGCATCATCAGTGCTACAACTAGAACTTCATGATTTTTAACAAACTTACAGTGTATTGTCCCAATCACTTTTTAACATATTATTCAAACTCCAAACCAAATGATACCTTTGACTATATACAGCTACCAATATGCAGTTGCTAAAACAGATAGTATGACCTTGGCTTGCAGCAAGGAGCATCCTTGAAGTATTGGCCTGTGTTGTGATGGGTGCAGCCTTGTACAGACCTGGTTGCAGCAGTGTTGAACCCTGGGGCAAGCCAAGCTGAAGACACTATACCACACATTACCTCCTTGGATTGATGGGTTAGCCCATGGCTTAGGTCTGGTATCATGGAATACAACGTGCAGGGGAAGCACAGGAGCTGAGCCATAGCTTCTTCCCAGTGCACTTCCCCCAGACCCTGTCAGCATTCTGTTCACACCTCTCTTTTGTCACTCGTCCTTTTCTCCCTTTGAGGCCTGTACCTGCAATTTAAACAACAGAAAGCTATCCACACCTGTTTTGAGTGCAACCAGGTTAACAGCTGTTATCTTTGTCAAGGGGAGCGAGGCTGCTGCTTTGACTGCTGCGTCTACTCTCTGGTTCCCTAGAGCCTCAGGAGTTGCTTCCTTAGTGTGAGACTGGACCTTTATGACAACTACCTGTTTGGGAACAGCGAAAGCCTTGTACAACAAAGACACTGCTTCTGCCTTCTGGATTGGTTTACCTGATGATTCAACAAAATTTCCACTGCACCACAAGGGTGTTAAATCTAATGCGATTCCAAATGCGTACTCCAAGTGGTGCAGACATTAAAGGGGTTGTCCCGCGGCAGCAAGTGGGTCTATACACTTCTGTATGGCCATATTAATGCACTTTGTAATGTACATTGTGCATTAATTATGAGCCATACAGAAGTTATAAGAAGTTTTTCACTTACCTGCTCCGTTGCTAGCGTCCTCGTTTCCATGGAGCCGACTAATTTTCGGCGTCTAATGGCCAAATTAGCTGCGCTTGCGCAGTCCGGGTCTTCTTGTTTTCTGAATGGGGCCGCTCGTGCCGGAGACCGCCTCCGTGTAGCTCCGCCCCGTCACGTGCCGATTCCAGCCAATCAGGAGGCTGGAATCGGCAATGGACCGCACAGAAGCCCTGCGGTCCACCGACAGAGAAGATCCCGGCGGCCATCTTCAGCCGGTAAGTAAGAAGTCACCGGAGCGCGGGGATTCAGGTAAGCGCTGTGCGGATTTTTCTTTAGGTCCCTGCATCGGGGTTGTCTCGCGCCGAACGGGGAGGTTGAAAAAAAAAAAACCCGTTTCGGCGCGGGACAACCCCTTTAACAATCTTAACCTTCAGCCAGTCTATATACTTTAGCAAGCGCCATCAACTCTGGCCTCTTGAGAAGACATCTCAGGAAGGGAGGTTTTTTTTCCCTATAATTACCTTACCATTGATTATCACTGCATAACCTATTCTGCTACGTGATTTCTGGAACAATCTACAAAAAAATCAAAATCTGCATTAGCAATTGGTTTATCTTTCACTTGCTCAAATCCAACAGTTCCCTGCATCAGAAAGGCAATGCAATCATATTGACATAGAGCATCTTGTTGTTCTGTGGGCTCTAGTGATTTAAAATACAGAGAATATTTTCAGGCTGTTCAGTGGTTACTGTGTCCATTTCCCCTTTTTAATCCAGTGAAAGTAATGTAGTGGGATTCAACGTAGTTTCTTTTATGGCCCCGGCCTGTAGTAAGCCATGAATTGTTACTTCAATTGCTGCCTCTTTTGCAGGACTTTAGGGGTACTGAGGTGTGCAGAGAAGCACAGCCCCTTCTTTCTGCTTGTCCAAGACAGGTGGGACAAGAAGCTTCCCAATATCTGACTTTCAAGAAGCCCATAGCATCTGTGGGACCTGAGTAAGCTGGATTATACCTGCAGGGGGCTTGGACTTGTCATGTTTTTCCAAGAAGACAAAAGCTTTTAGCAACGAAATTAACTGTTCATCCACCTAAGATACAAGGGTAACAGTACCATCGAATGAAAAGTGGATAGTGGCTTTCAAGGCTTGGAGCATATCCGCCCCAATCAGATTTACAAGTTTCTGAATAGGAATTGTGCCAGAATCTTATGTGTGGGGGAGACAATTTTTGCAAACCCAGTCGATATCTGCATTAGGAATGGGAGTTTTAACAACAATTTCATTAACCCTAGTTTCACTTCCATTAATTCCAGACAGTAATGTGCTTGAAATGTTATGGTATACTCCTGCTACTCCTACCTCCTTTCAAAATTCAGCGGAAGTAATAAAGCTGTATTTAGAACTATTTTTATTGTCATATAAGGGTACTAACAGGGCGGTCTCATACTTAGTAAATCTTGGAGCTGAAAGATTTCTAATTTGTGCTGAATGCAGGATTTTTATGACTGCACGAGGGACCATTACAGTAAGGGGCCCATAACATCTCTCGTACCTGCAGAAAAATGTGTGGTAAATACAGGAAAGAATTTCCAATCTATTGCCATAAGAACTGCACTAATGGTGGTTAACTGCTGGTTTATTAAAGGCCTAATAGCCCTAAAAACATTTGGGGTATATTCAATTTCTGCTTGTATCACTGTAAGTTTGTGTTCCCTAATAGATTGACTGGGCAGGTTTCTGACACTATAAATCTACTCACAGTTGAAATGTGATACCCTTTAAGTAAATTCTTGTTTATAAAATTGATGCTGTTTGCAATGTACTCATCAGGTTTGTTAAGTAAATAATTAATACAGGAAAGAATTTGCAATCCATTGCCATAAGAACTGCACAAATGGTGGTTAACTGCTGGTTTATTAAAGGCCTAATACCCCTAAAACTATTTGGGGTTGTTAGGGGTTAATCCTATTTTTAAATAACCTAGCATAGGAAAGATAAGGAAACAGTGTAATGAATGTGACATTAGTTATTTGGTTGTATAATGTTATGTATTATGGAAATGAAAAAATATGTAAAACATTCCGGAAGTTGCTAATAGAATTTGGATATAGAATCATATGTCAAAAGGTATATTCAAGCGTTTAATTGAATGATGATTTTAAAATACTAAATGTATGATTTCATTCAGCCATCTTGACTACAAGTTTGAACTTTTGACCAGAATATACTAAATATACTAAGTAGGTGGCTAAACCAGTTTTATGTGCAAACTAGAAACAATGCCCCCTCTTTTGATGTGCAAATTCGATTGACTTGGAGACAAGGTTTAACATGATGGGAATTTAAGATTACATTCTGGTCTGGGAAGAGGTGTAATTAAGTTTGTACTCAGACAGTGTGGAGTCAATCTTTATGATCATATGCAACTGTTTGATGTCCACTTCACACAGGAGTGTGCTGATACCTTTTGTTTAGAAGGCCTTGCTTTTGTAATCTGTTGGAATGAGAGCTTGGTCAGCAATATTAGAATGTAAAGTAGTTTGAAACTTAGTATCAGGCAACATTTGGAAACACCTTCTTTTCCTCTTGTATAAAAACTGGCAATGTTCAACAATAAAGTAGAATTCATTTTGATTCACCTGCTGTGTGTATTGTGGATTCTTATGGTTCTCCGAGTACTCGTTATAACTTTCCTTTGAATTTGGACTCAGGCAACATCAGCACTGGTCTCCGTTGACAGACCTCCAACAGGGTATATTCAATTTCTGCTTGTATCACTGTAGGTTTGTGTTCCCTAATAAATTGACTCATCAGGTTTGTTAAGTAAATAATTATCTAATTTTAGCATCATACTCCAATAGTATTCAAATAAGTAGAACCCAATATTTTGAACACACAATGTTCTTGTATTGTGCATATCATATACTTTTTTTTCTTTCTTTGCTAGCCTGCTCTGTATTCAGGAGGGGCAAAACCATTGCATACTCATATTTCCTCTCTTTCCTTACATCATGTAGCTCCATCCCCTTCCAATCTGGCTCTCTGTTGAAGCATCTCTTTCATACTTTAGATTAAGTGCCCCAACATTACACATCTCATATAAAGCACATATAGCCCATCACATTCACACACACAAAATTCACAAATTCTCTCTGTCTCGGACAATTTTAAATCACTGTATATAAATAGCTTTTCAAATCAACTGCCTTGTAATCTTCTGCACACACTTGCTGTGACACTTTAATTCACTTTATTTGTTATTTTATTTTCATCATAGTTTGCTATCCAGCATCCACCTTTCTCTTTCACAATCCACCTATACAATGTGCTTATTTCTACTATGCAGCAGTAGCACAAATTCTTAACACAGCTCTCCGAAGCAGACAGCCCCTCCCTTTGGAATTCACTTTATTTTTGAAGAGAAGCAAGAATCTATTAACCCTCTCTAATCTAGACTCTATACAAGACAATTTGTCTCCTTACAAATTGCAAATCCACACTACACAAACAGCAAGAACATTTATTCATTCACAGCAGGTGGTGAACAAAGTACGGATAGGAAAGCTCTTATTCAGCGTGGTTTGACATGTTCATCCACTATCGGTCATCTGATGCTGGCAACAATCACAACCTCAGGGAGGGAATTGTTCGCAGAAAGTGGCAGCATCAACGGTGTGTTCAATATAAAAACCAGCCTTTATTGCTCCATGTTCATAAAATATACAGGCAACATTTCGATTTTAGCAGTCTTTCTCAAACCTCAGGGAGGGACAGACAATTTTATTAGACCAGCCAGGGGCTCAATTGCCAAGGCAAAGAAAAGAGGTAACAGGGGCCCTGCCTTGTTCTCCTCTCTAACACCATCTATCCAGAAACATGACCATTTATCCTCACTCTTGCCTCTGCCATTGAATAAAGAAGTTTAACCCATGCCCCAAATGTCTCACCAAAACCCTTCCTATAAAGAACAGCCCACAAATAGCTCCACTCAACACTGTCAAAAGCTTTTGCAGCATCAAGTGAAGAAATGGCCCTGGCATAAAGCTGGACTGATCCTCATGTATTAAATGAGTAATTACTAAAAGTAATCTATTTGCAAGTACCTTTACCAAGAGTTTAACATCAGTGGTCAACAGAGATATTGGATGGTCTAGGAATTAAGACAATCATAGAATCTCTCATTGATGATGGAAGTATGCATTCATGCAATTATTCCGTAAACACCATTAATAAATGTGGCAGAAAGATATCCTGGTATCACTTAAAATTTTGTTTTGGAAGACGATCCAACACAGGTGACTTTCATTAAAAAGTGATGCTACTTTATACCTTAACTCAGTCTGTATCAAAGGAGCCTCTAATATCACTCTTTGATCATCAAACAAAGTTGGCAATTGCACCTGATCCAAATATTCATAGAGATTTTCACATTTCACACTAAACTTAGAAGCATATTTGCTTTGAAAATAAAGAAAAAATGTCTCCAAAATGTCATCCCCCTTTATAACCAAATAATTATTAGGCCTTCTCAATGCTGCAACATAAGATGATGATTATGTGTTTTAATTAGAGAAGCCAAAAGAATTACACCCCTTCCTCAAAGAGCTTCATAAAAAGATGCTTATTTTTTTACTACACCTTTCAGATGATCCACAAGATGAGACTGTTGCCTCTTTCTAATTAATTTCTGCCTGATTAGTGGGAATATATATATATATATATATATATATATATATATATATATTTATTTATGCTTGCTATACATCTAAAGCTTTTTGCTGAAGGACCCTAATGACATCCCAAGATTTAGATTTATGTAAGCTAATCTTCTGTATATATATATATATATATATATATATATATATATATATATATATATATTTATATATATTTATTTAAGGTGTGCACCCTCACTGACTGACTGACTGACTCGCCACTAATTTTCTAACTTCCCAGTGTTGTAAAAGGTTGTAAATAGGAAAAGTAAAGAGGTCACAGTTCGATTATTCAATGTTAATTGCAAAAGTATTGGCAACTCTAGGTAATTTACCTAATCTAATTCTCTAATTTACTGGTGTCATGCAAACATGAAATTTGGCACACCCATTCTTTAGGCCCTAAATAGGAAAAGCAAAGGGGTCACAACTTGATTATTCAAAGCTGAGTGCAAAATTATTGGCACCCCTATGTAATGTAAATTTAGGAGAGGTTTGGTCACTCATGCCTGCATCAGGATGTACCCCTGGGGAGCTCATCTTTTGCCTTTATTTCACTGGGCTGACTGAGTGAGAATAAGCTACATCTGCTATGTGGTCGGGGAGTTGATGATGATGATCAAGTTGTTTCCAGAAATCTTGACCAGCTTTCATGGGGTTTCCTTCAGATTTGCAAGGTCTAGCTGAAAGTTCTTACTAGACAATAGCTCGGAGCTGGACGTTTGCCTCAACTCTTAAGATTTTGTATGCTCATATGAGCATTTTGTTACGGCATTCTACTCTTGATACACGAGCCTAGATCTCACCCACAACCCCTGTCCCTGCCTGCTTGCCTCCACTCCTGGCTAACCCCAGGCGGGTAACTGAGCAGCGGTCCCTACTCTGACTAGGGACCGAAAAAGGGACACTAGCATACCTAGATGGGAAGGGTAGAATAGCAACAGGAAAGGCAGATGGAATTACCAACACGAACAATGCTAAGCAGAGTAGAGGCAGATGGAAAAACCTGTCTGATAACAGCAAAGAATAGGAGACAAGCTGACAGAGGCAGGAGACCAACAGAGGGAGACTAGCTAGCACACTGAGGGAAACCAATAACTGGCAGTGATTGCAAGTCTCTGCCTGACCTTTAAACAAAAGCATCCGTCCAGGAGCGGAGAGAGTGAGACAGCCAACTCCCAACAGAACATAATGAAAAGGGAGCTCGTGCACGGCAGCTGCACTCACAGGTGTGCGCGCACGGCGCCACCCGCACCACGCCGGCCAGGCACCCGCGCCGCCGGCAGCCGGACAACAAGCCGGGGGGACACGCCCTGACTGCAGGACCCCGCACATCGCTGTCCCGGGAGGACCAGCAACCGCCGCATGTTAACAGATTTAACATTTTCAGACGCTGGGGAGCTTCCACATCTTTGTCTCATGCCTAAAACTGAAATTGATAAACTTCCCCAGTTTTATTGATGGTTGCTTACTAGAGATGAGCGAACATGTCCGTTACGGACTGCAGTGTTCGCGCGTAAAGGTCCGGGTGCCGCCGGGGGCGGGGAGATGCGCGGCGGCGCGGGCGGCAGTAGCGGGGAACAGGGGGGAGCCCTCTCTCTCTCCCTCTCCCCCCCACTCCCCGCCGCACCCCCCCGCGCTGCCACGGCGGCCCCCGAACTTTTTCGCCCGAACACTGAAGTGTTCGCAAAGTTCGGTGTTCGGGCGAAAAATGGGCGGGGCCGAACGTGTTCGCTCATCTGTATTGCTTACCCCTCTGTGGCATCCTGGATAGCTGGGCAGCAGGTGAGGTCTATTCAGCTGTGGGATTGATGCTTTGAAGTCGCTTAAGAGCCATGGTGATTCAGGAGCTCTGTAGTCAGGCAGCCATTTACTTTGGAAGCCAAGCCACACCCCCAGTTAGTACATTATTTGGTGCACGCCATGAAAAAAATACAAAAAATACATGGCATAAAGAGCTATTTTGCCTATCTCGCCTTGCGAAAAAGCAGAATAGAAAGTAATCTAAACATTGTATGAATAAAAAGAAATACCCTTCAAAGTACAACTCATCCCACAAAAAAAGAACCCTCACATAGTGTCATTGAAAAAAAAATGTCAGAGGTCTTCAATGCAGCAATAAAAGAAAATATTATACTGCATGGTGAATACCATTAAGGTTAAGAATAAAAAAAATTGCCAGATTTGCTGATTTAGCGGTCTGGTGCAAAATGTAGTAGGCTGGTTATTATGTTACATCCACTGGGCACACCTCACAGTAGCACGGACCGGAAGTGGTATCGTGTTCCCACAGGACGCACTTGCTGAAACACCAAAGGGACAGTGAACTGTATATGGGAACATAGACTCATGGACAGACATAACAGAACTGAAAAACTGCCAACACACTCACCAAACATCCCCGCATGCATAAGCAGATGGAATTGCTGTAATAAATATGAGTAATTAGTTCGTGAATTGGCTTTCACTTAAGCTGTGAGCCCAGCTTCAAGGGTCCTCGTGTCTTGCGGTCCCTACTCTAACGAGACAACATGAACCAGAACCCTGCCAGCAAGCTGAGTGATTGCCTCGATAAAGGTGGCCCCACATTGGAACCTAAGGGCCACACTAGCCTAGAGATGATACATGATCCAGCAGCACAGGACAGAGTTCACACACCAACACACTAGGGCTAGCATGCAAGACAGAACAACCACAGAACAGGACTGTCCACACCTCATGTCTGGGCACCTGCACAAACACTGGACAAGACACTGCTCACACACATAACACATATACAGTCATGCAGGACCATCAAACACTAGAGTGAAGGGATACCAGCTTCCTCTTGCAGAGGGGCTGGTGTATATATATGCAGCAGATCCGTGGGGATTGGCTGGCAGGAAGAACTCTACACCCAGCTAGCTCAATTATCTCACAACTGAGAAGGTGTGCTTCTTGATCCCTGTAGAACAACAGATCCCAGCAGCACAACCTGACATTATGTAGATGGAAAATTTAAAAAGCTATGGCTCTAGGAATGCGGCAATGAAAAAAACTGAAAAATTAGTTGGTCATGAAGAATCAAACAGGCTTCAATACTAAGGAGTTACAAATTTTAAGGTAAAAATTAAATGACACTCTGGAGATTTAGGACCTTAACCCTTTCAGGGCCTATAGTGTACAGAGTCCCTTAGAAACATGCATTTGAAGGACCAGAGTGAGAGAATTAATGACCCTGGTATGTTATACGAACCTGCTAAATTAATTTTACTAATTTTTGCAGAGTTTAAATTTAAGTGGTCACCAACTTCTCAACATTTTTAGGATAACCAATGTGATAATTTGTGAAAGTGCAAATGAACTCACTTAAAAAGACATTTTTCTGCTTAAATAGCGGTCTAAAGTGCTGGCTACTAGGGTTCTCACTTTCTTCTAACTTGCTATCTACTGCCTGTTGTCTCTAGCACTAGAGGCACCAAGGCAGATTACAGGAAGCCAGGGTGTGTGTTTGCTTACTACTGTCTAATGCTACCCATAAAAATCTGTGGAAGTGCTTTAAAGAAGGAGCTGCTAATGGGAGACAGAGGCAGAGAGACTCAGATGGAAATATGGCTGCAGCCTCTAGTGTTTTATCTCATCCCAGTGCAGGATTCATATCTACACTTCTCAGCACTGCCTTAAAATCTCCTTCATGAGGTTTTTACTTGTGAGGGTTTGTCACCAAGATACAGAGTAACAGGATCTCATCTACCCTATGTGTACAGTGTATGGTAGATATCGTAACAGCTAGTCACCACCCTTCAGCTCAGGAAAAACTGAGAATTAATGATAAAAGCTTGAAGAGGGGAAACCTGGTGAAAAATACAGGATACTGACAACTTACATAACACCCAGAAATAATATTAATCCTTATGTATACACAGGGAAGCTTAATCTGAAAAGTCACCTGAAAAGTTAGGTATGCTATAATATAAGGTTATTTCTTTAGGCCGCCTGCACACGGGTGGAAATCCCGCCGCGGGATTTCCCGCGGGATTTCCGCCACTGAAAGTTTGTATAGGAGTGCATTACAATACGCACTCCTATGCAGACGGCCGCGGTTTGGCCGCGCGAAATCTCGCGCGGCAAACAAACCGCGGCATGTCCTATTTTTGTGCGGGGCACGCACTCACCCGGCCGCCGGCTCCGTTCTGCACATGCGCCGGCTGCGCGGCAGCCGACACATGAAAGAGCCGGGGCCACCAGGCACGGGTGAGTACGCGCTCGTCCCTGCAGGCTCTCGGGTCGGGTCCCGCGGCGAGAATTTCTCGCTGCCGGATCCGATCCGCTCGTCTGCAGGCGGCCTTAATAAGAGAAAAGGCATTTAAAAATGCAGGCTTTAGTCTCTAATAAGTCACAAAAGCAGCTTAATGCTTTGAAAAAAAGGAATTGATGTAAGCATCCATATAATTTATGTCTTTTGTTTGAAAAACACTTCATTAAGCCATTGCACTTGTTAGCATTGAATTACTTGTTTGGGCATTTCAATGTTGTGGCATTTAAAGTTCTCGCCCAATATATTAAATGAACAGATGAGCTTGGACAGGGAATAATACGCAGCACATTATGCTTTTATTAAATGTGGAAAATTCTATGGTTTCAGAACATTAGTTTTTCTAATTTGGCATTTCAAACATCTGCTAAAATTCATTGAAGAATAGAGTGATCTATCTTAACACATGCTTAATAGCCCATGGTCTTGTGCCACTATTATCAAAGTTCATTAGGAGGAAAAGAATTTAGAGGAAAAGACCAGAACAAAAAAACTCTTCTAAAAACATGGTGTTTGAGAAAGGACTGAATTATGAAAGCTGTTGGGACATAGCCACATTCACCAAGTAACCCAGTTTAAAAGGAGGTTTATTGGAAATGTTTGTCATTGTTTCCACTACAATTTTGCTGCTGACAACAAGCACACTAAACTTTAGAAGGCACATAATATAAATAAACGAAAAGACCAAGAAACAATAAAAGAAGGCAGCTTCATAATAACAAGCAATTCAGAAGCCATAAATAGTGGGATACATTTTAGATGGTTATTGTAAACAATAATTAGGAAGATCTGTGTAATGCTCATACTGAGATAAAACCAAATGTTATATTAATAGACATATTTATCTTTGTATATCTGTGTAATAAAGATCCCCAGCTTCATAATCTCTCCCTTTTTACTGTGGCAGGAGACACATTATTAAATATAAAATGTATGTAGCAACATAGGGAGCTGTCCAGACAAATTCACTTTTTGTGTCTATTGAGAGTCAAGTAGCACATTCTAATGTTCGTTATTACCATAGTATACTTGAGACAGTTCTGAGACCTGACACATGTTAAATGATAAAACAGAGTTACAATGTTCTATATATTTCCTCTTCCTGTCAAATTGGAACAATAAAGCCTATCACCGTGGAGTGGAAGCATAATGATTTATTTGTTAAAGGGAAAATGTCATCACCTGCCATCAAATGACTATTATATAAATCACTTTTTTGTGTTAAACACATTTTTCTAAGAACTTTTAGTGATTTTTGTACATTTTCATTAAAGTTTTACAAAAACCCTAAATTTTGGAATTTTTTAACACAGAGCCTAATAATAGTGTGACACTTCCTGTTCTTTGCAGCAATCATCTCACTAATATCACAGGCAGGATTACACTGAAAGATAACACCTATATGTAGATAACACAGGATCAACTGTTCACAATTACTGATCAGCTGTGACTATCTCCTACCCCCACTCTGCAAAATGACCTCTGTACAGGTTACAGAGTGTACCTTGAACAGTCTCCCATATGAGTCAATGGGTCCCATCCTGTCCATTGTGTGAATAGCCCATGAAGCTGCTGTAAAGCAGATCTCTAAAGTCTCTAAATGCTGTTAATTGTAGCTCAGAAAAGATGGCAGCCGCCATAGTCATGCACAGACAATAGAATAAAAAAATCTGCAATCTGAAAATAAAAACAGAATAGAAAATGTAATATGTTTTACTATCTGGTTTTAATTAGTAAAGAAAATGTTGAAGTACTCCTTTAATTTTAGAATCGCAAATAAGGCATGCAGGATCTGAGTTCTCTCATGTGTCCAAATTAGTTAGTGATGATCATCGGAGAAAAGAACAAGAGACATCAACTGTGTGAAGTTACTACTGTCCTATTTCTGAGGAACCAGCTAAGTATTAGTTTTATTGATAGTGCAAAGTATGACAAAGAAAAGTGTAGTGTCCAAACAGGGGAGACAACACCCTAAGTTACACCTTATATCAGTAAAAAAGTAGTAAATCATTAAGAAAGTTTTGTACTGATGAGTAAACATATAATGTGTCGTGTGCACGCATAATCTACATTGATATGAGTTAGGAATGTGGATATAATGACTGAATGTGGTCTTCAGGAAATGCTCAAGCTCCCAGCATCAAGGACATGCTGTTTTCATGAGCTTCAGACTAAGGTCTTAGTCAGACGGGCATTTTTTCGCACGATTTGCGCATGCGATTCGCGCATATATAGAACCAATGGTTCGCTATGGTATCGGTCACATGTCCGCTTTTTATGCGGATATGCAATAAATTATAGGACACGACGATTCGCAGATTGCGCCTATCTGCGTTCGGCGTTTTATGTGCGCACCAAAATCATTTCTTTCGCCGGCCAGTCTAAGTTTCATGCGCATTTTGATGCACACGGCGATTTTTCTCCGGTCAGACGGGCGTTTTGCTGTGACGATTAACGCGGCTAGGTGCAGATTTTTCCCGCGATTTTTCACCCCGGTTACGCGATTTGCGCATGCGCATCCGACATGCGATCCGCAAATCGCCCGTCTGACTAAGGCCTCAGCTGTATGAAGCCCTGAAGAGCAAGTGTAACACATGTGACCATAATACTTCCATATCTTCCCTCATTTTAATTACACTTTTATTCCCATATTAGGTATATCCCATGGATTAGACTTCAGTGCTTCATCCTCCTGGAGCTAGCTTTTAGGGAGGACTTATCTTCACTCCATTTCCTAATTTGAGAACTCCTCAGAGTTGGGGGGAACCCTGAGTGCTGAATATCGCAGTTCTTAGCTGTGACAGGCAATGAGCATCTTCCCATGAGTGTTCCATATGGAGCACAACTTTTGTAACTCGTTTAGTTTGTTTCTTACACATTGTAAGCAAAAGAAGTATACAGAGCATTAAGATTTTAAATGCAGCATAAACAGTTAAGCATAGCAATAATATTTCCAATAAAACTTGAACTATACCCAACACAGTAAAAATCCAGTCATCTAGCTAATCAGTGGCTTCTACTAATTTGCCGCACATTTACAGAAGCATTGGACAGAATTCAGAAACAAATATACCAGAAAAGGAAAACTATTTTACCATGTTCTCATTTCTTATAATGCTAATAAATGCCTCAGTCCTTGTGCAACCATTCTTCTAGCTGCATCCCCTCTGACGAATAAGGGTAGACTTAATAATCCTTATCTTCTTGCAAATGAAGGTGGTTGTCCATTGGAAAAGACAGCTTTGCTCCATGATATTGCCTTATGAGACACACTATTGGACCATCTTATGCTGTGTCTTAAGACACAATGCACATTTGGCTGTGTTTCTTTGACGGAGATGAGTCATCTTACATAGTGGAAAGGTGCTTGTAAGTATTGGACTGGCATTATTGATAGATCTACTGCAATTAAAAGCAAAGCAAAGTGTAAATATTTCCAGTATACATCTGAAAAAACAATTTAGCAATAACCATGAAACAGACTCGTGCTATTATCAATGTCTAATCTAATATATATACAATTTCCAAAAAATTATTTTGCAACTGACCTAATTTTATAGGGTTTGATTATAGATCACGATCAAATGCAGGTGATTTGTACCATTCTTCTGTGCATAGCTTCTGCCTGTTGTGGAAGCACTATTCTATGTGAGGGGCCTGGCCAAACAAAGTCTCAAAAAAATTACGTAACATCAGATGTGTTCCTCATGGAGTATAAAGTAATGAGTAGATATTATCCATGGATTCTGTTTCTCCTCTTTGACCTAGCTAAACTTAAAGATTGCCATTACATTGTATGTGATATGAAGTATGAGACACTTGTACAATCATCAAGAGATTATGAATCCTCTCAAGCCATCCATTAACAAAATTTTGTCTCCTATCACCCTCTATTACTCCAGGGTACTCCATATAGACATACTACCTCAGACAATAGCTACTTAGCCTTTTTTTGCAGTTATAGTCACAACCTAAAAAAGATCAAAACAGACAAAGCTGCACTCATATTGTTATCCACATTCATATCTAGAGTGTATACTTGTCCTTTAGGGACATAAAATTTACGTTCAATTTGAACTTATCAATAGCATCCAACTTGGACATAATACTCTAGTGCATGGGCAGTATGAGAAGTTTGAACCCCTAAGACCACTTTGAATTCTGAAATGTTATGGATATTTCATTAACATGTTAAATATAATCTTAGATACATTATAACATTATTGCTTTTTTTTGGATCTGCATAATACATTTCCATTAAAATTCATTTTAAATAGTGCATAATGAAAAAATACATATTTCACCGGGCGACTTTTTGCTTTACATATTCTCTTAAAAAGGAAGAAGTGGCATACTGTGATATAACATTGATTAGTTTTTCCACTGCAAAAAACACAAATATTTTAGGTATAAATTATGTTATATTTTAGCTTTTTTTATGTGTTTAAGCCATTCGCCAAGAGCAAAAACAAATAAAGAAAAGCTGAAATGTTATGAAAGCCTGAATAGCAGATATGTGATTAGGGTATTGTTTGTTGTACACCTCAATAGTTCATACAGAGAAGAGTAGGCTGCTGAAGTAGCATAGCAAACAATTAGTAAATATTACTTGAATGCAAACAAAAGCCTTTTCTAGATGAAAGATAAAAAGTCATTAGCTGGAATATTATAGTTAGATTCTTTATGTTTCTCTCTGCAGAAATTCTTGATGTTGGAATGATCCTTTGTCTGGTATTATGCTATGATTAATGCACTTATTGTTTTCCAAGCATTACCCTGGAAATCCTAAATTTGGAATGCCTATAATGACATTCATAGTACTTCTGTCATGGACTCATGTCAAAAAATGATGATCTCCATATACAGCTCCTTCATCGTCCAGTTTTATTGGCTCCTTATGTTACCCTAGAAACAATATATGACTCACCAATGTGTGAAGCCTGTATGTATAATAGCAATCACAGAAAATGGCCGTTACTTACTGACTGAGGCGTGCATATAGATGCATCCTCCTCTCACCATGCAGGTAGCTGACTACCAAATGGAGGAGCCAATAACACCTGTGCAGGACACCGATAATAACACCCACTCACACTGCCTCTTGATAATGAGGGGGGTGGATGCTTGGTGTACACTCCCACACATAGTGGATACAGGGTGCCAGACCATTCTGATATATGTAGTTCACCATGCAGACCAGCAACCTATTAATCACTCCATGATAATTCGGCGGGTTGCCCTGCATTTACTTCAGTGAACCACATTGGTACTGCCACCCTGGGCTCCCCCTGGAGTCTTAAAGCCACACTGCATGTGAATGATAGATAATAAATGCAAGGCATTGGTTGGATGTTGGCCAAGATACATGAGCCTACTAACCACTTCACGGTTCCTTGCGTTGTAGTGGGTCCCTACACTAATATAAATGCATCACAGAAGGGGAAATAACAAATTAAAAACAATCACAGAAAATGGCCGTTACTTACTATATAATAGCAAGTGAATGCGCCATCTTTTATTTCCCTATCAGCAAGTGTGACCTTTTTCAGTCATTTTTGAATAGGTTTGTCTCCCTTTTCTGTAATTTGTTTGTACTGTTGGTGTAAAGAATTGCAAGAGGTGAGGACCCTTGAAGCAGATTGCAAACTTGCATATGTTAGCCAAAGTATCAACCAATAGCTGTGAGTTCATGTTATTTATTTTACTCATTTATACATATAGTACATGCAGTAAATATTTTGCAATGATATACACAGAATGTCACCACTTACCTTGAGCCCTGAGCTCATGAGGGGGTTGCAATCTACAATCTATTAGTATGTTTTTAGAGTGTTGAAGGAAACTCATGCAAACATGGGGAGAACATAAAAACTCTAAACAGCTGTTGTCCAAATTTGAGACCAGGACCCCAGTGGTTGGCCACTGAGCCAGCATGCTACTCTCTCCTATATAAGCAATGTATACATTGCAACAGAATCTTTTGCATACCTTTAACCCTGCCCCAATGAAGGATGTAAGCTCGGGTCCATGCTGGGAAGCTGTTTACACAAAAGCACTCAAACTTATATTCTATGGATAGCAAAGGCTCAGAAGCTGAGCCCCCACCATTCACAGTGGGAGTCGGCTGAGACTGATAGCCAGCCTCCGGCTGCAACAGTGGGGAATGGTAAGGAGATCGATCCCTGCTGTTAACCCCTTACATGCTGTGGTCAATGTTGACACTATGTAATTGCGGAAGGACATCAGGTCTGCTATAGCCTATGATTGCTAATAATATCTTATCATAGTAATCACAGCTTCACGGGTTCAAGTCCCCTATATAGACATAAAAAATGCTTGAAAAAATAGTGAAAAGAAATAGTACTAAAAAAAACATTATTGCATACTTCCCCTCTTTGTTTATAAAAAAACAAATAAACAAACCTATATTTGGTATCATCATATCCGTAATGAAATGTACAATAAGTTGAACACACTAATTATCCTACATGGCAAAAATCTTAAAAAGCCCTAAAAAAAACTGAGCTAAAATGCTTACTTTGTTCATTCCACCTTCCAAAAAACATGTAAAGTGATGAAAAGAGCCAAATGTACCCCTAAGGCCTTAGTCAGACGGGCGATTTTTCCCGCGATTTGCGGATCGCATGACGGATGCGCATCCGCAAATCGCGTGACCGGTGCGCGCAAGTCGCCCGCAAATCGCCCAAAAATCTGCTCCTAGCCGGAGCTGTCCAGCGCATTGCATTCAATGGAGACGGCAATACAGCCGTCTCCATTGAAAGCAATGCGCTGCGGGCGAGCCCGGGATGAATTGTTGGTAAGGGCTTAAATATATAAGCCCTTCCCTGCAATCCATCCTAAAATGTGTTAAAATAAAAAAAATTGTATACTCACCTTCTCCCGGCAGCCGGAGCTCCGCGTGGCCGTCCTGCAGTGGGTGTGAAGGGGGTGTGAGTCAGACCTGCCCCCTGATTGGCTCAGCGCTGAGCCAATCAGAGGCATGCCTCACTCACACCCATTCATGAATTCATGAATGGATGTGAGTCAGACCTGCCCCTGATTGGCTCAGCGCTGAGAGGCAGCAGTCACTCACCCATTTATGAATTCATGAATGGGTGTGTGAGTGTTTTCAGCCTCTGATTGGTCAGGGCTGTGACCAATCAGAGGCAGATCATTCAGCAGGCAGGGATTTTAAAGCCCCGCCGGCTGAATAGTGCCAAGAAGCAGTTCAGGAGAACTGACAGCGGCCGCGGCTGGACTCCGGCTGCAGCGGAAAGGTGAGTATACAATTTTTTTTTATTTTAACACATTTTAGAATGAATTGCAGGGAAGGGTTTATATATTTAACCCCTTCCCGACAATTCACCCCGCGCACGCCGGCAGCCCATTGCTTTCAATGGAGCGGCTGTATTGCCGTTCCATTGAATTCAATGGGCAAACATCGTTCTTCTCTGTCACAGCTGTTACAGCTGTGGCAGAGAAGAATGATTTGTCTTCTATATGTTCTCAATGGGGTCGGCGCTGCTGCCGCCGGCCCCATTGAGCGCATATAGAGAAGAGAACAGGAATCGCAGATCGCAGATAGGTGCGATCTGCGATTTTTTGTTCTATAATTTATCGGACGAGCGCATAAAAAGCGCTCATGTGTCCGATACCATTGCAAAGCAATGGTTTTATAAAATCGCCGGACGCATGCGCAAATCGCGCGAAAAATCGCCCGTCTGACTAAGGCCTTAGGGTGCTTTAAGAGGGGCGATAAAATCACCAATTTTTGTGTGATGCAACAGTGTGTATAAATGCAGAATTATCAAATCAATGATTTTCAATGGTTTCCTTCTAGAGATGAGCGAGCACCAAAATGCTCGGGTGCTCGTTACTCGGGACGAAATTTTCGCAATGCTCGAGGGTTCGTTTTGAGTAACGAACCCCATTGAAGTCAATGGACGACCCGAGCATTTTTGTATATCACCGATGCTCGCTAAGGTTTTCGTTTGTGAAAATCTGGGCAATTCAAGAAAGTGATGGGAACGACACAGCAACGGATAGGGCAGGCGAGGGGCTACATGTTGGGCTGCATCTCAAGTTCCCAGGTCCCACTATTAAGCCACAATAGCGGCAAGAGTGCCCCCCCCCCCCGCACTGTCAGCGTAAAGATCGTTCTCTCTGTAACAGCTGTGGCAGAGAAGAACGATGTTTGCCCATTGAATTCAATGGAGCCAGCAATACAGCAGGTTCCACTGAAAGCAATGGGCTGCCGGCGATCACAGGATGAATTAAGCCCTTCCCTGCAATTCATCCAGAAATGTGTTACAATAAAAATATATACCAGCGTATAAGGCGACGGGGCGTATAAGGCGACCCCCCAACTGTCACCTTATACGCCGGGAATACAGCGGAGCAAATAATAAAAATCATTACTCACTTCTTCTGACGTTCTGCGCCGCTCCTGCAGGCTGTCGCTCCCTCCTGGTCCACGGCAGAACATTGCTTTCTGGATGCAGGGCTTGAAATCCCCGCCTCCAGAAACACAGCCAATCACAGCCATTCAATGACATCATTGTCATTGGCTGTGATAGGCTGAAGGCACGTGTGTTTCTGGAGGCGGGGATTTAAAGCCCTTCGTAGAGAAATCAATGCTCTGCCGGGAACCAGGAGGGAGCGACAGCCTGCAGCAGTGCCGCAGAACGTCAGAAGAAGTAAGTAATGATTTTTATTCTTTGCTCCACTGTATTGCCGGCGTATAAGGTGACAGTTGGGGGGTCGTCTTATACGCCCCGTCGCCTTATACGCCGGTATATATTTTTATTGTAACACATTTCTGGATGAATTGCAGGGAAGGGCTTATATATTTAACCCCTTCCCGACAATTCATCCCCGCGCTCGCCGGCAGCCCATTGCTTTCAGTGGAACCTGCTGTATTGCTGGCTCCATTGAATTCAATGGGCAAACATCGTTCTTCTCTGCCACAGCTGTTACAGCTGTGGCAGAGAAGAAGGATTTGTCTTCTATATGTTCTCAATGGGGTCGGCGCTGCTGCCGCCGGCCCCATTGAGCGCATATAGAGAAGATTTATGGCCTTAAGAAGGACCGTTGGGGTTCTTGAAGCCTAAAATACTCCTAACACTCTCCCTATAGCAGCTCCACCAAGATACCACTTTCCCTGAACTAATGTCAGAATGCATCTGTGGCGAGCCGCGGGAGGGGCAGATTTTAATACTCGGGTGACACCTAATCTCGCCAGCCACTCACTGCAGGGGGGTGGTATTGGGCTTGAACGTTGCAGGGGGAAGTTGTAATGCCTTCCCTGTCTTTCTATTGGCCAGAAAAGCGCGCAAATTTCTCAGGGAAGAAAATGAAAGTAACCCGAACACCGCGTGGTACTCGTCTCGAGTAACGAGCATCTCGAACACCCTAATACTCGAACGAGTATCAAGCTCGGACGAGTATGCTCGCTCATCTCTATTTCCTTCCCATTTGTGATGTTTTCACTCATGCAATGTTGCGAGAGAAAAAAAAATCGTGACATGTCCTATCTTCCTGCGTTTTGCATTTTATTTCCCATGTTTCCCTACGGAACCTTCTTTTTATTGCATCGCAAAGCACAAACTTGCGAATTTTGTGCAATGCGTTTTTAACATGAGAAAGTGCTATTGACTTTCCCGCTACAAAATTGTGGCAAAATTGCGCAAAAAATAGCGACTGTCCACGTGAAACTAACCTAAATAGTACCAATAAAAGGAACAACTTATCATGCAAAAACCAAGCCCTCCAAGTCTTCTTCTGCCCATGGAAAAATAAAAAAGTTTTGGGACTTTGAATGTAGTGATGCAAAAAGTAATGTCCAAACAATTTGGAAAATTTATCATGTCATTTATGGAGCGTGATTAATGCTGTAAAAAAATAGTAGACTTGAAGTGTATTTTATCCATTCCTCCAAAAGATTTAAGAGAAATTATACAATACATTATGTGTACCCAAAAAATTGCACCAATAAAAACTACAGCTCGCAACACAAAAAAACAAGCGCTCATGTGGCCATGTTGACGGAAAAATAAAAAGGTTATGGCTTTTGAAATGTGGAGATGAAAATTCCCCTCAATCATCACTACTTTATGATCAAAATACGCCACGTCATTAATGGGTTAATGGCTTGAACAATGGAGTTAAATTACAAGTAGATCTTTGAGGATTAAATATGGCATTCAAAGGAAACTTTTATCACTTATAAAAGACTGTAGGATCTTGTTTTCTGGCTATGTTTTTTCAAATGCATAGCTTAAATAGACGAAACCTGGATTACACACAAACGTATAAAGCCATACTAGTGTTTTAAACACACTTACAGCCTCTTTCACTGCGATTTAACCAACTACTTCCAAATACTCTCTTTAACACTTGCCCTCCTTTGCTTCCTTGTTTTTCCCTCTTTCTACCCCCTAGGCTACATTCACACGGGGGAGCGCAATATCGAGCAGTGAAACCCAGCCTGATATAGCGCTTGTCAATGTGCCTTTTACACACAGATGTGAGGCATTTTTCATGCAAAAATGCCTCACATCACTTCTGTGAATTTGCGATCCTCCGGAACTTGTTTTGCATGTGTCAGAAGATCGGCAACTGTTTCCCATTGATTTCAATGGGAAACTTGACATCGCACGGCATGCATTGTGTTTGGCAGTACCATGCAAAACAATGGGCCATGCGAAAAAATAGGACATGCCGCGATTTTGTACCTCACAGCGTCGCTCATGTGTATGACTCCATATAGGTATTCTTCTCAGTATCAGGAGTTTGAACTTTCCACACAGGTCAAAAATCTATTGATTCAAATCCCCAATCTATTAAGTTGAAAGAGTCAATCTTCTGTTAAAAGGACACAATTATCATTCCCTAATACAGGATAAGCCTACTTATATACTCAACCGTGAATGAAAATTGTAATTGAGGTGCATTCAAAAGCATCCAATTTTTTTTTTTTGGACAACCGAATGCCTTACCACGTAATGCATGAAGAGTGTGAGGTCCTCTATGTCAAAGGTACTCTGTTATCGCCAATAGATGGGGGAGAAGGGGGTCGAGCAGGAGTCACCCCTTTGGTATACATATGCCTTAAGAACTAAATTAAGGTAATATTTGGAAATTACTATTCATGCAACATACCTGCCATACATCAGTGGAGCATACACTTTAAAATGCTCTTTGGATTTTGTTGTAATAAAGATTACATTTTACAAAATAAAACATATTTTGTCTAATCGACTTCTACTAAACAGATGCCATAGGAAATCTCTGGCCTTACACAGCTGGAGAAAATGACTAGCCTCATGCCAACCCACAAGTGTATTTTAAAATGTGACTCAAATAAAAAGGAATTCTTGTAGGAAAGGAAAAAATCAATATATGAAATGTGTGCCTAAAAACAATTGCACCTTCAAGTCCCCTATGGGGACTAAAAAAATAAACGAAATAAGGATTTTTTAATGTATTATAAGTAGAGATGAGCGAACGTACTCGGTAAGGCTAATTTCGCAATCGAGCACCGCGATTTTCGAGTACTTCACTACTCGGGTGAAAAGATTCGGGGGGCGCCGTGGGTGAGCTGGGGGTTGCAGAGTGGAGTGGGGGGGAGAGGGAGAGAGAGAGAGCTCCCACCTGTTCCGCGCTGCTACCCCCCGCTCCACCACGCCATGCCCCGCCCCCCGGCGACCCCCGAATCTTTTCACCCAAGTAGTGAAGTACTCAAAAATCGCAGTGCTCGATTGTGAAATCGGCCTTACCGAGTACGTTCGCTCATCTCTAATTATAAGTCATAAAAAATATTAAAAGTATAAAAAAGAAAAAAAATGTAGAATTCTAGTTTATTAAAATATCACAATATGAATCCCGCATGGTGAACTGTGTCAGAAAAAAAATATGCAATGACAGAACTATCCTTGTTTATTGACTACAACTGCAAGAAAACATTGAATGAAAAGTGATTAAAAAGTCATATGTACCCCAAAATGTTACAAAAGACCCTGCAGAATGTGCTACCAAAAATAATCTTCAGAGAGCCCCATCGACAAAAAAATATAAAAAGTTAGGGGGGTGAAAAAGGTATTTGTGTTTTTTAATTAGTGCTACGTTAAAAAAAAACAAAAAAACATATGCACTTGGTATCACCGTAGTTGTACTAACCAACACAATAAATATAGTATGTAATTTTTACTGCACTATGAATTCCAGAAAAACAACCCCCCTCCCCTCCTCCCCCCAAGTGGCATAATTGCATTTTCTTTTCATTTTATCCCACTAAGGGCTCAGTCAGACGGGCGTTTTTTCACGTGATTTGCGCATGCGTCCGGGGATTTTATAAAACCATTGCTTTGCAATGGTATCGGACACATGAGCGCTTTTTATGTGCTCGTCCAATAAATTATAGAACAGAAATCGCAGATAGGCAGATAGGCAGCAGCGCCGACCCCATTGAGAACATATAGTAGACAAATCATTCTCCTCTGCCACAGCTGTAACAGCTGTGGCAGAGAAGAATGATGTTTGCCCATTGAATTCAATGGAGCCGGCAATACAGCCGGCTCCATTGAAAGCAATGGGCTGCCGGCGAGCGCGGGATGAATTTTCGGGAAGGGCTTAAAAATATAAGCCCTTCCCTGCAATTCATCCAGAAATGTGTAAAAACAAAAAAAATATATATATACTCACCGGGTCCCGGCAGACGGAGATGAGCCGCGGCTGGCGGCAGTTCTCCTGAACTGCTCTCTGTAGTATTCAGCAGCCGGGGATTTAAAATCCCCGCCTGCTGAATGAGCTGCCTCTGATTGGTCACAGCCTCACCAATCAGAGGCAGCTCTCACTCACAGCCATTCATGAATTCATGAATGGGTGAGTGAGTGCTGCCTCTGATTGGTCAGGCTGTGACCAATCAGAGGCAGCTCTCACTCACACCCATCTATTGAAACGCGGCTAGGAGCAGTTTTTTTGGGCGATTTTTCGGCCCTGGTCACGCGATTTGCGGATGCGCATCCGTCATGCGATCCGCAAATCGCGGGAAAAACGCCCGTGTGACTAAGGCCTTAGAAAATGTAAAAATTTTTACTATACATTATATGGTATATTAAGTAGTACCATTGAAAAATGAAACTTGTCCCACAAAAAAAAAAAAACAAGCTGTCATGTAGCTATGTCACTGGAAGAATAAAGAAGCTATAATTTTTTGAAAGTAGAAATGGGGGTGACATACAAGAAATGCAAAATGTGACCTGGACACACCAGCATTAATAACTCTTGGTCATGAAAAAGGTTAATGTGCAACTACCTGATGTTTTCCTGATGTGTCTTTTTTCAGTGAATAATTGTATTCCCCAAGAAATAACAATACTGGAGTTTCTTCAAACTTTATGTTGTGCTGTTTCTCCAGCATACAAAGAGGTAACCAGTTCACCAGATAGCAGAGCATCCCACAGTACTTGAATTGTACTTGGACTTTGGGAGAGATGCTGTAGCAGCAAAAGAAAGATGATCTAGCTCCATGAGGAATGTGACTAAAACTTGTATCATTATTGAAGTGTTGCATATGATTCATCGCTTTATCAACTGGGTATTACCATTCCCCTTGTCAATAGTTACAGCAGTCTGATTGTCAGGACTGATTGGACAATGTCAGAGTTTGTAAGAACATGCTGCTCTGACTGAGTAATAGGGACACTAGTTGTCAATTTATTCATATGTTTCCAGAAGTAATAACATAGGAAAAAATCTGTGCAGATTTTTCACCTAGTAAGGATGATGCCTAGCCTGCTATTTAAAGGGGTTTTCTGAGGTACCTTTTATATAATTTTTGGACCCTTATGCTCAAAACTATATGAAATCAACATACTCACCGTGGTGCTGGACCACCGATTTGGTGGTCCTGTTATGCATCACCTGACAGGTAATATCACCCAGCCAGAAGGCCTGGTGATGTCCCGGCACTTTCTGCTGGCCCGGTATTTAAAATTCTCCACCTCCAGAAACTGTTGGGTCTAATTGGAATTGAATTCAATGAACGTCTGAGTGCTGCCTTTGATTGGCTGAGCACTGTGACCAATCACAAGCAGCGCTCACTGTCATTCAATGAATGGCTAAGCACTGGCTGTAATTGGCTGAGTGCTCAGTCAATCAGACCCAGCACTTTCTGGAGGTGTGGATCAGAGGCAGCACTCAGCTATTCATTGAATTCAATGAATGGCTGAGCACTGCCTCTGATTGCCTGAGCACTGTGACCAATAACAGGCAGCGCTCAACTGTCATTCAATGAATGGCTGAGTGCTGCCTGTGACTGGCTGAACGCTCAGCCAATTAGACCCAGCACTTCCTGAAGGCATGGATCAGAGGCAGAGCTCAGCAATTCATTGAATTCAAGAAAGGAATTCCCTGCTATAGTTGTCATAGCTGTGGCAGAGGATCGCGATCTTCTCCATACGTTTTCAATGGGGCTAGTGTTGCTGGAGTTGGCCCCTATTGAAAGCAATGGCACGGAGTTACGGTCAGGTGCATTTTGCACATACATGCAGCGCATTTTTTGCGCAAAAAAAAAAAACATCCTCTAACTGAGCCCTAAGGGCGCAACGGTTTTTTGCGGATTTCCATCTCCGCTTTTCAAAAGCCATAACATTTTATGGTTTTTTAAACTTTTTAACATTTTTATTTTTTCATCAACATAGCCATATGAGGGTTTGATAGATATATGTATCTATCAAACCCTTATATGGCTACGTTGATGGAGAATTATTGATGCTAAAAGGTTTTCATAATATATATACACATCAGGATTTTTCACTTTTACACAATAAATACCCATTAAGAAAAAAACTAACTTTTTTTGGCATCGCTGCCTTTAAAGTCCTATATCTTAAATTTTTTTCATGTGTCAGGGCTTGTTTAATGCATGACAAGATGTTGTTTTAACTGGTATCGTTTTGGATATAAATGACTGTTTCATTACTTTAATTGCATTTTTTGTAGGCAATATGAAGAAAAAAATCATTTTGGCTCTATTTTTTTTCCTTCTTATTTATAGAGTTTGTTGTGTGGAATAAAAGTGTCTTCAATTAACTGTATGGGTCTTTACTAGAGATGAGCGAGCACCAAAATGCTCGGGTGCTCGTTACTCGGGACGAACTTTTCGCGATGCGAGTAACGAACCCCATTGAAGTAAGTCAATGGGCGACCCGAGCATTTTTGTATATCGCCGATGCTCGCTAAGGTTTTCATTTGTGAAAATCTGGGCAATTCAAGAAAGTGATGGGAACGACACAGCAACGGATAGGGCAGGCGAGGGGCTACATGTTGGGCTGCATCTCAAGTTCCCAGGTCCCACTATTAAGCCACAATAGCGGCAAGAGTGCCCCCCCCCCCCCCCGCACTGTCAGCATAAAGATCATTCTCCTCTGCCACAGCTGTAACAGCTGTGGCAGAGAAGAACGATGTTGGCCCATTGAATTCAATGGAGCCGGCAATACAGCAGGTTCCACTGAAAGCAATGGGCTGCCGGACAGCGCTGGATGAATTGTCGGGAAGGGCTTAAATATATAAGCCCTTCCCTGCAATTCATCCAGAAATGTGTAAAAATAAAAATATATACTGTATATACCGGCGTATAAGGCGACGACAATGACCATGATGTCATTGAATGGCTGTGATTGGCTGAAGGCACGTGTGTTTTCTGGAGGTGGGGATTTCAAGCCCTGCATCCAGAAAGCAATGCTCTGCCGGGGACCAGGAGGGAGCGACAGCCTGCAGCAGCGCCGCAGAACGCTGGGGGAAGTGAGTAATGATTTTTATTCTTTGCTCCGCTGTATTCCCGGTGTATAAGGTGACAGTTGGGGGGTCGTCTTATACGCCCCGTCGCCTTATACGCCGGTATATACAGTATATATTTTTATTGTAACACATTTCTAGATGAATTGCAGGGAAGGGCTTATATATTTAACCCCTTCCCGACAATTCATCCCGCGATCGCCGGCAGCCCATTGCTTTCAGTGGAACCTGCTGTATTGCTGGCTCCATTGAATTCAATGGGCAAACATCGTTCTTCTCTGCCACAGCTGTTACAGCTGTGGCAGAGAAGAATGATTTGTCTTCTATATGTTCTCAATGGGGTCGGCGCTGCTGCTGCTGGCCCCATTGAGCGCATATAGAGAAGAGAACAGGAATTGCAGATCGCACATAGGTGCGATCTGCGATTTCTATGGCCTAAGAAGGACCATTGGGGTTCTTGAAGCCTAAAATCACTCCTAACGCTCTCCCTATAGCAGCTCCGGCATCAGCAGCACTTTCCCTGAACTATGTCAGAACAAATCTGTGGCGAGCCGCGGGAGGGGCAGATTTTAATACTTGGGTGACACCTGATCTCGCCAGCCACTCACTGCAGGGGGGTGGTATAGGGCTTGAACGTCGCAGGGGGAAGTTGTAGTGCCTTCCCTGTCTTTCTATTGTCCAGAAAAGCGCGCAAATTTCTCAGGGAAGAAAATGAAAGTGACTCGAACACCGCGTGGTACTCGTCACGAGTAACGAGCATCTCGAACACCCTAATACTCGAACGAGTATCAAGCTCGGACGAGTATGCTCGCTCATCTCTAGTTTTTACTTTTTATGGATGCAGCAATAACAAATTTGTTTTTTCAGTCATTTTTTTCTAAAGAAAAGAAAGGGTTTTCTTGCTATTACATGGGTTTTTAACTATTATTTTTTATTTTTTGCATGTACACACAGGGAACCTGAACCTGCAATCTTATGATCACTCAGATCATAAATGGACCATTAATGGACCAATGTTGTCCTGAACCCATCACATTGCAAACAATAAGGTGAATAATAGAAAAGATAAATAGGGATTGTAAAAACATAATGTTATGCAGTGTTGACACTACTATCTTGGTTTTTAAATGCTTAGTTAGTGCAAGGGACAGACCAAAATGAATACTGATATTTGTGATAGCTGAACTGATATTAGAGAGAATTAAAAAGTCAATTAAGAAAAAATGCTGGTTGTCATTTCCTTCCACTTGTGCTAGAAGGTTCTATATAAGGAATAGCTTAAAGCCTGTAACCTGTTTATGGTAATACCAACGGCTGCACTTGTGTTATGCAGTTATAGTACCAGAGGTGCTTGCTAGTAGGCACTAATAGGGAATGTGTTTGGAAGGGTTGGTGCAGCTAATTGATGTCTTCTTTTGGTATCTTCTCATATTAAGGACCATACAACGTCATATTGTTAAACCACTCAACCTTACTTAGAGTTAAAATATTTGCAATACTAAAGTATGTACTGGTACCATGTAGAGTTATTTAATAAATTATTGTTGGGGTAGGGTATATGTAAAAAAAAAGGTCAGAAATCCCTTTAACTAAATTTGAGCTAAGGTAAAGGACACATCTATAATACCAATATAGTCCGAACATAGAAAGGCTATTCAATAGAAACAGCAGGTGGCACTATTCTCACAGTACTTCTGGAATATCTGGGGATAGAAACATTCTTTAAATACGTGTAAATGCAAAACAATTTATCATTATGGGCTGGATTTGACTATAAGCAGTATTTTTCATGAAGCAATCCATTTAATGGTGTAGGTTGTCTTGTTGGCTGATATTTTTATACCCTGGGCATGAATCCTGCTTTGGCCTTATCCCCAAATATTTTTCTCCGAAATAGGTATAGTACATCTCTAAATTGTAGAGTGATACTAAAACTTTTTTTGAACTTTTTCTAAAATAAAAAGTTAAAACTTAAATACTAATATAAATGAATTGCTGCTGCCATGTCTAATAAAGCTTTCTTTTAACCCTTACCACTGTTCCTAGGGTTTGGCAGGGTTATCTTCACACAAGCTGATTGGTTTTATATGCTGACAAAAAATACCTTGATGAAGCTGTTTCTATTTCCACCTAGCCATAGCTGCAGCCAAATTTTCCCATATCATGTCACCTTTTTCTGGTCCAAATAGAACAGCCAATTCATAATTGACTCTTTCTTGCGGAAAATCTAATCCACCCCAACTCAGTTCTCAGCTGACAGCAAGGATGAAACATCCATGGTCCTCTGATTTGCTGGCTCCTTGCTATGTTCACACTTATTAATAATCTTTTTAAATTTGATGACAAATACAAGTACTTATGTAGTCCTAGGGCTAAATTCAAGAGATACTTTTAAGTGTAAAATAACAGCTGGGACGAGCCACACAGCAGCTGTTAATATAAATAATTCACAGTTAATTGGTTTTAAGAGCATTCCCAAATCTGTCATAGCGAGCAGTTGTGCAATAGGAAGATCATGTCATAAACAATAATGGGAGAGAAAAGATATGACATTTCCATTCCATTGTACATGATCAATTAGACAGTCTTGTCAATGTGCTGTTCCATCCCTGTGTGTAAATATGCTTCATAAGCAGCTATGACTGTGTAGGCAATCGCTGCAAAGCAGGCAAAGGCTGGGTGAAGAATGGAGTAATTTCTATTTGTATTGCTTTTCAATAATTAATCTTATACGAAGAACTGTACAGTGTATGAGAAAAAAGGTTACATCAACAGTACCAGTCAAAAGTCGGGACATCATCTGCATGGAGTTTGTAACTTCTCCATGTATTTCAGTGGGTTTCCTCCTAATTCTCTGGTTTCCTCCCACACTCCAAAAACGTACAGTTAGGCGAATATGGATTGTGAGCCCCAATATTAAGTAATATAAAGTGCTACATAATATGCATGCACTATGTATAAATAAAGGCGATACTTTCTTTTTACTATTATTGCTATTATTACTATTACTGCTACATAACTAGTCACAAAGAAGTTTACTTTATTTTTCATTTTTACACAATTCAGAATAATTTTAAAAAATCATTACTAAGACATAATATAAATGGAATTATATAGTGACCAAAAAAGATAATACCATTCAAAGCTGTCTACTATAACATAACCACCATCGCACACTATTAGTATATTCCCAACTAACTTCATGATGAAACTTTTCTAACAGCCTTGAAGGATTTCCCATGTATACTGAGCACTTGTTGGCTGATTTTACTTGAAACAAAGAAACAAGAAATTTATGACAGAACAAATCCACATCATCTATCTACTCTACCCTTATATTATTTCCTTTTTACTTTTCTCTTAGGATAGGCCTGCTTATCCCAGGCAGCTTGAAATCGCTTATTGTTGATTTCCCAACCAGGTCTGCTGGAAGCTTGCTCCAAGCATCCACTACTCTTTCAGTAAAAATAATATATATTTCCTGACCAGGCTTCTGATTTTCCCTCCAACTAATTATAATTATGTATTAATATACTTGAGTATAAGCCTCGTTTTTCAGTACATTTGTTTGTGCTGAAAAAGCCTCCCTCAGCTTATACTCGAGTCAGGGAAGGGTTTAAAAAAAACCCTTTATACTCACCTCCCAGCCAGCATCTGTGTTCCTGCAGGTGGTGCGGCAAACTGCTTGAATTCCTGTGTTACCGGCGGCGATGCGGAAAGCTGCTTGAATTCTCCCCGCTGTCATTCCCCAGCATCCTCTCTGCACGGCTCTGTCATCCCCTGCCGTCAACACTGTGATTGGATAGAGTGCCAGCCAATAACAGCCTGCTCTTAATCATTCACAGCCAATCAATGAATGACATTCACTGATTGGCTGTGAATAATCGAGGCCCGGCTGTGATTAGCTGGCGCTCTATCCAATTACAGTGCTTACTTACACAGCGCTGATGGCGGGGGATTTGAAAGTTGAGCAGGGAGATGACCGCGGGGAGAGTTCTAAAGTAGCTTGCTGCACACAAGCTGCTTTAAAATTCTCCCCGCGGTCATCTCCCTGCTCGGCTTTAAAATCCCCTGCCGTCAGTGCTTGGTAAGTAAGCGTTGTGATTGGATCGAGTGCCGGCTGTGATTGGCTGGCGCTCAATCCAATCACAGCGCTTACTTACACAGCGCTGACAGAGCTGAGCAGAGAGGACAGCGGTAATGACACCGGGGAGAATTCAAGCAGCTTGCCACACAGACACAGACACCACCTGAGAGGTGAGTATGGAGGTTTTTTGTTTTTTTTACCCAGTATATACTCGAGTATAGCTCCGCTTATACTCGAGTTAGTAAGTTTTCCCATTTTTTTGTGGTAAAACTTGTTGACTTGGCTTATACTCGGGTCGGCTAATACTCGAGTATATACGGTAATTATAATTTCAATTCAATTTCAAAACTGCTCTTCTGTGATATAAGTGTTATATTAGTTTCACAAATGAACATACCTGATTTTTGCAGGCAGTTTGTAATTTTGGTGTCTTGCTATTTCACAATTTCTGCCAATGATTTTTGGAGTAAACGAGCTGCATATCTTTTACTGGATACTTTTTCCATCACAAATCAGCAAAACTGTTGCAGAAATTTCAATGACTAAAAAATACCCCTGTTCATTTGAATGGGACTTTTTTTGATGGCAGGCACCCCATTCAGTAAATAACTACGACAAATCTGCAGTATGCAAATTCAACACTATATCTGCTTAAAATAACAGATGGTGTTTTCTGTTTTTATGTAAATAAAGCTAAGTTGTTGTATGATGAAATATTATGTATCTTTCAAATATACAGGGTTACTATAAAACAAATAAACCTTTTCAACATTGTATAGAACTAAAACTGTTAAAGGATGCATATTAGTAGCATAGAGTTGGGGCGAAGGTTTTTGCGACTTCAGCTTTTAGTGATGTTAGCATCATGTGAACACCCACGGAGGAAGAAATTTCATAACATTGGTTGCTTATGCAAACGTCATAGTTCTGGGAGACACCTGAAGCAGAGGAACGAGGCTCACATAGAACATTCGGAATTTAAGCCGATTTTATGCAGCACAATTATCATGCAAATCGCTAGTTAGATCGAATGGTCTGCACAATAATTGTGCTGTGTGAATGCATGCAATGATAGAACAATCAGTTATAAATCACTGATTCTATTTTTCATACAAATGCAAAAATAATTGTCCGACTGCCACTGCATTGTTCCCTGTAAACATGCCCTTGTTCATCTATGAACGACTGCCTGCTTACTGTGAATGGAGGCAAGTGGGCTGGAACGATCCCTCACCCTTCGTCTCCATTCATAGAAAAATTAGAAGCTTAAGGAAAGCCACAAGGCCGAAATGTTGCTTCTATTGGTCATGGGGCAATAAACTATTTTTTTTACTTCATCCCTATATGCTGCCGGTTCTACTTTTTCTATGGATTCTGCTTTGGAGTTTTTCTTAGTTTGAACTCCCTTCCTGGCTGATGCATTTTCCGGCATGACCCAGTGTTGGGTGGATTTTGGCGCTGCTGGTACAGCCTTTTTTATATTCTCCATTAACTAAGTGATGATTGCTCTTGTGTAAAAGCCCAGGAATGATTATTGCTGAACAGCTGTCAGGCACTGAAGTGCCCAATAGTCGTTCCAATTTTACTCATAGAGATCTAAAGACATGCACAGATTTTTTGGTTATATGAATAATACTTTGGATTCTATAATACATTGAAAGTGTCTATTTCCTTTCTAGAAACCCTGTATTTTATGTATTAGTACTTCATTGTTTTCAAGATCTCCACTTGCCTTTAGGTAACAGAAACATTGCTCGCATTGAGCGGGTGAGTCGCGTTCACACCAGTGCATGGATTATTGCTTTTAAACATGTATCTAAACCCTCTGGGGCACATTTACTACAACCGGCATGTCATATGTTTGCCACAAGCCTATTGATAAACTTGTCACAACTCTGTTTGTCCTGTGCACCAAAAATTGGTCTGGCCATGGGTAACCAACCCCACTCGCGAGGGTGGCAGAAAAGGCAAAAAAGTCACAAGTTTTTGCACAAGTACAATACCAGGTATGAACATGGTTTCAGTTACTGAATGAAAAAAAATTTATGTTACTCTTTACTGCTTGAAAGCAGAAATCTGGAAGATGGTAAAGAATCCTAACAAAGTATACTAGAAGGTTGCAAAACTTGTTATAATATAATAAATATTGTTATTAACATACAACTGTGAAACCCCTTTAAGCTTAAATAATGAAGAATAAAAAGTTTAATAAGAGAAATTAAACTTTGAAGATACCATCATCTGTGGTCACCTGATCGAATAATCATTTACTGCGTCAAACCCCTAAGAACATGATGTGTATGTCACTCATCCATTGTTTTTGCTCAGATTTTGAGAGAATTGCATTACATTTGCTCTGTGCTCCATCAAGCACTCTTGTAATTCTCATATCATATTGAATATGTTCTGTTTCTGGTGAGGTGTTTCAGCAGGAAAGAAGAACAAAATTAAATACTTCAATTGTGTAGCCTACCCGTGAAAGACCGTCTTTGAAATAAAATTTGTGGCTGTCAAACTTTCCAAGTATGACAGTTGCTGCCTAATCTGTAGCCAAAGATGAAGAACAATGACTCATTTTTGTATATCTCTTATATTTAAACATTAGACATTATTAACATTATCATTATTCAAAGATGATGTATTACAAAGTGACAAAAATTATATCAATAGTGTTTTCCTTTACTGCTCTCAGTCTGGTCTAGAAAGGCAATCTCTCGATTATGTGTGGGCAAATAGTAGACGCAATTTATTTGTACACCTTAGTGCTGAGACCAGTACATCTCAATGGTAGATGACTAGGATCTTTCCTTTTTGGGGCAGTGTCATCTGATAAGAGACACTCAAAAAAGTGTAGAAGTGCACTCTTCAGAAGATATGTTCCAGGTCTTCTTATAACATAGTAACATATAGTAACATAGTATGTAAGGCTGAATGAAGACATTGTCCATCTAGTCCAGCCTGTCTATCCTACTTTGTTGATCCAGAGGAAGGCAAAAAACCCCAAGGCCAGAAACCAATTAGCCCTTTCGGGGAAAAAATTCCTTCCCGACTCCCTAATGGCAATCAGACTGTTCCCTGGATCAACCCCTAATAGTTCCTACCTGCCTATATACCAGGATTAACAATTAACCTAAGATTTATATCCTGTAATATCCTTCTTCTCCAGAAAGACATCAAGTCCCCTTTTAAATGCCTCTGTGGATTTTGCCATCACCACTATAGATCACTTAACTCAGGCTGCACAAAAAATAGTCCTATACTGAAAGAGAATGAGCACTTAACACAGACACCATTTGTTGGAAAATACGCTTACAGTTGTTGAGCCAAAGCCAGAAGTGGAAGGAGAAGTATAAGTCCTTCTTTTACCATTCCCATTCTTTCAATACACTTCTATCTTTGACTCAAAAAATTGTGTCAAAAACGGCATTTTCCAAAGAAATGCTGTGTATAAAGCCACCCTAAGTGTTGGGTATCACTCCAATACAGAGGCATGGTGAATATGCACCTTGCAATAAAGAAACAGCAACAGGCATTAATTATATTGTATACAGATTGTAAAATCATCTGCATCTCAAGTGTAGTGACTGAGTTTAGGAGGCAATAGCTGGAACGTCCATGTTTTCAAAGGAAAACTAAATTGGATCATGGCAAATAATCTTCATTTTTAATATATACAAAGAATGCTAGTTGAAAATTATTTAATCAACTTTTCTAATTTATTTGATGTAAAACAAATACATATATAATACAAAACTAATGATAAACACAAGGGAATTGTCCTTTGCCATACCTATGACCGTGAAGAGAAGAGGAGATTGCTCTGGCACAACCCCTGTAGCAGTAAAACATGAGTTTCATGCTCTCTGAGGTCCCCCTTCAATCTGACATAATGTACACTGACATCAAGCTGAAAAAATAACCAGAGAATGACTGATCATCAGTTTTCACACATACTGTAAGCATCAGAACAACAAACAGCATAAGCAAAATAGTACAGAGAAACATTTCTATGCTTCTTGACCAAATCCTAACCTCTTTCAAGACTTAAACCCTACCTGCACTTTTAGGTGACTTTTCAGAATAAGCTGTGGTGCGTGTATATGATGAATAACACTCTTTCTGGTCATTGTATAACTTGAATTCTATGAACATATTTCACCTGTTTTTCCTCTGTAGACTGTATCTGTAAATCTCCTCTGAGCTGGTGGGTGGAGACCAATTGCTATGATGGCTCCCATGCACAGCATATGAAGAAAATGGCACATTTTGCTCCCTAATTCTCTGTGGCACACACGGAGGAATAACATTTGCATGAAGAACAGTTTACAGAAATACTGAGTAGTATATATGTTATTATAATAGCAAAATCAATAACAGTTTTGAGGGGGAATTATGATGATGTCATATGGTTGGAGGTGAGTCTGATGAGGAAGATATGGTTTTGTAAGGAGAGATGTAATGGGAGAGACATGGTTCTGTGCTTGGGGGGGGGAAGGGGGGTGATTTGTGAGAGGGAAACATGGTTCTGTGCAGATAGGAGAATTCTGATGGGGAGACATAGGTCTATGCAAGGGAGAAGTGTTACTGTGGGGGTGAAGTGATGTTGAAGGGTAGACATGATTTTGTGGGGGGAATATGATATGCTGAGCATGTGGTTCTTTGGGGAGGAGACTAATGGATAGATGAAGTTTTGTGGGAGGGCGTGTGCTTCTGTGAGGAAGAGATTGTGATGGGGAGAAGTGGTTCTGTATGGGGAGATTGTGATGTGGGGGAAGATGTAATTCTATGGGGGAATGGAGTAGAGGGAGTTGATGTCAGAAATGCTACAGTGGGTTGATGATGCTTATGAGAAGAGAGGGCAATAATATAGCGTGGGGGTAAAGTCGGAGTCCATGACATTTCCTGCCTCTGATGCCTGTCTGCATTTCTAATTTTTTTTAAATGCAAGTTACTGTACATGGCTATTGCATCTTTATGAAAAACTGCAGTGGACTGTGGATGTTGGTTTCCATATTTATGCAACATCTGTGATGACCAGGCAATACCCTTTGGAATGTTTTGCTTAATGTGGCCCTCACACTAAAAAAGGTTGTCCACCCCTTGAGGAAGCAGATGCAAAACGTGTGTTGGGGCTCAGGATACAGGTCTTGACTAGGATGTGGTAACAGCTTTGCATTTCTATTTTGTGTGATCTGACAGTCTTAATTTATTGCTTTGCTTGTCTGGCCTGTATTATATATGACTCAGTAGATCGACTATTATATTCATTGCTATCCTATTTACACAATGAATATATTTTTATTCTATTGTTTAAGTCCTGTTTCTGCAATCCAGATACTCATTTTCTCCCATTTTATATATATATATATATATATATATATATATATACATATATATATATATATATATACATATATATATATGTGTGTGTGTGTTTTTTACTACTATCTTGTTTTGTAATAAAGTTTATCTATTTTAATTTTTTGTATATGGTGTTTGCATCTTTATGAAAAACTGCACTGGACTGGGGATGTTGGGTTCCATATTTATGCAACATCTGTGATGACCAGGCAATACCCTTTGGAAGATTTTGTTTAATGTGACCCTCACACTAAAAAAGGCTGTGCACCCTTGGTCGAGATCAATATTTAGAGCCAAAATTATTATGTCCCATTCCATTAATAAATCTGGCGCATATTAAGACTCTTCTTAGCCAAACGCTGTTTTCGAGACACTTTTCAAAATTGTTTATTAAGATACAGAAAGTGTATAAAACATATAATAATGCACAAACCGCATCTGGTGCATTTTGTTTAGTAAATGTAATGTCTTTGCAACCTAAACTTTACAAATTTGTTCTTAATCCTTTGCTTTATGTACCTATATATTGCTTACATTTGGCCATGTTTTGTAGCTAGGTATTCAGCAAATCAATACAAGGTCTAGGTTAATATCATAAGCTGTTACACGGAGGGTTTAATGTTCTGTATCTGCTGCCACTGCTTGTATTCCTATGTTTCACTTTTTTCTCCAGGGCTATTAATCCTTGCCCTTTTTTCCAGGTGTTATCTCCCAATACCTGATCTCCCACAGACACCCCATGCTATATCAGTAAATCTCATTGACTTTTATTACTCACTACAGAGCAAGTTTTGACGTCAATATATTGTGGAAAAAAGTTCTGTGGTTTATGGAGCATTTTATTTACTGTATTTGCTTTTTCACAATCCAAACGGTATTCTTAGTTGTCAAAGTTTATTACAAGACATGCTGGGGGTTGGGTGTAATACCTCACTGACCATGAAACTGTTAGCCAGTCTGTATCGCAATAACAAAAATACAGAAGGCGATAAGGCGAAAGCCAGCTATGGAAATCTATTTTTGGCAAAACAAGTTATTTTAGTTGAAAAAGTCCAGGAAGTTCCTCTAAACAATGATATTGTATTAATACACAGTTGTATAAACAATATGACTACTATAGGGGCTTAGGAGACGTTAACTCAATCACATTTAACCTTCTTTGTGACATGCAGTGAGGTATGAACAGGCATTAATTCCTCCTAGTTAGGTTGGGATTAGGGTGGCATCTAATACTCTACATCTATGACTGGGTACAAACAGATGATTGCCAGTGTCTACAATTTACCTTCTATTTCTATATACAGTATTTACATCAGGATGCAACACCTATTTACTTGGAAGCTACTTTCTGCTATCAATAACATTTCTGATATCAGTTCCATCAGCACTATGCAATTGCATTATGAAGTGTATTAAATAATCTTTTCAGAACATTCACTTCCCTAAAATTGCAGATTATGCAAATATGTGTTTTTTTTATTGGATATATTGTAGAAGGGTCAGACACTGAAAGACCCACATCTACAGGCATGTTGGACCATTAGGGTTCAAGGTTCGCCTTCCCACTCCTCCTTTTATATGAGGGCACTGTAGCTTCTCCTTTTGTCAGCAGCAAGGCTTCATACAGCTCAGACCCAGCTATGGCTCAACTGGATCAGTAGTAGTATGAGTCAAGAATGTTCCTCAGCTGCATAGCGTGCATAGAAAAGACTCAAACAGAGTCTAATGGTTTATGTTGATAACAATAACAGTTTACTCAATAGTCCTACAAGAAACAGTCTCTGACAATAAGAATCTGTACTCCTAATAGGAGCACCTCTCACTTTATTCTGAGACAGGTGGAAGTGGATGAACTGCAGGAGAACCCAGAAGCAGGCTGGAGATTCTAACTCCGGGCTTGAGACACTGGTGCCACATAGACAAGCTCAAGTGCTCTGCTCTCTGTCCAATGAGCAGTTACATAGCTCTGACTGACAGCTGCTGACCTCTGCAACAATCTCTTGGTTAGAGACACAGATGTCAACCAGAGCAATAAAGTGGCCCATTAGACAGGGAGCAGAGCACTTGAGCTAAAGGTTCTGCCTCCGAAGCACTTCTTGGAGCAGTGTGCAAAGAATTAAAAGTTGATTTTCAAAGTCCTGCTGATGATACAACTAGCAAGAGAGGAAAATATATTCCCCTATCCCTTAACTCCATATAGCGCTGTCAGCAGTTTTCCTGATGCAAAACTGCTGATAGACTCCCTTTAATGAGGATCATACAGTATAAGATGTATTAGTACTGCATACATCCAGAATGAGCAGTTAGTATGTTTAATCTTTTTCTCTAGACTCCAGCAACTTTTTCTCCAGGTTTGTTGATCTGTATTTATTGAAGACTGGTAAATGTGTTCCAAACTTCACATCACATGGGCCGGCAACCTTGGTCTCTCCATCTCCTCAGTCTACACGTTTGCTGTGTGTATAATATACATCAGCATATTCTCCAGGCTCCCCTCCTCACTAACCTCATATGTTGGTCATTTATGCACCCCTGCTTCCTTTCTTGAACTTAGAGTAGTATACCACTTGTACAGATAGAGACAAGGTTTAGGCAAATCATTACCCAAGTGTTTCCTATGACAATGTTTATAGAAGCCAGTGAAGCTCACTTCCTGTAACTAAAGCACCAATTTTCTATGAAAAAAACCACCAAAAACACCATAGGAAATCATTATAAAAATGATATGTAGCGACACAATGTTCTAATCATTGGAAGTCTATTTGAAGATCAGAAAGAAGCGAGGTTTGGGCAAAGCACTTTATAAGGGTTTCCTATAACAATGTCTACAGCAGTCAGTAAAGCTCACTTCCTGTACAAAAGGCACTGATTTTTTTATGAAAAAGAACACCAAAAGCATTGCAGGAAATAATTATAGAAATGATATTCAGCGACATAGTTTTCCAATCATCGGAAGTCTATTTTAAGATCAAAAAGTACAGTTTTCAATTAAACATATCATTTAGAATAGAAAACGTCAATTCTTACCTATCAGAAATGATTCAGAATGAATTATTTACTTAATTCTTGAAGATACAAATGTAGCAAAGTTTAACATGACTGTAATAACTTTTTGTGACACCTTAACTTACCTTAACCCATTGAAGAACTATTGTTATCCTATCTTAACTCAGGAAAAGTCATTGTAAAGCTATTGAAAGGGCAAATCTCAGTTCAAAGCATCCAGTATAGATTGCCCACACTGCGTACAGGGATGGAAGAGTTGATTACTCAGGGCCCAAGGGAAGAGATCCTTGCCGAATCCCAGAACACCCAGTACCATGTGACACCTCTACTAGCAGGCCAATTAGCATAAGTGTGGTATTGGGAGGAGTGTGGGTTCCTGACTGAGGGGCTCAGTCGTGATTGCAACTACTGCAACCTCTATAGCTACTGCACAAACAGTATCTATCTAAACTATAGAAAGGAACAGCACAATGAAGACCAAGTATTTGGTGCCTGCAATCAAACCTTGATAAGGGCCACTTACAACAAATCAAAGAGAAGTCACAGCCTTCCAAAAATCCTATGAAAATTGTTATTTATCCACCCATGTACAATGCAGTTAATGAAATTTTATCCTATCTGTGTAGACAAATGATGGATACATCAATCGATCGATTAAAAATACTGATTTATTTTGGATGCAAGTAATCTATCTACTGCAGGTAATTAAACAGACTGCCCATTACTGAAGATAAGGTTCTGTAGCTAGACTATTTCAGTAAAAATGTTGAAATAAATCCATCAAAGATGACAGGTTGTACACATACCAAGATGAAAGGAGCAGCCTTGTACAAAGGTTTAGACTAGTAAAAAATCCATGCATCAATCAGTATTAATTTGGACAAGAGACACAGTATTACAAGACAAGACTGATGTGATCTGGTATGACCCACTAAAAACTTATTTAAGGAAAGTGCTATAAAGAGGGGAAAGTCTTATTCATGTTTAACCCTAAAAGAGTGTTTGTGTCACAAATCTATTTTAAAATGAGAGTGACCTTCATTTGCAGGTTATTTCTAAAGGTGATTTTCTGTCCAAAACAGTCATTTCCATCACAGGATCACAATTTGGCAGAAAATAAACTACTTTACTATATACCTGTGTAGAAAAAAACCCAGACCCGCGCTCAGGAACATACACTCCGATGTCGCTAATATAACTATTATAAGTTTATTCCGTACAACACGTTTCGTCCTAGTAATAGGACTTTGTCAAGTACATACCAAACATGTTGAAATAACTCTTTTTATAGTTTGTCAAGTACATACCAAACATGTTGAAATAACTCTTTTTATAGTTTGTCAAGTACATACCAAACATGTTGAAATAACTCTTTTTATAGTTTAACTATAAAAAGAGTTATTTTAACATGTTTGGTATGTACTTGACAAAGTCCTATTACTAGGACGAAGCGCGTTGTATGGAATAAACTTATAATAGTTATATTAGCGACATCGGAGTGTATGTTCCTGAGCGCGGGTCCGGGTTTTTTTCTACACTATATTGCAAAGCGGCTCTCTGATTGAGGGAAGGAGGACAACGCGGCTCTCTTGCTGTCTAGCCCAGCAGGATACGAGGGGACAACCGATATTCATTGAAGGACTATCCGGATATGGGGTGTCAGTGGAGATCATCCAGGAGGGATCTCCATTGAACACCGGGTGAGTGCAAATCCTTATATTGTGAAGTGTAATATACACGGTGCCATATCCGTAACTCCAGAGTGCTACCCTAATGTTTGCACACTTTGGTCTTTTTACTATATACCTGATCATTTTAGTAGGAGCTCATACATTTACAAGAAATAATATACTGGTACTTCTCTCTAGGTTATTTTCTGCTGGGTAATACATTTTCAGAGTTTTCTAGTAGCTGATCCGATAATTGTCAGGCACAATAAAAACAACCTGTGCTATGACTTGAAAAGTGGGTTCTAAAAAATGTTCAATGTAGACGATATAGAATTCTTTTTTCTTATTAAACAACTAAATGTAAAAAGAATGAACTATGAAATCCGAAAATGTGGGCAGAGTATGACGGGATGCTAATAAGTCTTTGACTTTTCATATTTCACCTACTTTTAGAATAATACTATCCATTTTCATAATAGCTCGGCTTCCTAATGTTTCAAATGCATGAATTTTGTAAAATCATTGTAAATTATTCACCATGTTCATCAGTTATTCAAACTTTGTTTTCTCAAATTACCATTATTCCTCTATAGAATGCAAGTTGCGGAATCCAAACAATATGATTTATAGTAAAGTTACACAAGTTTTGCAACATGAACCAATATTGCATAATAGTCCATCTACCCCTGGTTATTGTCATAATAGTCCAACTATTATTAGTGGTAAGGTAAAAAGGTTGTGCCACCTCTTAAAATTGCTTCCCAACCACTTTGGTCTTCCTGGTTTCTGCTGAATGCTGCAGCCAACCACTGACCACAACAGTGATCTTCTATAGCCAGTGTTTGGCTGCAGCATTCACAGCTCCTGGTCAGCAGCAACCAGGAAGGACAGAGTGGTTGTGAAGCAATTTTAAGTGGTGTATAGAATCATAGAATGGTAGAGATGGAAGGGACCTCCAGGATCATTGGGTCCAACCCCCTGCTCAATGCACAATTTACTAAATTATCCCAGACAGATATTTGTCCAGCCTGTGTTTGAGCACTTCCATTGAAGGAGAACTCAACACCTCTCATGGTAACCTGTTCCACTCATTGATCACCCTCACTTTCAGAAAGTTGTTTCTAATATCTACTTGGTGGGATAACCACTTAAAAAGGTAATTAATTTGAACAGCTTTGCACTTGGGCTTATTGTTTAAGCCAAGCAAAGTATACAGTACAACGTATTTATGTGGTAGCCTCAAAACTTTGCCATGAAATAATAAAAAATGCCATTTGGTAAACCCATACATGACCCCCTGAGGGAAACAATTATAAAATTTCATAAAAAGGAACATCTTAATATGAGATTTTCAAAACGTTGACAATTCAAGGTATTATTTCAAAATATATAAAAAGAGGCTTGCTTGCTGTTGAGAAAAAAACGGATGCCCATCAAATATTTTTGCCCAAGACAGAAGAGAATTACAAAGATTTGTCAAGAAGAATCGGTGAGCATTAGTTACTGCAGTTTCAGTGGAGTGGATTTCCATTACTGGCAAGAATTTAACATGCAGTAGAGACATACACAGGCTAGGCTTGGCTTCTAAAAGGCAAATGAAAAACCACTTGCTATGAGCCTGAAAAAAAAGAAATGTTTGGCATGAGTGTCGAAACTGGGTGCCTCATTAGTGGAATTCGATAATGTGGAATGGTGTGTCAAGGATTGATGTCTGTGTTGGTGATGAGTGCAAATGAGTGATAGGAATTTCTGAAGACGTATTTCACCCCTTCAAATTGGGACAGTGAAATGTCCAGCTTCTGTGATGGCGTGAGGATGCATGTCAGTTAAAGGTGTTGGCAGTCTCCTCTTTATAGTGAATGCTAACAATGCTACCAAAAAAGTTTGCCTGAACATCTTTTGCCCTCTATTCCAAAAGTTCAAACTAATGATGGAGAATTTATTTTCCAACAAGATAGAGCATCCTAAAGGGGTTGCTCTACCAAAAAAGTACATATTGCCTATCTACAACATAGGTGTCAAATGTATGATCACTAGAGATGAGCAAGCGTACTCGTCCGAGCTTGATACTCGTTCGAGTATTAGGGTACTCGAGATGCTCGTTACTCGAGACGAGCACCACGCGGTGTTCAAGTCACTTCCATTTTCTTCCCAGAAAATTTGGCGCTGTTTTCTGGCCAATAGAAACACAGGGAAGGCATTACAACTTCCTCCTGTGAAGTTCCAGCCCTATCCCACCCCCCTGCAGTGAGTGGCTGGGGAGATCAGGTGACACCCGAGTATAGAAACTGGGCCAGCCGTGGCTCGCCACAGATGCACGCTGAGAGACATTAGGGAAAGTGCTGTCCTGCTGTAGCTGCTATAGGGAGAGTGTTAGGCTGTTATTCTTCGTCTTCAAGAACCCCAACGGTCCTTCTTAGGGCCACATCTGACCGTGTGCAATACTGTTGAGGCTGCTTCTAGCAGTTTTGCAATTTTTTTTTTTGTATATCGGGCATGCAGACCATAGCGTCCTCAGTCTGCAGTCATTTTACTGAGTATAGGGGCAGTACTGGTGAGGCAGGAACAGTGGTACAGGGAAAGAGATATACTGGCTATATAGGCAGTGGGCTTTTTCAAAAAAATTGTAAAAAAAAATCTTTGGGCTGCCTATGACCGTGTTCAGTTTACTGCGTGTCTGCTGGGGGTAGTAGTCGCTCACTATTACCCAGCTAGGTGTTACTGCAGCCTTGCGCATAATTTTTTCTGGCTGCACTGTGCTTTCAATAACCACAGTCATCCTCCAACAGGGAATTCCATATACAGGCTATATAGGCAGTGGGCTTTTTCCCCAAAATTGGAAACAGATACTATATTTGGACTGCCTGTGACTGTCTTCAGTTTACTGCGAGTCTGCTGGGGGTAGTAGTCGCTCATTAATACCCAGCCTTGCGCATAATTGTTTCTGGCTGCACTGTGCCTGCCAACCCTCTGCAGTGTGTGCCTCCGGTTCCTCCTCATCACAGAGGCAATTATAAATTGACATAAGGGTGGTGTGGCTATGAAGTGAGTGTGTGGCATGGGGGCAGCTGAAGGGAGCGCAGTGACACTTTTGTGTGTGCAGCAGACGCTGGGTCATGTGGGGCGGTTGGGCAGCATGTTACCCAGGAGAAGTGGCAGCGGAGTGTCATGCAGGCAGTGATTGTGCTTTGTTGGAGGTAATGTGGTGCTTAGCTAAGGTATGCCTTGCTAATGAGGGTTTTTCAGAAGTAAAAATTGTTGGGGGGGGGCACTCTTGCCGCTATTGTGGCTTAATAGTGGGACCTGGGAACTTGAGATGCAGCTCAACATGTAGCCCCTCGCCTGCCCTATCCGTTTCTGTGACGTTCCCATCACTTTCTTGAATTTCCCAGATTTTCACAAATGAAAACCTTAGCGGAGCATAGGTCCCATACAAAAATGCTCGGGTCGCCCATTGACTTCAATGGGGTTCGTTACTCGAAACGAACCCTCGAGCATCGCGGGAAGTTCGACACGAGTAATGAGCACCCGAGCATTTTGGTGCTCGCTCATCTCTAATGATCACTGATGGTCAGACCACTGGAACCACTAGAGATCATGAATACGAGTTCACTTAGTGAATGGTGTGGCATAAAACATGCCTGGCCATTGCTCCATACACTGTCTGTGAAGATAGCTGATAGCTGCACTCAATTATCTTCTTCAGTTCCATAGACATGAATATAGCAATTGCTGTGTATGCACACCACTCCATTCACTAAGGTGATAGGATATGTGCTGTTTTTCTGATACCTAAGGGTCTCAGCCTCTGACTGCAAGGCAAATGATAGGAACAGATGCCTCCCTCTTAATGCTCTGTCTGCAGTAGGGCAAAAAGTTAATTAGTCTCAACTCCTTGGCCCAGTCCTGGACCTCAGCCATTTCCCAGCCAAAAATGGTACAGATCAGCAAAAGATAAACCAAATTATTCTCTGCAGGATTCGTAAAAGACTGTATGTTTCAGGAACATGCAATCTTCTGTAAATTTACTGTTACTTTAAATGATATAGTGTAAACAGTAAAGGACTTATACCAGTTCTAGTTAATTTAAGCTTCAGCGGTAAAATGCTACATAATCAGTATGGCATTTTATTTAAAGTCTCATGTATTTATTTTGGTTTAATTTACTCAACGTAAGTCTATAAAATTATTAATTTAATGGGTTTTTTAATGTTATTTATTCTTTTATTGCAAAAAACTTTCATGGAGTAACCCTATTGGAAATATACGCTTCCTTTCTTGTGTGTATAGATAATATAGCAGAGTGTGCATGTTTTATGGCCGTTGAAATGAATGTGAGTTACTCTACAAAAAAATGTTTTAGATTATTAGACTCCAATAGGTGGTAGGAGTACATGTTCCAGTCTACATACAAGTGAAATGGAAAAAAGCAAAATCAGAAATTATCAGCTTTTGTAACTAATCATGTGGCTAGTGAAAAAACGTAAACATTCCAAAATGCCCTTTATATCAGTGGTCACAATAAAAAAAAAAGTCTAAAAATATTTACAATAAAAACCTGATTTAAATAATTTTTATTTGTAATCATACATTGACTTTAGGCTGCTATAAGATATTGTATCTAACTCAAAAAGCCAAACATAGGCAATAAAGGCTGAATTTCATAGCAGTAACAGTCTTTAATTAATTGTCTTTTCACTTATGTCACAAAATATCTGTTATACAGCACATTTACACTCTAAAATCATTTAAAATATGCATTTGTGTTATTCCTAACAGAAGAGTTAGTGAGCAAGTTTGACAACTTGTTCCGTAGGTTAAAGTACTGTGTGCTACAACAAAAATTAGGACTTACTAAATCTATCTCTCTTGGTGTTCAAGAAACAATTCTCTAACAGATAAAGAGATTTCAAAACTAGTCAGTTTTTCAGTTTTAACTGGCGATCATTTCTGCATAATTACATGTATCTGATATGTAATTGCACAAGCAATTATGGTGCCAAGGGATTTTTTAATCACATTTTAATTCAATATATGTAAGTACATTATCAGAAAACTATAAAGACAGTACTATTACAATCTTAATTAAAATTGCTAGATAAAACTAGGACGGTCTTCTTAATATGCAATGTAATTTATAATAAAAGATTTTCCAGTAATGTCTCAACAAAAATTTAAATATGAAAAGCGGTTTCATCTTTACGCTGTTAGTTTCACTGTTTTAGGATCACCTTTGCTGAGGTCAAAGGACACATATCCAAATTAGGTCAACAGCACCAAATTGGTTTAGGCTGAAATATTGTTACAAACATTATAATTAGAGATGAGCGAACGTACTCGTCCGAGCTTGATGCTCGGGCGAATATTAGGGTGTTCGGGATGTTCGTTATTCGTAACGAACACCACACGATGTTCGGATGTTCGGGTTACTTTAACTTTCTTCCCTGAGAAATCTTTTCTATATGCGCTCAATGGGGCCGGCGGCAGCAGCGCCAACCCCATTGAGAACATATAGAAGACAAATCCTTCTTCTCTGCCACAGCTGTAACAGCTGTGACAGAGAAGAACGATGTTTGCCCATTGAATTCAATGGAACCGGCAATACAGCCGACTCCACTGAATGCAATGGGCTGCCGGCGATCGCGGGATGAATTGTCGGAAAGGGGTTAAATATATAAGCCCTTTCCTTCAATTCATCCAGAAATGTGTAAAAATAAAAAATATATATATACTCACCTGGTGCCAGCAGACGGAGTTCAGTGCGGCAGGCTGCAGTTCTCCTGAACTGCTCTGAACAGCTGTGAGTAGTATTCAGCAGCCGGGGATTTAAAATCCCCGCCTGCTGAATAAGATGCCTCTGAATGGTCACAGCCTGACCAATCAGAGGCCAGCCCTCACTCACACCCATTCATGAATTCATGAATGGGTGAGTGAGGGCTGCCTCTGATTGGCTCAGGGGCAGCTCTCCTGCCCCTGAGCCAATCAGAGGCAGCCCTCACTCACCCATTCATGAATTCATGAATGGGTGTGAGTGAGGGCTGGCCTCTGATTGGTCAGGCTGTGACCATTCAGAGGCATCTTATTCAGCAGGCGGGGATTTTAAATCCCCGGCTGCTGAATACTACTCACAGCTGTTCAGAGCAGTTCAGGAGAACTGCAGCCTGCCGCGCTGAACTCTGTCTGCCGGCACCAGGTGCGTATATATATATTTTTTATTTTTACACATTTCTGGATGAATTGCAGGAAAGGGCTTATATATTTAACCCCTTTCCGACAATTCATCCCGCGATCGCCGGCAGCCCATTGCATTCAGTGGAGTCGGCTGTACTGACGGCTCCATTGAATTCAATGGGCTAACATCGTTCTTCTCTGCCACAGCTGTTACAGCTGTGGCAGAGGAGAACTTGCTGTGTCGTTCCCATCATTTTCTTGAATTGCCAAGATTTTCACACATGAAAACCTTAGCGAGCATCAGCGAAATACAAAAATGTTCCGGTCGCCCATTGACTTCAATGGGGTTCGTTATTCGAAACGAACACCCGAACATCGCGGGAAGTTCGTTTCGAATAACGCGAACCCGAACATTTTGGTGTTCGCTCATCTTTAATTATAATACAATGAATCCTTGTGTATACGGCACTTGCTATACATCCGACATCTGACTTCTGAGGTTACAAAAAATACACTTTACTAGTTTACTAAAAGTTCACTTAAAGGGGTTGTCCCGCGCCGAAACGGCTTTTTTTTTTCAATAGGCCCCCCGTTCGGCGCGAGACAAACACAAGGGATGGGTTAAAAAAAAAAAGTTTAGTACTTACCTGAATCCCCGCTCTGCGGTGACTTCTTACTTACCTTACCAAGATGGCCGCCGGGATCTTCACCCACGATGCACCGCGGGTCTTCTCCCATGGTGCACTGTGGGCTCTGTGCGGTCCATTGCCGATTCCAGCCTCCTGATTGGCTGGAATCGGCACACGTGACGGGGCGGAGCTACGCGATGACGCGTACAAGGGGGCGGAGCCAGAGCACCGCTCGTGCCGAGACCCAAGAGAAGGGAGAAGACCCTTCTGCGCAAGCGCGTCTATTCGGGAGATTAGACGCTGAAATTAGACGGCACCATGGAGACGAGGACGCTAGCAATGGAGCAGGTAAGTGAATAACTTCTGTATGGCTCATATTTAATGCACGATGTATATTACAAAGTGCATTAATATGGCCATACAGAAGTGCTTACCCACACTTGCTTTCTCGGGACAACCCCTTTAAGTAATCTTTTCTCATATATACCTTCATCATTTAGTTCTCCCATGCCTTCCGATGTCCTCAGTCAGTGAGCTCTTCCTGCCTGTTTAACACCTTTCCTTGAGAGATTGCATGCCTGGTGTTTAAATCCCATCTGATAGTAATAGACCAAGCATGTAGTAATAGACTAGTGGAGTGGGGATGCTTCTTTCCCCATTCCACCAACTAGAGTCTTGTTCTACTGGCAGTTTTCCAAAGGACCCACACTGGTAAAATTGATTGTTCCATAGTCAAACACACATTTTGGCTGTTGTAAATTGAACACCATTACATTTTCTTCTTCAACCAATAGTTCTCAGGTAACAATCAATTTTCCCTCTGCTTTGCGCAGCTGTGCAGCTTGGGATGACAGCCTACACAGCCGCTAATCTAGCAGTGAAGAAAGTACATCCCTCCTCTGCTGTAGTAATAGGTAAGCATGCTTTGGGCTCCAGAACACTTTAGCCCCTGTTACATGGGGTAACTGTTGGGCACTGAAGTGCCTGACAGCCATCGATGATCGCTCCTGCACTTTTACACATGAGGATCATCACTCATTGAATGGAGGCGGAGTGGGTTGGAGATAGTTGCTGCTGTTGCTGTAGAAGAGGGATGTTCCTACACTTTGTACAGCTGGTAATTAGTTCTGAAGCCTGTAAAATGTCAGCCAAAAGTAATACAAAATGAAGGTTAAAGAATATTTAAGAGATAACTAATACAGATAAAGCAAATGCTCAGCTAGAAAAGTCAGATATAGCTACTGAAAGCTTTAAACCACATCCTATGTAGAGGACAGGAGCTTCCTCAGGATCCTGTATAGTGTATGTAGTGTACCAGGAAAATAATATGGAGTCACTGTCATCTGGTGTCCAAAGGACCAACTCATCCTGGCACAGGTAAAGAGCAATAATGAACATGTACTACCACACTGTATTGTAGATATGCAGTGTTAGACAGCTAATCAGTGCAGACTTCAGTAATACAGATGTTTTACCATTGAAATGCCCATGATGTTTGACTTGATTTTCCCGCAGAGTGCACATACCGCAGATTCAGACTGCGACATTATATGTTTTCAAGTTGCAATGCATGGGAAAGTCCATTGTATGTTGGAAATATTGTAATTCTAAGCCATTGTAACTTGAGGGACTGCTGTACTCAGATAACTTCAGGACTTACAGTAGAGACAAATTATGATATGAAGAGTGTGCTAACACTAGTAGGTAACAAAAAACTGACCCTAAGTCAAGCTTTGCCTTAGTTTTTTCCTAATCTATCCCTGGTGCTTACCTGATGCTAACCCTAACAACAGACACCAATGTCCTGTAGAAGCCCTAAAGATATCCCTAATAGAAACCCTATTGATACTGTCAAAGCTGATACTGGCATAGATATCAGACAACTGAAAGAAGCAGTGCAAAACCGAAAAATATGGAGGGAGCTCGCCTTTAGGGACGCCGAGGGTTGTGAACGACTAACGGCTAACAACAATAACAAATAGAAAACCCTATCTCAAACACTGCCCCTGATAAATAGTGAGAGGGCACTAAGACCCAGAGAGAAGAAAAACAAATGAGCAAAACTGAACTATGAAATATGACAGACACATATTGGAGAACAGAGCAAACAAAAGCTACAGCTAAGAAGTAAGGGTTGGACTAGAAAAAAATCTCAAGAACAAGACTACACTAACAAGAAAAAAGCAAATGTTGAGGGAACTGCCACAGTGTGCTATGCCATCAATACTAAAAAAAAAAAAACAGCCTGGATAGTCATGTGACATGACCATTTGGCATGATCACATGGCCCTGTAATGTCATCTTCTCTATCTACCTGGTCTATTTATGCTTGATTGTAATGCTGCAAGTAAATAAAGGCCAGATAAAGGCACCGATTCAGCCCAGAAACATGTTGCCCATAAGGTCTCCTCTTACCTGATTTCTCCATCTTAGTGCGTCAATTGGCCTTGTTACCTTCTTCTATGCCATCAAAACAGCATGTCTACATTATTTGCATAAAGCAGGCAATAAAATAGCACATTCATGTGTTGCACAATGTTAACACTTTGACACTTGCTACATCTGTATTAGTAACTAGCTGTCTTCTGCACCTACATTGGACACAAATAAGTTCCTGGGTTGTGGTGAGGTGTGCGCACTGTTGGTTATATACACAATCATTGATGCAGTCACTCTCATGCTTTTCTCTTATATGTTCAATTAACAGCTTTGAACCCACTCCAGTCAAAATTGATCTTACATGTTCATCAAACTGATTATATAGGCATTATATAGTTTGCCTACATAAAACAAGCCACAAGCGCGAAGAAAATGTATAGACAACTAATGATGATTTGCAGTTCAAAACTGATTAATATTAAATGTAATGCTTCCAACCTGGGTTGTTCTAAGTTGTGCATTTAAATCAGAGCAGGCACAAGACCCACATTTAGGGTTCCCAACTGGTACCATCCTTTCTAACCAGCATGGAGAATTTGAACTGTAAATCAACATTTGTTGTCTATGTTATTTTTTTGCCCTTGTGGCTTGTTTCACATAGGCAAAACTATACGTCGTCTATATAAGCTGATTGATGAACATGTAACATCAATTTTGACTGGATTCAAAGTGATTCGTTGAACATATAAGAGAAAAGCATGAGAGTGACAGCAGAGTATTACGTTTTGCAGGTATTGAAGGTGTAGACTGCCCAAAGAATGGTGGGGATAGAGACAAATTATTACTCCGGAGAGAGGTAAGATGGATTAGCAAAGCGGGTCTTTTAGGAGGATTAGGATAAAATGAATGAATTACATGCATTTTTGTGATGCTTTTAACTTTAACTTCAGTTGATCTCTTACTAGACTACAACAGGATGCTGCATATTGCGTGCGTGTAAAGGCTGGAGAAAGCATCAATTGACTCGAATCAGCTGTCGCCTATGTGCACCATGTCCTTGTAACATGTTCCTGCACTTTTTGTATCGATATATGGAATAAAGAAACCGCTGCTGTTTTTAAAGAATTTCAGCAAGTGCCAACTTTTCATCCTATGTTGTTGATAATGGGTAGCAAAATCCAAACTTGAATGTATTAGTTACTTGTTCTTGCAGTTGTATATTCATATGGAATCAGTTGTCGGCAAATGGAATATGACTAGAGATGAGCGAACGTACTCGGTTCGGGTGTTTTTGGACTCGAGCACTGCTTTTTCCGAGTAACTGAGTACTCAGACGAAAAGATTCGGGGGGCGCCGGGGGTACTAGGGGGGTTGCAGAGTGGAGTCGGGGGGCAGAGAGAGAGAGAGAGCTCCTCCCTGTTCCCCACTGCTACCCCCCGCTCCACCACACTGCCCCCCGATGTCCCCCGAATCTTTTCGTCCGACTAGTCAGTTACTCGGAAAAAGCGGTGCTCAAGTCCAAAAACACCCGAACCAGTACGTTCGCTCATCTCTAAATATTTCCTTATGAAGAAAGGATTTTTCTTAGTATACTGTGAATGCTAGCAAATGGATGGATGGATAGGTAGATAGATAGATGGATAAATAGGGGTAGAAGTGGATTTAATTACACAAAATTAAACTTGTCTTGAAAAGCTTTTGATTACACATTAGTTCAGCTTCTCTAATACACTGTTCTTCCAGTGGAAAAAGAAAATCCTAATATTATATTTCCAAAGCATAACAGAGCAGCATTAAGAATTAGATATGCAAATTAATTTATAAAGCTTCTGTACAAATTTGTCCTTGCAGACTCCCTTTGAGATAAGACGAAATGTGTCTGATATAATTCCACACTTCATTTAATAGAAAATTTTATTCCAAACAATTGACTTCGTGTTTCTATAGAGTAACAATTTAAGTCTATGTATTTCTTCTCAATGACCAAATTCATGGCTGATACAGACTTTTAAATACATTTATTTTATTGGTAGATAGTGATTACATTTTCTTATTTAACATAATACTGTATATCCAGAAAAAGGTGGTTAGTCTTTTAAAACATGTATCTCATTCTGGTGGTTTAGGGCAATGAAACGGTTAATGTCAATCAATATCTCTTGTGGTTTAAGACAGAGAGGAGGGTAATTTCAGGAACCTTGGTGGTCTAGATCAGTGATGGGGCAAGTCTTTCATACCTGGTGGCCAGTGGCTTACTCGCTCCTTCAGGCTCTAGTATTGCTGGAACAGAAGAACACAGATTGTTCAGCTTTCTGCTCTCTTCCTACACTAATCATAGTGATCAGAGTAGTACAGGGACAAAGAGGACTGCCCAGCTATAACTGATTAGCCACACATCTATTATGTTTTAGGAGCACTTTGCTTGATCGCTAAAGGGTGAGCTGAGGAAGTCTGTGTATCAGCAGAGTTTCCATGAATGGTGGTAGTTTCTAAACTGCATGGATGTGCTGCCACAAAGCAATGGCTATGCAAATAGTGTAGCATGTTGAACAAACGGTTGTCATATTAACCAAATAGCGGGGTTATGCAGAACATTTGTTTGACAATTGTTACATTTGTGTGTAGTTTGTAGCAAAACAAATACAGAGCTAATATACTGTATGCTAGTCTGAGAGCAGCTGTAGGACACTCCACTCTCACACAGACATTTTTTTCCGCTATTATTATGGCATTTTGAATGCCGCGGTAATCACATTATAACGCTCCCATTGATTTCAATGGAGCCTCACAGACGTGCTCAAATGCGCGCTCTCCAGCGATTTTCGAGCGCTGTCTATTCTATTTTTTGTGTACCTCATCAATGATGAGGTGTGCTAAAACCGCTGTCAAAGGCAGTAATCCTGCCTATGAAAACTAAACTAAAATTGCGGCAATACACCATGATTAAAATCCCATCTGTAGAGGCAATGTATACATACAGGCACAATATATTTTGTAGACATGTGCAAAGAAGAGTACTGGAGAGAGTGTACATTTCACCGAAATGCTTAGCCTGGGGGAGATAAATCTCCAGTACATGTCTTCCTTCTGGGTCCCAGTGAGCTCAGCTGGACCCACTGAGGTAATCACTGGGACATAAACGGCAGTCAGAGTCAGATCCTGGAGGTAGAACATCTACCTGGTGGACTTCTGCTGTTTGCTGACCATTGCTGCACATTAGTAGTAGGTGAGTGTATTGCTGTTTAGTTAGCGCCTTGACGGGTGATTATTTTGTTTATTGCACAAACGGTATGTGCCACCAGTGGCGATTCTTTTTAAATTAAGATTTCTGTTATCTCTGAATATCCAAGAAAAATAAAGTTCTTCGGACCTTTACATGGACTGAGAGTGCCGCTTTGTTGTCGCCAACCCCTATCCCACACGCAGACAGTGCCACAAATATATATACATATACATCCAGGCACACATGTAGATGCATACAGATAAATATATACATATACATACATTATGCAATAGCAGACATAGCTTTTACAGTTAACCACTTACCCCTCACTTGTCCAGACTCACAGGCTGCTTTCAGGGACTAGCTTCTCTTGCAACCTCTGCTGGTGAGTGGCCAGGGGAGCTGTACAAATCACATATTTAGCTAAGTGGAGCCCTTCATGCTGGAAGGTTGCAAGGACGTAGCTCTGCCTCTATGCACTTGCATATGTCACAAGTCCTGTCCTTTGGGGATGGGGACCCTGGGCAGTTCAGTCAGAAAAGTTAACTCTCTGAACTTAAAGGGGTTGTCTCACGCCGAAACGTTTTTTTTTTTTATTCAATAGGCCCCCCGTTCGGCGCGAGACAAACCTGATGCATGTGTTAAAAAAAAAAAAAAGGGTAGTACTTACCCGAATCCCCGCGCTGCGGCGACTTCTTCCTTCTTCTTACTTACCTTAGTAAGATGGCCGCCGGGATCTTCACTGTGCAGTCCATTGCCGATTCCAGCCTCCTGATTGGCTGGAATCGGCACACGTGACGGGGCGGAGCTACGAGGGCACGAGCGGCCCCATTCAGAAGACAGAAGACCGCACAGCGCAAGCGTGTCTAAAATCGCCAGAAGAGGCGATTTTAGACGGATCCATGGAGACGAGGACGCCAGCAACCGACGAGGTAAGTGAATAACTTCTGTATGGCTCATAATTAATGCACAATGTATATTACAAAGTGCATTAATATGGCCATACAGAAGTATATAACCCCACATGCTTTCATGAGACAACCCCTTTAAGGAGGCAGGGGTGCACACAGGGAGGGAGGTCTGGTAGCTTGGAAACCCGCTCCTGGTCCCTGATATCAATTGTATCTGTGTCTTTAAGATGAAGATACATTACAATAAAGCAGCAGTGATTCTGGCCCACTGATGCACCACTCAGTGCCTTCCTATAGACGCAGGCGGTGCGACAATGTTATTGCACCACTTGCATCATTCCACTGAATGCTCGCTAGAAGATTATTGTTTTATTACAGAAGTATATTTCTTTAATAAGGATGCAGAGTTGCAATTTGATAAGGGGGCAGAGTGTGTCTAATTATATATCCAGGACGAAGTCAGGAAATGCCATTGTTCCTTCTGCCACTGACTGTGTCAGATCTGTATTGTAGTCACTGTGTTGTCTCCCGAGTGATGATGGGAGGTAGCATTCTTGTTTGTGAAAGAACAACTCCCAGCATTTCTGTAACATTGTTCAGGTCATACAGGAGGTCATCTCACATGATCTAAATATGACCTGAACTTGCAATTCATTCCCGTGTTGTTCTTGGTGCTGTGTAATAACTGTATCCTTACCAGACTGTGATGCTGTTGCTATATATATTTTACCACTAATATTTGCTTGATCTAATGAAAAAGATCAACATGATCTGGAACAGCATGTCAGGGAAGATATGCTGTAAAGTGAACTGAACTATCTCCAGGCATTCATATGCAAGCTACTGATTTAAAGGCCACCCAAACAGACTGAGATCTGAGCACAGCTTATGGCTTGTGATTTGCAGCAACAATATTTATAGTTAACGCTACTCTGTATGGATTGGTTTAGAAGTGCACACATGTTGATTAGATATCTATATTGTTTGCCAACAAAATATGACTGATCTATTTATCTTCCATTGCTAGGGTGCCCATACATGCTGCAGATGATCCACCGTAACCACACACCAACCTACTGATTGCCAGACTGCACCTGAAATTGCTAATGGTTAAAGAGTACCTGCACTTTCACCTTCGGAGAGCTTCTACTCAGTCAGCTGTTTTCGTCTTCTTCCGGAAGCTGAAGATGGCTGCAAATAGCAACATATATGTGGGCTATATTTTGTTGCAGTTTTAGGGCTCACTCAGACAAGCGTTTGTTTTGTGCGCACATAATACATTCTTCTAAAAGAACCAATGGATTCCTATAGAAGCGTTCATATGTGCAGAATTTGAAGTGCAAAACAGCACGCACTTAAAAAAGATAGGACATAGGTGCATGTTTTGCCGGAGTTTCCATTGACTCGTATGGGAGCATGTGTTAATGAAAACTCATACGCATGGAATAGCTTCCCAGCTGCTTACAGCAGGGCATTTAAAAGGTGCTTCTGCCCAGAAACACCTATTAAATATTCCGCTGTTAGCCTCTTAGTCCCTACAGGGATAAGGGGAATCCCTGAGGGTTCCGTTAATCCCGCAGGGATTCCCCTCATCAATGAACACTGTGACAGTACTGTAACAGTGTTCAGTGATAAGGGGACTGCAGCGGGGATGAAGGAATCCCCTGTCACAGCTGTGGCAGAGGACCGCGATACTATCGCATTGCTTTCAATGGACCAGCACTGCTGCCGCCCCATTGACAGCGATGGGATGAAGACAACCCTCGCAGGTATTTTTGGGGAAGGGATTGAAAAATAATCGCTAGCTGCTGGGAAAAAAAAATGTATATCACCTGGCAGCACTGTTGGGGCTCTGGCGCGTCTTCTCCCTGGCTCCCCGTATCTCTTCTGTATCATTTATTCTGGCCGGGGATTTAAAAATCATTGAATGGCTGTGATTAGTCCCTGCGTTCAGCCAATCAGAGGCAGCTCTTCCAGGAGGCGGGGATTTTTAAATCTCCAGCCAGAAGAAATGAAGAGTAGTGCCAGGGAAAAAACAAGCGCCAGACCTGGACAGCACTTTTAGGTGATGCATTTTTAAAAAAAAATTTTTCATGAAGCTAGGGGTTATTTTCGGGGTAGGGCTTATATTTCAAGCCCTTCCCTGAAAATCCCTGCGGGGGTTGCCTTCATCCCATTGCTTTCAATGGGGTGGCAACAGTGCCAGCCCCATTGTAAGCAATGGGATAGCATCGCACTCCTCTGCCACAGCTGTGATAGCTGTGGCAGGCAATTCTTTTATCACTGCGGGGAGTCCCCTCATCACTGAACACTATGACATTGTTCAGTGATGAGGAGTCCTTTGTGGAGCAGCTGCTCCAGTGAACGGGCAAAGTTTCATGCGCTGCGCATATGAAACTTTACCCGTTCACGTGTTTTCCATTTATTCAAGGAGCACATTTTTTTGTGCATATAGGCACTCAAAAGCACATGTTCGTCTGACCATGGCATTAAACAGCAATTAAAAACCACAAAAAAAATGCTGTTTTTTTTTTTTAATGCATGTATTGTTAAAAACCGCAGCATTTTTTAACAATGCATGTGGTGTTTGAAAACTGCAAGCATACGTTTGAGGCAGTTTTTAATTGTGGTTGAAACCGCAATAAAAAGGACAATGTTTGAACACAAACTTAAAAGGGGTTATTTGCTTGTTAAGCTGTTGAGATTCAACACAACCAACTATTGAGGAGGAGAGCAATGTGAATGATAGTTTTCCACAAAATGGTGCCTGTTTTCTGGTCAGCATGCAAATCAGTGGTAGCAGTCCTTCAGAGGATATTGCATGCTGACCAGAAAACAGGGCATCTTCACACGAGCGTGTTTGCGTACATTTTTATGCACACAAAAACTGTGCGCGCTATGCACAGAAAATAGAACTCAATGAGACTTAAATTCCCATTCTTAGATTGGTGGGAGTCCAAATGGTCGGACTCCCACGGATCTATCAGTTCTCACCTATGCAGCGGATGAATGAAATCTTGAATTAACATTAAGTCTCCAGAATACACCTTAAGGTCTCATGCCCACAACTGTCGCTCGAGATGCCCGTGGATTTACTCCACGGGAGTACTGTTGTTGTAAACAAAATGCGCCCGCTAGCAATACTATATTAATAGAGACCTCCTGCTGCATAAATCCATGGAAAATAGAACATGCCGCGTTTTTTTACAGCTCACATAAATCCCCGGTAAAATTCCGCATGTCGGCATTGGCTGGCACAAAAGCTGTTAGGTTCAATACAACCTAATAGCTGCGTAATTCTGCCGTGGATTTACACCTCGGGAACCGAGGTACAAATCCGTTCGTGGGCTCTTGGCCTTAACCCATTATACTACAGTGCTGATCTAGAGGGATTCAAAGCCGCCTCATAAGGCATAATAAGTCAAGGGAAATAAGATGACAATGAACTTAGCAAAAATCGGAAGGTCATGTACATTACAGTATTAGTTTGCAGTATAAAACTACTACAACATGGGTGGACCACCTTATTTATGAAACGTAGAGGCACAGAATGATGTAAAGACTGTGATACAGTAGCTCTACCTCTCCAGCTAACAGCATTATATGTGCTTGCTGGTTAGTGAGATCTTTAATAAAGCTAAATTCACATTTGTCTTGTATCATTAATGTGTTAAATGACAGTTACTGTTAAATGCTGCTTGGGTAATAGAGAATAGTATGTGCTTGTGGAGGGTATTACATATTTTTCAACTGCTTTGTTTTTTATCAAAAGACAAAACCATAGAGAGAACTCATTACCCCCTGATGGTTCAATACTTTCATCTGGTGAAGAGCAAATGCATGTGAATATGTAAAGGACTCAAATAGAATTTCCAGACATTCAAATATTATATTGCAAAGGAATATCTTTATTGTTTGCCCCAATAAAAGCAAAGTTTGTTATAGAAGAGAAACATTTTTTCTGTTACTGCGAATACTCTAAATAGTGAGCTGTCAGTCTGTACTATAAGGAAAGAATAAATTGGAAAGAATGCATTGAAAATGTGGTTAAAATAATGCCTTTCCTAGAAGCATTGAAACTTTAGATTTTTTAACCATAGCAGTTAAAAGCTTTTAAATAAAAGGCTATTCTATTTCAAATAATATGAGAAACCACTATTAACTTAGTTACTAGGGATATTTCAGGCATTGAACCCCTTGAAGTATTGATGACCTATCCTCAGAATTGGTCATCAATAGTTATTGGTGGGGTCCACTACTTGGGATCCTCAGCAGTCAGCTAATCTCAGCCTACTCACTTTCTCAGCATTGAAGACACCATTATTCCTGCTGACCAAATCTCCAACTCCATTTGCTGAAATACGACCCCCAAACTCACAAGGAACCTCTATTATGCTTCACTTTTGCCTGCAGACACTCATTATTGTACTGCTCTCCTGCCATTCAGTGAAAAAACTCTCTTCTGTCACAGTCAAATACCATATATACTCGAGTATTAGCTGACCCCAGTATAAGCCGAGACAATAAGTTCCACCCCAAAAAACTGGGAAAACTTATTGATTCGAGTATAAGTCAAGCTATACTCGAGTATGTACTAGGTAAAAAAAACGCTGCAATACTCACCTCCCAGCTGGCGTCCTTATCTGTGCGACAAGCTGCTTGAATTCTCCCCACTGTCCTCTCTGCTCGGGTCTGTTAGTGCGGTGTAAGTAAGTGCTATGATTGGATTGAGTGCCAGCCAATCACAGCCGGCACTCGATCCAATCACAGCGCTTACTTACACAGCACCGATGGCAGGGGATTTGAAAGCCGAGCGATTGGATGTGAATGATCGAGCACTGGCAGTTATTGGCTGACGCTCGATCCAATTGCAGCTCTTACTTACACAGCGCTGACAGCAGGGGATGACAGAGCCGAGCAAAGAGGACGGCGGGGAATGACAGCGGAGAGAATTCACGCAGCCTGCCACACCGCCGCCGGAGACATAGACGCCAGCTGGGAGGGGACTATGGAGGGTTTCTTTTTAAGCCTTCCCTGACTCGAGTATAAGCCGAGAGGGGCTTTTTTAGCACAAAAAAGTGCTGAAAAACTAGGCTTATACTTGAGTATATACAGTATTTATCATATTTTCACTCATCAGTCAAGAGCAGCTCCTGTCATTTTTCTGTACCACAGCAACTTTGTTTTCATGCATAGTTGAGTGAATTGCTCTTGTTTCTACATCAAAGGTATGGCTTTTTGCCCCATTTCTTCTATGGAGACCACATTTGGCTAGACCTCTCTGAACAGTAGATTGGTGTACCTGGGTCCCACTGGTTTCTGCCAGTTCTGAGCTGATGGCTCTGCTGGACATCTTCCAATTTTAAAGGGAAGTAAGCATGATGTGTCTTTCATCTGCTGCACTAAGTTTTCCTAACTTACCACTGTATCTACGGTTCTCAATGCTGTCAGTTTATGTGTGCTTCTTTAAAAGAGATTGAGCACCACATCTTGAAACCCCAGTCTGCTTTGAAATATTTGCCTGGGAGAGATCTTACTGTGAGCCTATGGGAGCTACAGCATCATCGCACATTCTCCTGGTATCAGCGTTCACATCCTGAGTGCCAGGATGCCAGGAGGGCAGTCACCTGACTTCCTGTGACTTTCGCTGAGACCAGAGTGAGGCTGCAGGGGTGAAGAGGTAAGTATTGCTCAGTTTATTATTTTACTACAGGGGGCTTTATTAAAGAGATGACCGCTAACCAGACAGCCCCTTAAACCTTTTTCCATAGTTAAAATAAGCAATATGATCTTGATGTGCTCTATTAAGACGAACTAATCTACACTTCTGAAATCTCATTCTTACTAAGAAGCTTTCAGCTGTTCTACTGTACGATTAATGTTATTAAACTTTGCAATGTTATCTATTGATACAATGATCCATTAAGACTTCTAATAAGCTCTATAATTGAGGTCTGGGCTTATGCTTATTGTACAAGTGTGAAGGGAGCCTCCAACTATATGCCTATACATTTGCACATATCTCCATTGACTACAATAGCAAAAAAGTAAACAGACCTAGTTCACCTTTTAATGAAAAATGTAATTGACTGTGCTTTTTAATAGAACTAAGAAACTGGTATACTGACATGTACTGAATGAACGTATACCGAAAGGGCATTCTTTTAGCATACATTCGGATATTCGAATATTTTCTGTACCTTCATACTAGAGATGAGCGAGCGTCTCATTAAGACAAAATACTCGTGCCAAAAGATTCGGGGCCGGCAGGTGGCGGGGGGAGGAATGGGGGGGGGATATCTTTCTCTCTCTCTCTCCCCCCGACTCCCCCATGCTCACTCCCGCAACTCACCGCTCACCCCCGCCAGCCGCCGAATCTTTTCTCACGAGCAGGCATGTACTCGAAAATGGCGAGTACGCTCACTCATCTCTACTTAATACCTATGTCAGAAAGTGCTCTCAAGTTATAACCCACATCTCTCATGGATGTGAACAGGACCTAACATACAAATGGCTCATTCATAATTACAGCTTTAGTTGGGAAATAGAGCCAGTCCAATTTTTTTTTTTACCGTGCACACAAAATATGGAATTAAGAATGAACCCATTGAACTCAAAAGGTTCTATTCACTGCATGTTGCACGGGCAAATTTTGCACACGCATATTCAGTCATCTGAAGGAGCCTTAAAGGGGTTGTCCCGCGGCAGCAAGTGGGTCTATACACTTCTGTATGGCCATATTAATGCACTTTGTAATGTACATTGTGCATTAATTATGAGCCATACAGAAGTTATAAAAAGTTTTTTACTTACCTGCTCCGTTGCTAGCGTCCTCGTTCCCATGGAGCCGACTAATTTTCGCCCTCCGATGGCCAAATTAGCTGCGCTTGCGCAGTCCGGGTCTTCTGCTCTCTTCAATGGAGCCGCTCGTGCAGAATGCCGGCTCCGTGTAGCTCCGCCCCGTCACGTGCCGATTCCAGCCAATCAGGAGGCTGGAATCGGCAATGGACCGCACAGAAGAGCTGCGGTCCACGGAGGGAGCAGACCCCGGCGGCCATCTTCAGCAGGTAAGTATGAAGACGCCGGACCGCCGGGATTCAGGTAAGCACTCTCCTTTTTTTTTTTTTAACCCCTGCATCGGGTTTGTCTCGCGCCAAACGGGGGGGGTTAAAAAAAAAAAAACCATTTCGGCGCGGGACAACCCCTTTAAGGAAGGAAGAGTAAATATTTATCAACTTCACTTCCTTATTAATTCTGCAGAATGAAAATCAGCCCCATTCATTCCTTATCGTGAACATGGTAAATCTATTCTTTCACCTTATCTAGGCGAACAAATATTTAAATATTATCTTCTCCAATAATGCTCCAGGATGTTAATGAGCCTGATTCCTCACAAACCTTAAATCTGGAGAATTTTTGTCACCATTCTCTGATTGTCCAACTCAGATTACCCTCCTTGCGCTCAAGCGTTTGTATTTAAAGACTTACAAAACTCTTTTTTTCCCAAGACTTAATTCTTACTGTAGAGAACTGCAGTCGCTTGCTGATACTTAGCAGTATTTTGCTGTGCAAATATCAACAGATGGTCTGAAATTGCCTGAGTCTTTTTATGATCAAAACCAATTAAAACTGATTTTGTTAGTAAAATAAAGCTGTTAGAATGTCAAATAAAACTATAAATTGCAAAACGGCGCAGCACAATCTAGTAAAGTCACCACACAAGAGATTATTATGCAGTCATTTCTATTGTATGGTGTTTTAACCATGAAGTAAGAATTATATTGTTTGCATTACATCAGTGATAAATATAAAACAAAGGGCTGCCATGAGTATGTGTACACTGTGGGAAGAAAGTAAAGCATATACAGTTGCAATAACAAATAAGTGAACGTTTTGGAATTACCTAAATTTTTGAAGTTTTGAGGTCTTCTGAAAGTTGTTTGCATCAAGGCCTAGTTCATGGTAACCAATCTTTGTTTTGAAAATTGTCCATAACCAGAATTTGTTTGTCTTTATTTAATGAGCAAGCACCTGTTAAACCCACACATCCAATATCATCTTTTTAATTGAAAAACCTTTTTTAATGAGCTCTTGGAGAAATCATTAACACAGAGATTCTTTGACTTTTTCCACATATTCTGTGGATATATACTCAATAAGTTCCATAAAACACATGAATTGTATAACCTCTGTGTGTTATTAGTTCCATCAGATTGTGTTTGTCCGTAATTGTCAAAGTTCTAATGACCACTTGTCTGTGAGTGACATGAGTGAGTGAGTTACATGCTCTGCACCCTGATCACATGACGGTGATGTCATCAAGGGTCCTTCATCCAGTTAGTGAGTTACATGCTCCACTTCTGATCACATGACAGTGATGTCATCACAGGTCCTTCAATCCCGGCCATGATTTCACCTCAGTGAGTAGCTAAATCACCAGAGTTCTGAGCTCCGCCCCTGATTACATGACTGTGACGTCATCACAGGCCCTTCAATATTTTGACCATCCCCAACCAGTCCAGGCCTGCAAAGTTTCAAAAGTTAGATTTGCAAAAGCACAAAATTAATCGGTATAAGTGACAGACTGGTGAAATTAGCATGTCTGTCACTATACCTTGCAGTCTGCAGCCCCGGCAGCTTAGAAGATCAGATAGGTAGTAAAGATCATTTGCGTAGCCTGCACCTTATGTCTTCTGCAGGATGCAATTTCAGGATCAATGGGTTGTCAGTTATTTTGTCTAGCATTCTTATAAGGTGCAGGGCAGCCCACCTAATCTAATACTATGCAGATGTTCAATAGGCTGCTAGCGAGCATGATGCACTACATGTAACTGCATAACTGGCAGCCTATCTGAGTGTAACTGTAACACTAAATAGTCACCAAGTATCTGCAAGGTTTAATAAATATTGAGTTAAGTATATTTGGCGGGAGCACTTGAAAATTATGGATGTATGAACAGGCATGTGCAATTGTATATCTATGCAGTTCTGTAAGTCTGCTATCATTGAAATTAAAGGCAAAAAATGAATATCTTGAATGTTACGTTTTTTGGGGGGCTTATAGGTATGTGTAGATTGCATAAAATATTGGGATTAAAAGACTACGTATTCTTACATTACTTTTGTGTTTGGTTTATAATTGGATTGACAGTGTGCTATGGGTTAAAAGGGTATTCCAGGCACAGACTAACATCTTAAAATCCAATGTACATCATCACAATAAGTCATTTTAAAGTAAGTTCCCTGTACCGGGTCTAGATACTTTCCTCATTTTCTATTAATGTCACGTGACTCTCTGGCTTAAACTATCACCACTTCCTCTGTCATCTTTTTCACATTTGTTACTTCCTCCCTTGTGCATAGCCTCAAACGCCCTGTGAGCAGTGCATGATGGGAGCACAGAAGCGGAAGTGTAGTGGCCTGAAGTCTATATATCTGGCCCCTCCATAATTCTCATATATCTCATGTGTTTATTGTGGATGCACTGTGCAAAGTGTTTTGTCTTTAGTTATGTATATTGCACAGCTGCAGCATGTAAGAGGTTAATGTCTGCAAATGGCTAGGATATGTCTGGAAAATGTAACAAGTTTGTCCAGTCACATGATGTCGTATGAATATAAATATGAGTGATTAAGAGTTAGGTGGGGTCTTCTGTCTTCTTCAACAGTTGTGAGAGGAGTGAGAGTGCCGGCCACATGGGGTGAAGGGAGGGAAGCTGAAGAGAGGTATCCTGAGGAACTGCCTGTGAGGAGTGAGAGAGGGGAGAAAGAGTCCACCGTGCAGCAATTTACCTTCTAAGTCTCAAATGAGTGTCTGCGGAGTGTTGTGTTCCTCTCCGGTATTATTCAGCATCCCGGAGTGTGCGTGTCCAGGAGCGGAGTCATACAGAAAGCAACTGTAGGCCCGATTTCATCCTCTGTCCTTCCTTCTTGACCGTCTGTTAAAGTTATCTATACCTGCAAGAGCGAGTAAGCTGTATTCTGCAGAGCCTGAAGTAAAGCTTTCCAGTCACTGTCTGTTCCCAGTGATTGAGTTTTCAATGTTAACCGTATGTGGACTTCATTATTTCAACGGTGCGAAGGAATGGTGGCATCACGAGTGACAACTTCTTCAGTCCACTACACATATACAGGTAGCCGCTGTCCCAGCATTGCCTGGAAGAGGCCCAGCAGTACCTTGGCCGAGGTTACATACATCCCTTCGGGGAGGAGTCTGGTAGAGCCACCGTGACAAGTGCCATCTCTAGGATTCTATATGAGTTGAATATTTGTAAACATTTATTTGGATAATGGTTTTATCTACACAGGATGTGAAATATCTTGAAATTGAAGGCAATAAATAAATTATTATAGCATTTAACTAAAATAAAGAATCTATAGATTTATATTCCACAATGCTGAGCTGTTACATCACCATGTAACAAAGTCCCTTTGAGATGGATTGTAATCAAGTCATCTCAGAACTTTTTAAGAGCAATACAAGTCATATCTTATCAGAGAATAGGATGTAGAATTCTTTTGGTAATGCAACTACTTATACTTCTCACCCATATTTATCATGTGACAAAAAGAATGTATCCTTTCGGTCACTTGTTATTTTAAGTGTCTACTTTCTACACCACTATGCTACAATTAGCGATCTGTAATGGTCCAAAATGTGTTAACTGTTTTGTTTAACCAGATGGATCTTAATAGGCTTGAAAGGTTTTATACCATTTGTGATATGCTGGATTTCTTTCCAATTTTGTTTGTTTGCTGTGCTGCTCTGCACTTCCATTCACCTGCTAATCGGATGAGTTAGGTGAACTGGACAGTTATATTTCCTTCATATTTTATGACCATCAATTACTTTTAATTTGATACTGGCAAACGTAGTAAAATAATTTCTATAGAAAAATAGACCCTTGTGAAAAGCAACATTTTACCTGAACATTGTCCAAAATGTTATTAAAAATCATTTTTGCACAACAATTATTAAACATGACTTGTAAGAAAATTCATTCCATTCATTTAATGCGCTTCCACAGTAAGTAAAATTAGCAATCGGTGAAACAGAACCAAACAAATAACTCAAATCTCCTTGTTGCTTCTTTACATAAAGGAAAGAGAAAGAAGGCAAACACATTCTTCACAGCAGAGGGCACTAATATGGGCACTAATATGACTACTGAAGGCAACAGCTACTCACAATGTCCGCCGCTTGGGACGCTGGCCAATCAACTGATCAGGCGCCTGTTGTCAGTGCTGAGATACACAGAGGTTGGAGCAGAAGCTGCTACTCCAACCCCTGTATAATAGCCACTGCTTGTAACTGCAAGAAAAGCTCCCATTGATTTTAATGAGACCCCAGCCAGCAGTTAGAAGTGCCAGATACTAAGTAGGGGTCTAGCAGCAGCTTTCACTCTGACCCCTATGTATCCCGGCGCTAACTGTGGGTGCCTGATCATCTGATCGGCTGGGCTCCTGGCGGCAGATCCCAGACAATCAACAATTGTTGACCTATCTAGAGGATATGTAAGCAGTAGTATTTTGCGTGGAAAACCCCTTTCAATTTAGAAACATGAAAGCAATCCTGACCAGCCATGTTCACGTAGGTACTGGGGGATTTGCAAGGTTTCCATTTTGTAAAAACAGGAAGAAATCTTGTAAACAGTGAAGAATTGAACACAAAGTGGAAAATTTACTAAATTCTTACGATCTTGTGACCAGTCTTTAATGGCAGTGCACTGGATTAAGATGCACCAGATTTAAAAAAAGACATATCTTTGGCCAATTTATGCGCCAGAAAGGCAAATACACCATCTATGAGATTGTAGTGCTATAATTTACTACAGTCCCTGGCATAAAATCTAGCAAATCTGTCAAACATATTTTAGGACCTGTTCTCCCATATTTTCTACAAGTGGTGAGGATGTTACAAAAATTTTTGCACAAATGCAGCATCCCCCAAAAATGTGTGACTTCTTATAGAATTCTGGCACAAACGTGTAAATAACTTCCCTTTATAGTGTATCAAAGAGTTCTATAATTTTCCTTCTTCAAAGTGAATCTGTCAGATGACTATGCTGCCTTTTGAAAGGACTGTAAGAGGACCATGCGAGCACAGGAGCAAATATGTGTATGCAAGTGTGAATAGTTAATTGGATAAGCGAACATTCGTATAAATATTCATACGCGAGAAGTGCAAAGCCCTGCCTGAATGTTTGGGAATTTTCAAGACACTCTACAGGAGTCCTATATAAGGAGAGGAGCAATGTCACAGTGTCTGGGCAAAGTAGAGCACAGTTTGTATAGGCAGAGACACAGCCTTTAGAGAGGAGCACCAGCATTGAGACATGCACCCCAGTGGATTTTTAAAGTGGTGGAGGCTGCAGAATTAGAGCCGGTGGAGATGTCTCAGGACTATGGGAGATAGAGATGGGAAACTGCTGCTAATCAGAGGCTGGAAAGATCTGCGCTTGTGGGTGGGATTCATGTATGATGCAGCTGGAACAGAACTGCTGGAGACTATCATGCTGCAAATTCTGACTGCAGGCTGGGGTGGAGAGACCTTAGAATGGCCTATGGCATTATGTTTGTTGTTCGCATGAGTAGTGGAACATTTATGGAACATGGAAATTGTGGACTAATGCAACACATGTGATGTGAGGGTGATGAGATGAAAACATTGTAATGAGTAGATCTTGAGGTAAATTATGGCATCAAAGACGCCTAGTGTATCAGTTGTAAGTGCGCAGCTCCTGTGGGGTGAAAGATGGTCTGGGCTATGTGTAGTAGATAAAGGTCAATGGCCAGTATGTAACGTATAGATGACTTGCTGCTGCCAGAGTTCAAATATCGTGTACCTAATGCCATTTGCATGAGTACTACTGGTTAAACCTAAAAGTGAGGTTATAGCGAGTTATTATGAAACATTTAAGTAATCAGTACCCTTCTATGAAGTGAAATGTAAACATGCTTTAAGTAAACTTTGGCTCATTTATAAAAAGTGCTACCTCCGTTTGTCACCGCGGCCCCATCACACAACCATCACTCTGCCTTAGGGCAGCATATAACAACTACAGGCATGTACTCTTGGCAAAAAGGCATGAAAAAATTTTTGCAAGGGCTTCTTCAGATGGTGGTGTTTTTGTCATGTTTTGCGGCTGTGAAAATCACGGCTGCAAAACATGATGGAACTAAACTATTGATTTCAATGGCTTAATTTTCACTAGTGGGATTCTCACGCAATTATACTACGCATGAGAAAAGATAGGATTTGCCCTATCTTTCTCGCTCGTAGTTTTTCTATGTGCAAGAAAAATAGGGCAGGACCTATCTTCCCGCTTTAAAAAAAAAAAAAAAACATACGCGCAGTAGTATGGAATTTGAATAGTAAAAAACCCTGTAGTTAATGCGCTTACACACTCCGTAGCAGCGAATGTGTTTAAGCCTTGACATTTAGTTAATAGGAGCACCGAAAGAATACAAAAGAAATCTTTTAGCATTCCTATTAGCCAGCTTATTTGGCTTCTAGGCGTACGGACCTGTAGCTGTAAAATGCTGCCCTTAATTAGGACGGCATATTCAGCTGACAGATCTGCTTTAAACCTTGCGAAGATAAGACTGGAAACTAGCCGCTCAGTACTGAGCACTTCTGCATCGCAATCTGGTGCCTGAACAAAGTAACATATTCATGTATTCAGAACAGGAAAAAAATCTACAGGGTGTAGAGACTACAGGTGCATTAGGCACATGTTGGACCTTGATAATAAAATCTAAAATAAAATCTCATTATAGTCAATTGCTACCAATTAAAATTTAGATTTAATTTTCTAATCTACATTGGTAACAGGAAATTAGGACTCTGGTTTCTGTATGCAACATTTTTTGAGAAACAGTTTGTCAACAGGGAGGCATTATGTAGAAAAGGAAAGTGACTGCGACAGGAACTGCATCAGTCACATCAATTGACCTGCAACGGATATGAATAAGGCACACTGTAGAAACGTGACCAAATACCATGCTTGCCAATAAAGCGAAGTGTTTTTGCTTAAAAATTGCATTGCTTCTGTGAAATTGCGATCCTCATACACATGTTAATATTGCAAATGTTTCCCATTAGCTTTAATGGAAAATATTGCATCACACTCGCATGCACATTGCATGGAATGCGAGTGCCATGCAATGTATTTCAAGGTCTCATTAAAAACAATGAGCAAGGCGTTCCAAGGGAACACCCAAAAATAGAACATGCTGCGATTTTGTTCTTCCTCACAGCGATGCCGCAAGCAAAGGTATTGCTTGTGTGAATGAATCCATTCAAAAGAATGGATTTCACATTACTGCAAGTTTTATGCACATCGCATCACAAAAAGCACATGCATGAATGAGAAAAAGCTGAGACCAAGTCGCTCATTCACACCGCCGGGTGCAGTGTATATGTGTAGTGGCCCAGTACATCTATTTCTGGCCCCCTCCATAAATGTCATACATGTAATGTCTTGTGTTGGTGCGCTGTGCAAAAGTATCTTGTCATTCTGTTATGTGTATTGCACAGCTGCAGCAAGTGAGGAGTTAAAGGGGTTGTCCCGCGGCGAAATGCAATTTTTTTTTCAACCTACCCCCGCATTCTCCCCCGTTAAAATCAATACCGTTTGTAATTTTAAAAAAAAAATCGCTTACCTCCTTCCCAGTTCGCGCAGCATCTTCTTTTCTTCTTTTAAAGATGGCCGCCGGTCCTTTCCCAGGGATGCACTGCTGTTTTCTCCCATGGTGCACCGCGGGTCTTCTCCCATGGTGCACCATGGGCTCTGTGCGTTCCATTGCCGATTCCAGCCTCCTGATTGGCTGGAATCGGCACACATGATGGGGCGGAGCTACGCGATGATGCGTAGAAGGGGGCAGAGCCAGAACGCCGCTCGTGCCCGGACCGACCAGAAGGGAGAAGACCCTTCTGCGCAAGCGTGTCTAAAAATGCCAGAAGACATTGAAATTAGATGGAGCCATGGAGACGAGGACCCCAGCAACGGAGTGGGTAAGTGAATAACTTCTGTATGGCTCATATTTAATGCACGATGTATATTACAAAGTGCATTAATATGGCCATACAGAAGTGTATAACCCCACTTGCTTTCGTGGGACAACCCCTTTAAGTGTTTGCATGAGCCTGGGAGATGCTTGCAATGTATCAATTTGTCTTGTCACGTGGTATGAGTGAGAATATAAATAGGAGTGTGTGAGAGTGGGAAAGGGGCCAGTCCATTCTTCTGGGTTCCTGAGAGAGAGTGCCAGTGACATGGGGGTCCCTTCAACTTCCATGTGATGAAGAATGGAGGAGGAAGAGTGGTTTCCGACTACCTGTGTGACAGCAGAGTGATCCCTTGAGAGAGAGAGAGAGAGATAGAGAGAGAGAGAGAGAGAGAGAGAGAGCATGAGCAAGAGAAGGTGCATACAGCCAGGTCTAGTGCAGAGGTACTACGTGATTATTTTTCCTACGTGGCCGTCCCAGTCTGGGATCACCGGGTGGAGGTACTCTCAAGTCAGCTTCTTTACCTGCATTGCCAATTTGTGCAAACTGTACCATCTTCTGGAACAAATGTTAAGTAAAGTTTTGCCAGGCCCTGACCGTTCCCAGGGACCTGAGGTACGTTACTTTTGTCTGCGGCTCCATTATTTACCGCTGAGGGTCATACCGGTGGGTAACAGAATGGTGGTGTCACCCGTGACATCTGCTATCCCTGTCCTCCAGTTTATTGGGCATCCCTATCCTAGGGCTGTCCGGAAGAGGCCTTGCACTGCTCTGGCCGAGGCTACATGTGTCCCACCAGGAGGGAGCCTGGTAACAGACACCCTACGGGATGCTGCATATGCACCATAGCCTGGAATACCTTCGGCCCAGGCTGGTGTAGGGAAGGGTTAATACTATTGGGACTACTGTGGGAGGCACTATTATTGCTGGGGCTAGTATAGGGGAGTGTTAATACTATGGGGCTACTGTGGGGGTCACTATTATTGCTGGGGCTGGTATAGGGGTGCACTATTACTACTGGGGCCACTGTGGGGGTCCCTTTTACTACTGGGAACAATATAGGGGGTACTATTACTACTGAAGCCTCTGCACATGGAGAGCATACCTCAAGCTTACTTAGGAGATGCTTACACATGGTGGAGATGCTGCGGAATGTCCACAGCAAATTCCGCATCTAAAAAAACAGTCAAAATCTGTACCAGCGGTGCTGCACCTGACAAGGCCACTGGGAACCCAGAAGCAGGTGAGCACTGAAAGATGGTAGCCTTTGGAGGAGGTGAGGGGGAGCACCACATAGTATATGATCAGCTGTGGATATGTGGCTTTCCAGTTAAAATCCGCAGCAATGGTACAGATTTTGACTGTTTTTGGATGCAGAAATGCTGTAAAATTTGCTCCCTGTACTTTTTATAACGACGGAGGTAAAATCACATGTCATGATAAGCCAATCCCATGACCCCACTCCTTTGTCCTGCTTTGAGCCTAAGCGTATATGAGCAATACTTTTTTTTCTTTAATCTCCTACTTTCCCGGGCTCTGCGGCATGTCCGCAGTGTCAGGTGTGGGTGTGCCGCGGATCGAACGGCTTCCATTGACTTCAATGGAAGCCATCCATGCGGGATCAGCAGAAAATTGGAGCATATTGCGATTTGTTTTCCGGACTGAAAGGTTCGCAAATCAAATCCACATGCTTTATTGTATTTGCGGACGTCCATGTATCCCTATGAGCGGCCTGATTTGCAGTGACCTGCGTAGATTCCGCAACTCAGATCCGCGCGTGGACATTATGGATTTTGCTGAGCCTGGGACTCATTATCATAATACTGCACTGAGCAGGGGTTGGACCAGATGACCCTGGAGGTCCCCTCCAACTCTATGATTTTATGGTCATGACAGATCCCGGGCCATCTCAATTATTCTCCTGTCCTTCTGTGAACCCTAACTTCCACTTTTGTGGCTCACGTTTATCCTCCATGCATTCTCTGCCATTTTAGAATGGTTTTTAGCATAGTTCTATAAGTGCACATTGTTATAATTTGTCGCTAAGGCTTGTGAAACAAAGAACAATAGCTGGTTTTTCAATAATAACAACATAGCTAATAAATTATGAATTAATACATCTCCATGACTGAGTCAGCCTTAACTTCTTAATTAAATGAGAAAAAAATAGCAATTCCTGTTTTATACAGAAATATCTAGATTAATGAATGAAACTGTGAAATTATTCTCTTTTATCATCGTTTGACATCGACCCAATTAGCAGTAAGAGACTGCTGTTACTGATAAATGAGGTCTTATACCCTGCTCTGCAATGGAATGAAATGAAGAGCGATATGCAGCCTGAGAAGTCATAAGCTCCTTTACTTAGTACAGTCTTAACACTAAAATTTTAAATGCATTAATTTCATACATTTTCTTTTTTTTGTTTGGACTCTCTTCTGCATGTACATTAGAACATCCTCATAGAAAAGCCCATGGACCAATGTAGGTTTTTCAAAGAACTAGAGGTTTCTGAGAGACTAAAAACACTACACAATACTCACAAATTTAGTAAGTACAACACCCAACACTGGGTCATTGTCCTGCAGAAGGGGCATGAAGCCAAAAGTGGTGGTCCACGTTTCATGCTACCCCTAAGAGTTGTGAGACATTCATCCTTGTCTGTCCCCTCCTAACTCTCCTCCTTCTCCACCTCTTCATACCACCTTTCAACACCCTCCACATTAGCATTGATATCCGAATGTGACAAAATCTGACTTCCATACAGGGCTGCACTTGGTAAATGGCAAAAAGCTATCTTAAAACTCATATGTTTAGGGGAGCACAGCCACGTGGCCAAAGAGCAGTTGACAGCTCTGCAGGCCAAGGCTGACATGTGGCTGACCCTGCACAATCTGAAGCCAAGCAAGGTCACATGTGACAATGGGGCCAACCCGCTGATAGCCCCTCACCTTGGCAATCTCACAAACGTACCTTGCCTGGCCCATCTGTGATGTGCCAACACAGTGGGATTCTATGTTGCATATATTGCAGAGGCTACGCCAGCAGCAAAGAGTTATCACAGAGTACCAGATGGTACTTGATGCCAAATCAGTCACTTGATGTCTGTGGAGTGGATGCAGATCAAAGACGTGTCATTTTAGCCTGTTTTTGATGAAAAGACCAAAATAGTCAGTTGTGATGACTTATAGATCAGTACAACCATCCCTGTTGTCTGCCTAATAGAACAGATGCCACGAGGCCTCAAGGACAATGATTTGTTGTTGTCACAGGACGAGGAGGAAGTGATAACAATCTCCCAACTGTCTGGCCAGTCCGCCATTACTTAGCTGGGGCAAAAAATGGGGGCATGGAAAAAGTATGGAGGAGGAGGTGGTATGCAACATTCCTTTCACCGGTCACTAACCCTAGCTATTCTGTGTGGATGGCGGGATCAGCCGGAGGATACTTGTAGCTGACCCTGAGGTGCCTATGGGCCATCACCCATAAGCACTTTGAGGCATATAAGTGCTTTTATGCTGCAGTGCTTGCAGAAGGACCGTCACATAGCCAACATCAAAATATCAAATCATTACTGGGTGGCCAATATCCTTGATTCCCGCTATAAAGCCAAAATGACACATGTCATTCCAGCAGTGGAATGAAACCTCTAAATGCAGCACTATCAGGATAGACTGTTAAGCAGCTTGAGCACAACATTTCCCCATGGTCACGATGCATCTGAAATGGATTGCAGCTCTGTGGCTCATGGCAGACAAACAGGAAGCCACCACAGTAGCACCCCCACTAGTGGCGGGGGAAGTTTAAGGCCTCCCTCACACTGGCATTTGCAAAATCACGGCATTTTTGAACGCTGCACTTAAGGCGTTTTCAGCAGCGTTGACAAGTGTTTGTAACAGTGTTTTGGCAGCCTTTTCAGCTCCAATTTCTGAAAGAGAGAGATTGTTTAACTCTATGAAAAATGTAGTCCCAAGTTGTGCCGCGTTTTCAGCAGCGCTGAAAATGTTGGCCAATTATAGCAATGGGCGACGCACAGCATTTAAAAATGCTAAAACTTCCCAAAATAGAACATGCATTGCTGTTAAATCATGGCATTAGAAACGCTGTGTTTTAACACTAGTGTGAGCAGCCCCATTGAAATGAATGGGAGCGTTGTACAGCATTTAACGCAGCACTGAAAATGCAGCGCTAAACACTGGAAAAAACGCCTGTGTGCGGGAGGCCTCAAAGAGGTGTGGGCATTGTTTTCCAGCCTGTCACAGCCTGTAGAAAAAGCACAGGTTAGACTCACAGTCATAGACAGCAGTTATCCATAATGATTCATGAATATGTCAGTTCCAGCATGGATGTACATAGACAAGGAGTTGGCCCCTTTGACTTCTGAGTGTCTAAGCTGGACGAGTTGGCAGAGCTTGCACAACATGCTTTAGAGGGTTTTGCCAGCACTGCTGCCAGTGTGCTATCAGAAAGGGTGATCAGCACAGCTGGAGGTGTGATAACTGATAGACGCATCCTCCTGTCTAAAGACAGATGACGCCATCACTACAGGCCCCTGTGTCTGTTGAAATCATTTTCAGGCACTTGGCTGAATTACATTTGGTCTTATGGCACCCATTACATGTAATACCTTTGACACCCACCATCGCGTCCATTTGCAGTAGTGTCGTGAACGACGAAACTGGACTGTTATGTAGCGGAAATGGGTTGTCTTCAGTGATGAATCCAGGTTTAGCTTGGGCACTGACAACAGCCGTGTTTGTGTCTGGAGACATCGGGGTGAGTGCATCAATCCTGCCTTTGCTGTGGAGCGGCACACTGCCCCCACTGTCGGTGTAAGGGTCTGGGGGGGGGCCATCGCATACAACAGTCGGTCACCCCTAGTAGTGGCATTAGGGACAATGACGGCTCAGCAATATGTTCAGGACATCCTACAGCCACATGTGTTCCTATCATGGCGGCTTCTAAGAGGCATTTTCCAGCAGGATAATGCTCGGCCGCACACAGAAATGTGTCACAGGAATATCTCCACAACATTGTCACACTTATGTGGCCTGCCCAGTCATATTTACTGCTGATAAAACATGTATGGAACCATCTGGGACACCATCTTCAACAGCCTACAACTTTGCACAATCTAGAGGCTCAGTTACAGCAAATGTGAACCAATATATTGCAGGATACCACACAGAGCCTGTATGCCTCCATGCCCACCCATATCACATCTTGTATTCAAGCTAGCGGAGGACCAACAGAGTACAAGAGCCTCCATTCAAGTTCAGTTTTCTGCAATAAATTATCCTTTCGCTCTGATATTGTAATCCCCTACTTTGATCAAAGTTACAATCACACATATAAAGTTTCAATCGATTCCAACAACTCCTTCTAGGTGCTTGATTTTTATTTGTCAATTAATATATTTTAATTTAATTTTTTTGTTTTCCCATTGTAAATCAAGGCTGAAGTGCAGCCCCTCTGAAATTCACTGCTTGTTGTTAGGCATTCAGCCTCACTACTAACTAAGACTTTTTAGCCTCTTCTTTTTTTTTTTTTTTAATGAAATTTTATTATTGACATTTTGAGTTTTTCAACAATCAACAGACAGACAATAATACAATGTCTCAGGTGGCATGAAAGGAAGTTACATAAGCGCAAAAGGGATCAAATGACAATGCACAAAACACGTTGTTAAATTAGAGACGATCGCAACAGCAGAGTGGCCAGAGCCACTGGGGGGAGACATATCTCCATCCAGGGCAGCCGCCCTGTCAGGAGGCCTCCTTAAAACATCAAAAAACTAACCTAAAACAGGGGTTGACAGGTACATAAGGTAACGACACAAAGGGGGAGGTTAAGGGGGATGGGGGGGGTAATCTTGTGCATCTTCTGCCTCTGAATATGATGAGTATCCGAGCGGATAAAGCAGATCCGACTAGGGGTGGGGCCCCCGAGTCGTGAGGGCTGAGCCGGATAGTCTCTATGTCGCAGGGAGGGAGTTCATGAATCAAAGCTATGAAAAAGTGGAGGGTGGTCGGGTGTCCCTCCTAAACAGCCCAGTGGGCCCAACTATTCTCTCACAGAGCTGCCCTGATAGAACGCCACGGGCTCCAGGTTTCCAGGTATTTCTCATGGGAGCCTCTGGCGTAGCTAGACAGTTCCTCCAGGTTCGAGAGGAGATCAACCTTCTCTCTCCACTTAACCAGGGAAGGCGGATCTTTTCTATGCCAGAGAAGGGGGATGAGAGACTTAGCGACATCAATTAAGTGTGCTATCAATTTGTGTTTCTGCGGATGGAAGGTAGCTGACGGCTTCCACAGTAAGACCACCTCACGGGAGAGGACCAGCCCCGGAGCAAGTCTGCTCAGCACGCATCCTACATCTCTCCAGAAAGGAGTCAACACCGGGCACTCCCACCACAGGTGTAGGTATGAACCTGTTGCAGAGTCACACCTCCAACAGGAATCCTGAGGTGTAAGTTTGTGGTCCGAGAGCCACTGGGGAGTCCTATACCATCTAGATAGCAACTTATAGTGTGATTCCTGCGAGGTAACACAGGGCGAGGTGCCAAATGAGTTCCTGAGTATGACTCTCGTATCGCTCTCCGAGAGGGAGATTTTGAGCTCCTTCTCCCAGGAGGTGATGAACACTGGTTTAGTATTGTGCGGGGGGGGGGGGGGGAGACAAACTGTTTTCGGATGACAGCTAATTTTCTCTTGGATGCGTTGTTGTCACTAAGGGATTTCTCAAAATTAGTTAGTGGTCTGGTCGACCTGTGCAGGGACAAGAACTTTTTAATAATATGTGTTATATGTGCTGACATTAAGAAAGGTAGCTTATGTCCGGGTAATAGATCTCTCAGGATATCTGAGGGGGGCATGTGAGCCCTCGTCTGTAAGTCTGAGATTTTTTTATCTGACATGATCTGCCAACTGCCCGCAGAACAGGGGTCAAGTTGAAGACCTACTGTCTTATGTAAAGCGTTTAAGGGGGTGAGAGGAGAGGGGGTGGGGGCCAACCCCTCTCCTAGCTTAAGCCAGGTCTCCATAACTCCTCTCAGGAGGGGGCTGACCATTCCCCGCTTCCTTAAGATCTGCTTAGGGAACCATAGATCCTGGAGGAAAGTGGGACCGTAAGAGGCCAGTGCGAGGTCATGAACTAAATGGTCTTTGACTGGATGCACCAGCTCCATCCAATGACTTAGCTGGGTCGACAAGTATAAGTTTCTTGGGTTAGGCAAGTCTATTCCTCCATCTGTCCTTCTCCTTTCTAGTAAGCTGTGGGCTAATCTCGGTCTTCTACCTCTCCAAACATAGTTCAAGATAATTGAGCGCAAAGACTTGAAGAAAGAGTTGGGAATATGGATTGGGAGAAGTCGCATTTTATATAAAAAAATTGGCATGACGTAAGATTGAAGAATGTTTTTTCTCCCTAACCATGACAAGAAAGGGAAGTCATATGAGCGCAGTAAGTTTCTTATCCTAGACAGGAGAGGAGAAAAGTTGGCCGAGAACAGATCCTCCACTCTTTTAGTTAGCTGTATACCCAAAAATTCTAAGTCTGCTGTGGCCCATGAGAAAGGGGAATTTGCCTTCAGTGCTCGACAGCGATTAGATGATATCGAGATGTTCAAGACCTTCGACTTTGAATAATTTATTTTAAAATCAGAGAGAGTCCCGAATTCCTCTAAGAGAGTAGTGAGACGCGGCAGACCCTCCTCCGGGTTCGTGACTAGAAAAACGATGTCATCTGCGTAGGCTGCAAGTGAGAGGGTCGTCCGGCCCACTTTCAGTCCCTGAATACCCGGGTCTAGTCGGATCTTCTGTAAGAACGGCTCCAGGGCGAGGATAAATAGCAAGGGAGATAGGGGGCAGCCTTGTCGCGTGCCGTTACTAATATTAAAAGGGGGCGAAAGGATTTCATTTATTTTAAGTCTGGCATACGGAGCGGCATAGAGGGAAAAAATGGCGGTAATGAATGTGGGAGGTATTTTGAAATGAGAGAGGACTGTTTGCATGTATAGCCAATTAACACGGTCAAAGGCTTTTTCAGCGTCTGAACCGACCAAAGCCAGTGGGATGTTTAATGTTTGTGCGTGTCTTATTGCATGTAGAAGTCTGATAGAATTATCTTTACCTTCTCTGCCCCTGGCGAAACCAGTTTGCTCCTCGTTCACAAGGGATGGGATATATCTTTCCAATCTTTTTGCGAGAAGTTTAGCCCATAGCTTTACGTCGAAGTTAATTAGGGATATAGGCCTATAACTTCCGCAAGCCTCAGGATCTTTATTGTCCTTGTGTATCAACGTGATATGCGCCTCTTGCGCTTGTTTGGGCAGAGATTCCCCTTGGAGAAGGGAGTTAAATAGTTCCGTCAAGTGGGGAATCAGACAGGATTTAAAGGCTCTGTAATACGTGGCAGGTAGTCCATCGGGACCTGGGCTTTTACCCGAAGGAGATGAAGTCAGGAGGTCGTCCACCTCCTGAGAGGAAACTGGTCTCGTCAGGGCTACAGCTGCATCCTCATCCAAACAAGGGAGGTCCAACTCGCTCAGAAATGCCTGTATCTATGTGTGTGCTATCTGTCACTCGTCCGGGGTGTGGGGATGACGAATATTATACAATTGGGAATAGAAGGCTTGGAACTCCGCTGCTATGTCTACCGAAGAAGTGACGGTGCAACCCGTGTTGGTCTTTATTGAACTAATTAGGTTTCTTTTCCGAGCTTTTTTGATAAGAGCAGAGGTCCATTTACTGCCTCTATTGCCCTGTACATAGACTGTTTTTTGCAGATGTAAGTGCTTTTTATTATACCGTGAGTCGAAGTCTCTTTTCAGATCCTTCCTAAGGTTAGTTAGTTTATCTAGTGTGGCCTTGCATTGTGAACTTTTTACAGCTTGTTCTAGTTTAGTTATTTGCTGGAGCTTTTCATCTGTCTCTTTTTGTTGCCTTTTTTTGATTCTAGAGCTCAGCGCAATTAATAAGCCCCTAGCGTAGGCCTTGTGGGCTTCCCATGTCATTGGAGTAGAAACCTCTAGCGATTTATTTAAATGAAAAAATTCTTCTAAGCGGGACTTTAGATGTTGTTTATCTTCTTCTGCGTCCAGGAGCGAGGGGTTTAATTTCCATCTCCATTCGTGAGGGGGAGGTGGAAGGAGGTCTATGCTAATGTGAAGTGGGGCATGGTCTGAAATTAAAATGGGGTCTATTTTGGCTCCAGTGACCGTGTTTAGTAGGGACGAGGAAATAAAAATATAGTCGAGGCGTTGGAAGGAGAGGTGTACATGAGAGTAAAAAGTGAAATCCTTCATAGAAGGGTTGAAATGTCTCCAAACATCTACCAAGCCCAACTCCGCGAGACTGCGGTACAGTCTTCTAAGTTTAGACTGAGAGATGTGGGACCTTCCGGTCGATGAGTCGAGAATAGGGCTAAGGGTCAAATTTAGATCACCTCCCAGGAGAATTGGGCCCTCTGCGAATTGCTTTAAGGTCTCGAGGTGTCCCAACAACCAAGGCACCTGCCCTGCGTTTGGAGCGTAGAAATTAGCTATCGTCACTTTATGGTTTAGAAGTTTACCTCTTAAAAAGAGGACCCTTCCCTCTTCATCTGAATGTTGGGCTTCACATGTAAAAGCTACAGAATGATGGAATAGTACAGAGACTCCCCTAGCGGCGGATGTCGGATGTGTGCTGTGGTATGCCTGCGTGAAATGTTTTCCAGGGAGTGACAAGCGTCTATTTCCCCTGAAGTGGGTTTCCTGTAGGAATGCAATTTTAGTACCGTACCTTCTCAGCAGCAGCGCTATGTGATGTCTTTTGGATGGGGAATTCAGCCCTTTCACATTCCACGTGGTCCATTTCAGGGAGTCGTTCATGCTGATGTAGACTCAAGCGCACCTAACTCTGGAGAGCGTAAGGAAAGAGAAAAGCATCAGTCGTAGGCAGATAAAAGTCTACTGCACCTCCTGTGCCCCGGACTCGCCTGACTAGGTACACGAGACTAATGGGTGGGGGAGTGGGGGGGGGGAGAAGGGGAACACCTGGGGAGAGCAAGGGGGGGGGGGGGAAGACCGACTCAACAGAGACAAAAGGAGGGGGGGATAGACTATAAGAACGTATGGATGGGAGAGCTAAACTACTCTCTCCAATGGAAAAACCTGCGGAATCTCATGTCGACTGGGTCGTCTATTCGTGAGAGGGCAGAGGGAAGGGAGGGTAAGGTGGGTGTGAGGCGGTTTGGTCGGTCTTTATATAGATAAGGACCGATCAACTGTGGAAAGCCTGAACTGCCAGGGGTCCGACAGGGTCCTTTAGTGAGGACATCCGTGGGGTGGGGGTATAAGGTCTTGGATCCCATCTCGGGCTAGACAAGAGAGAGATACAATAATAGCGGAGAAATCAACATTAACCAAGTAGACATATCAAACATGACGCAACACAATACAGCAATTGTACTGAACCGTTCCGGTGAAGGAGAGGTCGGCTGGGAGCCGAATAGCCTGAAAGCCAACTTGAGTCAAAATGGACACTTTCCGAACAGCGTGTAACAAGGCCATGTATGTACAGCCTGTAGAAAGGCGAACAAGAACTGTGTCGTTCGGGGGCTTCAAGTGTCCTCGTTATTGAGGGTCTCCTTTGCCTTCTTACGTTTCCCTCTAGGCGATTTTGCATTGGAAGCTGGTTGCCAAGCATCAGGCGGAGGGAGTTTTGGCAGACTCGGGAAACCCGGAAGCGGGAGCCAGCACGGCAGGTCGAGAGGGGGTATCTCCAGCAGGGGCCAAGCTTTGTGCAGGTCCTCTGGGGTTCTTATGGTGAGCCTGCGCCCCCCTACAGTAATCCCAAGTCCAAAAGGGAACAACCAGGCGTAGCGTAAGTCTTTGGCCCTGAGGGCCTCAAGTAGCGGTCGCAAGAGTCTCCTTTTGTACAGAGTTGATGGCGCAAGGTCCTGATAGAACTGCAGTGCGTGACCTCCAAACTTAAACCCTTTATGTCCTCTCGCAGAATTCAGAATAGCCAGGGTGTCTTGGAATGAGAACATTTTACAAATAATGTCCCTGTGGGGTTCATTTGTGGGAGGAGGGGGTCTAAGAGCCCTGTGAATGCGCTCAATACCCATGTGTAGAGCTTTCTCCGGTCCCAGAAAAAGTTCAAAAATTTCAGCCCCTACCTTAAGGAGGGAATCCGCGTCATATGACTCAGGGAGCCCCTTTATACGTAAATTGCAGCGCCTGTTTCGATTCTCCAGATCTTCCTGGGCTATTAGGGCGCGATTCAGATGCTCATGTTGTTCCTTCAGCACCTGCGCCAAAACCCGGGCATGAGATGTGATGGCGGAGGAAGAAACCTCCAGGTCTTCCACCCTGCGCCCCAGATGCTTTACATCTTCTTTAATTTCAGATAGGTCTGACATTAGGGGCTTTAGGGCATCAGCTAGAAGCTGCTTCATAAAGCCTTTTGAAATGGCTTCGCTATCCTCCTCTTCTTCAGATGAGGACTCCCCTCCCCTCTCCTTACTTTGTGCCGGTGCAGCAGCCTCGTGGGACGGCGCCATCTTGGCCAGCTGGCGCAGTGACCGAGAGTCCCGTTCTTTCAGGAAGCGCTGCATCCCGACTTGATTCTTCAGAGCCCGAGGTGTGCTCAGCTGCTCTGCGCCCCTCTCCTTCACCGTTTTCGGCATGTCCGCTGTAGATAGCTGATGATAGGACCCCACAGGAACTCCTCACAGTCGGAGCGCTGGACTTAGGCAGCCATCACGCTTGGAGGTCAGGCTCCGCCCCTTTAGCCTCTTCTTAGCCTTGGGCATGGGACTATCCTAACATTATGTTCCCTTGCACTCACACTTCCCTGCATGCTCTTAGATCTGCAGTCACTGTGTATACAATCTCTGCCTCTCCTAATGTTACATTTATCTAACCTGCTGTGTGCATTTATCTTTATGTAGTATACAGGTTCAACTGCAGATTTATGTGGGCCCTTGAGCAGCAGTTGCATCAGGCTTTATATCTACAATAACCTTTTTCTACCCATCCACGTTTAGTAGCCACGGCATATTTTGCAGGATAAAGGACAGCAAAAAAGCCAGGAAGACACCCAAACTGTGACTTGCAAGTAACAATGGTGGTCACGTTGTGAATTAAAAGTGGCTAGAAATATCGAAGGGAAAACTCCTTTTCCTCTCCCTGGAGTAGGTAGCTCCTCTAGGATCTTCATTTCTGGAAATTGTAGACTGGAGTCTTCAGGATGGCACCCATTACAGAGTGAAATATAAAACCCAGGGATCCGAGTCATACTTTACTGCTCAGAAGAAATTTTGGAGTTGACTTCCCAGCATCAGAACTCTACTTCACAGTATCTTAAGTACATTCTGAACGTATGCCTCCAGGGAAGACTACGATCTTAGCGCAGAACCTTTGACCACCTAAGCATCCTGATAGCCCTGCTTAGGGGCTTTTGAGTCTTATGGTGCCTTTTTCTGAACTTTTGCCTTGACATTAACTTTATGGACCTCTGAGAAGGACTTGCATGTCCTCCATATGTGGTAGGCCAAACCATAGACTTGACTGCCAACTTTACCTGTTAAGAACTAGCATTACTTCTCAGATATCATCACTTGGAAATTTGGTGCTGTAGCAGTAAACATCCACTGTGGTGGCCATGCTACTCATGACTTAGTCCCTGTGGAAAACACTACCAAGGCTGGAAACAGCCACGTATAGGCCTAATGTTCCCTCACTATTCCATTTTCTAGACTAGGTGATTTGTTATACACACCTTAGTGGATGCTAATGCCCATGGCCACTGTCCTCAGAGGCTGTATAACAGGGCCTTGTAGCTGCACCCTCAGTGCAGTGAATCATAAATTCTTGAATTTTTCCCAAAGGTGCAAATAAGCCAAATACACAATAGCAGGCTGCAAGCAGCAGCTTAACCTGCTAAGAACCTAGCATAGGGTTAATGCAACACCCTTGTGTAGCTCTAAGCACAATCTAAGAAGTCCAGCCTAGTAAATTTAAAATAGTAAAGTATCTGTAAGAAAGCAGCTTAAACCACCTGTCCTTGTCCACACAGAACAGAAAACAAACATGGGGTGGGGGTGGGGGCTAGACATCCTTCTTATAGGGTCAGGGGGCTGGAGTAAATTAGTGTTTAATTTGATTCATTAAACATTCCATCTATCCTAATAGTACAGGGGGCGGAATTTACCCCAATGGTTGTGCTGCTGTAGGACGTAAGGGAAATAGAACATGCTGCAGATCTGCAAGAATTCACAGTATGACTCTTTTTCTGCACATTATTTTCAGCTGTAAATGTAAACCCCATTCCCTCACATTGTATCGTACATTGCTACAGAATTTCTTTCTAAAATCCACAGCTAAAATTCCGCAGCAACTCTGCGATGTGTGGACTTACCCTAACTGAGTCAGGATTAGAAAGTCGTAAGCTGGAAAAAGTGTTCATTTATTTAATCGCGACATTAACTCTTTCATTGCACCACACCACTGAGGATGTGACAATAATCTTTCATGTGCTAGACCTGGATGCTATTTAATGCTGTTTGCCTGAATGCTATATGGCTCTCTACATCTGGCTCCTTTATAGCTAATTATAAGGACATTAAGGATTAATATTTATTTTATGCAGTTGCAGTTTCTTTATTGCCTGTATTAAAGGAAGCATAGCCTTTCTTACTAGCTACAAAAGCTTAACAGCAAACAAGTTGCGTATGTTTGGAGGGGGGGCTCTAATAGTTCTATATAGTGTGTCTCTGTCTTGTCCTCACTCTTCCTTCCTTGGATGTATGTGTGGTCTGAGTACAGTAGGCACTTACAGATGACAGTACAGGATAGAGGGTAAAAAATGTGTACAACCTGAAAAGTAAATTTTGGTGCAGTTTTAAAATGTCTGGTTGCCCACAAGTGAACCACCATGATACTGTATATAGGATCTATATAAAAATTCTAATTAAAAAAATCACAAAAAGAAATGCTGCTGTTGTTGTTATGTAGAGAGTAGGGGGCTTATGTGCCCTTTGCAAAAGCTGATGGCTAATTGTGTGTGGGGCTCTGAGGGGGCGTTCATTTATACTGGATTTTGATCACAATGCTGTAACCTGATTGCCATTTTTTATTGCCACAACTGTGGGTTTTAAAGTCATTGTTTTGTACCTTGTGTTTGGGATGTTTATTCATCTTTAATTTTTGTATTGGGCGGAGTCTGTCTAGATGCAGCAGTATTATATTCAGAGGGCACTTTATGTTGAGCTATTGAGTATTTGTCTTAATATAGGGGTTAATGAGGTAAAAAACTGAAGAGCCAAATACATTTGTGAGACAATATCTGAAGAAATGAATCGTGTCCATGAAAAGTCATTATGGCAGTCTGGGCTGGATGGAGAAGAAAATAATAATAATAAACTTTATTTGCATGGCGCCAACTTATTCCGCATTGCAGGAGCACAAACAATCAGATATAGTGGTACCTGTGAGTCACTGTTATGTGATTGTTTATTTTGCCACTCACTATCAGTACTGTGATTAGGACTGTAGCCAATATATAGTTTGCAGAGTGAAGATGGGTGGTAGCATCCTTGTTTGTAAAATAACAACTCCAAGCATTTATTTACTATTGTTCAGGCCATACTGGGAGGTATAATTTTATACAATACAATCTCATAAAATTGAGGCTAACCCTATTTTGCAATTTATCCCTCTATTTATCTTGGATATGGTGTTGTATTTATATTCTGAGCTTGATTCTGGTACTATATTTATGAGTGTCAGGCAAGGGGATGTGGATCAACCTTGCAACACACTGGTTAAACTTTGGGCTACGTGTGGAGACAGCACCTGGGGAACCGTTTTCACCCTTGACCCTTCCAAGCAAGATACAGTCATTGCTGCGGGATCCCCAACCCATTACTTGCACAGATAGTCCTGATAGTGTGACTGCTGACATTGCATTGAGCCGAGGCTAACCTGGTAGCTGACAATCTAAAAGGAGTGTAACAGGAATACAGACTGTAGTCAAGGCTGGAGGCACAGGTGCAATAAAGAGGTCCAGGCTGTATGTCGTGGCAGGCAACAGGCAATAAAGAATTCTAGAGTCCAAAGCCAAGGCTATGGAGAGGAGAAGTCAGATTAGTCAATAAGTCAGGCAAGGCTCAGAACCAAAATAAATGCAAACAGGAGCTTTGTCACAAATTACAGTAAAAGACCAATTGTTTGAGGCATTTTTCATAGGGGGAGGATGTCTGATAAAGCAGGAAGCGAAAGGTGGTTGGTGGGGGGTGGGGGACATGTTTTTGATGCATGGACTGGGCATTTAGGAAGAGGGGCAGGAGCACACACTACCTACATGTACACAGCCAGAAGATCATAAAAGAAGTGTGGTGTGGAGCAGGCATAGCACGCTGTACCGGACATGGCTCCAGTGAGAGGTGAGTGGCGGCAACGGTGCACCATGAGAATGAGCTTGATTCGGGTGCCATATTTGTCATGAGATTCATGCTAGTGCTGGTTTTATGTAATAAATAGAGATGAGCAAGCGTACTCGTCCGAGCTTGATACTCATTCGAGTATTAGCGTGTTCGAGATGCTCGTTACTCGAGACGAGTACCACGCAATGTTCGAGTTACTTTCACTTTCATCTCTGAGACGTTAGCGCACTTTTCTGGCCAATAGAAAGACAGGGAAGGCATTACAACTTCCCCCTGCGATGTTCAAGCCCTATACCACCCCCCTGCAGTGAGTGGCTGGCGAGATCAGGTGTCACCCGAGTATTAAAATCTGCCCGCCCGCGGCTCGCCACAGATGCATTCTGACAGAGATCAGGGACAGTGCTGCTGATGCCGGAGCTGCTATAGGGAGAGCGTTAGGAGTTATTTTAGGCTTCAAGAACCCCAACGGTCCTTCTTAGGCCATAGTCAGAAATCGCAGATCGTACCTATCTGCGATCTGCGATTCCTGTTCTCTTCTCTATATGCACTCAATGGGGCCGGCGGCAGCAGCGCCGACCCCATTGAGAACATATAGAAGACAAATCATTCTTCTCTGGCACAGCTGTAACAGCTGTGGCAGAGAAGAACGATGTTTGCCCATTGAATTCAATGGAGCTGGCAATACAGCAGGTTCCACTGAAAGCAATGGGCTGCCGGCGTGCACGGGATGAATTGTCGGGAAGGGCTTAAATATAGAAGCCCTTCCCTGCAATTCATCCAGAAATGTGTTAAAATAAAAAAAATATATATACTTACCTTGTCCCGGCAGACGGAGTTCAGCCGCGGCGGCCGGCAGTGGGTGTGAAGGGGGTGTGAGTCAGACCTGCCTCTGATTGGCTCAGGCTGAGCCAATCAGGGAGCAGGTCTGACTCACACCCCCTTCACATCCACTGTAGGCCGGCCGCGCTGAACTCCGTCTGCCGGGACAAGGTAAGTATATATATATTTTTTATTTTTACACATTTCTGGATGAATTGCAGGGAAGGGCTTCTATATTTAAGCCCTTCCCGACAATTCATCCCGCGCACGCCGGCAGCCCATTGCTTTCAGTGGAAACGGCTATAAGCATGTAACCCAGGAGAAGTGGCAGCAGAGTGTCATGCAGGCAGTGATTGTGCTTTGTTGGAGGTAGTGTGGTGCTTAGCTAAGGTATGCATTGCTAATGAGGGTTTTTCAGAAGTAAAAATTGTTGGGAGGGGGGGGCACTCTTGCCGCTATTGTGGCTTAATAGTGGGACCTGGGAACTTGAGATGCAGCCCAACATGTAGCCCCTCGTCTGCCCTATCCGTTGCTGTGTCGTTCCTATCACTTTCTTGAATTGCCCAGATTTTCACAAATGAAAACCTTAGCGAGCATCGGCGATATACAAAAATGCTCGAGTCACCCATTGACTTCAATGGGGTTCGTTACTCGAAACGAACCCTCGAGCATCGCGAAAAGTTCATCTCGAGTAACGAGCACCCGAGCATTTTGGTGCTCGCTCATCTCTAATAAATAAACTTTGTTCTAATATTGATTAATGTAATTATATTGTAGTTGTTTTATTTTCTTATTACTTGAAGGAGCTTTCATCACTGTGTCACACCCCAGTTACCATACATGTATGTTTTAGGGCTCTTTCACATGAGGGACCTATGCACACCCAAATTCAGCGCATCAAAAAAACATGGCTAACTGCGCACAAAAACACATGGATTGGCGAATTTTGTACACACAAGTCCCGAGCTTAAGTAGCACTGAAATCACCCATTCACATGATTGGGAGCTGCATGATGCAGAGAAACAGCCTGCTGTTTTGGGAGTTCAGGGATGAGATAGAGAGATTGCAGCAGCAGCCCCGAGCAGCAAGTTTTAAATATCCTGCTGAAAGCTCCTGTTATCCTGTTAGTACCCGTGGGGCTAGAGGGGACTTCCCAAAGGAAAGCCCCAATAGCAGGGAGAGAGAGATGAGCTAGAGGTGTGCCCTGCCCCCTTTCTCTCCTTGTTTGGGGGAAAACCTTGGAGAGTCTCCTCTAGCCCAGCCCTCTCTCTAGTCCTGCCCCTCTCTCCCTGCTATCTGGGATTCCCTCGGAAAGTCCCCTCCAACCCCGCTCTTTCTCTCTCCCCACTGTAGGGGAATTTCCCTGTAGCAGGGAGAGAAGGGTTACCCTGCAGCAGGTAATTACACTGACTGTTATTATGCCTTTTAGGCCTTAGACTACCCATTAATGCCTGTGCCACTACTGGGTAGTTTAAGGGATAAAAGGCATAATGACAGTCAGTGTAATTACTTTCTGCAGGGTAACCCTTCTCTCCTTGCTACAAGGAGTCCCTCATTCTCTTTTTACCGGACAGATTGCATAGTCTACCACAGGAATCTATGGACTCTGCTGCGCAGTACACCAAAGATAGTTCAGGTCTTTTCTTTTCGTGCAGTAGAGATTTTGAGCCGTTGAATTTCCGTCGCTGAGGTCCTCCTTTTTTGGCAGAGTGTTTTTAAAATTCCTTTGCCTAAATGTTTCCATAGGAAACCATTGGTTCTAATATGCACATTTTTTTGGCGCTCCTACATTATTTTAAAAGTACACTCATCTGAATAAGACCTTAGTCAGTCAAATAAGGAACCAGTTGTTAAAAATTTGAAATCCACTTCTGGCCACCATTATTTTATAATTAAAAAGTTCAAAGAGGCCTTAGGAGTTTTCTTCAACTGATCCAGGCAGAGGAGTCTAACCTGCGCTGTGTTCACAAAACTGGAGAAGGTTTGAGTGGAGGCGCTACAAGATCAAGCAAATGAATAGTTCAGAGCTGTAACTATTATTGTCAGGCTTTACTCCTCTAGATAAACCCATAATAGGAGGTATTACTCTAGCAAGCATGTAGGAAAGAGGTTTGAGAAGGTGCATTTTCTATTGCTCCTTAGAGTGCTAAATTGCTTTACCCATGAATGTAGTTATTGCTTGGTGTTAATTAGTTAAGTAGTGTAACTTAGTAAAATAGTAAAATAGTTGGTTCCCTATGCATGTGATTTTACATATGGGATCATTTTTAAAAAATGAAGATTATTCAAAATAGGCCTTTTTAGTCCTTACATACTTTTCTCTGGGACATCAGCGTTATGCAATTATTGTAAATGGACTTATAAAGGAAAAAAGTTAATTGGAAGTGACAACATTAAATGGTTATTGGGTACATTTATTAAGAAAACTGCTTACTGCCTCCACTACAATAAATTAATATATTGTTTGGTATCTGTACATCTTTGAGAGCTAAAATATATTGTCCATATATTGTGCAATATTGTTAACTTTCATATAGAGATGTATAATTCAACTGTTGTCCCAATAAAAAAGTATCACAACCCACAGAGAATCCAATTTCTCCAAGATTAATACGGTTACTAAAACTCAATACTGTTTTCTTCTTCCAATCATGTCCAGAAATAAAATATCTGAGACACCAGCTGATTGAAATAAGGATAATTTGACCCTGGTGAGAGTCGCAATTTGTGCTCTAGTTTTATGAGCCCGTAACACTTAAAGTGAAATTTAATACTTATAGTTTCAGAAGGATCCAGATTGATTATCCACTAGCAACGTTTATGGAGTCAAGTAGATAGCCAAAGTACCCAATACAGCACAATTACTTGAGAAATAAGTTACCTTCTACACAATCTATTATGTGAGCAGTATTTTATTAAAAAAGATAATCTGTTGCATAACATCTCATAAAACAGCTTAATTTATTTGCTCAACTATGCACATATACAAATAACCCTAAATGAAATAATTACTCAGTTTTTTAAAGTATCAAATAATTCATTTTGTTTGTTTTTACATGGTCAAGATGGGATAGGATTTTTCCTTGCTCTGGCCAACATAGTGGTATTTTCTCATATTGGTTGTAGCCTTCATTCAGCAGACATAGGGAGCTCCCTCCCTCTGTTCGGACATTCAAATACTGCTGTCAAACTAGTCAGCAGCATCAAAAAGGATCAGTGGCCTCGATCAGAGTTATTTCTTATTTCTTCCATTTCGACCAGGTGTCAGCTGTCAAAGACTCCAGATTCCATTCCATAAAACCCTGTGTACATCTGCCATACATGTACGGTGGATATTGCCAAGGGGTTAATTAGCTTATCCAGGACATAAATATTGATGACATATCCTTAGATAGGTCACCAATATTAGATTGGTAGGTGTCTGATTCCCAGTTCATTCTGCCAGTCTATGAATGGAACTAAGCTGCAATGCGAAGCACCACTGCTATGCTATGTACGATGCCATGCCTGGTAAACAGTGAAGTGAGTACAGCATCGGCTCTTTAAATAGTGGAGATGCAGAGAGTTGAATCCCAAATGATCTGATATTGATGACCTATCCTAAGCACCTATCCCAATGAAAACATTTACCACCTATCCATAGTATAGGTGATAAATGTCTAATCACTAGGGATGAAAACACTAGGACCCTCAGTGATCACAAGAACAGCACACCCTAAATTCCCTTTGTGAATGGAGCAGTGGTGATAATTATCATCAGTGGGAAAACCTCTTTAAGTACCAGATAACCCCTTTAAGTATCTGGAAATTATAGACATAGTCTTGTGAAAATAAATTAAATTGAGTCCTGTGTAAAAGTAAAAAAAGTCAAACTCACCACAACTATTCATCTCCAGCTGCCGTTCTAACGGCACCTGATCCCCTGTTACATTCTTCTTCTGGCTCCAATGATGACCTCTCTTCAAAGAGTAATGTGATAACAGCAGTCAATTATTGGCTGTATATAACTTCGGATCAGCTGATAATTGCCTGTATTGGTCACATGACTCTTGATGTCATCACTGGAGCTCCAAGAACAGTATAGCGGGGGACTGGACACCATTGGAATGACAGCTGCAGGGGTGTAACCAGTCTGGTTCTGGGTTGGAGCCTCCTGTATTGTAACCTGAGCAGACAGAGCATAATCAGGGTAAGCCAGAAGTGAGTAACGGTTGGTATCAGTTGTGGTACAAGGGAGCAAGCAGGTAGCATTGTCAGAAGAAAGCCAGGAGTCGGTAACAGGTGGCAGAATTTTGCAGGTATGGAAGATACAGTTAGGAAGAGGAGCTAGAGTTTTGGCAGGGAGCTCAATAATCACAAACTGGTGTAGTGGAAGGGCCAGGATTTTATATTATGCCCAATCAGGGGCACAATTGTCCCTTTGTAGAATTCAAACAGATTAGACAGCAGCAATATAGATGAAAATTGCCAGTTTCTAGAGTTTGGAATTCAATTTAGACTTGTTTTAACCCAGAGGTAAATCTTGCCCCTGAATGGAGAGGAAAGGGTTAAATTGTCCATTTGTAGAATTTAAACAGATTAAACAGCAGCAATGTAGATGAAAATTGCCGGTTTCCAGAGTTTGAAATTCAAATTAGACTTGTTTTAACCCAGAGGTAAATCCTGCCCCTGAGTGCAGAGGAAAGGGTTAATTTTGAATAGGTGGGCTCCTGGGTGATATGTATCCCTGGCCCAATTGCCCAGTTATGATAAACAACTGGCAGGTATCCAGAATTATGCCTTTTCCAGTTTTATGCAAGTCAGCGCATGAAGGGTTAACTCCCGCTAAATAGGAGAATTTCTGTGCACTGCTGGTTCCTCTCGCATATTCAAGTATATCCCCCAGTAGAGAAAAATCCTCAATATTGCATGAGAAAGTCCCTATCTCCTCTCACAGCATCAGACACTGTGAAGTGAAAGTGACTACCTCGGCATCTATGTAGCCGCCCTACATATGGTATCAAGTAGCCGATGAGAAACTGCACTGTCTATTTTAATTTAGTGATCTTTGTCAAGCTTGATGCTTGACAAAGATCACCCATTTGTGATCGAAACGTTGCAGCTTTTACTATGGAGGTAAAATAAACGCTTGTTTTTATTGCATCTTTACATGCTGCCATGAACTATCTTTTTTCTTGTGATTACTTGGAATCCTTGGATCTGGATTCCTGTAAGTGGCGTGCATATTTGTATGCGTTCCTGCTTCATTGCAAAGACTTCAAAAGAGTGCTGTTCGTGCTTACTATTTGGTCTATCTTAATTTAAGAATCTAAACTCACTACTCTGCGTCATCGACGCGTTTCTGCAGCCTTCTTGAAAGGAGACTGCTTCATCAGGATGTTTTAAAGAGAGAAGCAGGGAGCAGCCGTGATGACTGGTGGCATCCCTGAAGTGAGTGCCACGCGTCCAGCAAGGGAAGCACTTATATGTGTCTAGCTCACCTTCCCTCATTCCCCTCAACCAATCCCAAATTCTGGTTGGGATTCTGTCATATTCCCTCTGCTCTCGTGATATAGGCTGCTTGTCTGCAGAGCACGGGGGTTCAGCACTGGACAGCTCCTGCTGTCGTGATCCCGAGTTATGCTGTTTAAGTGCTGAGTTCAGCACTGGACAGCTCCCTGCACACAGCGCAGGTCCTATACCAGTGATGGCGAACCTTTTAGAGACCGAGTGCCCAAACTGCAACCTAAAACCCACTTATTTATCGCAAAGTGCCAATACATCAGGGGGCGGGGCTTATCACGACATATGATTTTACCCCCGTCGTTCTAAAAAGGCCAGGGCTGCTTCAAAATAGACAGCGTGCAGATTTTGACTGCTTTTTGGATGCAGAAATACTGCAGAATGTCCTCAGGGGAAATTTCTGTGGAAAATTCTGCAGCATTTCCGCATCCAAAAAGTAGTCAAAATCTGCACGCTGTCTATTTTGAAGCGGCCCTGCCCATGTCCGCCACATGTAAACATTCCCCACCACACAGCAGCCCCAGCGGTAATAGTGACACCCCCCCAGCAGCCCCAGCGGTAATAGTGACCCCCACCGCACAGCGGCCCTTAGCGGTAATAGTGACCCCCCCCCAGAGTGGTAATAGTGACCCCCCACCACACAGCAGCCTTAGCGGTAATAGTGACCCCCACCCCCAGCGGTAATAGTGACACCCCCCAGCACCCCCAGCGATAATAGTGACCCCCACCCAGCAGTAATAGTGACCCCCACGCTGCAGCAATAATAGTAACCCCCACCCCACAGCGGCTCCAGCGGTGATAGTGACCCCCACCCCACAGCGGCTCCAGCGGTGATAGTGACCCCCACCCCACAGCGGCCCTAGCGGTAATCGTGTCCCCCACCCCACAGCGATAATAGTGACCCCCCCCAGCGGCCCCCAGTGGCCCCCAGTGTATTAGGGACACCCCCCAGCGGCCCCCCAAGTGCATTAGAGACGCCCCCCAGTGCAGTAGTGACACCCCCCCCAGCGGCCCCCCAGTACATTAGGGACACCCCCCCAGCGGCCCCCCCAGTGCATTAGTGACACCCTCCCAGCACCCCCCCCCCCCCGTGCATTAGTGACACCCTCCCAGCGGCCCCCCCGTGCATTAGTGACACCCTCCCAGCGGCCCCCCATGCATTAGTGACACCCCACAGTGCGCCTCCCGAGACCCACATACTTACCACCCCCCCCCCTCCTCCTGTAAGCTCAGCTCCTCTTCTGGTCAGCGATGGTCCCGGCATGCATATTAACTTTTTCTTCCCCACTTCTGCCTCAATAGGTAATTCCCAGCAACCTGATTGGTTGTTTGGTGAATCAGCCAAACCAAGCAACCAATCAGGTTGCTGGGAATTGCTGATTGCTGCAGAAGTGGGGAAGAAAGTGTTAATATGCTCCCGGCACACATTCTGACACACACGCTGCTGGACACCGCCCCCTCCCGGCGGAACCAAGTAGTAGGAGACGTCGGGGTAGGGGGGAGGGGGATTCCAGCTGCAGACTGAAGTCAGTGTGTGCCGGGATCAGCGCGGCTAGCAGTGCCGTTTGTGAATGCCGGCAGGGGAGCCGCGGCCCCTGCTGGTATTCACAAGTGGTGAGCGGCCGATGTGGCGCGTGCCAGCAGGGAAGGCTCTGCGTGCCGCCTCTGGCACGCGTGTCATAGGTTCGCCACCACTGTCCTATACTATAGGCAGGAGTTTAGAGGCAGGGGATGACAGTTTTTACTTATGAAGAATAAATCCCAGCATGATTTGGCTATGGTCATGTTACAAGGGGGCTCTTTATTGCCATTTGAGGGCTAGTTTTATCGTTAGTAATGTTAAGAAGCGGAAACAATGTGTGTGTCTCTCCATGTTTGGTCAAAAAAGAGGGACATATTCTCCCTACTATAAAATCCACTCTGAAAGGAGGACATTACTATAGTTAGAAAGTATCCATGGAGGAGAAAGGGAGTTCTAATACTGGTGTTCTTGAATTTCTTCATGCGTGTTCTGTAGAATGTTTTTGACCTCATGTATGCTCATTCATATGTGGTCCACGTGTCTTCTGTTAGTTGGAAATCAGATGAATGACATATAAGATATCTGCTCAATCAAGCCCATAGGGGAGCAGGTTTTGAGCCTATGTATCCACATACATTCTTTTTGTAGTAGTTTTTTGTCTATGTTACCCCTCCTTCCATTCTGTCTGATTGTTTTGATACCCTGAAATTTGAGGACACTGAGGTCATTCTTATGGTGATCTCTTATGTGGGTAGCAAGGCTGGTATGTTCACCCCTCCGTACATTTCCCACGTGACCCAGTATCCTGCTCCTAAATTGCTGGATAGTCTTTCCCACATATTCCAGAGGGCATGGACAAGTTGCCAGGTACACTACCCCTGAAGTTTTGCAGTTGATAAATTCTAGGATTTCATATGTTCTTCCAGTATTTTGGCTCGCGAAGGTTGGTCCTCTCCTTATGAACTCACGGGCCTTACAGTCCGAGCAGGTGTAGGTCCCCCTTATTTTCCTGGCGGAATTTTTTTTTATCTTGGAATTTCCGGGGTGCCGTGGCTGTGGACTGTGGGCTGTGGAGAGTCTGCTTCCCAGGCATTCCACCAGGTCTTTATCCTTCAATAGAATATACCAATATTTCTGCAGGATTTTGTTCACATTGCCTGATTGGTCGTCATAAGTCCCAATCAGTCTTACAGTGTTTTTGTCTCTGGTTTGTGCTTAATGTCCAGTAAGTTACTTCTGTCCATGCCCTTTGTCTGTTGCAGGGCTTCATTAAGGACGTCATTAGGGTACCCTCTATTCCTGAACCTTCTTGACATATCCTCCGCCTGTCTTTCAAATTCAGAATTCTCAGAGCAATTTCTTCTTGTTCTAATGTACTGTCCTTTCGGGATTCCTTTTTTCAGGGGCCTTGGATGGTAGCTCTCCCAATGTAGGAAACTGTTGGTTGCTGTGGGTTTATGATGAATTGTTGTCTTCAAGGAACCCGTTGGAGATTTTGATATATTCAGATCCAAGAAAGTGATTTTGTAGTTTTGGATTCCGGGTGTCAGGTACAGCCCTAGGCTGTTGTTGTTCAAGTATTCCACAAATTCATTGAACTCGGCAATAGTGCCAACTCACAGTATGAATACATCATCTATGAATCTCAGTATAAAATACTGCAAAATATCTGACTATCTAAAAAAAGAACTGTGATAAAAAAGGCGCTGCCTTATCCATCTTTGCAACCCTGACTGAGTCAATAGTGGCAATCATCACACACATATCATAAATACCTCATAAGTGGTTTGAGCTGCCCGTTATCCATTGAATAGCAGGGATTCTTAAAAGACGGTTTACGTAACTGAGACGCCAAGGAAGAAAACATCTTTCTTTCATCAAAAAGATATATTCCCGAGTGTCCTCAGGATCCATTATATATGTTTTGTTCTGTCTAGATTTTAAGTCATTAATAAAGTTAGTATATATTTTAACAGATTCTTCGTCGGTGAATCTCCTTGAAAATACTTGAAGAATTACTGCCCCGGTGACAATCTTGTTTTTTTGTGTGTGCAATTTCACAGGGCATGTGCATGCATACAATACAGTAAAATATACACAGACGTACACAAACACAACTCCCATCGCACAAATATGCAGACCAAATGCACTCGTAAATACACTTACAACCATGTGAAGCCGGCCTTAGAGACTCGGTAAAGAAAAAACAACAAGCATTTTGTGGAAATAGAAATAGATGTCAACATAATGAAGACATCAGAAGCCGATGAGACACAGTTCATTCTTGCAGTTAATTACAAACCTTTTATCTTATATAGATGTTAAATAGACATGCATATGGATGTAGGTATAATTACTGCTATTCTGTCCATTAAACGGGCAAAGCTTGAGTCTTTTGCTACAAAGATCATTTTCATTCACCTTTAATGGAAACCAGTCAGTTCGGGAAAGTAGGGAGAATCATGAAATATAGAATCATGTCTGTGGAAAGTCACACTAAGGTCATATGCAGATACTAATTACACTGCTTAAAGGGTTTTATGTCCCTGAATAGTAAAATAACAGTTGTATTACCGTAGAACTTGTCCTCGTCTGACTTTGGTCTCACACTTCTCTGCAAAATCAATTGTGTAGCTCTTAACCTATAGAAAGCACTTATGTATATGAAGAAAAGCTGCAGTGGAAATATAACATTTGCATAGCTATTCCCCTCCAATAGCACATTCCGAATGTACAATCATCTACTTGAAGCAACCCCTTTATCTACCTAGGACCCACAATTTGATGATAATCAAGCCAGGTTCGTAATGAAAAAAAGCCAACTAAATTGCCCACAGTTTTCTAAAACAATACCCCAGATTATAATATTATACATGTAAGGGATATTCTTTACAGTAAACATCTATTCACAGAGTTTTAGACTTTAATAAAACAGTTAAAAAACACAAACTACTGCTAAAAATTTGCTTCTAAATGCTTTGCGCAATTCTGGCTAAAAAAAGCATCTTAGGGTAGGCTTAAACAGAGCAAAACCACTGCATGAAAATTCCCAAAAACATTTCTGCATCAAAAAGAGACTCAAAATCCGCTACATTTCCGCAGCTGATTTCAGAAGATACTGCTTCCCCCTCACCTGTAAAGTATTTGTACTTTTGGGGCTTCTTTTACCGGGCCTCTAATGAGAGCAGCACCGCGGTCACTTCCACATTAGTAATTGTGCAGATTTTGCAAAAATTATGAAGATTTTTTTTTTTTTTAAATCAGTATTTATTGAAATTTTTCATATAAACATACATACAAACACAGAATGGGTCTGAGCACGGTATCCACCCGGCTCGTCAAAACATAATATATGCTCTTAGTGAAGCAAATAAAAGCTTGAGCTAGCATGCAATCCCAATGCGGGAATTAACTTAAACGACGCGCCAGGGCACAAGAAAACATTTTCAAAAGGAGAGATAAACAAAGACGTAGACCCCTTATACATAAGAGAAAAGGGGGAAACAAACGGGGGCAGGTGCTAAGGGGGGCAAGGAAGGGGTGGAAGTAGGGAGGGGGGGGAGGGGTTGGGTTGGGTTAAGAAGCTCAGTCTGCTCCATGGGGTTTAACATAGAGCATTTTAGAGAAAAGGCGGTCAGCGGATGAATTCCAGAAAGGAGAAGCCTCTAAGAGGGGGGGTGATGGCGGGGGGAGTTGGGATTACGTGGAGGCCCAAAATACTTACATTGTACAGGGTCAGTGCAAGGATCTCAGGTTGTCGTCTGCTCCACGTTGGCTCCAGGATGGACATACCCCACTGCTCGCCAGGGGGCCCATGTCTCAATAAATTTATCATGGGTCCCATTCGCCCAGCTTGAAAGCTCCTCTATCCCTCCACAAGTCGACAGTGGGAGGCTCTTTTTGTTTCCAAAGCAAGGGAATTAGGGCCTTGGCAGTGTCCAATAGCAGAGCGATCAATTTGTGTTTGATGGGGTGAAAGGTAGAGGTCGGTCTCCACAGGAGAACCACCCCAGGGGAGAGCGACAGACCAGGTGTAAGCTTTTTCAGAATCTCGCCCACGTCTCTCCAAAAGGGAGTTATACGGGGACATTCCCACCATATATGTAGATATGAACCAGTATCTATCTCGCATCTCCAGCAACTGTCTAATGTAGCTAGTTTGTGGTCATAAAGCCATTGTGGGGTTCTATACCACCTTGCTAGAAGTTTGTAATGTGATTCCTGAGAGGTGACGCAAGGAGAGAGGCCAAACGCAGTCTTTAATATGAGCTTAGTCTCACTAGGAGATAATGCTATATGAAGTTCTCTCTCCCACGAGGTGAGGAAGGCAGGCTTCGCAGGCTTTGAGGGGAGAATAAAGTGTTTGCGGATGTAAGATATTTTTCTAGAATTGGGGGAAAGCCCCTCAATTACCGATTCAAATGGGGTGAGTGGTCTGGGGGTTTGTGTGATTTCAGAAAGTCATTTAGGACTTTCAGCAGATGGGTAGAGACGAGGAACGAGAACGTGCGACCCGGGAGAAGGTCCTCTAGGGAGGAAAGGGGGGCTGCATTTGCTAGGGACAAAGCATCTTGAAAGTTTTTACCGTCTAGGGTCTTCCAGACTCCCGCGGAGCAAGAGTCTATCGATAGGCCCATGAATCTATGTAATGCTGACAGGGGTGCAAATGGGGAAGGACCAGGGGCGAGAGTCTTCCCTAGCATTGCCCAGGTTTCTATTACACCTCTTAAAAGGGGGTTGCTTCTCTGTCTTCCCCTACCTCTCCCCCGCGGGAAACACATATCCTCAAAGAAGGTGGGACCGTAGGCTCCCTTAGCCAGGGACTGGATCATAGGGTCCTTAATCGGGTGGACCAGCTCTAACCAGTGGTTGAGCTGGGTAGCCAAATAAAGCTGCTGGGGGCATGGCAGGTCCACTCCACCTTCCGATCGCCTCTTGATGAGTAGACAGTGAGCAAGCCTGGGTCTCTTGCCCGACCATAGGTATCTGGAAAAAATTGTGTGTAGAGCCTTGAAAAAACTGGAGGGGATGTGGATCGGAAGAAGTCTTATTTTGTATAGGATAATAGGGATAATGTAAGATTTTAATATATTTTTTCTTCCTAGCCAAGATATGAACGGGAGATCATAGGAACGCAGTAATTTTTTAATTTTCGGCAATAGCGGGGGAAAGTTAGTCTGGTACAGGTCATCGGCTTTTTTTGTAAGCTTAATGCCCAGAAATTCCATGTTTGTGTCCGTCCAGGCAAGTGGGGATCTATTTTTAATGGCCTTAAAGCGATTGAGAGGTATTGAAATATTTAAGGCCGTCGACTTGGCCAGGTTAATTTTAAAGTTGGAAAGGGTTCCAAAGTTCTCAAGAAGGGAGATGAGATGGGGGAGGCCAGATTCTGGATTTGTAATGAGGAATATAATATCGTCTGCATAGGCAGTGGCCGTGAGGGTCTCTCCCCCTACTCTTAGTCCTTGTATCAGGGGGTCTGATTTTTTGAAGGAAGGGTTCAAGTGCCAGTATGAATAAAGTAGGGGATAGAGGGCACCCCTGCCTCGTGCCGTTATTTATATTAAATGTGAGGGAAAGGGAGTTGTTAATTTTGAGTCGCGCGTGGGGCATCGCATATAGGGAAAATATTGCTGAAACAAATTCCGGCGGGATGTTAAACTGCCTCAGAGCTTGCTCCATGTACACCCAATTGACTCGGTCAAACGCTTTTTCAGCGTCTGTGCCGACAAAGGCGAGAGGTATATTATGTGTTTGGGAGTATTTCGCTGCATGGAGGAGCCTGAGGCAACCGTCTCTGCCCTCCCTTCCCTTAACGAAGCCCGATTGTTCTGGGTTGATTAGTTTAGTGATTAATTTTTCAAGTCGTTTTGTCAGAATTTTGGCCCAGAGCTTCATATCGAAGTTAATGAGGGAAATAGGGCGATAGCTCCCGCAGGATTCGGGGTCCTTGTTTTCCTTAAAGACAAGAGCAATATGAGCTTCCTGCGCCTGTCTTGGGAGGGGAGTTCCCTGGAGGAGTGAGTTAAAGAGCTCGGTTAGCTTTGGTATAAGAGTGGTTTTAAACGTTTTATAATATATAAGGGGGAAGCCGTCTGGGCCTGAGCTTTTGCCCGGAGGAGAAGTACTAATGAGATCTTCACTTTCCTGGGAGGTAATGGTAGTCAAAAGGGAGGCAGCCTCTTCCTCATCTAATTTAGGGAGATCGAGTTCTTTGAGGAAAGAGTCAACCTGTTTCTTGAAGTTGATAGTAGCGTCGGGGGAGAGGGGATCGCGAAGATTGTAAAGGCGGGAGTAGAAACTTTGGAATTCCCTAGCGATTTCGGGTGTGGAGGAAACTCTATGGCCTTCTGCGGTTTTAATAGTTTTAATGAAATTTCTAGTTCGGGCCTTTTTAATAAGTGCAGACGTATATCTACTACCCTTGTTCCCCTGTGCATAGGTGACATGTCTGAGGTAAAGGTGTTTTTTGTTGTACTTGGATTCAAGTATGAGTTTGAGTTCCCTTCTAAGGGACGCCAATTCCTCAGAAGAGGTCTTACACAGGGAAAGTTTCACAACGCGTTCAAGTTTGGAGATTTGAGATAGTTTGTGGTCGATTTCTTTTTGCTGTTTTTTCTTTGCTCTAGAACCAGCAGCAATCAAGAGACCTCTTGTAAAGGCCTTATGGGCCTCCCATATTACAGGGGGAGGGATATCGTCTGACGTATTTAGTTGAAAGAATTCTTCTAGCCTTTCCTTAAGCTGCAGTCTTTCCTCTTCTGAGTCCAGAAGGGAGGGGTTGAGTCTCCAGCGCCATTCGCGAGGGAGGAGGTTCGGAAGGTGTAGGTCCAGATGGACCGGAGCGTGGTCCGAAATTACTATAGGGTCAATTGAGGCCTTTTCTATGTGTTGGAGGAGGGGGGAGGACACAAATACATAATCAAGGCGTTGGAAGGAGGAGTGGACCCGCGATAGGAAGGTGTAGTCCCTAGAAGTCGGGTTCAGAGATCTCCAGCTGTCTACCAGATCCAACTCGGAGAGGGAATGAATGAGTTTGCTCAGTTTCCTCTGGGATATGTGCGATTTCCCTACCGAGGAGTCTAGTAGGGGACAGAGAGTGAGATTTAGGTCGCCGCCGAGAATAATCAGGCCGTTAGCGAAGTGTTTAAGTGTCTCTAAGTGTTTAGTCAGCCAAGCTACCTGGTCGGTATTTGGAGTATATAAGTTTGCAAGGGTTATTTTGGTATTGTTAAGCAGTCCTCTCAGGAAGAGAACCCTACCTTCCTCATCCGAGTGGCGAGCCTCGCAAGTGAAATTGAGTGATTTGTGTGGCAAGGTGGGGACCCCTTTTGAGGCGGATGATGGGTGAGAGTTGTGGAAGGCGAGTGGATACTGCTTACCCGGTAGGGCCAGGCATCTGTCTCCCCTGAAGTGGGTCTCCTGCAGGAACACGACTCCGGAACCGTATCTCTTTAACAGCAATGCTATGTGGTGCCTCTTAGCTGGGGAATTCAAGCCATTGACGTTAAATGTGGTGACGCGAAGGAGGTTCTTCATGTTGCCAGGACAGAGCAGACGAGTATTTCTCCTGCTTGAAGGGAAGAAGAGGAAGAAGAGCTACCCGCTTGACAAACTATGTCGTACAGAGCTTGATTTACCTCTACTTTAGCCAAAATGCAGACAGAGGCTAAAGGGAGTGGACTCGGAGAGCAGGAGGGTTGGTAACAAAAAGAGAGGGAGGGGGGTTGGGGTATAAGGGTGGATGGGTGGTAGGAGTAGGAGTAGGAGACGGACAGACAAAAATTACAATCACGTGAACAGATAGTAAATTAGTGACACCCAGTCCAGGTGGGTGTGGACTAGGGTCTAAGTGGGAGCGAGTTGTCTGTGCTTTAAAATCAAAGGACAGACAACTATGAAATCAGCCTGGTCAGACAGGCGCTCACCGGGTCATTTAACATTGAATGAACAGGTGTAACAGTTGCGGAAAGAGGAAACCTTCTTAAAGAAGAGAAAGGAAAAGGAGAGGGAGGAGACAAAAGTTAAACAATGCAACAGCAATGCACAAGTCAGCTGGGCTGATGAGTAGAGAGGGCAATGCCTATCTTCTCTGGACCACTTGATGGGTACCGAGACCCCATAGGGCCTGGTCAAAGGGGTGAAAGCAGACAGACACGTTGCTTCGAACAGTCCTGAAAACTAGGTCCTTGAGGGCAGTCCAGCTGAGTGCAACATCAGACAAAGGAAAGAAGAAGGTGCGCCTTCTTGCTCAGGTATCCTGAATGGTTGGAGGTTCCTTCATCTTCTTTCCTTTTCCTTTGGGGGACTTAGAATTACCAGCCACCTGCCATGCTTCAGGTGGAGAAAGCTTAGACAGGCTTGGAAACTCAGGGAGAGGTAGCCAACAAGGCAATTCTATAGGGTCCATCTCCAGGTGCTCCCAGCAGCTGCTAAGATCCTCTGGGGAGCGGACAATGAGTCTGCGGCTTTTATAAAATATGCTGATGCCGAAGGGAAACAGCCAGGCATAACATATGTCCCTCGCTCTTAGAGCCTCCAGGAGGGGGCGGAGGATGCAGCGTTTTGCTAGGGTGGCCGGGGAAAGGTCTTGGTAAATCTGAATCGGGGAATCCCCGTACCTAACACCTTTGCTGAGTCTTGCGGCTTTTAGTACAGCAGAAGTGTCCTGGAAAGACAGCAGTTTGCAGACTACATCCCAGGGAGGATCTGCAGGGGGAGGGGGGGGGTCTGAGAGCCCTGTGCACCCTTTCAATGGTTATTGAGGCTGCTCTGTCTGCACCAAGGAGCTGTACAAAAATTTCTGAGGTTACCTTGTGCAGAGACTCAGTGGTCCAGGTCTCAGGGAGTCCCTTGAATCGCAGATTGCATCTCCTGTTGCGGTTTTCCAGGTCCTCCTGGAGGATAAGTGCACGGTTCAGACAGTCATGATGTTCTTTTAGTATATTGGCAGTGGCTAAAGCATGGGAGATATAGGAGGCTGAGGCAGTCTCTAAATCGTCTACCCTGCGGCCCATCTGTTTGATATCTTCTTTTATTTCTGTGAGATCAGCCATGATAGGGTTAAGGGCATTAGATATTAACTCCCTCATAAAACCTCGGGACACACTCTCAGAGTCCTCCTCGTCCGAGGAAAGGTCCCCCTCCCCCTCCTTACTTTGAGCTGCAGCAGGTCCCTGAGCCGGTGCCATCTTGGAAGACAGATGTGGAGAGCAGGAGCCTCGCTCCTTCAGGTAGCGCTGCATGCCTGTCTGATTTTTGGATGATTTGGGGGTGCAGGGTTGTTCTCCTCCCTTGTCCCTCGCGATCCTTCTAATTTCCGCGGCTGTGGATGAAGTGGGGAGACCTCGGGGAGCGCTGTGCTGAGGGAGCTCCGGTCTCAAGCAGCCATGTTGCTCCGCGGCCAGGCTCCGCCCCAATTATGAAGATTTTGCACAGAATGTTTCGCTATCAAAAATCCATAGTATTTCTACCATATGTGAGCATACCCTCAGGGTATAGACCGTACAAATGTTGGGCAAACGATGCCTGACACTCATCCCTGTGTGTCCTCGCTCCAGTGCTGTTGCAGAGGAGCTAGTAGCACTGGTTTGCTCACAGAGCTGCATAAATGATGGACGATGAGCTGAATGATGATCGTTCAGTGTAAGTAGCAGCTGTTCACTACTGAATCCCGCTATGTTTAGTCAATGGAGAGAGGCAGGGAGTGCAAGGAGAGTAATCTCCCCCAGCCTCCCTGCTGTGAGCCAGCGATACTAGCTCCTGTGCAGTAGCACGGGAGCAAGTATATATGGGGACGAGTGTCGGGCATCATCTGCCCCACATTTGTCCATCTTTATTCAGACGGGCATGTTTGCGCATGCAATACACATAGAATAGAACCCATTGTTTTCAAAGGGGTTTATTCTCACTGTTCTCTTTTGTGCGTGCATTTCGTTTGCGCAAAAAAAGCAACATGCTCTATTTTTGTGCACATTTGCGTGCCAAAGGTTCCCTTAAGTGTCAACATACATATGTATGCGTGGGTATGTACAAAACATACAAAACATTGCACATACCCGTGAACACTGACACCTAATTTGGCTCAACAGACATTTAAATCAGGGCACCAGTCAAATCAACGAACGGTGCCTGCGCAAATGTGCACAGTATTTGTGCAGTCACACATGCAAAAATACTCCACTGAGTAAATATGTTGCGGAGTGAGTGGTTTTGCATTTATTCTCATCTGAAGGAGCCCCTAAGATTTTAGTTTTTACACCATTTGCTCAATATTGCTATGTATATGTGAATTCTGAAAGTATATGAAAATGATAAAGTAGAAGTGCAGTTCCTGAAACTCCACCTACCATGTGTGACTTAGGGCAAAAACACACGGGAATATGCAGAGGTGTAACTTAAAGCTCCTGGGCCCCAATGCAAAACCTGTAACAAGGCCCCCAACTATAATGCTTTATTCATAGTACTAGGCTCCCTATTAGAAGAAGAGAAGCCTTATGGGCCCCGGGTGCAACCGCATTCCCGATAGTTACGCCAGTGGGCGTATGCATAGCTGCGTAGTTGTGCATGAACAGGGTTGTGTCTTTTCTTCTCTAAGTATTCAAACTCCGCACTATAGTGTGCAAGTTTGAATAAAACAACTGAAAGATAGGTTGTGCCCTAGCTTACCTGCACGTCCCGGAAAGATAGGCATGTTCATAGAATCATAGTGTTACGTGTGCTGCTGGAATCTGCTGTGCTAAGTTTCCTAGCAGCACAGCTCCACAGGTGGTTGAGGGTTAATTGAGCTGGCTGGGTGTGGTATTCTCCAGCAGCCAATCCCCTTTAGCTTTCAGCACATATAAACCCAGCTCCTGTAAGTCTGAAGCTGGTCTTGCACTGTTTGGGTGTACCTGTTATGTTCCCACTCAGATCTGTGTTTGCATGTAGGTCTGTTGTGTCTCTCTGCTTCCCAAAGATGGTTTGGACACCTGTAGTCCTAGTCTGCAGGACATGCAGTGCCCCTTTTCCCTTCCCCACACAGGTGTGGCCTCCAAACGTCTTATGTCTCGCTCTGTGTGTCAGTTGGTGGATCCCTGACACAGTTCCCTATGTCAGCACGGTGGCTGACTGTCTATCCCCCCTGTATGAGGACACATACACTTGCTGTGAGTTTCATCTGTGTTCATGTAAGCTCTGGGTGGAGTCTGTGTGGTTTGCACTATATGTTAGAGTCATTTCCGGTAGAGTCCATGCTCTGGTTGTTTGTGTCTTGCTGGTTCATGTCCGTTTGTATGTTTATTTTCTGTCAATTTTGTATCAGCTTGCTGTGTAACCTGTGTTCTGTGTCCTGTCCTGCGCAGCTTGCTGTGTGAACTGTGTCTGGTGCTGCTGGACTCCTGGTTAGTGTAGGGGCTAGCAGTATAGCCAGGAGCCGTGAAATGGCCTGCTAGCTTCCACATATTGTACAACATGTCAACTAATACCTGGTATTTATATTCAGCTTATCATCTGCTATTAGTGGTTGCATTTTGGCTGCTGTATGCTGTGTTTTCTGGCTCTGTGTGTCCTGTTGTTCTGTCCCTGTCATGTGGCATGTTTATGTATCCTGTTCTGGTGCATGGTTCCTAGGATCAGTTAGGGCCCAGTTCTGAAGATCGCTAGGCAGCAGTTTATCGCGGCGATGTCCCCGCTCAGGTAGGGCCATGTCATCCTCCCTGTAGCACGGGGCCCGTTGTTTGAAACCTTGTGCGTATCCGCCTCTCTTGGTCACGATCGTGTGGACCCCGTGCTTAGTTTGACCACACGATCGTAACACATAGAACAGTAGAGTTGGAAGGGACCTCCAAGGTCATCTGGTTCAACCCCCTAAATCAACACTAAATCATCCAGACAGATATTTGTCCAGCCTTTATTTGAACATTTTCATTGAAGAAGAACTCAGCAACCCCCATGGTAACATGTTCCACTCATTGATCACCCTCACTGTCAAAAAGTTTTTTCTAATATCTAATTTGTATCTCCCTCCTCTCAGTTTCATCCCATTGCTTCTAGTCTTTCCTTGTACAAATGAGAATAGTGCTGATCCCTATGCACTGTGACAACCCTTTAGATATTTGTAGACCGCTATTAAGTCTCCTCTCAGCCTTCTTTTTTGCAAGCTAAACATTCCCAGATCCCTTAACCGTTCCTCAAAGGACATGATTTGCAGACTGCTCACCATCCTGGTAACTCTTCTCTGAACTTGCTCCAGTTTGTCTGTGTCTTTTTTAAAGTCTTTTTTTACATGTGCTGCTGCTTAGACCAATTCCTCCCATTATGTATGTGCTTTTTTCATTTTTCTTCCCCAGATGAAGGACTTTTGCAAATACATTTCTGTTAGTCGCCGCCCACTGTTCAAGCTTTTCTAGATCTTTTTAAATACTCTCCTTCTCTTCCCTAGTGTTAGCTATCTCTCCTAGCTTTGTGTTATCGGCAAATTTGATCAGTTTCCTATCAATTCCCTTCTCCAGATCATTTATAAAAATGTTGAACAACACTGTGTCTAGGACAGAGCCTTGTGGTGCCCCACTCAATACATTCTTCCACTTGGATGTGCACCCATTTATGACCACTCTTGAGTACGCTCACTCAGCTAGTTGTGAATCCACCTAACAGTTGCCTTGTCAATCCGATATTTGGTCATTTTTTCAATAAATATGGTATGAGATACTTTGTTAAATGCTTTGCTTAAGTCAAGATATACTATATCTACAGCATTTTCCTGATCAACCCAGTCGGTGATTCTGTCATAGAAGGAAATAAGATTAATCTGGTATGACTTGTAAGTTACAAACCCATACTGGCTCTGGTTAATTACTCCATTTTTATCCAAGTACTTGCATAGATGCTGTTTAGTACTTTGTTCGAAGATCTTTCCCAGTATAGAAGTCAGGCTCACAGGCCTATAGTTTCCTGGATCCACCTTCTTCCCTTTTTCGAAGATAGGGACAACATTTGCCGTTTTCCAGTCTTCTGGGACTTCTCCTGTTCTCCAGGAATTTTCAAAGAGTATGGCGAGTGGTTCAGCAATTACCTCTGCTGCTTCCTTTAGTATCTTAGGATGTAATTTATCTGGACCTTGAGACTTACATTCATTTAAGCTAGCTATATGTTTCCTCACTATCTCTTGGCTTATAGATAGCCTGCAGTCTTTTATTTCCTTAATAGCACAGGGAAGATCAGTTGATGTTCCATCTACTTTCTGAGAGAAAACAGATACAAAATAGGAATTTAAAAGTTTGTTCCTTTTTTATTGCTTTTGGCCTCTGTTGCAAGCCTTAATTCATTATTAGCTTTAGCTTTTCTGACACTTGCCCTACAGTTTCTGCAGACCGCATTATATTCTTCTTTAGATACCCCCCTCTTTTCATTTGATAAACATATTTTTCTTCAATGGTTTTGTTTTCTCCGGTTATGCGGCCGTGATTATCACTATGATTTCAGCTATAAGCAAAAACCAGAACACACTACCAGACCCATTGCGCAACAGACATTTGCCACCCCGCATGGACCTAAGGCACATTTTGAAGGACTGGCCTGGGATGAGTGAAACAGTGAGCAAAGGTGCAAGGAAAAGAACACATCTGGACCTCAGTAAGGTAAGTAGCTTTTTAAATCAGGGCGTGCATGTGAATATACAAAAAAGTACAGTATACTGTAGAAACACATTTGCTAATCAAAGACGTTTACTACACAAATATGTTGCACTGAAGCAGGCACAATTGCGCATATGGCCGCCTGAAACCACCCTAATTCTAAGCAATCACCCCAATATGTGATAGGAGTATGCATGGTTGCTAGAGATGAGCGAACGTACTCGTCCGAGCTTGATATTCGTGTGAATATTAGGGTGTTTGGGATGCTCGTTACTCGTAACGAGCACCACACGGTGTTCCGGTTACTTTCAGTTTCCTCTCTGAGACGTTAGCGCGCTTTTCTGGCCAATTGAAAGACAGGGAAGGCATTACAACTTCCCCCTGTGACGTTCAAGCCCTATACCACCCCCCTGCTGTGAGTGGCTGGGGCGATCAGATGTCACCGGAGTATAAAAATCGGCCCCTCCCGCGGCTCGCCACACATGCCTTGTGACTTAGCTGAGGGAAAGTGATGCTGCTGGTGTTGCTGTAGGGAGAGCGTTAGGAGTCAGTGTAGGCTTCAAGAACCCCAACGGCCCTTCTCAGGGCCACATCTACTAGTGTGCAGTACTGTGTTAGCACAGTATTTTTTTTTTTTTGTCCAAAATTGGATCTGCAGAGCATTGCGCCCAGCAATAGGGACAGAAGTGGGGGTTAGGCAGGGAGAGTGTTAGGAGTTAGTGTAGGCTTCAAGAACCCCAACGGTCCTTTCTAGGGCCACTTCTATCCGTGTGCAGTACTGTCCAGGCTGCTGTTAGCAGTGTTGCATTTTTTTTTTTTTTTCTCAAAACCGGCTGTGCAGAGCATTGCACCCGGCATTAATACTACAGGGATAGAATTGTGTAGGCAGGGCCAGAAGACATTTATTATTCATTGAATACACGCAGTGGGGTCTTCCCTTTGCTAAAAAGGAAAAGAAATTATATTTGGCCTGCCTGTGTCAGTCCTAAGGTCTGCGTGTACGTGTGTGCTGCGTGTACAACGTACAAAAATCTGACGCAACCAGCTACGCTTTACTGCAGCCTAGCGCCATTGTGTATCCTGACTGGCAAATACCTGCTCTGCTAGAGTTAATAACTCTGCTACACTATACTTGTGTGACACTTTTTGAGGGCCACGCCACAGATATTAAACTTCTTGTTCATTGAATATACGCAGTGGGGTCTTCCCTAAGCTAAAAAGGAAAAGAAATTATATTTGGCCTGCCTGTGTCAGTCCTAAGGTCTGCGTGTACGTGTGTGCTGCGTGTACAACGTACAAAAATCTGACGCAACCAGCTACGCTTTACTGCAGCCTAGCGCCATTGTGTATCCTGACTGGCAAATACCTGCTCTGCTAGAGTTAATAACTCTGCTACACTATACTTGTGTGACACTTTTTGAGGGCCACACCACAGATATTAAACTTCTTGTTCATTGAATATACGCAGTGGGGTCTTCCCTAAGCTAAAAAGGAAAAGAAATTATATTTGGCCTGCCTGTGTCAGTCCTAAGGTCTGCGTATACGTGTGTGCTGCGTGTACAACGTACAAAAATCTGACGCAACCAGCTACGCTTTACTGCAGCCTAGCGCCATTGTGTATCCTGACTGGCAAATACCTGCTCTGCTAGAGTTAATAACTCTGCTACACTATACTTGTGTGACACTTTTTGAGGGCCACACCACAGATATTAAACTTCTTGTTCATTGAATATACGCAGTGGGGTCTTACGTTTGCAAAAAAGCGAAAACATTATATTTGGCCTGCAGGCTTGCGCCAATTTATTTCCTGCCTGGGAAATCAAATCACTGGTAATACAGCATGCTGAGGGGTAGGGGTAAGCCTAGAGGACGTGGACGTGGACGTGGCCGAGGACGCGGAGGGCCAAGTGAGGGTGTGGGCACAGGCCGAGCTCCTGATCTAGGTGTGTCGCAGCCGACTGCTGCGCGATTAGGAGAGAGGCACGTTTCTGGCGTCCCCACATTCATCGCCCAATTAATGGGTCCACGCGGGAGACCTTTATTAGAAAATGAGCAGTGTGAGCAGGTCCTGTCCTGGATGGCAGAAAGTGCTTCGAGCAAGCTATCATCCACCCACAGTTCTGCGCCGTCCAGTGCTGCAAATCCGAATCCTCTGTCTGCTGCTCCTCCTTCCTCCCAGCCTCCTCACTCCACTACAATGACACCTGCTCAGGAGCGGGAACACTCCCAGGAACTGTTCTCGGGCCCCTGCTTAGATTGGGCAGCAGCGGTTCCTCTCCCACCAGAGGAGTTTATCGTCACTGATGCCCAACCATTCGAAAGTTCCCGGGGTCCGGGGGAAGAGGCTGGGGACTTACGCCAACTGTCTCAAGAAGTTTCTGTGGGTGAGGAGGACGATGACGATGAGACACAGTTGTCTTGCAGTGAGGTTGTAGTAAGGGCAGTAAGTCCAAGGGAGCAGCGCACAGAGGATTCGGAGGAAGAGCAGCAGGACGATGAGGTGACTGACCCCACCTGGTGTGCAACGCCTACTCAGGACAGGTCTTCAGAGGGGGAGGCAAGGGCATCATCAGGGCAGGTTGCAAGAGGCAGTGCGGTGGCCAGGGGTAGAGGCAGGGCCAGACCGAATAATCCACCAAGTGTTTCCCAAAGCACACCCTCGCGCCATGCCACCCTGCAGAGGCCGAGGTGCTCTAAGGTCTGCCAGTTTTTCACAGAGACGCCTGACGACCGACAAACAGTGGTGTGCAACCTTTGTCGCGCCAAGATCAGTCGGGGAGCCACCACCAACAGCCTCACCACCACCAGCATGCGCAGACATATGATGGCCAAGCACCCCACAAGGTGGGACGAAGGCCGTTCACCGCCTCCGGTTTGCACCGCTGCCTCTCCCCATGTGCCCCAACCTGCCACTGAGATACAACCTCCCTCTCAGGTCACAGGCACAACCGTCTCATGGCCTGCACCCACACCCTCACCTCCGCTGTCCTCGGCCCCATCCACCAATGTCTCGCACCGCACAGTCCAGCCGTCGCTAGCGCAACTGTTGGAGCGCAAGCGCAAGTACGCCGCCACGCACCCGCACGCTCAATTGTTAACCGTCCACATAGCCAAATTTATCAGCCTTGAGATGCTGCCGTATAGGGTTGTGGAAACGGAGTCCTTCAAAGCTATGATGGCGGCGGCGGCCCCGCGCTACTCAGTTCCCAGTCGCCACTACTTTTCCCGATGTGCCGTCCCAGCCCTGCACGACCACGTCTCCCGCAACATTGTACGCGCCCTCACCAATGCGATTAGTGGCAAGGTCCACTTAACTATGGACACGTGGACAAGCACAGGCGGGCAGGGCCACTACATCTCCCTGACGGCACATTGGGTGAGTTTAGTGGAGGCTGGGACAGAGTCAGAGCCTGGGACCGCTCACGTCCTACCCACCCCCAGAATTGCGGGCCCCAGCTCGGTGGTGGTATCTGCGGCGGTGTATGCCTCGTCCACTAAACCACCCTCCTCCTCCTCCTCCACCTCTGTCTCGCAATCTAGATGTGTCAGCAGCAGCAGGACGTCGCCAGCAGTCGGTGTCGCGCGGCGTGGCAGCACAGCGGTGGGCAAGCGTCAGCAGGCCGTGCTGAAACTACTCAGCTTAGGAGATAGGAGGCACATGGCCCACAAACTGCTGCAGGGTCTGACAGAGCAGACGGACCGTTGGCTTGCGCCGCTGAGCCTCCAACCGGGCATGGTCGTGTGTGACAACGGCCGTAACCTGGTGGCGGCTCTGCAGCTCAGCAGCCTCACGCACGTGCCATGCCTGGCCCACGTCTTTAATTTGGTGGTTCAGCGCTTTCTGAAAAGCTACCCACGCTTGTCAGACCTGCTCGTAAAGGTGCGCCGGCTCTGCGCACATTTCCGCAAGTCCCACACGGACGCTGCCACCCTGCGCACCCTGCAACATCGGTTTAATCTGCCAGTGCACCGACTGCTGTGCGACGTGCCCACACGGTGGAACTCTACGCTCCACATGTTGGCTAGGCTCTATGAGCAGCGTAGAGCTAGAGTCGAATACCAACTCCAACATGGGCGGCGCAGTGGGAGTCAGCCTCCTCAATTCTTTTCAGAAGAGTGGGCCTGATTGGCAGACATCTGCCTGGTCCTTCAAAACTTTGATCAGTCTACCCAGGTGGTGAGCGGCGATGCTGCAATCATTAGCGTCACCATTCCTCTGCTATGCATCTTGAGAAGTTCCCTGCAAACCATAAAGGCAGCCGCTTTGCGCTCGGAAACAGAGCCGGGGGAAGACAGTATGTCGCTGGATAGTCAGAGCACCCTCCTGTCTATATCTCAGCGCGTTCAGGAGGAGGAGGAGGAGGATGAGGAGGATGAGGAGGAGGGGGAAGAGACAGCTTGGCCCACTGCTGACGGTACCCATGCTGGTTGCCTGTCATCATTTCAGCGTATATGGCCTGAGGAGGAGGAGGAGGAGGAGGAGGAGGAGGAGGAGGATCCTGAAAGTGATCTTCCTAGTGTGTTGCGTACAGGTACCCTGGCACACATGGCTGACTTCATGTTAGGATGCCTTTCTCGTGACCCTCGCATTCAACGCATTCTGGCCACTACGGATTACTGGGTGTACACACTGCTCGACCCACGCTATAAGGAGAACCTTCCCACTCTCATTCCCGAAGAGGAAAGGGGTTCGAGAGTGTTGCTATACCACAGGACCCTGGCGGACAAGCTGATGGTAAAATTCCCATCCGACAGCGCTAGTGGCAGAAGGCGCAGTTCCGAGGGCCATGTAGCAGGGGAGGTGCGTAGATCGAGCAGCATGTACAGCCCAGACAGTGCAACAGTCTTTAAGGGCCTGGCCAGCTTTATGGCTCCCCAGCAAGACTGTGTCACCGCTCCCCAGTCAAGGCTGAGTCGGCGGGAGCACTGTAAAAGGATGGTGAGGGAGTACGTAGCCGATCGCACGACCATCCTCGGTGACGCCTCTGCCCCCTACAACTACTGGGTGTCGAAGCTGGACACGTGGCCTGAACTAGCGCTGTATGCCCTGGAGGTGCTTGCTTGTCCTGCAGCTAGCGTCTTGTCGGAGAGGGTGTTTAGTGCGGCTGGGGGAATCATCACAGATAAGCGTACCCGCCTGTCAACCGACAGTGCCGACAGGCTTACACTGATCAAGATGAACAAAGCCTGGATTTCCCCAGACTTCTCTTCTCCACCAGCGGACAGCAGCGATACGTAAGCAATACGTAGGCTGCACCCGCGGATGGAAGCTACGTTCTCTCTCACCATCCAAAACGGGGACATTTCTGCTTCATCAATCTGTGTCTAATATTCCTCCTCCTCCTCCTCCTCCTCCTCCTCCTGCTCCTCCTCCTGAAACCTCACGTAATCACGCTGAACGGGCAATTTTTCTTAGGGCCACAAGGCTCACTCATAATTTTTCTAAACAATTTTTAGATGTTTCAATGCTCTGAAAAGCGTTGGAACTTTAACTTGAACCAATTTTTCGTTAAACTGGGCTGCCTCCAGGCCTAGTTACCACTTAAGCCACATTACATTAACCAAAGCGATTAATGGGTTTCACCTGCCCTCTTGGTTGGCCATGGCCAATTTTTTTCAGGTACATTAGTACTGTTGATACAGCAATTTTTGTGGGCCCTCGCCTACAGTGTAATCAAATAAATTTTTAGCCCACCTGCATTAAGCACGACATTACTACCTCAGCTGTGTTGGGCAATGCAATGGGATATTTCTATGTACCAACGGTGGCTTCCTGGCACCCACCCCTGCTGTGGGTCCACAGGGAATTATAAATGCATCTGTTTCCACTTGTAAAGAACCCCAGTCAGACTGGGGCATGCAGTGTGGGCCGAAGCCCACCTGCATTAAGCACGACATTACTACCTCAGCTGTGTTGGGCAATGCAATGGGATATTTCTATGTACCGCCGGTGGGTTCCAGGGAGCCACCCATGCTGTAGGTGCACACGGAGTTTTTACTACATCTGTCCACTTTGAAAGAACCCCAGTCAGACTGGGGCATGCAGTGTGGGCCGAAGCCCACCTGCATTAAGCACGACATTACTACCTCAGCTGTGTTGGGCAATGCAATGGGATATTTCTATGTACCGCCGGTGGCTTCCTGGCACCCACACCTGCTGTGGGTCCACAGGGAATTATAAATGCATCTGTTTCCACTTGTAAAGAACCCCAGTCTGACTGGGGCATGCAGTGTGGGCCGAAGCTCACCTGCATTAAGCACGACATTACTACCTCAGCTGTGTTGGGCACTGCAATGGGATATTTTTATGTACCGCCGGTGGGTTCCAGGAAGCCACCCATGCTGTCGGTCGACAGGGACTTCACAATAGGGAGTTGTACCTGCCTGTGTCTATGAATTAAAAAGCCCGGTCTGACTGGGGCATGCAGAGACACCTTGACAGAATGAATAGTGTGTGACACATAGGTTCCCCATTGCTATGCCCACGTGTGCAGCTCCTGATGGCGGTGGCACAAGATTCTATTTCTCATTGCTTCTGTACAGCATTGTGGGCTATCGCCCCGCCACTTTTAAAGAGGGTCGCTGCCTAGCCGTGCCAACCTCTGCAGTGTGTGCCTGCGGTTCCTCCTCATGGCAGACGCACTTCTAAATAGACATGAGGGTGGTGAGGCATTAGGGCAGCTGAAGGCTGCGCAGGGACACTTTGCTGTGCGCTGTGGGGGGGAGGGGGGGCGGTTGGGCAGCATGTAACCCAGGAGAAGTGGCAGTGGAGTGTCATGCAGGCAGTGATTGTGCTTTGTTGGAGGTAGTGTGGTGCTTAGCTAAGGTATGCCATGCTAATGAGGGCTTTTCAGAAGTAAAAGTTTTTGGGAGGGGGGGGGCCCCACTCTTGCCGCTATTGTGGCTTAATAGTGGGACCTGTGAACTTGAGATGCAGACCAACATGTAGCCCCTCGCCTGCCCTATCCGTTGCTGTGTCGTTCCCATCACTTTCTTGAATTGCCCAGATTTTCACACAAGGAAACCTTAGCGAGCATCGGCAAAATACAAAAATGCTCGGGTCGCCCATTGACTTGAATGGGGTTCGTTACTCGAAACGAACCCTCGAGCATCGCGAAAAGTACGTCCCGAATAACGAGCACCCAAGCATTTTGGTGCTCGCTCATCTCTAATGGTTGCTCATCAGTATTGTGCACCTGAGCAAGCAGCTCCATATAGCAATCTGCTTGTCTGCACGCTGCTGAAAGCTGCTGTTTATACCGTACTGTGCTTTATCAGAAAGTATGTCGCTGGTAGTGATTGTTCAATTAGTGCCAGACTATGTAGGGACATGCTTCTATGGCAAGGTGAAATAGTTACACCTGTTCAATTTATTCATACACTTCTAGAAGGAATAATAATGGAACGACACAATGCTGAGTTCTGACTAAATACCGTATGTTGCAGAATTGTTATTTCATGGTGAATACAAGTATTTACTAAAGTAGACTTGTCTGCAGAGGTGACAGTCCTCTCCAATCTAACATGTGGAAATTGCCCCTTCTGCAAAACGTCAATGACTCTTTTTAACTATCTAAATTACAGACAAATTACCTGAGACAAAGTTGAAAAAAAAACTCAGTTCTTCAGAAAGAAATGCTAATATATCCTACATGTGACAGTTCCCTCTGCTTTACACATAATTGTCCATGATTAGAGGGGAGTGAGGGATTGTGTAAAGAGAAATCTGTACAACTGTTCTCCTTTTGCAACCTGGGCTTTTAAGTGCAAATGATGTGTCTATGATAACCTTGTTCCCTGATTGCACAGCATTACCATCCAAATTTGTAATATGCTATTGTTATGTCTAAATTACTATGTGAGATTTGTAAAGTATAATGATAAAGAATACAAGACTGGCATCTTAAGGACAGTTCTACAATACACAGGCAACTGCTTAAGTGAATGGGAAAAAAAGAACTACATCGCTTGCTAAAACTATCCCGCTACCGCCTACTGTTTGATGGTAATGTACAAAGTCTGTTCATGCTTCTGTAATGTAACAGCACTGAGTCACAGTAGATTTAATTAGGCTTTTTTGACCCTGATCAACAGAAAGACTCTTAGGGACCTTTCACACGGGATAGAATAGGCCACATGGTGCACGCTGCAGAAAATTCTGCACCAATATTCTCAGTTTACTTGTGGATTTTGATGCAGAATTGAAAATGACTTTAAACCTGTCTGCAATTCCGCATCAAAATCTGCAGTTAGACCTGTGAATTTTAGTCTGCAATCCCACAGCTGTGGATTTGGCCGCATCCTGACGTGTAGTTCTGTCCCACGTAAAAGGTCCCTTAGGGCTCCTTCACACAAGTGTATGTCCAATTGTGAGCAACTCAGCGCTGTTAAGAACTTTTCTTAGGGGTCCTTTACTCGGGCATATTTGCGCACGTTTTTTGCTCGTGGAAATACGCTGGCACATACTGCTGAAAATAGAACCCATTGATTACAATGTGTTTGCTCATATTACTTATTTTTGGGCGCACATTTCTGTCGGGTGAAAAGTACATGATATACTCTATTTTAATGCGCTTTTGTGCACCAAATGCTCCATAGGAATATACAGGGGTGCGCATATGCGCACAAACTACACACAAGTATTCATGATAAAAGGCGTAATTTCCTAGCCACCTGTCAGGGCACTATAAAGTTTGCAGCTAATTGCAAGGAAGCCGCAGCAGCCATTTTGAAGATTGTTTAAGATAATCTCATTTTGGAAGCTCAACTAAGTGGAGATGGTGATGCTCATCAAATTCGTTGAGGTCGGCACTCTGGGACACCAAAGGATGAACCCTCACAGCCTCCATCTAGGAGCATCTTCCGCCATCTCACGGAATTGCCCACATCTGCGCAACCACAACGAAGGCAAAAGAACATCCTCATTCCTCGTCATCAGGAGACATGTCTCTAACCTCAGGTACTATTTTACAAAACCCAGAAAGTACCAGAAGCACAAGTTGAATATTTATGGGTGATTACAGTCGGCTGGGTAAATGCTGACAGGATGACATATTGCTAGTTGCATGTTTTTATGCATGCCCAAATGCGCAGTTGTTGTGATCGGGAAAAAAAATTACACCATTATGCTCGCAAAAAATACTCATTTACTGCGCAAATTTGTTGTGCAGGAGCAAGTCCTTTGTGCTTATGCTCATTTGCAGGAGCCTTTAACGTGTTAAGTCTTAAGTTAAACTTTGCTACATCTCCATATACACTGAGATTTGTGGCTTTTCGCAGGGTTGGTTGTTACTGCATGTTGTCATTTATAGTATGTGGCAAATAATATACACTGCTCAAAAACATAACAGAACACATAAGCATCACAGTATAACCCCAAGACACACGAACTCCAGGGATTTCAGTTTGGCCAATTAATAAGAATAAGTGTGACGGCCAAGTGCAGACCCTTGTGGGGAGACAGCAGGGAACAAGATCGTTGTCAACGACAGCTCTGCTGTCCCTCCCCGGAATATCTAGATGTGACCCGGCTGTGCACAGTGGCAAAAATAATGGCAGTCATGTTAAATGCGGTAACTTGATTATTCTTGTGATGCCAGTACCTTTTCCTTGAAGCATTTTGTTAGTGATGAAATAAAGAGTCCAAACCAAATTTGATAAAGTAAACCAAAGGTGCATAGTTTACTTAACTCTTAAAAGATTAAACGACAGTTCACACTTTGCAGTTTTCCAATGAGCAATAAATTTAACAAATTATGGTAAACAGTAGACTACTTGTACTAATTCCTTTCTTTTTCCTCTATTTGCGAAGATAAATACACCAGTCTAAGTTTTCTAGGGTTTCTTCTGGATAGTTATTGGCAGCGGAATGCAGGAATTGGGTCGGCTCTCTCTCTTAGGATCAGCTAAACTCTAGTAATAGCCGTTGTCCTCCGATTTTCCAAAGGGCCTGCCCTGTCTGCGATTCCTTCTTCAGCAGGGATGAAACAGGCTCCTTTACTTAGGCCTCTAGATCTTGACCTTTCCTTCCTGAGCTTGATCAGCATCTCTATGGCCTGACCTCTCCTGGCTTAGGCCTCCTGCACATGGGTGGGTCGGACCCTGCCTATGGGATTCCCGCAGCAGAGTTCGACCTGGTGCCCAGCCAGTGACCCCTGAGTACCTGTCTGACGTCTTCTGAGATGTTCCGGCGCTGGGGGATGACGCATATCCTGCGATACTTTTGCAGTGCTCACTGTGGAAGTGCCGTGGGAGAGACAGCTTTCATTGATTTCAATGGAAGCCGGCCATGTGTAACCCGCACATGCTGCAATTTCTTATCAGAGTGGAAATCGATTTCGATTGTGCAGATGAAATGGCGTTTTGCCATTGAATGCTATGGGGCAGTATTTGCTGTGGATTCCAGAGGCAGATGCCCTCCGTGGACTCTGCATTACAAATACGCCCATGTGCAGGAGGCCTTAAACTGACTTAGGCTCCCCTCCAAAGTACTCCTCTTCCAACTCTCCGTTGACAACACACGCTTCTCTCCATTGCCATCTTCTAGTCTCACCTACAACTATAGGATCATTTTTCTAGCCAGTCACAGGACTGTTCTAGATGATATACAAGACACATAGAGTTAGGGTGAGTTCTGCACAGTCACTCGAAGTTAGGCTACACAAACACCAGACAGTGACCTAAAATTGAGCCAGACATAGCCAATACACATAGTGACACACAGAGAAACACAGTTAACAGTACAAACACATACACCACTAGAGATGGATATTAAAGTGCTGGAGGGTCCCTACTCTGGGACACTACATAAGTGATTGAGAATCAAATTCTACCTGCTTTGGTGCAAATGAAAGTCACAACTGGTACACTAGAAAGGCAACAGCAAGACAATCCAAAAAGGGAATTGTTTTGCAAGTAGTTGCCACAGACAGTTACCTTTATCCTTCCAGACTGATTCTTCTCTAGTTTTACGTTTTGTTAGTGTTCTTGTCATGGTTGGTAGCATGAGGTGATATCTGCAGCCCAATCAAGTTGCATAGATCATCCTGCTCCATCAGGATGGTATATCTATATATGCTGTTGCAAGAAGGTTTGTTATGTTTCCCAGCACAGTCTTAAGAGCATGGAGTAGATAGTAGGACATGAGCCATTACTCAAGGAGAGCTACAAATGGCTGTAGAAGGGCATCAACCCTGCATCATGACTGCTATCTGCTCTTTGTGTTAGGAGGAACAGAAGGAGCCCTGCCAAAGCCCTACAAAATTACGTCCAGCAGGCTACAGATCTGCATGTTTGTGGCCAACTATCCATGGAAGGGGCATGAGGGTCCAACATCCTGTAGTGGGCCCTGTACTCACAACCCAGCACTGTGCAGCTCAACTGACATTTGGCAGAGAAATTGATTTTCTGGGTGATTTGGAATCCAGCTCCTAATTGGTTGATGATTTTATTCTCCATTAACTGTTGACATGTAATTTTGTTTTCAACGAATGAAGTAATTTATATTAGCAGCGAATTAACTTGAATCTTTTGTACATCAAGATCCGATGTGTGATTTAAGTGTTCCCTTAGTTTTTTTGAGCAGTGTATATGAATGCAAATTACTCGCATAAAGGAACTATATCAATATATGTGTGTGACCAGAAAAAAAACCTGCTCCATATTTTTCAGTTCTTTTTTTCTATAATAACATGTCAGTTTGCAGGAGGTGTTAGATGGGAATCATCTGAAAACATACTTTTCAATCCACACTGTGTAAACTGAGCTTTAATTATGAAAAATAAACCCTGTCAACACAGATGACAAGTGCATGCAACTGTTAGATGCCGAAAGCAATATGTTTAATGAAGTTGCCATCTTAGAACAAACAATTCTTTTTAGCCCAGTTTCACGTCATAATTGAATAGAACAATTAAGCTGCATGCCCTAAAATAATATATTTAGCTAGCGTTTACTTGATACTAATCACTTTTCATATGAGAACAATTTGGAATTTGTAATAATTGTACCATTTCCTTCTTCCCAAGTGCTCTTTCAAACATACTGTACATGTACAGTATAAAAATGATATTCTCAGTATATAGCATTGTTATATTAAAAATACAATTTCTTTAACTTTATTATTTTTTACTTTTAAATGCATCTTGCATATATTTAAACTACTTCATCTTGGTGTCTGCCCTGTAATGGATTAGAACTAAGGTCAGGAAGGATATCGTCAGGAGGAGACTTATAAGGCCATCCATGCTCCTCTTGGAAATATGCAAATAAGGAAGATAAAATAATACCTCTGGAGTGCCAAGTATTGGAAAGCAGCATTCCTGCAAGTCAATGTCAGACTCTTTATACAAGCCTTATACCAATGACTGGGAACTGAAAACCAAGCCAGAATACAATACTCAGATAGCTGCTTCGAGGTTTTTGCCCTCTTATTTTGTATGTTTTTCACAGGGTAGCATAAATGGCTTCCTAAGTCTCCTCACTCACCTTCTAGGTCTTCTCCTTAAGGCCTTAGTCAGACGGGCGTTTTTTTGCGCGATTTGCGCATGCGCATGCGTCCGTCGATTTTTTAAAACCATTGCTTTGCAATGGTATCGGACACATGAGCGCTTTTTATGCGCTCGTCCGATAAATTATAGAACAGAAATCGCAGATCGCACCTATCTGCGATCTGCGATTCCTGTTCTCTTCTTTATATGCGCTCAATGGGGCCGGCGGCAGCAGCGCCGACCCCATCGAGAACATATAGAAGACAAATCATTCTTCTCTGCCACAGCTGTAACAGCTGTGGCAGAGAAGAACGATGTTTGCCCATTGAATTCAATGGAGCCGGCAATACAGCCGACTCCATTGAAAGCAATGGGCTGCCGGCGTGCGCGGGATGAATTGTCGGGAAGGGCTTAAATATATAAGCCCTTCCCTGCAATTCATCCAGAAAAGTGTTAAAATAGCGCTGAGCCAATCAGGGGGCAGGTCTGACTCACACCCCCTTCACACCCACTGCAGGCCGGCTGCGCGGAACTCCGGCTGCCGGGAGCAGGTGAGTATGTATATATTTTTTATTTTAACACTTTTCTGGATGAATTGCAGGGAAGGGCTTATATATTTAAGCCCTTCCCGACAATTCATCCCACACTCGCCCGCAGCGCATTGCTTTCAATAGAGTCGGCTGTATTGCCGGCTCCATTGAATGCAATGCGCTGGACAGCTCCAGCTCGTTTCTAATGAAACGCGGCTAGGAGCAGATTTTCGGGCGATTTTCGGGCACCGGTCACGCGATTTGCGGATGCGCATCCGTCATGCGATCCGCAAATCGCGCGAAAAAACGCCGTCTGACTAAGGCCTAAGGAGAAACAATACCCTTTCCGACCCATGTCTATAGGCCTCTCACCAGCCAAGCCAAAAATCTACTGCATACTGAGAAGGAACAAAAATCCTGAAACTGCTGTCTGTGTATGGTATTCTGGTTTGATTTTCAATTCACAGTTATTCTTATAAGGCTTGTATAAAGAGTCTGACATTGATTTGTAGGAATACTGCCTTCCAATAGGTGGCGCTGCAAAGGTATTGTTCCATCTTCCTTATTTGCAGATTGGAACCAAGTTATGTAACCTAGGCCTAGGCTAATGATGCATACTAATGCACAGTGTGCATCAGGTAGTTAGAAAAGCTGGTGTGGCCAACTTTGTTTCTGGACCGAAGGTCTGCTTGAAGGATCCACTTCCAAAAAATTTCAGTATAATCCAAACTTGCATATGACTTGTGTGTTTTTTTAAGAAAAGTACATGAAAGTTGCATGTTGACATTACTGTCACATTGCTCTCATATTACTTAATGCATTCTCATGGATATTCAGTCATGCTGTAGAATGCCTTGTATAGACCACTCTTCATGTTGCATTCTTGTCAACAGTCCAATTTATTGACAAGACTCCCCTGTATTAAAAAGAACATTTCTGTCAAATGTACTGTAGGTAAGCATCCTAATGATGACTGAAAGAAGACTTCAGTTGATATACATAGATGATCACAAGTTGACTTTTCCAACAACACAAATTATTAACATATCATTGAAAACAATAGTTCAGGCCACTTATATGCAAAAATAAAACTGGTGAACTTTCACCCAAAGTTCACTTTCACAGTCTTATAATGCAAGAACATTTAACTTGCATGCTGGGAATACAAGAGTCGGACCCACCTGTAGGTCTACTGTATTGAACTCAAATCACTATGTAACCCTAAAGTGATCTAAGTTTGATTTAGTAGAACTATAGGGAGTCTGAATAATATTGACCATACTATGGAATATTGACCATACTATGGAATGGACATTAAAATGTTGCATGAAACAGGTCTAAGGCTAGAGCTGTACATGGACTTTTGTCTTGTTACCAGTTGTGGATTAAGTGGACTGTAGGCCCTGGGCTGTTCTCACAACTTGGACCACCTTCACCCCACACACACACACAACACCCCTCTACCCCACCTCCTGATGAATATTTTATGGTAACATATTAAATAAATAGCCCCTTGTAGTTATAGTGCCCCACAACCTAGATTCTTAGGGTTCGTTCACATGCAGCCGATTTATCTCAAATTCCACATCAAAAGCCACACCACAGGGTTATCTGCATCAAAGTCTGTGGACTACAAGTCTTAGGTATATTAGATCTGTCATAACTGTAGTAGATCAAAAAGTAGAATTAAAATCTCTGCTGCAGAAACGGGATCCTTAAAGGGGTTGTCCCGCGGCAGCAAGTGGGTCTATACACTTCTGTATGGCCATAATAATGCACTTTGTAATGTACATTGTGCATTAATTATGAGCCATACAGAAGTTATAAAAAGTTTTTCACTTACCTGCTCCGCTGCTGGCGTCCTCGTCTCCATGGTTGCCGTCTAATTTTCGCCGTCTAAAATGGCCTAATGGCCAAATTAGACGCGCTTGCGCAGTCCAGGTCTTCTCCTGTTCTCTATGGGGCTCCGTGTAGCTCCGTGTAGCTCCGCCCCGTCACATGCCGATTCCAGCCAATCAGGAGGCTGGAATCGGCAATGGACCGCACAGAAGAGCTGCGGTCCACGGAGGTAGAGGATCCCGGCGGCCATCTTCACCGGTAAGTATAGAAGTCACCGGAGCGCCGGGATTCAGGTAAGCGCTGTGCTGTTCTTTTTTTCAGTCCCTGCATCGGGGTTGTCTCGCGCCGAACGGGGGGGGGGGGGGGGGGGTGAAAAAAAAAAAAAACCGTTTCGGCGCGGGACAACCCCTTTAAGTAACAGGGCTCTTTTATGATAAACTTACGTAATTAAAATTGATCAACTACTCCCCTCCCCCCCCAACATGTTTAGCCAAATACATGGCATCAGCTGTTTTAATTAGGCAGGTTTGCCTAAAAAAGAGCCCTGTTACCATTAGACCCTCTATCTGCAGCAGAGGGTCTATTCCTCTGTATTTCTGACAGATCTAATATAACTAAGACTTTAAAACTAGTAGTCTGGGATTTATATATTTATACACCGAGGGGTTTAGGGCGTTTAAAGGAGTATAGTTTTACTTGTGATCATGTATTCTATGAATCTAGAGTTTTAATTCAATCATAATAAAAGTTATATTTTATAAGTTTAGGGATGGGATATATTGGTTTATTTTGCCCAGTATAGGCAGCCTCTAACTAAAAGTTTATTGCCCTGCACGGTCTTAACTCTCTAGGGTTTTGCTCTTTGTGTGTCATTGTGATAACCTGCCACAGTGATCATTCAGGAAGCCAGAATGATCTCTCCCTTCACAGCTTGTTACAGCTGCTAGAGATAGAGATCATGCTGGCTACTGGTAGGTTGTCTTTTTTGTGTGCGGTATGCAGAAGCACACTTTTTTAAAAATATAAAACAAGTAAAGAAAGAATTGTTTTCGTTGTTATTCCAGCTAGAGGAAAAATATTCAAAATCTGTAAGAATGGAAAAATAACTTAAAATAATTGTTAGGATATTTTTCAGTTTTGTTTTTTTATCCTTCGGTATCCTTCGGTATAAAAAATGAAGTTCTATCAAGTATTTAATTGCACAAATCAAAGGTCTAATGTGTTCTGAAGTAAATAATATAGAGTAGATGTAGGTTGACAGGAAAGTGAAAAGTTATTTGTGTTAAGTAGGCCCATTGCTAAAATTAAAAAAATTGGCCTGGTAAGGAAGTGGCGGGGGAATTTTTTTGGTGGTGAAGTAGTTAAAAACCAGAGTACTGTTAGAGTATGGTCACACGGTGAAATCCAACATGGAATTTTCCGTATGGGTTGTGCCTCTCTAACCACAGCAGTAATTCACAGCTTTTCTACTTTTGTTTTTGCCATGCATTCTCATGTGGCTTTATCCCTCTCCCTGGTCACTTGTTGAATTTTCTATTCTTTTCTGTCTCATCACTCCTTTAAGCCCTTGAGTGGCACGCCCGGAAAATTTCCGGGACGAGCTCCACTGCTCATAGCAACATAGCCCGGAAGATTTCCAGGCTATGTATCACTATGGGAGCTGCAGAGCACAATGCCACAAGCTGTGTCAGTGTGCTCTGCCTGCATAGTCCCACAGAGAACAAAGCAAGGGCTTTGAAAAACCAGCAGAAGATATTGCCGATATGTCGGCAATCTCCTGCTTTGTTTACAGGTTGCCATAGAGACCATCGGCTTGTCAGAAGCAAGCCGATGGTCTCTGTGGCAGGGAGAGCTGGTTGTTAGCTGTCAGAGGACAGCTAGGTACCAGCTCTTACAGCAGAGATCAGAGAAAACCTCTGATCTCTGCTGTGTTAACCCCTTACATGCTGCAGTCTATGTGACTGCAGCATGTAAAAGGGCTGTCACTGCAGCATGTAAAGGGCTGTCACCATCGGACCCCCGGAATGTGATCAGGGGTCCTGATGGGTCCCTGTGGAAGTCCCCTAAAGGGACAAAAAAAAAAAAATGTAAAAAAAAAAAAGTTTAAAAATTATAAAAAAAATAATAAAAGCACTTGTCTCCCTTTACTTTGTAAAAAAAAAATCAAAAATACAATCACACATGTGGTATCCATGCGTCGTAATGACCCAGAGAAGGAAGTTAATGCATTATTTAACCCCTTAATGACATGGCCCCTTTTTTTCTTTTTTCCCCATTTCTTTTTTTTCTCCCACCTGTTTAAAAAATCACAACTTGTCCCGCAAAAAACAAGCCCTCATATGGCCATGTCAATGGAAAAATGAAAAAGTTATGGCTCTTGAGACGCAACTGCAAAATTAGTTGAAATTCAATGATTAGATCATTTTAAAAAACCTGCCCTGGTGGGCACGACAGGGTAGTAGGAAACCCGCCACTCAAGGGGTTAAACGGATCCACATGAAAATACATTGAAAATTCCTTACACAGATTTTGCCACTTGACAAGGATAATCCTTATTCTAACACATAAGACATGTTCAAAGCCAATTTCCAAATCTTTTTGTTATGTTCCTGTGGGATAGTGATCACAGAGCCCATACAAACGTTACATAGAATAGGGAACAGCAGGGACATCGCCCTAATAAGAGGTGGTCCAGCGGTCTTTGGATCTGGGCCCTTGATGCCCCTAGGAACCTAAGCACCCTGGCTAAGATGCATATACATGTCACCACCGACAGGGACAACTCGACAGGATAACAAGACACACAGAAACATAATCACACCATACAGCAGCCAATACACAAACACTAGTAGCAGATATTTAATACTATAAATGCCAGGTATTTGTTGACATTTTGGCCAAAATATGGAAGCTAGCGGGCCACTTCACGGCTCTGGCTATACTGCTGGTCCCTACAATAACCAGGAGCCCAGCAACATAACCAAACAAAACAAGATACAAACCTTTCTTGCAGCCACCATACATAGAACTTGGTGGCTTCACATGAGTGTGTTTGTGCGTAAAAAATTTGCACACGGCTTATTCTCATCTTTTATTTTTGCAAGTGTGTTTCCTGCGCATGAAAAAAAAGCAGCATGCTATATTTTAGTATACATTTGGGCACCAAATGCTTCATAGCAGTCTATAGCGGGTGCAAATGTGCACCTGATACCTGCACAATTGTACAATATGCTTCACAATTCCCTGGGGAAAAGAACACACCGGGAATAATTTAGGTAAAATAGCCATTTAACGTGAGAAGCAACCGTGTTCCTAGCCCAAGTGAATTGCTCCAGCGAGCACAAAAAGTACAGTAATATGCGCACAAGCATGCACAAAAGACTCAATCACAGGGCAAATACGTTGCTCTACTGCATGCGTTTTTACTAGAGATGAGCGAAAGTACTCGTCCGAGCTTGATACTCGTTTGAGTATTAGCGTGTTCGGGATGCTCGTTACTCGGGTTACTTTCACTTTCATGTCTGAGACGTTAGCGCGCTTTTCTGGCCAATTGAAAGACAGGAAAGGCATTACAACTTCCCCTTGCGACGTTCAAGCCCTATACCACCCCCCTGCAGTGAGTGGCTGGGGAGATCAGGTGTCACCCGAGTATAAAAATCGGCCCCTCTCGCGGCTCGCCTCAGATGCGTTGTGACATAGCTGAGGGACAGTGGTATCGTGTTGGAGCTGCTGAAGGGAGAGTGTTAGGAGTTAGTGTAGGCTTCAAGAACCCCAACGGTCCTTCTTAGGGCCACATCTAACCGTGTGCAGTAGTGTGGAGGCTGCTTTTAGCAGTGTTGCACTTTTTTTTTTTTTGGTATATCGGCCGTGCAGAGCATTGCGCCCTGCAGTAATAGTCCAGGGACAGAAGTGTGGAGGTAGGGAGAGCGTTAGGAGTTATTGTAGGCTTCAAGAACCCCAACGGTCCTTCTTAGGGCCACATCTAACCGTGTGCAGTAGTGTGGAGGCTGCTTTTAGCAGTGTTGCACATTCTTTTTTTTTTGGTATATCGGCCGTGCAGAGCATTGCGCCCTGCAGTAATACTACAGGGACAGAAGTGTGTAGGCAGGGCCAGAAGACATATATTATTGATTGAATATACGCAGTGGTCCTTTTTAAAAAAATATTGGAAAAAAATCTATTTGGCCTGCCTGTCACTGTGCTCAGTGTTCTGGGTCCGTGTCTGCTGGGGGTAGTAGTTCTCCAAAATCATACGCAGCCAGCTAAGTGTTACAGTAGGCTTGCGCCAAATTATTTCCTGGCTCTGAAATCACCGGTCTGTTGCAGTTAATAACAGTGCAACACTGCAGTTCCGTGACACACTGCAGGGACAGAATTGTGTAGGCAGGGCCAGAAGACATATATTATAGATTGAATATACGCAGTGGTCCTTTTCCAAAAAATATTGGAAAAAAATCTATTTGGCCTGCCTGTCACTGTGCTCAGTGTTCTGGGTCCGTGTCTGCTGGGGGTATTAGTTCTCCAAATAAATACGCAGCCAGCTAAGTGTTACAGCAGGCTTGCGGCAAATTATTTCCTGGCTCTGAAATCACCGCTCTGTTGCAGTTAATAACAGTGAAACACTGCAGTTCCGTGACACACACATCAGGGACAGAATTGTGAAGGCAGGGCCAGAAGACATATATTATAGATTGAATATACGCAGTGGTCCTTTTCAAAAAAATATTGGAAAAAAATTTATTTGGCCTGCCTGTCACTGTGCTCAGTGTTCTGGGTCCGTGTCTGCTGGGGGTAGTAGTTCTCCAAATAAATACGCAGCCAGCTAAGTGTTACAGCAGGCGTGCGCCAAATTATTTCCTGGGGTTCCGTAAATGAAGTCAGCCTCCAACCACAGGCCAATAAGCGGCACATTTAATTACAGCGTTCTGTTTCTGCACTACTGCTAATACACCATGCTGAGGGGTAGGGGTAGGCCTATAGGACGTGGACGCGGGCGAGGACACGGAGGCCCAAGTCAGGGTGTGGGCACAGGCCGAGCCACTGCGGTGGCCAGGGGTAGAGTCAGGGCCAGACCGAATAATCCACCAACTGGTTCCCAAAGCGCCCCCTCGCGCCATGCCACCCTGCAGAGGTCAAGGTGCTCTACGGTGTGGCAGTTTTTCACAGAGACGCCTGACGACCGGCGAACAGTGGTGTGCAACCTTTGTCGCGCCAAGATCAGCTGGGGAGGCACCACCACCAGCATGCGCAGGCATATGATGGCCAAGCACCCCACAAGGTGGGACGATGCCCCTTCACCGCCTCCGGTTTGCACCACTGCCTCTCCCCCTGTGCCCCAACCTGCCACTGAAATCCAAACCCCCTCTGAGGACACAGGCAGTACTGTCTCCTGGCCTGCACCCACACCCTCACCTCCGCTGTCCTCGGCCCCATCCAGCAATGTCTCTCAGCGTAGCGTCCAGACGTCGCTAGCACCACTGTTTGAGCGCAAGCGCAAGTACGACGCCACGCACCCGCACGCTCAAGCGTTAAACGTGCACATTGCAAAATTGATCAGCCTAGAGATGCTGCCGTATAGGCTTGTGGAAACGGAGGCTTTCAAAATCATGATGGCGGCGGCGGCCCCGCGCTACTCGGTTCCCAGTCGCCACTACTTTTCCCGATGTGCCGTCCCAGGCCTGCACGACCACGTCTCCCGCAACATTGTACGCGCACTCACCAACGCGGTTACTGCCAAGGTCCACTTAACAACAGACACATGGAGAAGCACAGGCGGGCAGGGCCACTATATCTCCCTGACGGCACATTGGGTGAATTTAGTGGAGGCTGGGACAGAGTCAGAGCCTGGGACCGCTCACGTCCTACCCACCCCCAGAATTGCGGGCCCCAGCTCAGTGGTGGTATCTGCGGGGGTGTATGCTTCCTCCACTAAACCACCCTCCTCCTCCTCCTACGCAATCTCTGTCTCGCAATCAAGATGTGTCAGCAGCAGCAGCACGTCGCCAGCAGTCGGTGTCACGCAGCATGGCAGCACAGCGGTGGGCAAGCGTCAGCAGGTCGTGCTGAAACTACTCAGCTTAGGAGAGAAGAGCCACACGGCCCACGAACTGCTGCAGGGTCTGACAGAGCAGACCAACCGCTGGCTTGCGCCGCTGAGCCTCCAACTGGGCATGGTTGTGTGTGACAACGGCCGTAACCTGGTGGCGGCTCTGCAGCTCGGCAGCCTCACGCACGTGCCATGCCTGGCCCATGTCTTTGATTTGGTGTTTCAGCGCTTTCTGAAAAGCTACCCCCACTGGTCATACCTGCTCGGAAAGGTGCGCCAGCTCTGCGCATATTTCCGCAAATCCCACACGCACGCTGCCACCCTGCGGACACTGCAACATCGGTTTGATCTGCAAGTGCACCGACTGCTGTGCGACGTGCCCACACAGTGGAACTCTACGCTCCACATGTTGGCCAGACTCTATGAGCAGCGTAGAGCTATAGTGGTATACCAACTCCAACTTGCGTGGCGCAGTGGGAGTCAGCCTCCTCAATTATTTACAGAAGAGTGGGCCTGGTTGGCAGACATCTGCCAGGTCCTTGGAAACTTTGAGGAGTCTACCCAGATGGTGAGCGGCGATGCTGCAATCATTAGCGTCACCATTCCTCTGCTATGCCTCTTGAGAAGTTCCCTGCAAAGCATAAAGGCAGACGCTTTGGAATCAGAAACGGAGGCGGGGGAAGATAGTATGTCGCTGGATAGTCAGAGCAACCTCATGTCTATATCTCAGCGCGTTGAGGAGGAGGGGGAGGAGCATGAGGAGGAGGGGGAAGAGACAGCTTGGCCCACTGGTGAGGGGACAGATGCTGCTTGCATGTCATCCTTTCAGCGTGTATGGCCAGAGGAGGAGGAGGAGGGGGAGGAGCATGAGGAGGAGGGGGAAGAGACAGCTTGGCCCACTACTGAGGGTACCCATGCTACTTGCCTGTCATCCTTTCAGCGTGTATGGCCGGAGGAGGAGGAGGAGGAGGATCCTGAAAGTGATCTTCCGAGTGAGGACAGCCATGTGTTGCCTACAGGTAACCTGGCACACATGGCTGACTTCATGTTAGGATGCCTTTCTCGTGACCCTCGCGTTACACGCATTCTGGCCACTACGGATTACTGGGTGTACACACTGCTCGATCCATGGTATAAGGAGAGCCTTTCCACTCTCATTCCCGAAGAGGAAAGGGGTTCGAGAATAATGCTATACCACAGGGCGCTGGTGGACAGACTGATGGTAAACTTCCCATCCGACAGCGCTAGTGGCCGAAGGCGCATTTCCGCGGCCCAGGTAGCAGGGGAGGCGCAGAGATCAGGCAGCATGTACAGCGCAGGCAGGGGAACACTCTCTAAGGCCTTTGACAGCTTTATGGCTCCCCAGCAAGACTGTGTCACCGGTCCCCAGTCAAGGCTGAGTTGGCGGGAGCGCTGTAAAAGGATGGTGAGGGAGTACGTAGCCGATTGCACGACCGTCCTCGTTGATGCCTATGCCCCCTACAACTACTGGGTGTTGAAGCTGGACACGTGGCCTGAACTCGCGCTGTATGCCCTGGAGGTGCTTGCTTGTCCTGCGGCTAGCGTCTTGTCAGAGAGTGTGTTTAGTGTGACTGGGGGAATCATCAAGGATAAGTGTACCCTCCTGTCAACCGACAGTGCCGACAGGCTTACACTCATCAAGATGAACAAAGCCTGGATTTCCCCAGACTTCTCTTCTCCACCAGCGGACAGCAGCGATACCTAAGCAATACGTAGGCTGCTCCCGCGGATGGAAGCATCGTTCTCTATCACCATCCAAAACGGGGACCTTTTTGCTTCATCAATCTGTGTATAATATTCATCCTCCTCCTCCTGCTCCTCCTCCTGAAACCTGACGTAATCACGCCGAACGTGCAATTTTTCTTAGGCCCACAAGGCTCAGTCATATAATTTTTCTAAACAATTTTTATACGTTTCAATGCTCATTAAAGCGTTGAAACTTTCACCTCAACCAATTTTTATTTTAACTGGGCTGCCTCCAGGCCTAGTTACCAATTAAGCCACATTAACCAAAGCCATTAATGGGTTTCACCTGCCCTCTCGGTTGGGCATAGGCAATTTTTCTCAGGTACATTAGTACTGTTGGTACACCAATTTTTGTGGGCCCTCGCCTACAGTGTAATCCAATTAATTTTTTGCCCACCTGCATTACAGCTGACATAACATCAGCTGTGATGGGCAATGCAATGGGATATATTTATGTACCGCCGGTGGCTTCCTGGCACCCACCCATGCTGTGGGTCCACAGGGAGTTGTAACTACATGTGTCCACTTCTAAAGAACCCCAGTCTGACTGGGGCATGCAGTGTGGGCCGAAGCCCACCTGCATTAAACATGACATTATTACCTCAGCTGTGATGGGCAATGCAATGGGATATTTTTATGTACCGCCGGTGGGTTCCAGGGAGCCACCCATGCTGTGGGTCCACAGGGAGTTGTAAATGCATCTGTGTCCACTTCTAAAGAACCCAAGTCAGACTGGGGCATGCAGTGTGGGCCGAAGCCCACCTGCATTTCATCTGACGTTAGTTCTGCTGTCCAGGGCACTGCAATGGGATACATTTATGTACAGCGGGTGGGTTCCAGGGAGCCACTCATGCTGTGGGTGCACACGGAATTCCCATTGCGAAGTTGTATCTGCCTGTGACTATTTATAAAAAACCCCGGTCTGACTGGGGCATGCAGACACCTTCACAGAATGAATAGTGTGTGGCACATGGGTTCCCAATTGCTATGCCCACGTGTGCAGCTCCTGATGGCGGTGGCACAGTATTATATTTCTCATTGCTTCTGTACAGCATTGTGGGCTATCGCCCCGCCCCTTTTAAAGAGGGTCGCTGCCTAGCCGTGCCAACCCTCTGCAGTGTGTGCCTGCGGTTCCTCTGGCAGACGCACTTATAAATAGACATGAGGGTGGCGTGGCATGAGGGCAGCTGAAGGCTGCGCAGGGACACTTTGGTGTGCGCTGTGGACACTGGGTCGTGGGGGGGGGGGTTGGGCAGCATGTAACCTAGGAGAAGTGGCAGCGGAGTGTCATGCAGGCAGTGATTGTGCTTTGTTGGAGGCAGTGTGGTGCTTAGCTAAGGTATGCATTGCTAATGAGGGCTTTTCAGAAGTAAAAGTTGTTGGGGGGGGGGGCCCACTCTTGCCGGTATTGTGGCTTAATAGTGGGACCTGTGAACTTGAGATGCAGCCCAACATGTAGCCCCTCACTTGCCCTATCCGTTGCTGTGTCGTTCCCATCACTTTCTTGAATTGCCCCGATTTTAACAAATGAAAACCTTAGCGAGCATCGGCGATATACAAAAATGCTCGGGGTGCCCATTGACTTCAATGGGGTTCGTTATTCGAAACGAACCCTCGAGCATCGCGAAAAGTTCGTCTCGAGTAACGAGCACCCGAGCATTTTGGTGCTCGCTCATCTCTAGTTTTTACACATACGCCCGTGTGAAGCAGTCTTAATACACAATATTAACGAAGGACCATGTGTGCAATAAAAGATGTGTGGCATGTCCCGGGCTAGTTACGCTTGTACTGCACATGAGCTTTTTTTCCCATCTGATTTTCAAACTGAAAAATCGGAACGGAATTCGCCAGGGCATAACGCTCATGGACTTGAATGGGTGCATGCACACAAGTTTTTTTTTCAGAAAAACAGTCCAAGTAAAAAAAATTGCAGCCTGACTTATTCTTGTCAAATTTTTGGACAGGAACAGCTCATGTTAATGTGTGGTGTCCCATACATCGGACAGCACCCAGATGGGATATCCGTGTGCTGACCGATATGAGTTGTGTCGATGAATCTTGGGTGCAGCTTTTCATTCATCCATGTAAATTTATAGCATCCATCACCAATAATGTCCTACCATTAACACTGTTTAGGCTCACACTGCCACTTTGAAGAAGAAAATGTTAACTATTTTTAAACTATTTGTTAATTCTATATTTCTATGCTAAATAATATAATTAAAGACAACAAAATGTGCCACTTTGCTGTGCATACGTTGAGAATTGCAGTGTTTTATCCTCTCTTTATAAGTGATACTCGTGATTTCCTTTCAAACAAACTCAATCAGGAGACAGCAATCTACATTTCCCTTAAACATCACAAAATGGATCAAAGCCATAAATAATTCAGAAACCAATTAATGGAAATGGAATTATTTTAATTTCCAGTTACACAGTTTAAAAAAAAATAAATGCATGCAAAATACCCCCTGTATTATTTTTGTCAAATAAGCTAGTGGAAAAACATAAAGTTAATCATTATGTGCAGTACTATTTTAAAACTGCTTGGAAATATATACCATCAAACTGCTTTGAAGTTCAATTTTAATTTACATGCAAAGTATCTAAAAGTATGATGGTATAAAAAAGCTTCTGGCGCCTGATAATTGTAACGCAACAGTGTTGTCAGATTTGATTAGAATTTCATTTCAGTCACTTGTTTTCAGCTTTGGATCTTGCAAGCTTTTCAAACTTTCCTCCCACTGGGAATCTGAATAGTACATAGAACCGTGAGCCCCTGAAAAAATATTTTCCATTCAGCTTACTGTCAATCACATTTTCAAGAAGTATTTTTTTTTTAAGAGCTTATTTATATCTCCTTTACTATCTCGGAGGTGGGACAAGCATGGACATGCCATAAACATCTAAGATGGGATTAAGGCCGCTTCCACACGGGCAGCAAAATTGGGCGATTTTCTTGTCATGCGACAGTGCTACAAATCGCATGTATGTAAAGCCCATGCTTTCCAATGGGTTCTTTCACATTAGCAATAGTTTTAGCCTGGAACATTGCGAGAATACAAAATTGCGGCATTCTGTATACTGCTGCGATTTGCTGTTTTGTAGCCCATGTTTCCCTATGTAGCCTTTCTTTGTGTTGCATTGCATGAAAACAGACAATCCTACTGTTAAAACCCCAAAATAAACCCTATTTGCATTAAAAAAAAAATCACCTATCAGACGCTGTCAGTTTCGGCACATGTCTCCACTGCAGCTGCGACACATTTCTATAGTCTTCAGGCAGCCCTTCCTGGATTGGAGGTTTAAAATCCCCGCCTCCAAGAATCACTGGCTGTGATTGGTTCTCAAGCACCGCGGCTTAGTCGATCAGAGCCAGCACTCAATGAACCAGTCGCAGCCATTCATTGATTTTCTTGCGGCGATATCATGTCGCCGATGTGGAAGCGACCTTAATGTGTTTCCGCCACTGGATTTAATTGACCTGCTTTTGATTTACACAGAAAAAGAACTATACTGGACTGTATGTTTTATCTATAGAACCCCTTTTTTCCAGCTAATTCCTTTAAGGCCTTATCCTCTGTTAGCCCCAGGATTTCCATATGTGTTGGAAAGTTGTTATAGCAATAAACTGTATTGTAGTCAACTATCAAGAGTCAACACTGTGCAGTGGATATAACAAGTTTAAGATGTGAGCAGCTAAACCTTTTCCCTGCAGTGCCTACCAAAGGATAAAAGTTATAGTTTCATGGTGTCAATTCAGGTTAACTTTGTGTCCCTATTTGCATAATGGTGTGGTCCCATTGATAATGTATTTCAACACCCAACAAATCTGGTACTACAGGTAGTAAGATATTTCCATTCAAGACAAATTAATTAGTCTGCAATGTTAAGAATTTGTTTCACAAGTCCATGTCCTTATAATCTCTGTTTTTCTCATAGCTGAACTATGGGACTCCAAGGTGGCTGAAATTTCCCCAACCTCTGTTGCAGATTCTGGAGCAAGGGGTACTTGCTATTTTAGTGAAGCAGAATAATATATGATGTACTGTAGTATAAAGCTTTATGGAGACTGAAGAGAAATGTTACACTACAGCCCTGTTTTTTTTGTTTGTCTACTTAGTTCTATTGCTAGACAAACAGAAGCTTTTGATGCTTACTAATTATTAGGATGTCTTGTAGAGTAATAGTGATCTTATTATGGCTCATGCGATACGCAGTTTGAATAGGATATCACTCGTGCAATCAAAATAAATGTGCAAGTTTAGATTGCAATTAATGAAGACAATCGTATAATTAATGACTGCAGTACATAAATGAGTAGTTACTGCTGATAGACTAATAATATGGCAGCAGTATTGTTATAATCACAGTAATGTTCAGCTTAATTTTACTGTCTCCCTCAATAGTAATATAAAGATACCTGTAGTGATAGAAAGAGTTTATTTGAGATGTTTTCTTTGGTGTATATAGAGTACAGGCTTAATTTCTGTATTTTTAATTTTTATGTGAAATTATCTATTGTAATATGGTAATTTGTGTGATAAATCTGATGGCAAAAATGATATCTTTTGGCTTTTTTACTCAAATAAGAATGAGGGTTCCTTTTACACAGGCAGATCATCTGCATATGCACAAAAATGTAGACAGGGGCTAGTTTCACACAACCGTTTTATTGCAGTTATTGTGCCGCAATAAAATGCCAGCAGAAAAGCATTGGATGCAATGCATTTGTTCAGATGGGGGATTTTCCAGTGTGTAAAATTGGCCGTCCGTAAAGGTAGCGCATATGGAGCGCATTCCGGCCAGCGGCTTTTATGCCGGCTGGAAAAGATAAGTCTTTTGGCGGAATATTCCATCCGTTCCCATAGACTTCTATGGAAGCCTATTAGACATTAGAAAAGGAAAGGGGGAGGGAGTTTAGCAGCAGTTCGTGTTGCTAAACTCCCTCCCCCTCTCCTTGCTGGCATCTCCTAGAGGTTGGGGAGGGAGTGGAGAGAGTGTAGCATGACTAGCTCTGCTAAGCTCCTGTCCCCATCCTGCCCCCGTCTCACCCCCGTCCTGCTCCCTCCTCTTGCTGGCAGTCAGCAAGGGGTGGAGAGGGAGCTTAGCACACTAGCTCTGCTAATCTCCCACCCTCTACCTTTGCTGAACTCTCCCCCCCTGCCAAAAGTATCACGGGCTGTGGCATATACACGCCGCACCCGTCTGACTGAATGGGCAAGAAAATGGGAGAGGCAGCCGTGACCAAGTGACGGCTGCCTCTCGTTCATGTGATTTTCGGCCGCAATTCGGGTGTCCGAAAACCGCAGCACCTGTTTGCAAGAGCCCTGACTATCAGGATGTCAATCCGCACTCATTCATTTTGTTTACATGGGCAGATAATTTGTGGTAGTGAAGGGACGATCCTTTGTCAACTAGTAGCTTGTCCTTTTACACAGCCCAATTATCAGACAAACAAATGTTCATGCCAATCGGACTGTGTAAAAGGTCCTTAGCATATAATGTATTCAAATTGTAGAGAACCTATGAACTATAGTGGTAAGTCTAGCAGTGTGCAATACATTTTTAAAATAGGAACTTTGGGAAATTTTAATATTAATAATTTTTAAAAATTTCATCTAAAGTCTGGTGGATCCTAATTCATTAACACAACAATTAAAACAACTAAAGTGGTCATCAGAATCAAGATTAAAATAACCTACCTATAAATGAGCATTTACAATATCAAAGCCTCCTAATAAGTTGCTCAGCAATCTTTAAAAAGGGTTTTCTTGTCACAGAAAAAGATGTAAAATTACTAGGATATGCCAACACTTTCTGATTATATGGGAGTCTGAACTCTAGAACTCCCATTCATCTGCAGAATGAAGGGGCATCAGTGCTGGATTAGTGCTGCAGTTCTGCACAGCTCCATTTAAATGCAGCTTATGGATACATCACTGCGTAAGTTTGGATTCTTCTTTTAGGTATCGAAATATATCCTTCTGACACAAGCATAATGTGAAGTGCTTTAACAGTAGAGGCCTTTTTGAAAATCTGAATACACTTTCATCTAAAACTTTAAATCAGAGCTTAACAAATGTTTTAGTTCTATAATATGTGCAAAATTTATTTAAAAAAATGTGCATTTTTGGCTTAGAATGTTGGCGCACGTCTCTGCCAACCCTAAGGTGATGTAAAGAAGAATGAAGTGTCTAACATGTCTAGCAAGTTGTTCCATATATACCATGGCACGTGCTCAATCATCCTAAATTTGGCACAATTAATATCAATTTCACCAACTTGAAAACTCATGCACTATGGGGCACAGTAGACCCCGGCATTTACATTAGATCTAAGATATAATCTAAAAATATTATGGGACTCAGTTTTGAATGTGTGTCCTGTTGTTTTATGGAAACATTGATTTTCTTACTGGAAATACAGGTTTCAAACACAGATAGTAACCACTGAGGTTCATCTATGATGACCCTGACAACCAATCACAATTTCTAAGCTTCTATGTAACACTGAAACCTGATTGGTTGTTGTGAGCAGCAAATAACATGTATTCTCTACAACTGTATTTATACAAAAAGTCCATTAAGTGGTATGTGGATTCAGGGAGAATTTATAGAATGGATGAATTGTTGTGGTGCATTTTTAATTTTGTCTTTTGCTCAGTTGTGTTAGAAGAGAGAAACAACTATGTTCAAAGATGTTATACATCTTTGACATTACTTCTATAGGAACAAAAAGTGAAATGTCACGAGAGGGCCAAGCTATTTACCAAAACACAAGTCTCAACACTCTAGTAGAGATGGAGTTGCTCAAAGAATTTTCAGCTTTTTTTAATGAATGGCACAAAAAAAAAACATATTATACTGCTATACAGTATTCTGCATGTTGTGCACTTTTCATTTCTTTACTGAGCTCTTTCTCTTGGTGGACAAATGTAGAACAGCCACAATATATTTGTATTTGACTATATATGTGTAATTTAACACAATATTCCTCAATTTGTTTTTTCTTAGCTACAATATGGAAAAGAAAAAAGTTCATGCTCGGACATCGTTATTTATTTGTAGGAAGTGCAACCTTCCAGCTGTACAACAAAAACACTTCAATAAAATTTATGTTAAGGAACAAATTGTCATTCTGCAAATAAGTTGTATATCTTCTACAGCATTAGCTACAAAGGTCCATGTATAAAATCAATCTATATGGCCATTGCTTTTATTGAAGACATATAAAAGTGATACATTGGAGCAGTAAATGTGCTTTGAAGGCCAAGTAGACCATTATTAAAGAGGTCAATGGTGATACAAGTAGGCATACACTACCCTATCTTATGACACTAATTTGTCTATATTTTCAGTCTCCTTCATGACCTTTTCTGTCAGATGTTAAGGAGTAATGTACCATGGGTGAACCTAAAAAAACTACTGCAGAATGACACTTACAATGTATGCAATTCATGTCCATCCATATAAACAAAAAATAGTCAAGGATCCATTTCCAGGTGTGGTAATAAAGTTTCCCCATCTCCATTCAGTGACCCCAATGAACCATAATAAAGTCAAAACCTCATGTATCTAGAGTTGCATAGACACTCTTTACTTGTGGACTGTATCACATAAATGCTCGTTTATGTTTAGTCAAGTTGGCTTACAAGTATCTAGCTGCTACCATGATCTAAGATAATTCTCCTAGCATTACTTTTGCTTCTACTCCAATGCTTTTAAGTGATATATTAAATCAATTTTCCTTCTCTGTCAGTTTTCAGTTTGAAATAAAAAAAACAAAAAATTACATACAAAATTTGCTAATATGTCATGAAGAATCATCAAAGATATATTTGGTAGCCACAACTGCTCCGATTGTTGATGTTTAAACTGTTTATTATTAGAGATGAGCGAGCGTACTCGTCCGAGCTTGATGCTCGTTCGAGTATTAGCGTACTCGAGATGCTCGTTACTCGAGACGAGCACCACGCGGTGTTCGAGTCACTTCCATTTTCTTCCCAGAAAATTTTGCGGCATTTTCTGGCCAATAGAAAGACAGGGAAGGCATTACAACTTCCTCCTGTGAAGTTCCAGCCCTATCCCACCCCCCTGCAATGAGTGGCTGGGGAGATTAGGTGACACCCGAGTAAAGAAACTGGGGACGGACGCAGCTCGCCACAGATGCATGCTGAGAGACATTAGGGAAAGTGCCGTCCTGCTGTAGCTGCTATAGGGAGAGTGTTAGGCTGTTATCTTCGTTTTCAAGAACCCCAACGGTCCTTCTTAGGGCCACATCTGACTGTGTGCAGTACTGTTGAGGCTGCTTTTAGCAGTTTTGCAAATTTTTTTTTTTGTATATCGGGCGTGCAGACCATTGCATCCTCAGTCTGCAGTCATTTTACTGAGTATAGGGGCAGTACTGGTGAGGCAGGGACAGTGGGAAAGCTGAAAGAGATATACTGTCTATATAGGCAGTGGGCTTTTTCAAAAATTGGAAAAAAAACCCTTTCGGCTGCCTGTGACCGTGTTCAGTTTACTGCGTGTCTGCTGGGGGTAGTAGTCGCTCATTAATACCCAGCTACGTGTTACTGCAGCCTTACGCATAATTTTTTCTGGCTGCACCGTGTTTTCAATAACCACAGTCATCCTCCAACAGGGAAATCCATATACAGGCTATATAAGCAGTGGGCTTTTTCCCAAAAATTGGAAAAAAAATACTATATTTGGACTGCCTGTGACCGTCTGCAGTTTACTGCGTGTCTGCTGGGGGTAGTAGTCGCTCATTAATACCCAGCCTTGCGCATAATTTTTTCTGGCTGCACTGTGCCTGCCAACCCTCTGTAGTGTGTGCCTCCGGTTCCTCCTCATGGCAGGCGCACTTATAAATTGACATGAGGGTGGTGTGGCTATGAAGTGAGCGTGTGGCATGGGGGCAGCTGAAGGGAGCGCAGTGACAATTTTGTGTGTGCAGCAGATGCTGGGTCGTGTGGGGCTGTTGGGCAGCATGTTACCCAGGAGAAGTGGCAGCGGAGTGTCATGCAGGCAGTGATTGTGCTTTCTTGGAGGTAGTGTGGTGCTTAACTAAGGTATGCCTTGCTAATGAGGGTTTTTCAACAGTAAAAATTGTTGGGGGGGCACTCTTGACGCTATTGTGGCTTAATAGTGGGACCTGGGAACTTGAGATGCAGCCCAACATGTAGCCCCTCGCCTGCCCTATCCGTTTCTGTGTCATTCCCATCACTTTCTTGAATTGCCCAGATTTTCACAAACGAAAACATTAGCAGAGCATAGGTCCCATACAAAAATGCTTCAATGGGGTTCGTTACTCGAAACGAACCCTCGAGCATCGCGGGAAGTTCGACTCGAGTAACGAGCAGCCGAGCATTTTGGTGCTCGCTCATCTCTATTTATTATCATTATTACTATTTGAAGGAGTAAGCCAACAACATGTAGTATGCATATTGTACAGTCTCAATAAATGTTTACAAAGCAGACAATCAGTTAAAGAGAACGGCAGATGTGAAAAGGTATCTGCTAAAGATGAGCGAACGTACTCGTCCGAGCTTGATACTCATTCGAGTATTAGCGTGTTCGAGATGCTCGTTACTAGAGGCGAGCACCACGCGATGTTCGAGTTACTTTCACTTTCATCTCTGAGACGTTAGTGCGCTTTTCTGGCCAATAGAAAGACAGGGAAGGCATTACAACTTCCCCCTGCGACGTTCAAGCCCTATACCACCCCCCTGCAGTGAGTGGCTGGCAAGATCAGGTGTCACCCGAGTATATAAATCGGCCCCTCCCGCGGCTCGCCACAGATGCATTCTGACAGAGATCAGGGAAAGTGCTGCTGATGCCGGAGCGGCTATAGGGGGAGCGTTAGGAGTGATCTTAGGCTTCAAGAACCCCAACGGTCCTTCTTAGGGCCACATCTGACCGTGTGCAGTACTGTTGAGGCTGCTTTTTGCAGTGTTGCACATTTTTTTTTTTTTGTATATCGGCCATGCAGAGCATTGCGTCCTCAGTCTGCAGTCATTGTACAGAGTATAGGACAAGTGCTGGTGAGGCAGGGAAAGAGATATTCAAGCTATATAGGCAGTGGGCTTTTTCCAAAAAATTGGGGAAAAATACTATATTTGGGCTGCCTGTGACCGTCTTCAGTTTACTGCCTGTCTGCTGGGGGTAGTAGTCCTAATTAATACGCAGCTAAGCGTTACAGCAGGCTTGCGCAAAATTGTTTCCTGGATCTGCTGTCTCTGTTACATCAGTGCCGTAATCCCGCCAGAGGGAAACAGTATACATAATATTATACGCTGCCTACAGTATCTATCTGCTGGGGGTAGTAGTCCTAATTAATACGCAGCTAAGCGTTACAGCAGGCTTGCGCAAAATTGTTTCCTGGATCTGCTGTCTCTGTTACATCAGCGCCATCATCTCGCCAGAGGGAAACAGTATACATAATATTATACGCTGCCTACAGTATCTATCTGCTGGGGGTAGTAGTCCTAATTAATACGCAGCTAAGCGTTACAGCAGGCTTGCGCAAATTTGTTTCCTGGATCTGCTGTCTCTGTTACATCAGCGCCGTCATCCCGCCAGAGGGAAGCAGTATACATAATATTATACGCTGCCTACAGTATCTATCTGCTGGGGGTAGTAGTCCTAATTAATACGCAGCTAAGCGTTACAGCAGGCTTGCACAAAATTGTTTCCTGGATCTGCTGTCTCTGTTACATCAGCGACGTCATCCCGCCAGAGGGAAACAGTATACATAATATTATACGCTGCCTACAGTATCTATCTGCTGGGGATAGTAGTCCTAATTAATACGCAGCTAAGCGTTACAGCAGGCTTGCGCAAAATTGTTTCCTGGATCTGCTGTCTCTGTTACATCAGCGCCGTCATCCCGCCAGAGGGAAACAGTATACATAATATTATACGCTGCCTACAGTATCTATCTGCTGGGGGTAGTAGTCCTAATTAATACGCAGCTAAGCGTTACAGCAGGCTTGCGCAAAATTGTTTCCTGGATCTGCTGTCTCTGTTACATGATCGCCGTCATCCCGCCAGAGGGAAACAGTATACATAATATTATACGCTGCCTACAGTATCTATCTGCTGGGGGTAGTAGTCCTAATTAATACGCAGCTAAGCGTTACAGCAGGCTTGCGCAAAATTGTTTCCTGGATCTGCTGTCTCTGTTACATCAGCGCCGTCATCCCGCCAGAGGGAAACAGTATACATAATATTATACGCTGCCTACAGTATCTATCTGCTGGGGATAGTAGTCCTAATTAATACGCAGCTAAGCGTTACAGCAGGCTTGCGCAAAATTGTTTCCTGGATCTGCTGTCTCTGTTACATCAGCGCCGTCATCCCGCCAGAGGGAAACAGTATACATAATATTATACGCTGCCTACAGTATCTATCTGCTGGGGGTAGTAGTCCTAATTAATACGCAGCTAAGCGTTACAGCAGGCTTGCGCAAAATTGTTTCCTGGATCTGCTGTCTCTGTTACATCAGCGCCGTCATCCCGCCAGAGGGAAACAGTATACATAATATTATATGCTGCCTACAGTATCTATCTGCTGGGGATAGTAGTCCTAATTAATACGCAGCTAAGCGTTACAGCAGGCTTGCGCAAAATTGTTTCCTGGATCTGCTGTCTCTGTTACATCAGCGCCGTCATCCCGCCAGAGGGAAACAGTATACATAATATTATACGCTGCCTACAGTATCTATCTGCTGGGGGTAGTAGTCCTAATTAATACGCAGCTAAGCGTTACAGCAGGCTTGCGCAAAATTGTTTCCTGGATCTGCTGTCTCTGTTACATCAGCGCCGTCATCCCGCCAGAGGGAAGCAATATACATAATATTATACGCTGCCTACAGTATCTATCTGCTGGGGGTAGTAGTCCTAATTAATACGCAGCTAAGCGTTACAGCAGGCTTGCGCAAAATTGTTTCCTGGATCTGCTGTCTCTGTTACATCAGCGCCGTAATCCCGCCAGAGGGAAGCAGTATACATAATATCATACGCTGCCTACAGTATCTATCTGCTGGGGGTAGTAGTCCTAATTAATACACAGCTAAGCGTTACAGCAGGCTTGCGCAAAATTGTTTCCTGGATCTGCTGTCTCTGTTACATCAGCGCCATCATCCCGCCAGAGGGAAACAGTATACATAATATTATACGCTGCCTACAGTATCTATCTGCTGGGGGTAGTAGTCCTAATTAATACGCAGCTAAGCGTTACAGCAGGCTTGCGCAAAATTGTTTCCTGGATCTGCTGTCTCTGTTACATCAGCGCCGTCATCCCGCCAGAGGGAAACAGTATACATAATATTATACGCTGCCTACAGTATCTATCTGCTGGGGGTAGTAGTCCTAATTAATACGCAGCTAAGCGTTACAGCAGGCTGGCGCAAAATTGTTTCCTGGATCTGCTGTGCGTTCCGTAAGGGAAGTCAGCCTCCAACCACAGGCCAATAAGCGGCACATTTAATTACAGCGTTCTGTTTCTGCACTACTGGTAATACAGCATGCTGAAAGGTAGGGGTAGGCCTAGAGGACGTGGACGCGGGCGAGGACGCGGAGGCCCAAGTCAGGGTGTGGGCACAGACCGAGCTCCTTATCCAGGTGTATCGCAGCCGACTGCTGCGGGATTAGGAAAGAGGCACGTTTCTGGCGTCCCCACATTCATCTCACAATTAATGGGTCCACGCGGTAGACCTTTATTAGAAAATGAGCAGTGTGAGCAGGTCCTGTCGTGGATGGCAGAAAGTGCATCCAGCAATCTATCGACCACCCAGAATTCTGTGCCGTCCACTGCTGCAACTCTGAATCCTCTGGCTGCTGCTCCTCCTTCCTCCCAGCCTCCTCACTCCATTACAATGACACATTCTGAGGAGCAGGCAGACTCCCAGGAACTGTTCTCGGGCCCCTGCCCAGAATGGGCAGCAATGGTTCCGAATCCTCTCCCACTGGAGGAGTTTGTCGTGACCGATGCCCAACCTTTGGAAAGTTCCCGGGGTCCGGAGGATGAGGCTGGGGACTTCCGGCAACTGTCTCAAGAGCTTTCAGTGGGTGAGGAGGACGATGACGATGAGACACAGTTGTCTATCACTCAGGTAGTAGTAATTGGAGTAAGTCCGAGGGAGGAGCGCACAGAGGATTCGGAGGAAGAGCAGCAGGACGATGAGGTGACTGACCCCACCTGGTTTGCTACGCCTACTGAGGACAGGTCTTCAGAGGGGGAGGCAAGTGCAGATGCAGGGCAGGTTGGAAGAGGCAGTGCGGTGGCCAGGGGTAGAGGCAGGGCCAGACCGAATAATCCACCAACTGTTTCCCAAAGCGCCCCCTCGCGCCATGCCACCCTGCAGAGGCCGAGGTGCTCAAAGGTCTGGCAGTTTTTCACTGAGAGTGCAGACGACCGACGAACAGTGGTGTGCAACCTTTGTCGCGCCAAGATCAGCCGGGGAGCCACCACCACCAGCCTCACCACCACCAGCATGCGCAGACATATGATGGCCAAGCACCGCACAAGGTGGGACGAAGGCCGTTCACCGCCTCCGGTTTGCACCGCTGCCTCTCCCCCTGTGCCCCAACCTGCCACTGAGATCCAACCCCCCTCTCAGGGCACAGGCACAACTGTCTCCTGGCCTGCACCCACACCCTCACCTCCGCTGTGCTCGGCCCCATCCACCAATGTCTCTCAGCGCACCGTCCAGCAGTCGCTAGCGCAAGTGTTGGAGCGCAAGCGCAAGTACGCCGCCACGCACCCGCACGCTCAAGCGTTAAACGTGCACATTGCCAAATATATCAGCCTGGAGATGCTGCCGTATAGGGTTGTGGAAACTGAGGCTTTCAAAGGTATGATGGCGGCCGCGGCCCCGCGCTACTCAGTTCCCAGTCGCCACTACTTTTCCCGATGTGCCGTCCCAGCCCTGCACGACCACGTCTCCCGCAACATTGTACGCGCCCTCACCAACGCGGTTACTGCCAATCTCCACTTAACAAGGACGGACATGTGGACAAGCACAGGCGGGCAGGGCCACTATATCTCCCTGACGGCACATTGGGTGAATTTAGTGGAGGCTGGGACAGAGTCAGAGCCTGGGACCGCTCACGTCCTACCCACCCCCAGAATTGCGGGCCCCAGCTCGGTGGTGGTATCTGCGGCGGTGTATGCTTCCTCCACTAAACCACCCTCCTCCTCCTACGCAACCTCTGTCTCGCAATCAAGATGTGTCAGCAGCACGTCGCCAGCAGTCGGTGTCGCACGTTGTGGCAGCACAGCGGTGGGCAAGCGTCAGCAGGCCGTGCTGAAACTACTCAGCTTAGGAGAGAAGAGCCACATGGCCCACGAACTGCTGCAGGGTCTGACAGAGCAGACCGACCGCTGGCTTGCGCCGCTGAGCCTCCAACCGGGCATGGTCGTGTGTGACAACGGCCGTAACCTGGTGGCGGCTCTGCAGCTCGGCAGCCTCACGCACGTGCCATGCCTGGCCCACGTCTTTAATTTGGTGGTTCAGCGGTTTTTGAAAAGCTACCCACGCTTGTCAGACCTGCTCGGAAAGGTGCGCCGGCTCTCCGCACATTTCCGCAAGTCCCACACGGACGATGCCACCCTGCGCACCCTGCAACATCGGTTTAATCTGCCAGTGCACCAACTGCTGTGCGACGTGCCCACACGGTGGAACTCTACGCTCCACATGTTGGCCAGGCTCTATGAGCAGCGTAGAGCTATAGTGGAATACCAACTCCAACATGGGCGGCGCAGTGGGAGTCAGCCTCCTCAATTCTTCACAGAAGAGTGGGCCTGGTTGGCAGACATCTGCCAGGTCCTTGGAAACTTTGAGGAGTCTACCCAGATGGTGAGCGGCGATGCTGCAATCATTAGCGTCACGATTCCTCAGCTATGCCTCTTGAGAAGTTCCCTGCAAAGCATAAAGGCAGATGCTTTGCGCTCGGAAACAGAGGCGGGGGAAGACAGTATGTCACTGGATAGTCAGAGCACCCTACTGTCTATATCTCAGCGCGTTGAGGAGGAGGAGCATGAGGAGGATGAGGAGGAGGGGGAAGAGACAGCTTGGCCCACTGCTGAGGGTACCCATGCTGCTTGCCTGTCATCCTTTCAGCGTGTATGGCCTGAGGAGGAGGAGGAGGAGGAGGATCCTGAAAGTGATTTTCCTAGTGAGGACAGCTATCTGTTGCGTACAGGTACCCTGGCACACATGGCTGACTTCATGTTAGGATGCCTTTCTCGTGACCCTTGCGTTACACGCATTCTGGCCACTACGGATTACTGGGTGTACACACTGCTCGACCCATGGTATAAGAAGAACCTTTCCACTCTCATACCCGAAGAGGAAAGGGGTTCGAGAGTGATGCTATACCACAGGACCCTGGCGGACAAACTGATGGTAAAATTCCCATCCGACAGCGTTAGTGGCCGAAGGCGCAGTTCCGAGGGCCAGGTAGCAGGGGTGGCGCAGAGATCAGGCAGCATGTACAGCACAGGCAGGGGAACACTCTCTAAGGCCTTTGACAGCTTTCTGGCTCCCCAGCAAGACTGTGTCACCGCTCCCCAGTCAAGGCTGAGTCGGCGGGAGCACTGTAAAAGGATGGTGAGGGAGTACGTAGCCGATCGCACGACCGTCCTCCGTGACGCCTCTGCCCCCTACAACTACTGGGTGTCGAAGCTGGACACGTGGCCTAAACTCGCGCTGTATGCCCTGGAGGTGCTTGCTTGTTCTGCGGCTAGCGTCTTGTCAGAGAGGGTGTTTAGTGCGGCTGGGGGAATCATCACAGATAAGCGTACCCGCCTGTCAACCGACAGTGCCGACAGTCTTACACTCATCAAGATGAACAAAGCCTGGATTTCCCCAGACTTCTCTTCTCCACCAGCGGACAGCAGCGATACGTAAACAATACGTAGGCTGCACCCGCGGATGGAAACATTGTTCTCTATCACCATCAAAAACGTGGACCTTTTAGCTTCATCAATCTGTGTATAACATTCATCTTCCTCCTCCTGCTCCTCCTCCTGAAACTTGACGTAATCACGCCGAACGGGCAATTTTTCTTAGGCGCACAAGGCTCAGTCATATAATTTTTGTAAACAATTTTTATACGTTTCAATGCTCATTAAAGCGTTGAAACTTGCACCTGAACCAATTTTTATTTTAACTGGGCTGCCTCCAGGCCTAGTTACAAATTAAGCCACATTAACCAAAGCGATTAATGGGTTTCACCTGCCCTCTTGGTTGGGCATGGGCAATTTTTCTGACGTACGTTAGTACTGTTGGTACTCCAATTTTTTGGGGCCCTCGCCTACAGTGTAATCCAATTAATTTTTTGCCCACCTGCATTAAAGCTGACGTTACATCAGCTGTGATGGGCACTGCAATGGGATACATTTATGTACAGCCGGTGGGTTCCAGGGAGCCACCCATGCTGTCGGTCCACACGGAGTTGTAACTGCATGTGTCCACTTCTAAAGAACCCCAGTCTGACTGGGGCATGCAGTGTGGGCCGAAGCCCACCTGCATTTAATCGGACGTTACCTCAGCTGTGATGGGCACTGCAATGGGATACATTTATGTACCGCCGGTGGGTTCCAGGGAGCCACCCATGCTGTGGAAGAACACAGAATTCCCATTGCGGAGTTGTACCTGCCTGTGACTATTTATAAAAAACCGCGGTTTGACTGGGTCATGCAGACACCTTCACAGAATGAATAGTGTGTGGCACATAGGTTCCTCATTGCTATGCCCACGTGTGCAGCTCCTGATGGCGGTGGCACAGGATTATATTTCTCATTGCTTCTGTACAGCATTGTGGGCTATCGCCCCGCCCCTTTTAAAGAGGGTCGCTGCCTAGCCGTGCCAACCTTCTGCAGTGTGTGCCTGCAGTTCCTCCTCATGGCAGATGCACTTATAAATAGACATGAGGGTGGTGTGGCATGAGGGCAGCTGAAGGCTGCGCAGGGACAATTTGGTGTGCGTTGTGGACACTGGGTCGTGCAGGGGGGGTTGGGCAGCATGTAACCCAGGAGAAGTGGCAGCAGGCAGTGATTGTGCTTTGTTGGAGGTAGTGTGGTGCTTAGCTAAGGTATGCATTGCTAATGAGGGCTTTTCAGAAGTAAAAGTTGTTGGGAGGGGGGGCACTCTTGCCGCTATTGTGGCTTAATAGTGGGACCTGGGAACTTGAGATGCAGCCCAACATGTAGCCCCTCACCTGCCCTATCCGTTGCTGTGTCGTTCCCATCACTTTCTTGAATTGCCCCGATTTTCACAAATGGAAACCTTAGCGAGCATCGGCGATATACAAAAATGCTCGGGTCGCCCATTGACTTCAATGGGGTTCGTTACTCGATACGAACCCTCGAGCATCGCGAAAATTTCGTCCCGAGTAACGAGCACCCGAACATTTTGGTGCTCGCTCATCTCTAGTATCTACACAACAATCCATTGTCTATAGGCTTCCTTTCACTAGAGCCGAGAAGGAAGGCAACATGGTGATCCTACTACTGCATGTGAAGAAGCAAAATGTCACAAACTCGATGAACAAAGTTATATGAAATGTTGATTCGACATTACTATAGAGTAACCAGCAAGTCAATGAGGAAAAGAAGTGATGGAGGAAAGAAAGAAAGAAGAAAAGGCACCCTCTCCTGCCTCTATCGTGAACTGACAGTTACCGCCTTCGTATCCAGGGGTCTCAGGAGGTTTTCTGAGCCCTCCGGCCTTTTTCTGATTGCCCATAGTGAGGAAAGTTGAAGTACCTGAGGTGTGAAGGTGGCTGTTCCCTGGAATAAGAGGGGTGGGGTGGGGGCGGGGGGTGTCTCAGGCAAGGTGCTTCCTCAACCCTTCATAGCCAGGCCACACACCCCAACCGCTCCAATGTTTAATAAGTTACATTTTCTTAAATGTTTATCATGAAAAGTTACAACAGTGGTATTAAAAGGTATCATATCTACAAGATTATTTTGGTTTCTCTTACTGAGAACAATTGCACAATTTAGCCTAATTCACATTGTTTGTTAAATCTCACAAGTTTATAATGAAGATGATGATTACATATGGCTATGGGCAATATTTTTTATGACATTTACAAGGCCCAACACTCAGAAGGTCAAGGAGAAATATGTTAGGGATGAATGGCACAAATTGAAGCAAAATATTAATGGTTAAATCTAGTCTTGTTAGGGTTATACAATTATCAAATTGTAATGGCAACTTACTTGAGAGAATGACAGTGGGTAAGTAAATAAAAATGGATTCAGTTGGCCATAAAGCCTTTACTTCTGAGCTTATTATTTTAATGACCTTAGGCTCTGTGCAGAATGTTTATACTCTCAGCGCGAACCTCTAAAAGAAGGTGCTGATTTATCCCTCTGTAAATGCATCAGAGTGTCACCCCCAGGGTCCCATCGTAAAGAAAAAATGCACTGCATGGAATGTTTTTTTTATCCTGGGGAGGTCCTCTGTATTGGAAAGTGCAATATGCTTTCATTCCTACATGATTGAAAGAAAAAAAAAAGTTAGCTCATTTAAACATGTAGACTGGCCTGTCGGAGGCAAAAAAAACCAACAACCTATTTGCCCTTAGTTGGGTAGATGAAACCCTATGAACATGTTTCATGCATAAGCCAGAAGCCATTTCCAGCACATATATTGAAAGTAGGGCTGTGATGTAATATGATCTGTATAGAGACTTATGTATTGTTTAACCAGGACATGTGTGGTATTTGATTTTTGTAGCATTTTGGAACCAAGTGAGAACCCGATCGATCAATTTTGTTTTTTAAGAGATGATTTATCACAACATGTTGAAATGGGCTTTCTAGGCTACTTCTACTATGGGCTGAACAAATTTAATTATTGCAGACTTTTTATCCAGCTAAGTGCGGAGGTTAATAGTTAGAGATTTTACAATTGGATTTGCCTAAATATTTATTACAGCAATCAGTAAATTGGCAGTGCCCACTTTTACTGAGTATTAGCACAAAATACACATTAAATACTATGGGGTATAACAGTACAGTACACAACACAGTGTTCTCTTATAGAGTAATGCTTCCTTCTCACTGTTATTATACAGGTAACTTATGAGTAGGACATTTTGTGAATTTCTAATGTGCTTTTGTTACCTTCTATTTATCAGTGTTGGAATATCTGATGAAGTATTCCCTATGGTTGCATTGATTTCAGGATGAGTATAACACACATCCGTCTCCACATAAATACCCAGGACTTGATGTGACAGCAACCAAGAAATATTCGATGTGGATTAATCTAGAATGAATGTAAACTTGACAGATAATTTAACATCTTTCACCATGTGCTAGTAAAGCAAAAATATTAACTGTTTTGGCTGTATTTTAACAATACGCAAGTGAAATGGGATAAGTTGCATCACATACTCTTCTTTTCAGATATACCGGTTCTATTGCCAGGTCAGAATTAATAATGGTAAAATTAGGGCTGAGCCTAACAATTTTTCCCTCTCTAATGGTAATGCTTGTCTGTCCACCTTCCTGAAATGTTTCTCTAGCCCAGGGATCCCCAACTCATTGCTTTAGGATGTCTTCCCTTTGGGATGTCTAGCCTAGCTTCTTCCCATTATGGTATCTTCCACTGGCGATTCTAGCTGTTGCTCTAGGTCAGGGATTCCCAAACTTTTTTGCCTTGTAGACCCCTTGCTGATTTTTGTGTTTTCCATTGACCCCCTGCCTGCCTAATATTGAATTTCCATTAACTTATAAAAGTCAAAAGTATTTTCCACAGCTGACACAGTGCTGCTCACTTAGATAGGGTTTTGGGGATAGTGAACATTTGTAAAAAAAGAAAAACGTACAATTTTTACTCAGATCTTTATTGTAGAGAGACAAAATGCAAGTCAACAACAAGTACCTAGTATATAAAATTGCACAAATAATTCTGTTAATGGAAGGGATGAGCCAGAGGCCCTGATAGCAATTGCTCAATATTTGGCTTCAAATTAGTGATGTATAGTCTCCAATCTCCACGTTTAGTGATTTGCAAACAATTTCTTTTTTTTTTTTCGTAAGAAGATTGGCGACCGCACTAAAACTCCTTTCCACGAGGTATGAAGATGGTAAAGCTATCTAAAACTATCTTGCAATGGTCCATATTGTAGGATAAGCAACAGGTACGCCCACGATGCGTTGCTGCCAGTATGAAAACTTGTGGAAGCTTACAGATTAACATAGCACACCAAAGCAGATAGGTGTAGTTTGTGCAAAACTTCTTGGGCTGTGGTGGATCAGGTGGAAATGATGTGCAGTAGAAACTTCATAGGTAAATCAGCAACTGCACAGGTCTATTTTGTCTATCACCAGAGCCCAAGGAGTTTTGCGTGTACTCTACGTAAACAATTTTATGAAAAGAGGTAAGTCATTTTTAAGTCTATTACAAGTATTATGTACACAATATGTGTAGGTGTGTTATGCCATTTACAGAACGCCTACATTTAGATGGTGACCTACCTAAATGGAGTCCGCTCACGTGGATCCCGATTTACATCTTATGTACCCCAAAATGTTTTTCTTGTTGACATGGACCCCCAGCAAGTCAAAATCGACCTCTGGGGGTCCATATAGACCACTTTGGGAACCTCTGCTCTAGATTGACCAGGACAATGCCCCTGGTGGTGCTTCTGAGCTCATGGGAACATCTTCTGGTTGTCAGAGAGACTGAGTTTTTCTACACCTGGAATAAGTGGAAATAGAACTACAGAAATGAAACCATGCATCAGTCATCATAAACTACAGCAATGGGTTCAAAAGTCCTCTAGCAATCATAGCAGATTCCTGAACACATGTTATTTGGTATGATTTCAGGTTCAAGATTTCAGCATTAAAAAGCACTGTCGAACGCAGTGACTGTATTTGAAAACGGCAGTAAAAATTGTGGCATTTTGCCGGTGACATGTGTCAGAGAGGCCTTACTCGGATTGGTTACTACAGGTAACAAGGGCAGTGGTTCTTTTAGACAATTTGCATAAATGAGGCTCCTGGCCAGTTGGGCTTCATTTATAAAATTTGTCCAACAGAAACCCAGATTTGTTGCCCATAACATCCAATTAGCAAAAATTTTGGATGACAGTTTTTTTTTAATCCTATACAGATGAAGCCTCCTGCTAAGTGTTGCTTGCTATCAACCAGGCGATAAAACTGAGCTGATTTTTGCTAAATCAGATTGGATCATACTAAACCAATTTTTAACAAAAATCATCAAAATTTCAGCTTTTTGCTTGGAACAGAAAGGACAGGTGTGTTGACTTGGCATTACTGCCTTGCAGTCCTCGAGTTCTAGGTTTGAATTTGACCGTGGTGGGGATTTGAACCTGGGGCTCTATTGCTGGCCACTGGGCTATGGTCGCCGGCATCACCACCTCCACTGTTGTCCAAGGGAAATTTTGGGGGCCAAATTAGAAAAACAGATTTTTACTCCCATTGATTTCAATCTAAGTCGGAATTAGGAATCTTGTTTCACAATTAATTTTAAAATCCGTTGGTCACTTCCAACCCAAATATTTCAATAATCGCTCAACACTACTTCTGATCAGCCCCTGATCCAGTGCCCTGTTATACGTTAGAATAAATCTGTTCATAGTATACATGACAATCACAGCATGATATCTTGTTGAATGCGTAAACACTAGTAGATAAAAATCTAAAAGAGTGTTGTGGAGAAGAAGCTTTAAAGGCAATGATGAATATGTCAGGAACATATGGAAATAGCTTTTGATAATAATCTGAAAGAAGAAATGACAGGTTTATATGATGAGAAAAGGAGAGAGAGGAGTCAAAAGTAACCCCAAGGCGATGTGCTGAATTTAATAATACAGAGTTCACAAATATGACACTTCAAGTACGGAAATTCATGTTATCCCTTTATTATGATTTTTTTTTAGCAGGCTTTATAATTGGTCCATCACCTAAAAAGTAGTCTACTGTTCTGATAACTAGTAAGTGAGTGTACAGAACACAGATATAGAGTTATTACATTACAAATAATTTGGTTTGGATTAATACTGGTTATATTCAGTACATGATTCTTTCATGCAGTCAGACCTCACCACCAATAGACATATAGAGGGGATGTAATAGGCCTTCTATTTTTTTGGGATATATGAAGCAATGTATCTCTACATTTTAACGACATGTGAGCTGTTGTATAACTGTTGCTTTAAGATTCTTTGCCCACAGGTTGATGGAGAGCTAGGATGTGAGTTGCAGGTTCTGTTCTTGCAGGACATGGAGCTTATAAGAATAAGTGAGAGCAAGTGTGCAGTGTAGAGCAAGTACACTAAGTGAGAACGTGTTCTTTGGCCTGCGTGGAGAAACTGGGCCATGACCAAGTCAGGAAGATGTAGCCACCTTCCAGCTATGCCAGATTCCTCATTACATTAATACAGCTGATTTAACCATTGGCCAAGTGACTAACCTCCAAGAAGGAAAAAGCTGTCAAGGATTGTGGAGTAAAACTTACAGATCCTACACATCTGGTTCACACAAGCTGACACCTGCTTGAACTTGCTGAATAAACACTGCCACTTGATGTTACTCCGGTGCAGTCAGATGTGTCAATGAGCTGTCTACCATGGGCTGAGTGACTGGGCCTACTTCACAGGCAGAAAACAGAGCCCTGCAGCCTATTCACGAGGAGGTGATGGTGACCACTACATGGTCAATCCTTTTGCATCTATTCATGATTTCCATTACCACCTTCCTGACATCTTAGAGGGTAAAAAAGACTCATATGCTTTGAAATTACAGAACTTGTTAATGTACACTTTCCATTGAAATTTTATCAGTATAGTAATTTCCAGTTTTCTACTCTTGGAACTTTTGCCATGTTATTAATAACACGTCTCTCTGAATCAGGCTATAATCAGGACCTGAAGCCTATTTTCTTGACTAGGAAGATTCAAAAGTCAAAAAACACTATTCATTGAAAATGTTTTCTCATTAAAATATGATTTTTATTCAGATGCATTAACATTTCATCAATATATATTCCACTACAAAAAACATCAATTGATTGGCTGTCGGGCTTCTCTTGCCCTATCACTTTCTACTATTTGTCCGGAATTGCAGAATGATCACCTTGAAAAGGGCAACTTTGCTTATCAGCCTTACCCTTCAGAAGTCCTGCCCCTCCTTATATCTGTGCCAGGACCTAAAATCTATTTATCTGGACTGGATTAGACAGAAAATATATAATACATCTTCTTAAGTACAGGCACAACTAACCAATTCAAAAAGTGTTACAATTGTGAATCTATATATTCACATTCTCATAACTGCGTTTTAATACATATTAAGTAATAAGGAAAAGGCATTGCGAGTGAAAAAATTGTGAGCGTGAGAAAACTGCTTGACAGGCAATTGTAAAAGTACAAAAATTGTTTGGCTGCTAGTGTGGTGGCTGCCTGGGAAATATGAAAGGGTATCTGTCAGCTCGAATGTGCTGTTTAAACTGTAGGCAGCATATTATAGAGCAGGAGGAGTTATATAGTTTTATGGAAAAGATTCAGTGTAACTTGTATTGTATTGATTAAGGAAAGGTAATGGTAAAGTCTCCTGGTTCAAGCAAGTCATGACTGACTCCTATGCTGATGTCACATAGTGACATTTTCTTGCCAGACTGTTTTTGCGGGGTGGTTTGCCATTGGCTTCCCCAGACAAGTTCAACCCCTGATCAATTGTTGTTTTCTGTGGTTTTAAATATGCTGATAACATTTTAATGCATATTAATAAGTTACATTTTAATGGGAAGACTTTCTCTGTGAGTAGATGCTATCAATAACTTACAGCTGCTACCTGATGCTTATAATTGAAATTCATGTAATATAAATATTTCTGACACACTGCATGAATTTAACAATGAAGGTGTGATTCTTCTGTGACCCGTGTTTCCAGCAAAGATGTGCCTTGTTTATATCATCTCTTATTTACTATGTAATATTTCAGGGGCATGCTAGCTGCTGGTCTTGTAGGAATGTAATTGAGAAATAATTAGCTTCATGAATTGCTTTTTCTCAAGCATTTCTGCACCATAAATCATTGGTTAAGCTGCAGATATAAAACTCATGCTGTTATGAAAGATGCAATAGTAAAGGGCTATTGACTCATTAAGTGAGCAATTCTCTGAAATATTCTGAATTAGCACAAATTAAAGGGTTATTCCCATGTGATAAAGGTGTGCCATATCACAATGCTATGTCATCATTTTATGATTGGTGGGGGATAAACCTCTGGAGCACCCATGATCCAGAGAATGAAGGGTCATAGCTATGATTTAGCATCATCTTAACGTTTTCCCTGCACAGTGGTGCCCCCTGGCTGTGCAGGAAGCTGCAGTATAGCTCTATTCACTTGAATGAGGCCGTGTTTTATCTCCTTGTGAAGCGGGTGCCACAGCACAAGGCAATACTGTAAAGGGTTTCAGCACTAAAGGAGCACCACAGCCTTTTCTTCTTAGGATTATAAGTCCAACATTCGAACCATTAAGATTGCAAGTTACAAAGAGACTTGTGTTGTGCTGCTGACAAAATATTTAGAAGGGGAGACACAAAGTGGGTACTAAAAGCTTCAGGGGCCGCAGAGAGGGCACTAAAAGTTTCAGTGGCCACACCGGGAAAACTAAAAACTTCAATGGCCACAGAGGGGGCATTAAAAGTTTCAGGGGTTACAAAAGGGTCACTATTGCTTTTTGGTGCCACAGAGGGGACACTATTAATTTGTGTGGCCACCGAAGGGGCACTAATACTGTGGGGAGTAGCGGTAGAATGGGGAGAGTGTGCAGAGATGACTCATGGCTGGAAAAAATCTTCATGCCTATCGAGGCCCAGATAAATAACAAAAACAGATGTCACTGATCAGAGAAAAAGTCACCTGCAATCCTTGAAGGCAACTGCACTGTAATTACTGTGATAATGCAGGACTGGTATCTGACTATTTTATGCTGACTACATTAATTAGAGGCATACTAGAGCTGAGCCGCAATATTTAAACCCTCCACGTTATAGATATACTGTCTCTAATATAATCTTTTGATGGGTGTGTCCAATTATGAGTTTTGCTATGGAGCGCCATAAATTGTGTACATTCCTGCTCATCAAGACTCTTTCAGGATTCTTCAAGACTCAGAACCTTCATAGTCAACCAGGAGTACACACTGCAAAATAGTTTGGGGCATACTTGCAGTTACAGCAGAGGTTAAATTGACAACACATTAAATAGAGTGGAGACTGGACTGCATTTTCAATGTGACAGGTAAAATATTTTAACTTGTTGCTGTAAGTTACCAGCTGTAGATCAAATTTTGCTACATCTTTAGGAACTACCTATAGTGTTTTCTAACTGGCATCCTATTAAGATGTACCACAGACAATCAATTATGGCTGCCATGACTTGTAGACAGCACCCACGGTATCATTGTGAGGGAGCTTTTATGGACATTACAATCCTGATCTCTACATTTAAATGTTGCTGTCAGAATTGACAGTGACATTTAAATGCTTAACAGTCACTATCAGAGTCATCTCTGAGTGCAGATGTTGCCGGCGGGTGTTGACTGTCAAAGATGGCTGACACTCTCTGTGATATGGAGTGGGCTTGACACCCCGGTGACAGGGGTTTAAACATAGAGAAGTATATTCATAGTCTTTTAAAGATACATACCATTAAAGTATGTCTTGAGTTATCTGAAATGTTGGTACAGGAGGTATGCATGAAATTCAGTAAGGAGAACATTCATTTTATTTTTTATTACTGAAGCAGAGTATGTATAAAACATATTGGGTAACAGAGTTCAGCTTCTGCCTTGTGATGTATCCTCTATTTCTGCATTAACCAAACAAGAATGCTCATTTCCGAAGTGGATTCAAGGGTGTTGAAAAATATTGAACCCATGATACTTTAGTAACTGCAAGTGCGTAATGATTTTCAGCAAGTTACAGAATGGTTCCTGCCACAATGTGTCACACAATGTACCAAAAACATGATAGATAGAAAAACTGCAGTTGACTTAAGCATGTCAAGAGGTCTCCATGTACAAAAGTATTTGTCACAACATTGTAGTATTACAACCAAAGGCTAAACTATACAGCACTTTGCTCAAAAAAACATTTTGTCTTTTCTTGATGCACAGCAAAAAAATATGAATGTCAAGAAATTATCAATGCTTCTGAAAAAGATTTTGCTGCTACTGTATTTGTGGCTATCAGATTGCAAAAGCTGCAAGAAAAACAATTACTACAAGAATTGGGAGCAGCATTGTTTTTAACTGAAAAGGGAAGACAAATGGGTTGGCACAGAGACACAGCCTTGAGCATAGGATATTATATTTAATTTTGAGCAGTTATTGATTGCATGATAGGGAAAGGATGAGAATGGATAAAACAGACCCAATTTTAAGACAAAACAACAATACAGTGATTTTTTATTAACTTGTTTAAACAAGAAACAAGGCTTTGGGACTTTCAAGTTCAAACTAATTTGGGGATCTCTGAAGGACCTAAACATTTTTTGTTTCAACAGTCATTATTAAAAGTTTTTATTTTCAGAACAAGATACAATACATTAAACAGCAGGTTACTGAGTAAGAAATAACTGTCAATTATATCATTCCAAATATCATAGAACAGATATTGTACATTATCTGGATTATGTAATAAAGAAAAACAGAAACAGCCTTTTCTATTAAGCAATGATCAAGGTATATAGGTAAGCAGTAGAGATGAGCGAGCACCAAAATGCTCGGGTGCTCGTTACTCGGGACGAAAATTTCGCGATGCTAGAGGGTTCGTTTCGAATAACGAACCCCATTGAAGTCAATGGGCGACCCGAGCATTTTTGTATATCGCCGATGCTCGCTAAGGTTTCCATTTGTGAAAATCTGGGCAATTCAAGAAAGTGATGGGAACGACACAGCAACGGATAGGGCAGGCGAGGGGATACATGTTGGGCTGCATCTCAAGTTCCCAGGTCCCACTATTAAGCCACAATAGCAGCAAGAGTGCCCCCCCCCCCTCCCAACAATTTTTACTTCTGAAAAGCCCTCATTAGCAATGCATACCTTAGCTAAGCACCACACTACCTCCAACAAAGCACAATCACTGCCTGCATGACACTCCGCTGCCACTTCTCCTGGGTTACATGCTGCCCAACCCCCCCCCCCCCCCTGCACGACCCAGTGTCCACAGCGCACACCAAATTGTCCCTGCGCAGCCTTCAGCTGCCCTCATGCCACGCCACACTCATGTCTATTTATAAGTGCGTCTGCCATGAGGAGGTACCGCAGGCACACACTGCAGTGGGTTGGCACGGCTAGGCAGCGATCCTCTTTAAAAGGGGCGGGGCGATAGCCCACAATGCTGTACAGAAGCAATGAGAAATATAATCCTGTGCCACCGCCATCAGGAGCTGCACACGTGGGCATAGCAATGGGGAACCTATGTGCCACACACTATTCATTCTGTCAAGGTGTCTGCATGCCCCAGTCAGACCGCGGTTTTTTATAAATAGTCACAGGCAGGTACAACTGGGAATCCCCAACTCCGCAATGGGAATTCCGTGTGCACCCACAGCATGGGTGGCTCCCTGGAACCCACCGGCTGTACATAAATGTATCCCATTGCAGTGCCCTGGACAGCAGAGCTAACGTCAGATTAAATGCAGGCGGGCTTCGGCCCACACTGCATGCCCCAACCTGACCGGGCTTTTTAATTCATAGAGACAGGCAGGTACAACTCCCTATTGTGAAGTCCCTGTGGACCGACAGCATGGGTGGGTGCCAGGAAGCCACCGGCGGCACATAAATATATCCCATAGCATTGCCCATCACAGCTGAGGTAATGTCATGTTTAATGCAGGTGGGCTTCGGCCGACACTGCATGCCCCAGTCAGACTGGGGTTCTTTAGAAGTGGACACATGTAGTTACAACTCCGTGTGGACCGACAGCATGGGTGGGTGCCAGGAAGCCACCGGCGGTACATAAATATATCCCATTGCATTGCCCATCACAGCTGAGGTAATGTCATGTTTAGAGATGAGCGAGCACCAAAATGCTCGGGTGCTCGTTACTCAGGACGAAATCATCGCGATGCTCGAGGGTTCGTTTCAAATAACGAACCCCATTGAAGTCAATGGGCGACCCGAGCATTTTTGTATTTCGCCGATGCTCGCTAAGGTTTTCATGTGTGAAAATCTGGGCAATTCAAGAAAGTGATGGGAACGACACAGCAACGGATAGAGCAGGCGAGGGGCTACATGTTGGGCTGCATCTCAAGTTCACAGGTCCCACTATTAAGCCACAATACCGGCAAGAGTGGCCCCCCCCCCCCCTCCCAACAACTTTTACTTCTGAAAAGCCCTAATTAGCAATGGATACCTTAGCTAAGCACCACACTACCTCCAACAAAGCACAATCACTGCCTGCATGACACTCTGCTGCCACTTCTCCTGGGTTACATGCTGCCCAACCCCCCCGCACGACCCAGTGTCCACAGCGCACACCAAACTGTCCCTGCCCAGCCTTCAGCTGCCCTCATGCCACGCCACCCTCATGTCTATTTATAAGTGCGTCTGCCATGACGAGGAACCGCAGGCACACACTGCAGAGGGTTGGCACGGCTAGGCAGCGACCCTCTTTAAAAGGGGTGGGGCGATAGCCCACAATGCTGTACAGAAGCAATGAGAAATATAATCCTGTGCCACCGCCATCAGGAGCTGCACACGTGGGCATAGCAATGGGGAACCTATGTGCCACACACTATTCATTCTGTCAAGGTGTCTGCATGCCCCAGTCAGACCGCGGTTTTTAATTCATAGACACAGGCAGGTACAGCTCCCTATTGTGAAGTCCCTGTGGACCGACAGCATGGGTGGCTCCCTGGAACCCACCGGCGGTACATAAAAATATCCCATTGCATTGCCCAACACAGCTGAGATAGTAATGTCGTGCTTAATGCAGGTGGGCTTCGGCCCACACTGCATGCCCCAGTCTGACTGGGGTTCTTTAGAAGTGGAAACAGATGCATTTATAATTCTCTGTGGACCCACAGCATGGGTGGGTGCCAGGAAGCCACCGGCGGTACATAAAAATATCCCATTGCATTGCCCAACACAGCTAAGGTAGTAATGTTGTGCTTAATGCAGGTGGGCTTCGGCCCACACTGCATGCCCCAGTCAGACTGGGGTTCTTTAGAAGTGGAAACAGATGCATTTATAATTCCCTGTGGACCGACAGCATGGGTGGGTGCCAGGAAGCCACCGGCGGTACATAAAAATATCCCATTGCATTGCCCAACACAGCTGAGGTAGTAATGTTGTGCTTAATGCAGGTGGGCTTCGGCCCACACTGCATGCCCCAGTCAGACTGGGGTTCTTTAGAAGTGGAAACAGATGCATTTATAATTCCCTGTGGACCCACAGCATGGGTGGCTCCCTGGAACCCACCGTCGGTACATAAAAATATCCCATTGCATTGCCCAACACAGCGGATGTAACGTCAGCTGTAATGCAGGTGGGCTAAAAATTAATTTGATTACACTGTAGGCGAGGGCCCACAAAAATTGCTGTATCAACAGTACCAACGTACATCAGAAAAATTGGCCCTGGCCAACCAAGAGGGCAGGTGAACCCCATTAATCGCTTTGGTTAATGTGGCTTAAGTGGTAACTAGGCCTGGAGGCAGCCCAGTTTAACGAAAAATTGGTTCAAGTTAAAGTTTCAACGCTTTTAAGAGCATTGAAATGTATAAAAATTTTTAAGAAAAATTATATGAGTGAGCCTTGTGGCCCTAAGAAAAATTGCCCGTTCGGCGTGATTACGTGAGGTTTCAGGAGGAGGAGCAGGAGGAGGAGGAGGAGGAATATTATACACAGATTGATGAAGCAGAAATGTCCCCGTTTTGGATGGTGAGAGAGAACGATGCTTCCATCCGCGGGTGCAGCCTACGTATTGCTTAGGTATCGCTGCTGTCCGCTGGTGGAGAAGAGAAGTCTGGGGAAATCCAGGCTTTGTTCATCTTGATGAGTGTAAGCCTGTCGGCACTGTCGGTTGACAGGCGGGTACGCTTATCTGTGATGATTCCCCCAGCCGCACTAAACACCCTCTCTGACAGGACGCTAGCCGCAGGACAAGCAAGCACCTCCAGGGCATACAGCGCGAGTTCAGGCCACGTGTCCAGCTTCGACACCCAGTAGTTGTAGGTGGCAGAGGCGTCAGGGAGGACGGTCGTGCGATCGGCTACGTACTCCCTCACCATCCTTTTACAGTGCTCCCGCCGACTCAGCCTTGACTGGGGAGCGGTGACACAGTCTTGCTGGGGAGCCAGAAAGCTGTCCAGGGCCTTAAAGACTGTTGTACTGCCTGTGCTGTACATGCTGCTCGATCTCCGCACCTCCCCTGCTACCTGGCCCTCGGAACTGCGCCTTCTGCCACTAGCGCTGTCAGATTGGAATTTTACCATCAGCTTGTCCACCAGGGCCCTGTGGTATAGCATCATTCTCGAACCCCTTTCCTCTTCGGAAATGAGAGTGGAAAGGTTCTCCTTATACCGTGGGTCGAGCAGTGTGTACACCCAGTAATCCGTAGTGGCCAGAATGCGTGTAACGCGAGGGTCACGAGAAAGGCATCCTAACATGAAGTCAGCCATGTGTGCCAGGGTACCTGTGCGCAACACATGGCTGTCTTCACTAGGAAGATCACTTTCAGGATCCTCCTCCTCCTCCTCCTCAGGCCATACACGCTGAAAGGATGACAGGCAAGCAGCATGGGTACCCTCAGCAGTGGGCCAAGCTGTCTCTTCCCCCTCCTCCTCATGTTCCTCCCCCTCCTCCTCCTCCTCAACGTGCTGAGATATAAACAGGAGGGTGCTCTGACTATCCAGCGATATACTGTCTTCCCCCGCCTCCATTTCCGAGTGCAAAGCGTCTGCCTTTATGCTTTGCAGGGAACTTCTCAAGAGGCATAGCAGAGGAATGGTGATGCTAATGATTGCAGCATCCCCGCTCACCATCTGGGTAGACTCCTCAAAGTTTCCAAGGACCTGGCAGATGTCTGCCAACCAGGCCCACTCTTCTGTAAAGAATTGAGGAGGCTGACTCCCACTACGCCGCCCATGTTGGAGTTGGTATTCCACTATAGCTCTACGCTGCTCATAGAGTCTGGCCAACATGTGGAGCGTAGAGTTCCACCGTGTGGGCACGTCGCACAGCAGTCGGTGCACTGGCAGATTAAACCGATGTTGCAGGGTCCGCAGGGTGGCAGCGTCTGTCTTGGAGTTGCAGAAATGTGCGCTGACCCGGCGCACCTTTCCGAGCACGTATGACAAGTGTGAGTAGCTTTTCAGAAAGCTCTGAACCACCAAATTAAAGACATGGGCCAGGCATGGCACGTGCGTGAGGCTGCCGAGCTGCAGAGCCGCCACCAGGTTACGGCCGTTGTCACACACGACCATGTCCGGTTGGAGGCTCAGCGGCGAAAGCCAGCGGTCGGTCTGCTCTGTCAGACCCTGCAGCAGTTCGTGGGCCGTGTGCCTCTTCTCTCCTAAGCTGAGTAGTTTCAGCACGGCCTGCTGACGCTTGCCCACAGCTGTGCTGCCACGCCGCACGACACCGACTGCTGGCGACGTGCTGCTGCTGACACATCTTGATTGCGAGACAGAGGTTGCATTGGAGGAGGAGGAGGGTGGTTTAGTGGAGGAAGCATACACCGCCGCAGATACCAGCACCGAGCTGGGGCCCGCAATTCTGGGGGTGGGTAGGACGTGAGCGGTCCCAGGCTCTGACTCTGTCCCAGCCTCCACTAAATTCACCCAATGTGCCGTCAGGGAGATATAGTGGCCCTGCCCGCCTGTGCTTGTCCACGTGTCCGTTGTTAAGTGGACCTTGGCAGTAACCGCGTTGGTGAGGGCGCGTACAATGTTACGGGAGACGTGGTCGTGCAGGGCTGGGACGGCACATCGGGAAAAGTAGTGGCAACTGGGAACCGAGTAGCGCGGGGCCGCCGCCGCCATCATGCTTTTGAAAGCCTCCGTTTCCACAAGCCTATACGGCAGCATCTCTAGGCTGATCAATTTGGCAATGTGCACATTTAACGCTTGAGCGTGTGGGTGCGTGGCGGCGTACTTGCGCTTGCGCTCAAACAGTGGCGCTAGCGACATCTGGACGCTGCGCTGAGAGACATTGCTGGATGGGGCCGAGGACAGCGGAGGTGAGGGTGTGGGTGCAGGCCAGGAGACGGTAGTGCCTGTGTCCTCAGAGGTGGGTTGGATCTCAGTGGCAGGTTGGGGCACAGGGGGAGAGGCAGTGGTGCAAACCGGAGGCGGTGAACGGCCTTCGTCCCACCTTGTGCGGTGCTTGGCCATCATATGCCTGCGCATGCTGGTGGTGGTGGCTCCCCGGCTGATCTTGGCGCGACAAAGGTTGCACACCACTGTTCGTCGGTCGTCAGGCGTCTCTGTGAAAAACTGCCACACCGTGGAGCACCTTGACCTCTGCAAGGTGGCATGGCGCGAGGGGGCGCTTTGGGAAACAGTTGGTGGATTATTCGGTCTGGCCCTGCCTCTACCCCTGGCCACCGCACTGGCTCGGCCTGTGCCCACACCCTGACTTGGGCCTCCGCGTCCTCGCCCGCATCCACGTCCTCTAGGCCTACCCCTACCCCTCAGCATGGTGTATTACCAGTAGTGCAGAAACAGAACGCTGTAATTAAATGTGCCACTTATTGGCCTGTGGTTGGAGGCTGACTTCGCTTACTGAACGCACAGCAGAGCCAGGAAATAATTTTGCGCAAGCCTGCTGTAACACTTAGCTGGCTGCGTATGAATTAGGACAACTACCCCCAGCACAGACCCAGTACACTGAGGACAGTCACAAGCAGCCCAAATAGATTTTTTTCTCCAAATGTTTTTGGAAAGGCCCACTGCCTATATACACTGTATATGTCTTCTCTCTCTGCGTCACCACTACTGGCCCTGGAGTATGTAAAATAACTGCAGACTGTTGCACTGTGGACTGGAATACAGCGGTGATGTAACAGCCAGCACAGAGCCAGGAAATAATTTTGCGCAAGCCTGCTGTAACACTTAGCTGGCTGCGTATGAATTAGGACAACTACCCCCAGCACAGAACCAGTACACTGAGGACAGTCACAGGCAGCCCAAATAGATTTTTTTTCCCAAATGTTTTTGGAAAGGCCCACTGCCTATATTCAATAAATATGTCTTCTGTCCCTGCCTCACCACCACTACTGGCCCTGGAGTATGTATAATTACTGCAGGGCGCAATGCTCTGCACGGCCGATATACAAAAAAAAAAAAAGTGCAACACTGCAAAAAGCAGCCTCCACACTACTGCACACGGTTAGATGTGGCCCTAAGGAAGACCGTTGGGGTTCTTGAAGCCTAAAATACTCCTAACACTCTCCGTATAGCAACTCCAGCAAGACAGCACTTTCCCTGATCTCTGTCAGAATGCATCTGTGGCGAGCCGCGGGAGGGGCCAATTTATATACTCGGGTGACACCTGATCTCGCCAGCCACTCACTGCAGGGGGGTGGTATAGGGCTTGAACGTCGCAGGGGGAAGTTGTAATGCCTTCCCTGTCTTTCTATTGGCCAGAAAAGCGCGCTAACGTCTCAGAGATGAAAGTGAAAGTAACTCGAACATCGCGTGGTACTCGTCTCGAGTAACGAGCATCTCGAACACGCTAATACTCGAACGAGTATCAAGCTCGGACGAGTACGTTCGCTCATCTCTAGTAAGCAGGTAAATAAGTAAATAGTTATCAGGTAATAGAAAGATATTACATTCAAAGCTCCTAATAAGAGATGAGCGAGCATACTCGCTAAGGGCAATTGTTTGATCGAGCATTGCCCTTAGCGAGTACCTGGCCGCTCAGGAGGAAAGATTTGGCTGCCGTCGGCGGGCGGGGAGGGGCGGGGGAGAGCGGGCCGGAACGGAGGGGCGATCTCTCTCTCCCTCTCCCCCCCCCCCCCGCTCCCCCCTGCTCACCGCTGCAACTCACCTGTCACCCGCGCCGGCAGCCGAACATTTTCTTCCCAGCGGGGAGATACTCGCTAAGGACAATGCTCGATCATGCAATTGTCCTTAGCGAGTATGCTCACTTATCTCTACTCCTAATATTTACTGACTAAATAAAAATATCATAAGAACCTGTAAAGAGAGAAAATTTATACTCATAATGTTATACAGTGGCTACAAAGCATCCAGTCTTTCCAGATGTGATGAAATTTCAAGAGTGTCAGATTCCATTTTGCAGATTTCCACAGTGGAAGACCTGTGATCATTTGTGGAAAGTAGTTGTGAAAGATCGTGGATGCATGCATGCTATGCACGGCTTAGCGTGGAAGATAGATCTCTCTCTCCTCCAGTCGGCATTCCAGCTTTTCTATTTATTTTCCTTTGAAGTTGCAACCTTTTTCGCCGCTCATACGTAATGTTAATTGCATATAGGCAACAAAACTCTCCTATTAATTGACTTCAATGGGGGCGGTTGGCACTAAAATAAAGCATGCTGCAATTTTTTTTCCGCTCGTGAAATACGCAATTCGTATCCGTGAGTATGAACGAAAAAGTGAAAATGCATGTCTTTCAATGCCTGCGTTTTACTGTGGATCTCCCATGTAGAGGGTGATTGCGGAATCCGCAATCCAAATTCACCTGTGTCAGCCCGGTCTAAAGGTATTACATGCAAGTACTTTTTCATAAACATATGCCTTATTGATTAACTTGATAGTTTCTCCAATGTTGGGAATGTCAACACTTTCCCAATGTCCCAGTATAATAAGATTGATAAAATGCAAATACTTTGCTTCCCAAAATTCTAAATTTCGGTAGGATTACATATGAGCCAATGTTCCTTAATGTTAACAATGGAGATTTCTGGACTGTGTGACCAACCAGAGACGACAATAACTGAAACACAGAGTCCCAGTTTTGCTGGAGAAAAGGGCACCTCCACAATATATGTAGCAGTGTTTCCCTGTTGCCACATTTTCTCAAGCAATCAGCCAAGCAATTGAGGTACTTTTAAGCTAAATGTACTGATGTATAATAGCATCTTAGTATAATCTAAATAATGACTCAACATACATGTTCCATTTGATTGCTTTATGAGTCAAAAATAGAGCTCGCTTCCACTCTTTATCACTACATTTTTGGGCTAACTCTTTCTGCCACTCTCTTAACGGATACATTTTTTGGAAGTTAGCACAATCATGTATAGAAGCTTTAACTTTTTAATTCCTTTAGAGAATGTTTTGAATATATTTAGGGTTTCCCTGAATAGATGTTTATTAGAGATGAGCGAACACCAAAATGTTCGGGTGTTCGTTATTCGGAACGAACTTCCCGCGATGCTCGAGGGTTCGTTTCGAACAACGAACCCCATTGAAGTCAATGGGCGACCAGAGCATTTTTGTATTTCGCCGATGCTCGCTAAAGTTTTCATGTGTGAAAATCTGGGCAATTCAAGAAAGTGATGGGAATGACACAGAAACGGATAGGGCAGGCGAGGGGCTACATGTTGGGCTGCATCTCAAGTTCACAGGTCCCACTATTAAGCCACAATACCGGCAAGAGTGCCCCCCCCCCCCCTCCCAACAACTTTTACTTCTGAAAAGCCCTCATTAGCATGGCATACCTTTGCTAAGCACCACACTAGCTACAACAAAGCACAATCACTGCCTGGATGACACTCCGCTGCCACTTCTCCTGGGTTACATGCTGACCAACCGCCCCCCCTCCCCCCCACAGCGCACACCAAAGTGTCCCTGCGCAGCCTTCAGCTGCCCTCATGCCACGCCACACTCATGTCTATTTAGAAGTGCGTCTGCCATGAGGAGGAACCGCAGGCACACACTGCAGAGGGTTGGCATGGCTAGGCAGCGGCCCTCTTTAAAAGGGGCAGGGCGATAGCCCACAATGCTGTACAGAAGCAATGAGAAATATAATCCTGTGCCACTGCCATCAGGAGCTGCACACGTGGGCATAGCAATGGGGAACCTATGTGCCACACACTATTCATTCTGTCAAGGTGTCTGCATGCCCCAGTCAGACTGGTAATATGTACCTTAACAGTAACCGCGTTGGTGGTAATGTGGTGGTGACTGAGGACCTAGTAGCACGGTTGTATTTTGTTGGTTTTCGGAATGCGGCCAGGATTAAGTGGGCCGTGGCGGGGGGATGGTGTGGGGGCTCTCGTTGTGTCGGTAAAGGTGAAATTCTTGGACTGCCACCAGACGAACCAATGCAAAGACATTTGCCAAGAATGTTTTCCCTGTTGGAGGAGGAGGGGGATGTTTTTGAGGCACTACGTGTCCTCTCCACGTGTCCGTGGTTATATGCACCTTTACAGTAACCGCGTTGGTGGTAATGTGGTGGTGACTGCGGACCTAGTAGCACGGTTGTATTTTGTTGGTTTTCGGAATGCGGCCAGGATTAAGTGGGCCGTGGCGGGGGGATGGTGTGGGGGCTCTCGTTGTGTCGGTAAAGGTGAAATTCTTGGACTGCCACCAGACGAACCAATGCAAAGACATTTGCCAAGAATGTTTTCCCTGTTGGAGGAGGAGGGGGATGTTTTTGAGGCACTACGTGTCCTCTCCACGTGTCCGTGGTTATATGCACCTTTACAGTAACCGCGTTGGTGGGAAATGGCCTCGCCGCCATCATGTCTTTGGGAAGCCTCTGTTTCCACACCCCAGAGACATACCATTAGCAGCGGTATAGGCAGAGGCCAGAATTCGTAACATTTCAGCCGTAGCATTAGGACAGGCCCCACTAACATATCACTAGCAGCATTATAGGAGGAGCGCAGTCTTCGTTCCATGTCAGCAATAGTAGCACTCAAGACAGGCCCCAGTAACAATTCCGAAGCAGTATAGCGGGAGCGCAGTCTTCGTTCCATGTCAGCAATAGTAGCACTCAAGACAGGCCCCAGTAACAATTCCGAAGCAGCATAGCGGGAGCGCAGTCTTCGTTCCATGTCAGTAGCCTTAGTATAGCCAAGGCCCAAGTTACATTTATGTAGCTAAAGTGTAGGCCAACCCCACACACCTTTCTGTACCATGAGTGCAGGCGAAGAACATACAAATTGCTATGATTACACTGTAGGTGAGGGCCCCAAAAATTTGGTGTACCAACAGTACTAATGTACCTCAGTAAAAATTGGCCATGCCCAACCAAGATGGCAGGTGAATCGCTTTGGTTAATGTGGCTTAAGTGGTAACTAGGCCTGGAGGCAGCCCAGTGTAACGAAAAATTGGTTCAAGTTAAAGTTCCAACGCTTTTAAGCGCATTGAAACTTATAAAAATTGTTCAGAAAAATTATTTGAGTGAGCCTTGTGGCCCTAAGAAAAATTGCCCGTTCAGCGTGATTACGTGAGGTTTCAGGAGGAGGAGCAGGAGGAGGAGGACGAATATTAGACACAGATTGATGAAGCAGAAATGTCCCCGTTTTGGATGGTGAGAGAGAACGTAGCTTCCATCCGCGGGTGCAGCCTACGTATTGCTTACGTATTGCTGATGTCCGCTGGTGGAGAACAGAAGTCTGGGGAAATCCAGCCTTTGTTCATCTTGATGAGTGTTAGCCTGTCGGCACTGTCGGTTGACAAGCGGCTACGCTTATCTGTGATGATTCCCCCAGCCGCACTAAACACCCTCTCCGACAAGACGCTAGCCGCAGGACAAGCAAGCACCTCCAGGGCATACAGCGCTAGTTCAGGCCACGTGTCCAGCTTCGACACCCAGTAGTTGTAGGGGGCAGAGGCGTCACCAAGGATGGTCGTGCGATCGGCTACGTACTCCCTCACCATCCTTTTACAGTGCTCCCGCCGACTCAGCCGTGACTGGGGAGCGGTGACACAGTCTTGGTGGGGAGCCATAAAGCTGGCCAGGCCCTTAAAGACTGTTGCACTGCCTGGGATGTACATGCTGCTCGATCTACGCACATCCCCTGCTACCTTGCCCTCGGTACTGCGCCTTCTGCCACTAGCGCTGTCGGCTGGGAATTTTACCATCAGCTTGTCCGCAAGGGTCCTGTGGTATAGCAACACTCTCGAACCCCTTTCCTCTTCGGGAATCAGAGTGGGCAGGTTCTCCTTATACCATGGATCGAGCAGTGTGTACACCCAGTAATCCGTCGTGGCCAGAATGCGTGCAACGCGAGGGTCACGAGAAAGGCATCCTAACATGAAGTCAGCCATGTGTGCCAGGGTACCTGTACGCAACACATGGCTGTCGTCACTAGGAAGATCACTTTCAGGATCCTCCTCCTCCTCCTCCTCCTCAGGCCATACACGCTGAAAGGATGACAGGCAATCAGCCGGTGGACCGTCAGCAGCGGCCCAAGCTGTCTCTTCCCCCTCCTCCTCATCCTCCTCATGCTCCACCTCCTCCTGTACGCGCTGAGAAATAGACAGGAGGGTGCCCTGACTATCCAGCGGCATACTGTCTTCCCCCGCCCCCGTTTCCGAGCGCAAAGCAGCTGCCTTTATGGTTTGCAGGGAATTTCTCAAGATGCATAGCATAGGAATGGTGACGCTAATGATTGTAGCATCGCCGCTCACCACCTGGGTAGACTCCTCAAAATTACCAAGGACATGGCAGATGTCTGCCAACCAGGCCCACTCTTCTGAAAGGAATTGAGGAGGCTGACTCCCACTGCGCCGCCCATGTTGGAGTTGGTATTCGACTATAGCTCTACGCTGTTCATAGAGCCTGGCCAACATGTGGAGCGTAGAGTTCCACCGTGTGGGCACGTCGCACAGCAGTCGGTGCACTGGCAGCTTAAAGTGATGTTGCAGGGTGCGCAGGGTGGCAGCGTCCGTGTGGGACTTGCGAAAATGTGCACAGAGCCGGCGCGCCTTTACGAGCAGGTCTGACAAGCATGGGTAGCTTTTCAGAAAGCGCTGAACCACCAAATTAAAGACGTGGGCCAGGCATGGCACGTGCGTGAGGCTGCCGAGCTGCAGAGCCGCCACCAGGTTACGGCCGTTGTCACACACGACCATGCCCGGTTGGAGGCTCAGCGGCGCAAGCCAGCGGTCGGTCTGCTGTGTCAGACCCTGCAGCAGTTCGTGGGCCGTGTGCCTCTTATCGCCTAAGCTGAGTAGTTTCAGCACGGCCTGCTGACGCTTGCCCACCGCTGTGCTGCCACACCGCGCGACACCGACTGCTGGCGACATGCTGCTGCTAACACATCTTGATTGCAAGACAGAGGAGGAGGAGGAGGAGGAGGGTGCTTTAGTGGAGGAAGCATACACCTCCGCAGATACCACCACCGAGCTGGGGCCCGCAATTCTGGGGGTGGGTAGGACGTGAGCGGTCCCGGGCTCTGACTCTGTCCCAGCCTCCACTAAATTCACCCAATGTGCCGTCAGGGAGATGTAGTGGCCCTGCCCGCCTGTGCTTGTCCACGTGTCCGTAGTTAAGTGGACCGTGGCAGTAACCGCGTTGGTGAGGGCGCGTACAATGTTGCGGGAGACGTGGTCGTGCAGGGCTGGGACGGCACATCGGGAAAAGTAGTGGCGACTGGGAACTGAGTAGCGCGGGGCCGCCGCCTCCATGATACTTTTGAAGGACTCCGTTTCCACAACCCTATACGGCAGCATCTCAAGGCTGATGAATTTTGCTATGCGGACGGTTAACGTTTGAGCGTGCGGGTGCGTGACGGCGTACTTGCGCTTGCGCTCCAACAGTTGCGCAAGCGACGGCTGGACGGTGCGCTGAACTACACTGCTGGATGGGGCCGAGGACAGCGGAGGTGAGGGTGTGGGTGCAGGCCAGGAGACGGTAGTGCCTGTGTCCTGAGAGGGGGGTTGCATCTCAGTGGCAGGTTGGGGCACAGGGGGAGAGGCAGGGGTGCAAACCGGAGGCGCTGAACGGCCTTCGTCCCACCTTGCGGGGTGCTTGGCCATCATATGTCTGCGCATGGTGGTGAGGCTGTTGGTGTTGGCTCCCCGGCTGAGCTTTGCGCGACAAAGGTTGCACACCACTGTTCGTCGGTCGTCAGGCGTCTCTGTGAAAAACTGCCAGACCTTAGAGCACCTCGGCCTCTGCAGGGTGGCATGGCGCGAGGGGGCCCTTTGGGAAACAGTTGGTGGATTATTCGGTCTGGCCCTGCCTCTACCCCTGGCCACCGCGCTGCCTCTTGCAACCTGCCCTGATGATGCCCTTGACTCCCCCTCTGAAGACCTGTCCTCCTGAGTAAGCGTTGCACACCAGGTGGGGTCAGTCACCTCATCGTCCTGCTGCTCTTCCTCCGAATCCTCTGTGCGCTGCTCCCTCGGACTTACTGCCCTTACTACTACCTCACTGCAAGACAACTGTGTCTGATCGTCATCGTCCTCCTCACCCACAGAAAGTTGTTGAGACAGTTGGCGGAAGTCCCCAGCCTCTTCCCCCGGACCCCGGGAACTTTCGAATGGTTGGGCATCAGTGACGATAAACTCCTCTGGTGGGAGAGGAACCGCTGCTGCCCAATCTAAGCAGGGGCCCGAGAACAGTTCCTGGGAGTGCTCCCGCTCCTGAGCAGGTGTTATTGTAGTGGAGTGAGGAGGCTGGGAGGAAGGAGGAGCAGCAGACAGAGGATTCGGATTGGCAGCAGTGGACGGCGCAGAACTGCGGGTAGACGATAGGTTGCTCAAAGCACTTTCTGCCATCCAGGACAGGACCTGCTCACACTGCTCATTTTCTAATAACCGTCTCCCGCGTGGACCCATTAATTGGGCGATGAATGTGGGGACGCCAGAATCGTGCCTCTCTCCTAATCGCGCAGCAGTCGGCTGCGACACACCTGGATCAGGAGCTTGGCCTGTGCCCACACCCTGACTTGGCCCTCCGCGTCCTCGGCCGCGTCCACGTCCTCTAGGCCTACCCCTACCCCTCAGCATGCTGTATTACCAGTGATTTGATTTCACAGGCAGGAAATAAATTGGCGCAAGACTGCAGGCCAAATATAATTTTTTCCCTTTTTTGAAAACGAAAGGCCCCACTGCCTCTAGTGAATGAATAATCTAAGTTTAATAACTGTGCTGTTTTCCTGCTAATGTGTCACAGAACGTGAGGGTAGCAGAGTTATTAACTGTGGCAGAGCAGGTATTTTATTTCCCAATTAAGGAAAGCAAATGGCGAAGCCAGGAGTAAAACGTAGCTGGGTGCGTATGATTTTTAAAGGTGTCACACGCAGCCGACACGTGTCCACCGCCCTTAGGACGGACAGAGGCCGGACAAATAGAATTATTTTCCGTTTTTTGGCACCAAAAGGCAGCACTGCGTATAGTCTATGAACATGAGAAGTTTAATAACTGTGCTGTGTCCCTGCTAATGTGTCACAGAACGTGAGGGTAGCAGAGTTATTAACTGTGGCAGAGCAGGTATTTTTTTTCCCAATTAAGGAAAGCAAATGGCGAAGCCAGGAGTAAAACGTAGCTGGGTGCGTATGATTTTTAAAGGTGTCACACGCAGCCGACACGTGTCCACCGCCCTTAGGACGGACAGAGGCCGGACAAATAGAATTATTTTCACTTGTTTTACAAGCAAAAGGCAGCACTGCGTATATTCAATGAATAATAACTGTGTTGTGGCCCTGCCTATACAATTCTTTCCCTGCAGTATCAATGGAGGATGCAATGCTCTGCAGAAGCGATTTTGAGAAGCAAAAAAAAATGCAGCACAGCTAACAGCAGCCTGGACAGTACTGCACACGGATAAATATGGCCCTAGAAAGAACCGTTGAGGTTCTTGAAGGCTACACTCACTCCTAACACTCTCCCTGCCTATGCAGCACTTCTGTCCCTAATGCCAGGTGCAACGGTCTGCAGAGGCGATTTTGAGAAAAAAAAAATTGCCACTGCTAACAGCAGCCAACACACAGCTATCAGTGGCCCTAATAAGGACCTTTGGGGGGTCTTGAAGCCTACACTAACTACCAATTCTTTCCCTACAGCAGCTCCGGTACAAACAGCACTGTCCCTCATCTAACTCACACCGCATCTGAGGCGAACCGCGGGAGGGGCCGACTTTTATATTCGGGTGACACCTGATCTTCCCAGCCACTCACAGCAGGGGGGTGGTATAGGGTTTGAACGTCACAGGGGGAAGTTGTAATGCCTTCCCTGTCTTTCAATTGGCCAGAAAAGCGCGCTAACGTCTCAGGGAAGGAAGTGAAAATAACCAGAACACCGCATGGTGTTCGTTACGAATAACGAACATCCCGAACACCCTAATATTCGCACGAATATCAAGCTCGGAAGAACACGTTCGCTCATCTCTAATGTTTATGCATATTTAAGAAATTTTATACTTCTAGGTACTTGTAATAGTCCCCTAGGATCAGAAAATATTGAAATCTTAGCTGTTAAAATTAAACAAAAGATTCTTCTTGCGATAAGTGTATGAGGTTAGAAATACCCAGAAAGTTCTTCTTTTACATTTACAATTATGAGATAGCATATTGGGGCAAATCCAAGGAAATGTAATCCTTCGGAAGTGTACTTTGGGGTTTCACATAACTATGAATATTTTTCCATGCCTTTAAGGATATTTGAGTCAACAGGGAAAGATGGGAGGGTACATGCAAACTCCATAGAGGAATTACAAGTAGGGTCTTGGTTGAAACAGGAGAAGCTAGATAACGCTCTTTTTGGCCATAATGTTTCTGCATTTCAGACCTCTACTATAGAGCTAGTTGGGAGCCATGTGTGGCTAGATAATAATCTTGAATGTCTGGAAGGCCTACATCTCTCATCCATCTATCATTAGTGAGAATTGAGCTAGTTACATGAGGTGTAGATTGCGCCCAGACAAATTGACACAAGATCTTATTCATATGTTAAGAAACAAGATGGTAGTTCAATAGAGAGAGTGTGGAAAAGGTATAGTTATTTTGGCTGTACAAGCATTTTAAAAGTAGTTATTCTTCCTAGCCACAATATCTCCAAGTTAGATAATCTTTGGGGTTCTTCCTACAGTATTTTTAGCATAGGTTATAAATTGTGTTGCCAGAGTTTTTTCTGTGTAAAGCAGTTATGGTTATGCTCAAGTATTTTATACCTGTCAGGACAGGGTCCAAGATAATGGAAGTCCCTGAGAAAACCCGCAACCCCTGTCCCTGCCTACTTGCCCCCCTGGGCTAACCCCCAGAGCGACAACTGGGCGGCGGTCCCTACACTGAACTAGGGAAGAGGGACACGGGAACAACAAACAGACACTGGAAACAAACAAATAGTAGAATGGTCAGACTATCCAGGTTGGAAATAGGAGGGTACGCCTTACAAAGGGGTCAGGCAAAATCTAAGTCAAGTCCAGAAAGCAGAAAGTCAGAAAGCTGGGGTCACAACAGGAGTCAAACAATACACAGGTGCAGCTGGAAGACCAAACTAACACTGGCAATACTGGAAGTAAACAGACACATTTAAATGCTGTCAGAACTCCCGCCCCAGCAGCAGGGCCCAATCAAGAAGACGCTGGGAACACCGCCCCCAGCCTAGCTGAACAGGTGGATGCTGAGGAAGCACGCCCGGTAGTCATGGAAATGGGAATGTGCCGCGGGGCGGCACCCCCTGGTTCCCTAGCGGCGACCAGAGTTACGGCGGCCAGGGGAGATCACTAGAACCGGGGCTCCCCTGCGCCGCACTCCTGCAACCCGGGTGGGATTAATATGTCTGAGCACTTCCACTACTGTAATTGGGGTATCAAGGATATTATATATTTAAGCCCTTCCCGACAATTCATCCTGCGCTCGCCGGCAGCCCATTGCTTTCAATGGAACCGGCAGTATTGCCGGCTCCATTGAATTCAATGGGCAAACATCGTTCTTCTCTGCCACAGCTGTTACAGCTGTGGCAGAGAAGAATGATTTGTCTTCTATATGTTCTCAATGGGGTCGGCGCTGCTGCCGCCGGCCCCATTGAGCGCATATAGAGAAGAGAACAGGAATTGCAGATCGCAGATAGGTGCGATCTGCGATTTCTGTTCTATAATTTATCGGACGAGCGCATAAAAAGCGCTCATGTGTCCGATACCATTGCAAAGAAATGGTTTTAAAAAATCACCGGACGCATGCGCATGCGCAAATCGCGCGAAAAAACGCCCGTCTGACTAAGGCCTGAATCTATTTTCTCTTGAAAAAGCTATGCAATTTTTATTCACAATTAAAACGTCTCTTGATTTGAAAGTAAAATGGGACAGGAATATTATAGGTTAGTTAGGATGTTTAACCTAGAAAGCATACCTTTATATTATATGTGGACGAGGAGGAAAAAGAGGGGCGGAACAAAACCCGCACAGTTGTGTTTGTTGTGAATAATGATACTGTAAAAGTGGTAAAGAGAGTGAAGTGGTACCTTCAATAGTGGAGGTGCTGCCTGACCAGATGACGCACCACCTGGGTGGGCATGATACAGTATGAGAATACAACTAAACAACTGGCAGTGAAGAAGGCGCAACACTCCAGGTTAAAGCAAATAGGAAGTGACTAGAGATGAGCGAGCACCAAAATGCTCGGGTGCTTGTTACTCGAGGCGAACTTCCCGCGATGCTCTAGAGTTCGTTTTGAGTAACGAACCCCATTGAAGTCAATGGGCGACTCGAGCATTTTTGTATATCGCCGATGCTCGCTAAGGTTTTCATTTGTGAAAATCTGAGAAATTCAAGAAAGTGATGGGAACGACACAGAAACGGATAGGGCAGGCGAGGGGCTACATGTTGGGCTGCATCTCAAGTTCCCAGGTCCCACTATTAAGCCACAATAGCGGCAAGAGTGGGCCCCCACCCCAACAATTTTTACTTCTGAAAAACCCTCATTAGCAAGGCATACCTTAGCTAAGCACCACACTACCTCCAACAAAGCACAATCACTGCCTGCATGACACTCCGCTGCCACTTCTCCTGGGTAACATGCTGCCCAACCGCCCATTTCAGTAATAGTAGCAGTCAAGACAGGCCCCAGTAACAATTCCAAAGCAGCAGTATAGGGGGAGCACAGTATTAGTTCCATTTCAGTAGTAGTAGCAGTCAAGACAGGCCCCAATAACATATCACTAGCAGCAGTATAGGGGGAGCACAGAATTAGTTTCCTTTCAGTAGTAGTAGCAGTCTAGACAGGCCCCAGTAACATATCACTAGCAGTAGTATAGGGGGAGCACAGTATTAGTTCCATTTCAGTAGTAGTAGCAGTCTAGACAGGCCCCAGTAACAATTGCGAAGCAGCAGTATAGGGGGAGCACAGTATTAGTTCAATTTCAGTAGTAGTAGCAGTCAAGACAGGCCCCAGTAACAATTTCAAAGCATCAGTATAAGGGGAGCACAGTATTAGTTCCATTTCAGTAGTAGTAGCAGTCAAGACAGGCCCCAGTAACAATTCCGAAGCAGCAGTATAGGGGTAGCACAGTATTAGTTCCATTTCAGTAGTAGTAGCAGTCTAAACAGGCCCCAGTAACATATCACTAGCAGCAGTATAGGGGGAGCACAGTAATAGTTCCTTTTCAGTAATAGTAGCAGTCAAGACAGGCCCCAGTGAAAATTCCAAAGCAGCAGTATAGGAAGAGCACAGTATTAGTTCCATTTCAGTAGTAGTAGCAGTCAAGACAGGCCCCAGTAACAATTCCAAAGCAGCAGTATAGGGGGAGCACAGTATTAGTTCCATTTCAGTAGTAGTAGCAGTCTAGACAGGCCCCAGTAACATATCACTAGCAGCAGTATAGGGGGAGCACAGTATTAGTTCCATTTCAGTAGTAGTAGCAGTCTAGACAGGCCCCAATAACATATCACTAGCAGCAGTATAGGGGGAGCACAGTATTAGTTCCATTTCAGTAGTAGTAGCAGTCTAGACAGGCCCCAGTAACATATCACTAGCAGCAGTATAGGGGGAGCAAAGTATTAGTTCCATTTCAGTAGTAGTTGCAGTCTAGTCAGGCCCCAGTTACATATCACTAGCAGCAGTATAGGGGGAGCACAGTATTAGTTCAATTTCAGTAGTAGTAGCAGTCAAGACAGGCCCCAGTAACAATTGCGAAGCAGCAGTATAGGGGGAGCACAGTTTTAGTTCCATTTCAGTAATAGTAGCAGTCAAGACAGGCCCCAGTAACAATTCCGAAGCAGCAGTATAGGGGGAGCACAGCATTAGTTCCATTTCAGTAGTAGTAGCAGTCTAGACAGGCCCAAGTAACATATCACTAGCAGCAGTATAGGGGGAGCACAGTATTAGTTCCATTTCAGTAATAGTAGCAGTCAAGACAGGCCCCAGTAACAATTCCAAAGCAGCAGTATAGGAAGAGCACAGTATTAGTTCCATTTCAGTAGTAGTAGCAGTCAAGACAGGCCCCAGTAACACTTCCAAAGCAGCAGTATAGGGGGAGCACAGTATTAGTTCCATTTCAGTAGTAGTAGCAGTCTAGACAGGCCCCAGTAACTTATCACTAGCAGCAGTATAGGGGAAGCACAGTATTAGTTCCATTTCAGTAGTAGTAGCAGTCTAGACAGGCCCCAGTAACAATTCCGAAGCAGCAGTATAGGGGGAGCACAGTATTAGTTCCATTTCAGTAGTAGTAGTAGCAGTCTAGACAGGCCCCCGTAACATATCTCTAGCAGCAGTATAGGGGAGCACAGTATTAGTTCCATTTCAGTAATAGTAGCAGTCAAGACAGGCCCCGGTAACAATTCCAAAGCAGCAGTATAGGAAGAGCACAGTATTAGTTTAATTTCAGTAGTAGTAGCAGTCAAGACAGGCCCCAGTAACAATTCCGAAGAAGCAGTATAGGGGGAGCACAGTATTAGTTCCATTTCAGTAGTAGTAGCAGTCTAGACAGGCCCCAGTAACATATCACTAGCAGCAGTAAAGGGGGAGCACAGTATTAGTTCCATTTCAGTAGTAGTAGCAGTCTAGACACGCCCCAGTAACATATCACTAGCAGCAGTATAGGGGGAGCACAGTATTAGTTCCATTTCAGTAGTAGTAGCAGTCTAGACAGGCCCCCGTAACATATCACTAGTAGCAGTATAGGGGGAGCACAGTATTAGTTCCATTTCAGTAGTAGTAGCAGTCAAGACAGGCCCCAGTAACAATTCCGAAGCAGCAGTATAGGGAGAGCACAGTATTAGTTCCATTTCAGTAGTAGTAGCAGTCTAGACAGGCCCCAATAACATATCACTAGCAGCAGTATAGGGGGAGCACAGTATTAGTTCCATTTCAGTAGTAGTTGCAGTCTAGACAGGCTCCAGTAACATATCACTAGCAGCAGTATAGGGGAGCACAGTATTAGTTCCATTTCAGTAGTAGTAGCAGTCTAGACAGGCCCCAGTAACATATCACTAGCAGCAGTATAGGGGGAGCACAGTATTAGTTCCATTTCAGTAGTAGTAGCAGCGAAGACATGCCCCAGTAACAATTCCGAAGCAGCTGTATAGGGGTAGCACAGTATTAGTTCCATTTCAGTAGTAGTAGCAGTCAAGACAGGACACAGTAACATTCCCGTTGCAGCAGTTTAGGGAGATAACAGTCTCTTTCACATTTCAGTAGCTGCAGTATAGACAAGGCCCCAGTTACATTAATGTAGCAAAAGTGTAGGCCAACCCCACACACCTTGCTGTACCATGAGTGCAGACGAAGCCCATAAAAATTACTAGGATTAGGCGAGGGCCCAAAAAATTTGGTGTACCAACAGTACTAATGTACCTCAGAAAAATTGCCCATGCCCAACCAAGAGGGCAGGTGAAACCCATTAATCGCTTTGGTTACTGTGGCTTAATTTGTAACTAGGCCTGGAGGCAGTCCAGTTAAAATAAAAATTGGTTCAGGTGCAAGTTTCAACGCTTTAATGAGAATTGAAACGTATAAACATTGTTTACAAAGGTAATATGACTGAGCCTTGTGGGCCTAAGAAAAATTGCCCGTTCGGCGTGATTACGTGAGGTTTCAGGAGGAGGAGCAGGAGGAGGAGGATGAATATAATACACAGATTGATGAAGCTAAAAGGTCCCCGTTTTTTATGGTGATAGAGAACGATTCTTCCATCCGTGGGTGCAGCCTACGTATTGTTTAGGTACCGCTGCTGTCCGCTGGTGGAGAAGAGAAGTCTGGGGAAATCCAGGCTTTGTTCATCTTGATGAGTGTAAGCCTGTCGGCACTGTCAGCTGGCAGGCGGGTACGCTTATCCGTGATGATTCCCCCAGCCGCACTAAACACCCTCTCTGACAAGACGCCAGCCGCAGGGCAAGCAAGCACCTCCAGGGCATACAGCGCGAGTTCAGGCCACGTGTCCAGCTTCGACACCCAGTAGTTGTACGGAGCAGAGGCGTCATGGAGGACGGTCGTGCGATCGGCTACGTACTCCCTCACCATCCTTTCACAGTGCTCCCGCCGACTCAGCCTTGACTGGGGAGCGGTGACACAGTCTTGCTGGGGAGCCATAAAGCTAACAAAGGCCTTGGAGAGTGTTACCCTGCCTGGGCTGTACATGCTGCCTGATCTCTGCGCCTCCCTGCTACCTGGCCCTCGGGACTGCGCCTTCTGCCACTAGCGCTGTCGGATGGGAATTTTACCATCAGTTTGTCCGCCAGGGTCCTGTGGTATAGCATCACTCTCAAACCCCTTTCCTCTTCGGGTATGAGAGTGGAAAGGTTTTCCTTATACCGTGGGTCGAGCAGTGTGTACACCCAGTAATCCGTAGTGGCCAGAATGCGTGTAACGCGAGGGTCACGAGAAAGGCATCCTAACATGAAGTCAGCCATGTGTGCCAGGGTACCTGTACGCAACACATGGCTGTCCTCACTAGGAAGATCACTTTCAGGATCCTCCTCCTCCTCCTCAGGCCATACACGCTGAAAGGATGACAGGCAAGCAGCATGGGTACCCTCAGCAGTGGGCCAAGCTGTCTCTTCCCCCTCCTCCTCATGCTCCTCCCCCTCCTCCTCCTCCAAAACGCGCTGAGATATAGACAGGAGGGTGCTCTGACTATCCAGCGACATACTGTCTTCCCCCGCCTCCGTTTCCGAGCGCAAAGCGTCTGCCTTTATGCTTTGCAGGGAACTTCTCAAGAGGCATAGCAGAGGAATGGTGACGCTAATGATTGCAGCATCGCCGCTCAACATCTGGGTAGACTCCTCAAAGTTTCCAAGGACCTGGCAGATGTCTGCCAACCAGGCCCACTCTTCTGTAAAGAATTGAGGAGGCTGACTCCCACTATGCCGCCCATGTTGGAGTTGGTATTCCACTATAGCTCTACGCTGCTCATAGAGCTTGGCCAACATGTGGAGCGTAGAGTTCCACTGTGTGGGCACGTCGCACAGCAGTCGGTGCACTGGCAGATTAAACCAATGTAGCAGGGTCCGCAGTGTGGCAGCGTTCCTGCTGGACTTGCGGAAATGTGCGCTGAGCCGGCGCACCTTTCCGAGCAGGTCTGACAAGTGTGGGTAGCTTTTCAGAAAGCGCTGAACCACCAAATTAAACACATGGGCCAGGCATGGCACGTGCGTGAGGCTGCCGAGCTGCAGAGCCGCCACCAGGTTACGGCCATTGTCACACACGACAATGCCCGGTTGGAGGCTCAGCGGCGAAAGCCAGCGGTCGGTCTGCTCTGTCAGACCCTGCAGCAGTTCGTGGGCCGTGTGCCTCTTCTCTCCTAAGCTGAGTAGTTTCAGCACGGCCTGCTGACACCCACCGCTGTGCTGCCACGCCGCGCGACACCAACTGCTGGCGACGTGCTGGTGCTGACACATCTTGATTGCGAGACAGAGGTTCCGGAGGAGGAGGGTGGTTTAGTGGAGGAAGCACACACCGCCGCAGATACCAGCACCGAGCTGGGGCCCGAAATTTTGGGGGTGGGTAGGACGTGAGCGGTCCCATGCTGTGACTCGGTCCCAGCCTTCACTAAATTCACCCAATGTGCCGTCAGGGAGATATAGTGGCTCTGCCTGCCTGTGCTTGTCCACGTGTCCGTTGTTAAGTGGACCTTGCCAGTAACCGCGTTGGTGAGGGCACGTACAATGTTGTGGGAGACGTGGTCGTGCAGGGCTGGGGCGGCACATCGGGAAAAGTAGTGGCGACTGGGAACCGAGTAGCGCGGGGACGCCGCCGCCATCATGTTTTTGAAAGCCTCCGTTTCCACAAGCCTATACGGCAGCATCTCCAGGCTGATCAATTTGGCTATGTGCACGTTTAACGCTTGAGCGTACGGGTGCGAGGCGGCGTACTTGCGCTTGCGCTCAAACAGTTGCACTAGCGACGGCTGGACGCTGCGCTGAGAGACATTGCTGGATGGGGCCGAGGACAGCGGAGGTGAGCGTGTGGGTGCAGGCCGGGAGACGGTCATGCCTGTGTCCTGAGAGGGGGGTTGGATCTCAGTAGCAGGTTGGGGCACAGGGTGAGAGGCAGTGGTGCAAACAGGAGGCAGTGAACGGCCTTCGTCCCACCTTGTGGGGTGCTTGGCCATCATATGCCTGCGCATGCTGGTGGTGGCTCCCCGGCTGATCTTGGCGCGACAAACCTTGCACTCCACAGTTCGTCGGTTGTCTGCACTCTCAGTGAAAAACTGCCACACCTTTGAGCACCTCAGCCTCTGCAGGGTGGCATGGCGCGATGGGGCGCTTTGGGAAACAGTTGGTGGATTATTCGGTCTGGCCCTGCCTCTACCCCTGGCCACCGCACTGCCTCTTCCAACCAGGACAGGACCTGCTCACACTGCTCATTTTCTAATAACCGTCTCCCGCGTGGACCCATTAATTGTGAGATGAATCTGGGGACCCCAGAAACTTGCCTCTCTCCTAATCCCGCAGCAGTCGGCTGCGATACACCTGGACCAGGAGCTCGGCCTGTGTCCACACCCTCACTTGGGCCTCCGCATCCTCGCCCGCGTCCACGTCCTCTAGGCCTACCCCTACCCCTCAGTATGGTGTATTACGAGTAGAGCAGAAACAGAAAGCTGTAATTAAATGTGCCGCTTATTGGCCTGTGGTTGGAGGCTGACTTCGCTTTCGGAACGCACAGCAGAGCCAGGAAACAATTATGCGCAAGCCTGCTGTAACACTTAACTGGGTAATAATGAGCGACTACTACCCCCAGCACACACGCAGTAAACTGAAGACGGTCACAGGCAGCCCAAATATAGTATTTTTTTCCAATTTTTGGGAAAAAGCCCACTGCCTGTAATATAGTCTGTATATGATTTCCCTGTTGGAGGATGACTGTGGTTATTGAAAGCACAGTGCAGCCAGAAAAAATTATGCGCAAGGCTGGGTATTAATCAGTGATTACTACCCCCAGCACACACGCAGTAAACTGAAGACGGTCACAGGCAGCCCAAATATAGTATTTTTTTACCAATTTTTGGGAAAAAGCCCACTGCTTATATAGCCTGTAAATGCATTTCACTGTTGGAGGATGACTGTGGTTATTGAAAGCACAGTGCAGCCAGAAAAAATTATGCGCAAGGCTGGGTATTAATCAGCGACTACTACCCCCAGCACACACGCAGTAAACTGAAGACGGTCACAGGCAGCCCAAATATAGTATTTTTTTACCAATTTCTGGGAAAAAGCCCACTCCCTATATAGCCTGTATAAGGATTTCCCTGTTGGAGGATGACTGTGGTTATTGAAAGCACAGTGCAGCCAGAAAAAATTATGCGCAAGGTTGGGTATTAATCAGCGACTACTACCCCCAGCACACACGCAGTAAACTGAAGACGGTCACAGGCAGCCCAAGTATAGTATTTTTTTACCAATTTTTGGGAAACAGCCCACTGCCTATATAGCCTGTATAAGGATTTTCCTGTTGGAGGATGACTGGGGTTATTGAAAGCACAGTGCAGCCAGAAAAAAATATGCGCAAGGCTGGGTATAAATCAGCGACTACTACCCCCAGCACACACGCAGTAAACTGAAGACGGTCACAGGCAGCCCAAATATAGTATTTTTTTACCAATTTTGGGGAAAAAGCCCACTGCCTATATAGCCTGTATATGGATTTCCCTGTTGGAGGATGACTGTGGTTATTGAAAGCACAGTGCAGCCAGAAAAAATTATGCGCAAGGCTGGGTATTAATCAGCGACTACTACCCCCAGCATACACGCAGTAAACTGAAGACGGTCACAGGCAGCCCAAGTATAGTATTTTTTTTACCAATTTTGGTGAAAAAGCCCACTGCCTATATAGCCTGTATATGGATTTCCCTGTTGGAGGATGACTGTGGTTATTGAAAGCACAGTGCAGCCAGAAAAAATTATGCGCAAGGCTGGGTATTAATCAGCGACTACTACCCCCAGCACACACGCAGTAAACTGAATACGGTCACAGGCAGCCCAAATATAGTATTTTTTTACCAATTTCTGGGAAAAAGCCTACTGCCTATATAGCCTGTATATGGATTTCCCTGTTGAAGGATGACTGTGGTTATTGAAAGCACAGTGCAGCCAGAAAAAATTATGCGCAAGGCTGGGTATTAATCAGCGACTACTACCCCTAACACACACGCAGTAAACTGAAGACGGTCACAGGCAGCCCAAATATAGTATTTTTTTACCAATTTTTGGGAAAAAGCCCACTAACTATATAGCCTGTATATGGATTTCCCTGTTGGAGGATGACTGTGGTTATTGAAAGCACAGTGCAGCCAGAAAAAATTATGCGCAAGGCTGCAGTAACACCTAGCTGGGTAATAGTTAGCGACTACTACCCCCAGCAGACACGCAGTAAACTGAACACGGTCACAGGCAGCCTAAAGATTTTTTTTTTACAATTTTTTTGAAAAAGCCCACTGCCTATATAGGCAATATATCACTTTTCCTGTACCACTGTCCCTGCCTCAGCAGTACTGCCCCTATACTCTGTAAAATGACTGCAGACTGAGGACGCTATGGTCTGCACGCCCGATATACAAAAAAAAAAAATTGTGCAAAACTGCTAAAAGCAGCCTCAACAATACTGCACACGGCCAGATGTGGCCCTAAGAAGGACCGTTGTGGTTCTTGAAGGCACTAACACTGTCCCTATAACAGCAACAGCAGCAACAGCACTTTCCCTGATAGTGTGTGTCTGTGGCGAGCCGCGGGCGGGGCAGATTTAAATACTCAGGGGTCACTTGATCTCGCCAGCCACTCACTGCAGGGGGGTGGGATAGGGCTGGAACTTCACAGGAGGAAGTTGTAATGCCTTCCCTGTGTTTCTATTGGCCAGAAAAGGGCGCAAATTTCTTAGGGAAGAAAATGAAAGTGACTCGAACACCGCGTGGTGCTCGTCTCGAGTAACGAGCATCTCGAGTACCCTAATACTCGAATGAGCATCAAGCTCGGACGAGTACGTTCGCTCATCTCTAGAAGTGACCAAAGGTTTGGGAAACTTCCCCTTTTATTTAATAAAGTACGTGATCAGCTTATGAAAACGCGTTTCGGGGATAACCCCTTCGTCAGTTCAGCTGGTGTTTAAAACATACAAGCAATTGATGGGTCCCAAAAGGGTTAATGATTAGATCTGTTTGCATGTGGGGTGCGGGTCAGCCAGGGCAGGAGCAGGAGAAGTTCTAAGAAGTTCTAAGAATTTATATTATATGCGTCTCCTGAGCACAAGAAAAATCCAAGGACAGCTTTTTTACATTTTCCCACATCAATGCATGTTTTGGGGGACTATTGAGCCCTTTAACATTTAATAGCACTACCTTAATCACCATAATTTGACAGTAAGTAAAAAAGCATATTTATATAGGCTCTTCTGCTCAAAGTTGTAAGGAGTTTTCATTATAGGAGCATTTTTTTTTTCAAGTCAAGAAGGCCATTGGTTATATCTGGTATACAACAAGAGAAAAGGAGAACAAGAGATATTGTGAAGGTCTCAGACCTGAATATGATTTTGTCGTGTCTGATGAACCACTTCTTGACACAGCTAAACATGATTTTATGGGTATACTGCCAGCAGAACAAGTCAGCAATAGTTACTAACCGCATATCCTGTTTTTCTAGAACTAACAACGGAATATAACATTGGAATGGGAAAACACAAGTTATTGTTCAATCTGAGATAATGTCTCTAACTGACAATATATATTATTTATGTAAAAACAAGTTAATCAGGCATAAAGCCCGCCCTGCTTCATGATACTATATAAAGTCATAGTATAGGTAATGAAGGTAGATTGCTTTGCACATAGACCTGTCTGTGTCACTGCTTTCTCCTGGCTGGTCATACAAGCTATTTCAATTTGGAGCCCAACAGCATATTAAGGAAACCATTGAATTTCCCTAACATTACCGGGCACCCAAAGGTGGAGCTCAAAGCAAAAGAAAAAGAGGATCATCTGCACTCCAAACCCCTGGACCTAGATGGGATGAGGAGCCACCTGGAACTACAGATTGACAAAACTGCACAGTAAAAAGTGAGACCTTATCTTACCATATAGAATCTATGTTTCTTGGCTGTTCCCTTCCTGTCCGAAGGTACGAAGTGCATGCCTCTTTTGTAAGTCTTCGAGTCAATTAACAGAACCTACATGACAGGCTAAGATATACTGTTCAGTTGGGAATAAGTGTGTTTGTTTGTTTGTTTGTAGGCATAAGTCTCTAAATAGTATTCTTTCTGTGGTTTAGAATACTGGATAATGAAATACACAGGGTCACAGTGACAAGCCTTTTAACCCTCTCACCAATCTCTGAAGGCACGGTATAATACCGAGGAGGCCATAATTTCTCAGAAACTTTCTGGCCATGTGACAGCAGTACTGACTAGAGATGAGCGAACGTGTTCGTCCGAACTTGATATCCGTGCGGATATTAGGGTGTTCGGGATGTTCGTTATTCGTAACGAACACCATGCGGTGTTCGGGTTACTTTCACTTCCTTCCCTGAGACGTTAGCGCGCTTTTCTGGCCAATTGAAAGACAGGGAAGGCATTACAACTTCCCCCTGCAACGTTTAAGCCCTATACCACCCCCCTGCTGTGAGTGGCTGGCGAGATCAGGTGTCCGCCTAATATAAAAGTCGGCCCCTCCCGCGGCTCGCCTCAGATGCCTTGTGAGTTAGATGAGGGACAGTGCTGTTTGTACCGGAGCTGCTGTAGGGAAAGAATTGGTAGTTAGTGTAGGCTTCAAGACCCCCAAAGGTCCTTATTAGGGCCACTGATAGCTGTGTGTTGGCTGCTGTTAGCAGTGGCAATTTTTTTTTCTTCTCAAAATCGCCTCTGCAGAGCGTTGCACCCGGCATTAGGGACAGAAGTGTTGCATAGGCAGGGAGAGTGTTAGGAGTGAGTGTAGCCTTCAAGAACCTCAACGGTCCTTTCTAGGGCCATATTTAACCGTGTGCAGTACTGTGCTGGCTGCTGTTAGCTGTGCTGCATATTTTTTTTCTTCTCAAAATCGCCTCTGCAGAGCATTGCACCCTCCATTGATACTGCAGGGAAAGAATTGTGTAGGCAGGGCCACAACACAGTTATTATTCATTGAATATACGCAGTGCGGCCTTTTGCTTGTAAAACAAGTGAAAAAAATTCTATTTGACCTGCCTCTGTCCGTCCTAAGGGCTGTGGACACGTGTCGGCTGCGTGTGCAACGTTTAAAAATCAAACGCACCCAGCTACGTTTTACTGCTGGCTTCGCCATTTGCTTTCCTTAATTTGGAAAAAAATACCTGCTCTGCCAGAGTTATAATAACTCTGCTACCCTCAAGTTCTGTGCCACATTAGCAGGGCCACAGCACAGTTATTTAAAGAGGGTCGCTGCCTAGCCGTGCCAACCCTGTGCAGTGTGTGCCTGCGGTCCCTCGTCATGGCAGACGCACTTCTAAATAAACATGAGGGTGGTGTGGCATGAGGGCAGCTGAAGGCTGCGCAGGGACACTTTGGTGTGCGCTGTGGGGGGGAGGGGGGGCGGTTGGGCAGCATGTAACCCAGTAGAAGTGGCAGTGGAGTGTCATGCAGGCGGTGATTGTGCTTTGTTGGAGGTAGTGTGGTGCTTAGCAAAGGTATGCCATGCTAATGATGGCTTTTCAGAAGTAAAAGTTGTTGGGAGGGGGGGGGGGCCCACTCTTGCCGGTATTCTGGCTTAATAGTGGGACCTGTGAACTTGAGATGCAGCCCAACATGTAGCCCCTCGCCTGCCCTATCCGTTGCTGTGTCGTTCCCATCACTTTCTTGAATTGCCCAGATTTTCACACATGAAAACCTTAGCGAGCATCGGCGAAATACAAAAATGTTCTGGTCGCCCATTGACTTCAATGGGGTTCGTTATTCGAAACGAACCCTCGAACATCGCGGGAAGTTCGTTTCGAATAACGAACACCCGAACATTTTGGTGTTCGCTCATCTCTAGTACTGACACAAAAAGATAGAGGCCGCCCACGACCACTTGGGTACTATTCCATGCATTGCCTGCAGTACAAGCAATGATTGATAAATCCTCTGAATTAGTATTGGACTACCCCCTGTTGGTTCTTACCCCTCATGACATCTAGAGTATACTTATGCAAGTGCACCCAAGCACTTATCTCTGACCCATCAGATTTGGTTACAATGTGCCCTCCTCATGCCTCCCAACATTTCTTTTCAAAGATGTACTACCTTGAACCTGGCTACTCTTCTTCCAATCGAGTATCCTGTTCAAATGGGGAAGGTGGGAGTCATAGGAACTGCAGATCAGTTATCTCAAAATTATTTGCAGAAAGATTCTGATGTTTTTGAAGTAGAACATCAACATGATTGTCTAGAATTGATGCAACAAAAAACTGCAGTTTTTGAAACAGTTACTGAAACCCCTCTTGACAATGCACATTTTGAGCTTTTTGTAGATGGTTCCAGGTACCAGGGTGAGGATGGACAATTCCACACCAGATATGCAGTGGTCACACAACATGACTTTATAGAAGTAGAAGCTCTGCCTCTGCATGTCTCAGCACAATAAGCGGAACTAAAAGCCCTCATTAAGGCATGTAGAATGGCAGAAGGTAAGACGGCAAACATTTACACTGATTCCAGGTATGCATTTGGCATAGCTCATGATTGCCCAGTTGAGAGGTTGGATGAGTTGAGTAAAGTTTGAATATAGAGAAATTTGCAGTGCTTACAGCATAGCTTTCACAGAAAGATTAGTAACTGATGCATCATTAATAGAGATGAGCGAGCGTACTCGGAAAAGCACTACTCGCTCGAGTAATTTGCTTTATCCGAGTATCGCTGTGCTCGTCCCTGAAGATTCGGGTGCCGGCACGGAGCAGGGAGCTGCAGGGGAGAGCGGGGAGGAACGCAGGGGAGATCTTTCTCTCCCTCTCTCCCGCCCGCTCTCCCCTGCTCCCCGCTGCGACTCACCTGTCAGCTCATCTCTAATCATTAACATAAACGTCGTCAAAAATGTCTGCCATGGTGGGTGATGCACCTTTAACAAAAGACTAATCAGTTATCCCTGCTCCAGGTTGCCCCGGCCCAGAGAATTAAACTCCTGTCTCCTGCTTTGCTGGACTAGCAAAACGACAAAAGGGCACATCCGCCATGTGGCCGGAAAGTTGATGATGCTGTATTTATGTGGAAGCCCCCCGCCTCGCATTAGCATGACTTCCCTATAGATTTGTGAGTGAACTAGCATGGCTTGGATGGGAAGACCCACTAACAGAAGGCTAAAAGCTATTCCCTTGGCTCACTCCTTCGGAATGCACAAGCACTGACAAGCACTACACAGGTTCAGATGCAAGGGAGCTTCTGTGCTGGGGATTGAGAATTGCATTGCATTATTTCAGCTTATACCCTTAAAAAGCATGATGTGCCTAAAGGGGTCGACCCACGAGAAGAAGACATGAAATATTGCTAGGAAAACCCATCACTTCCCCATGAGTGGGAAGACCAACTACTACCACCCCTATGATCTTCAGAACATGCACATGGTGCTATTCCTGACCACCAACTCAGCAAAAAACTGCCTAACTACTTAGAGAGACTGCTATAGAAGCTTTTGCCTCATTATCCTTGTAATCAGTGTGATAATTCCACCCAACTGATTGTGAAATGAAGAGATGACATATCCTTAAAAAAAACCTTTAAGCCAATTAAATCATGTGTGTAACCAAATTTTGTGGCCTGGCATATAAATATATTCTAATATATATACATTTCAGGCGGATGTAGTGCAGTTTATTATTAAAACAACTCTGCCATTATATGTATTAAATATGTACCGCTACACACTATGTCTCACCCTTACTCATCATCACCATAGCATCTAGGTGGGCCACAGAAAACTAGCCTAACACCACACTCTTACAAAAGCTGTCTAAAAGAATACTAGTCTGTTACCCATAGCAACCAATCACAGTGTAGCTTTCATTTCTTATACTGCTGAGAGAAAATGAAAACTGTGCTGTGGTTGGTTGGTATGAGTAATGAAGATTTTCTTTTAGACAGCTTTCAGAAAAGTGTGCTTAAGTGTGGTTCTGTGCTAATTTTCTGTGGCCCACATTGTACAACAAAATTCTTTGGAATGTTGTTTTTAAGGAAATATTTTACTTAGAAATGCTAAGAATAAAAGAAAAGCCTTCGGAGACTTTTGAAAAGCTCTGCCAGTATGTACAAGAGTAGGCCAATGAGACCATACGCAAAGAGACATCCATGTTAGTCTATTTTGAATTATTTTGGTCCCCTAGCAATTAACTGATCACATGGTGTCATGTGCTTTAACCCCTAACATTCTGTGTAGGAAGCTAGCACTACCACAGGGGAAATTAAATATTACACAGTTTCTGTTGAAATTAATGGGATGTCCATGTAATTAATATACAGATGTGTTGGTTCTTCCTCTTTTTCACCTTTGCGTCTAATAAGAACAATATGACTACCTATTCTTGAAAATCCAAGCCCTCTATATAGTCTGATGGGCGGCCATTTAATACTGCATTTCTCTTGCAGAGGTAAGCAAAGACGAAATGCCTGGCTTGGCTGTGGCATCTGCAGCAAAACCTGCTGCAACCACTGCTTTAATTAAGGATTTCCTATTAGGATATTTCAAAATGAGTTTCCTAAAGAAGGCAAGTAACTCACTTTTGCCAATAAGATCAGTTTACAGTGAGGCCAGAAAACATGGGAGAAATGCCAATCTTAATAATACTTTTGCCAGCACACAATGTGCCTAAAACATAAAGAGCCACATGGCTGTTCATGTGTTAGGCGCCTCTCAGCTCCTCCGTGCACCTACTTAGAAATATGCCCCAGATCCAATCTTTCTCGTATAACTTGTTAGTTTGGGGTGTAAATTATACAAATATGTGTTGGTTCGGGACGGCCACATCTGCTCCCGATCAGACACGTTGCTTTTTAACAATTTAATGGACAGTACAAACAGCAAAAAATCTAAAATTTTTCTGCAAAGCCCCACTTGCACAAAAATTGGCAACTTATTTTACACCAGAAACATGCGTAAAGTTTTTAGGAATGTCCTCCATGAAGCATAGATCTTACTTTAGTCGTGTCTACCTTGAATAGTGTAGATGTAGAAAAAAAAAACTGTTTCCACAAAGTTTTCTATTATCTACTGTGTATTTTATAAGATCAATTTGCTGTTCCAAATGGACCTTTTGTTCAAGTACCTTTTCCTCAATCAAAATAAAAAAAAAAAAACATCTTTGAAATACATTTCTCTTTAATACAATTCACAGAATATAAAGCAGACATAACCTTTGCTTATTTTATAGTCCTAATAATGTGTACAATAATTGATGTTAATTACAGTAATTGAATGCTATTAAGAACAAAGAAATGTATCATATGTTTTATGAAATATGCAATGGCTATGTTACTTTAGGAAATGAATCTTCCTTTATTTCTTGTTTCTTGTCAGATCTTATTATACCCCCATGAAGACTTTGATCAGGATATTTAATTAGATCAACCTTCTCTCAGCAAGGAACACAAACTCTGAGGCACCTACAATCATCAGATAACAGAGCTAATTCATGCAATTTCATTGATCTGAGAGTTTCCTTTTAAGTATTCATTGTACATTAAAAATAAATGCTTGTGTATGGAGCTGCTACAAACACAACACTTCACCTTTAATCTGGAAATTTACACAGCAAAGCCCTAGTTTCTTGACTTAGTTGTTACTCTTTCTAGTATATGAATTCACTGATTTTAAGAATACTGCTGTACATGAAAACTGGCAATCTGATTTATTTGGCAGTGCATTATATTCTATATGGTAAAACTTTATGTTACTGTGATAATCTACTATAAATAAGCCTACATGGTTTTTCCTGCAACAGTGTTTGACAACTTTGATTCACCTTAGGATGATTTTGGTGTCATTCGCTTCCTTAGATCCTCACCACCGCCATAAAATCCCCGAATTTAAGTAGGGTACATTGAGTGATCTGTCGGGCCTTGTCAAAGTTCCCCATCTTAAAGTATAGTGGAGATGGCCGTTATGGAGATTCAAGTGACTTTCATAGCCTCGCGGCATCACTCTCCCTCACTGACGCGAGACTATGAACCTCCCTGCTGGCAGAAGCCCCACTATGCTAGAAGCGGTGGCGGCGAGAGACAGAAGTCCCAACAGCGGTGGCGAGAGACAGATGTCCCAGTGGCAGTTGTGGAGAGTGACAGTAGTCCCAGCGGCAGTGGTGGCGAGTGCCAGAAGTCCCAGCGGCGAGTTACAGAAGTCCCAGCAGCGAGTGCCAGAAACTCCAGCTGTGATGGCAAGTGACAGAAGTCCCGGTGGCAGCAGCGAGTTACAGAAGCTCCGGAAGCAGCAAGAGACAGAAATCCCAGCAGCAGAGGCAGCGAGAGACTGAACACCTGGCAGCTTCAGTGAGAGAAAGAAGTCCCAGTGGCAGCGGTGCGAGAGACAGAAGACCCGGTATGATACTGACACACTGACTGACACACTCTGACACACTGACTGACACACTCTGACACACTGACTCATTTTGATATGTAGACAGAAAAGTGGCATGGAGATGGGAGGAGAAGCAGCATGGAGAGGGAGGAATAGACATGAGAGGGGGAGAGAGAAGCAGCATGAAGGGAGAGGGTGGAAGAGAGAAGCAGCATGGAGGAAGAGGGTGGAAGAGAGAAGCGGCATGGAGGGAGAGAGTAGAAGAGAGAAGTGGTATAGAGGGGGTGAGTGGTAGAGAGTAGTGTCATGGAGATGGGGGAAGAGTTTGGAGGGGGAGAGAGAAGCTTCATGGAGATGGGGGAGAGAGAAGTGACATTGAGGGAGAGGGTAGAAGAAAGAAGTGGCATGGAGGGAGAGGTGGAAGAGAGAAGCACCATGGAGAGGTGGAGAGAGAAATTGTCTGGAGGGGGAGAGAGAATCAGCATATAGAGGGAGGAAGAGAGAAGCAACATGGAGAGTGGAGGAGAGAGAAGTGGCTTGGAAAGTGAGGGAGAGAGAAACGACATGGAGAGGGAGAGAGTGAGAGAGGGGTGGGAAGGAAGAGATTCACAACAACCATTTTGCCAAACATTTTATGTTCGCGTAGCGAACATCGGGTCTATCTAATAGAGTAAATTTATGTATACAATATAGGCCACCTGCACACGGCCGGGTCAGATTCCGCATTCGGGATCCTGCAGCAGAATCTAACCCTGTGCCCGGGTGGCGACTCCATTGTACCTGTCCACGTTGTCATACTGTCCGCTGTCTTCATATCTGTGCTGTGGATATGCCGGCTGGTGCGCCGGTGTACATGCGCAGTGCAGATAATGCCGCTACACCACCTAGTGATAACGTAGATCCTGCGACTTTTCCGCAATAATGATTCCATTGACTTCAATGGAAGCCATCAGCACGGAAGCCACACGGAATCACAGCAAGCTGCAATTTTTCCTCAGTGAGTGGAAAATCGCAATCGATTTCCACTCGTGGGCAGGAAATCGCGTTTTGCGATTGCATGCCATGGGTAAAATTTGCTGTAGAATCAGGAGGCGGACACCCACTCCAGATTTCGCAATACAAATCTGCCTGGGTACAGGTGGCCATAGAGTGACAGAAATTTGACAAGTACTCTTGTGAGGCAGTAGTATATTGAGAGTAGCTAAAGTATCTTTTTTCCACTACCAATTGCAGGGAATAACACACTGAAGATCATTCCAGGTTGTGAGTAGGTTCGGCAGAATGCACATAAATGGCTGCAGACCGGGCCATTTCACAGACGCCTTTGTGAGAGCAGCCGTAGTATGTTGAGTTTTCTTTGGAGGCTGGAAAGAAACTAGAGTGCTTAGAGAAAACCCACAGAAACACAGGGAGAACACACAAACTCCATGTAGATTTTGTGCTTGGTGGAATTTGAAACCAAGACCCCAGCACTGCAAGGCAACAGTGCTAACTACTGAGCCACCATAAACAATAAAACAAGTAGATAAAATAAACGTGAACTTAGTAGATGACAGAATGCATAGTATGAGGACAAGTATACTTCGCATGTAGCCCAAATAGTACAAAAAGATGTATGGTTTGTTACTGCCTTAGTAAGAATATAACCAGACACATAACTGTGAGTCTACTGTATTTGTAAGGAGAACCCTGTGAGAAAGGAGGTAGGAGGTGGACTTTGAGACCACTGTTTTTTTGGTTAGGATCTATGAGCCAAATGGGTTAATAGTACAATGAACCTGTCTCTATGATGTTCTGCCCTTGAACAGCATTTAGTCACTGCGAAAAATACGACTTGCAGTAAATAACCTAGTTTAAAGGGTACTTTGATGGTAGAACATTGTAGAGGAGATATTAACATGCAGAAAACTCGTCTTAAATAGCATAAGACCAGAATAGTAGCATAAGTATTCTTGAAGCTCTAATTTGCCTTGTCAATAACTGCTTGTTCCTTGCATATCATCCCTGTCTCTTATCTCCTAGCAGGAATACAGTGGCTTTATATTTTTAGCACATACCTCTTTAGTCAGCGTTACAATGTGAAGACTTGACACACTTTGAATGTAACACATTTCTCAGAACTTAACAAGTCAGTTGTGTATGGTGCCGAAGAAAAAAAAGTATCTTTCCTCCGTTTTACAGAAAACAACATTCATTTTTCGGTAAGTAAAGGGTTATCTATTTACTTTGGCTTCCTTCTCTCCAAGGACACTTATTTACCTTGTATCATATAGCATGGTGAGAAAAAAGAAAGCAGCCCTGAGTTAGCGAGTGGCCCCTTGGAAGCTCAGAGACAGAAGAAGTAAGGGAAATCAATATGTGTGATTGCTATCCTCTATTCAGTGGAAAAGTGTTGGTGAGGGACATTATTCATCTCTGCTGGTGAAAATTGGATTATAAGTGTTGTTGAAGCAGAAAGGGAAATTTGATTGCAAAGTAAGTCCCCGTGCTCACTGTCGAGCGGACTACTGAGAGATTTTTAATTTTAGACTTGCGGCTTTGCGCAACACAGGGTATAGCCTACTTACTACAATACAGGCAAAGAACTCATCACAAAACAACCTCTGTATTGGATTTAACACAGCTCTGCAGTTTCTTTAATGATTTGCAGTAACCGTGAGATGGAAGTCTCTGTTGTGTTTAATCGGATATAAATGGCTCATTGGATTCTTGGTTTACTTTTCTAAATAATACAGCTGGGATGATAAACATGTCATGTGGTTGTTGGATGTCCCCTATATTTAGATAACCATCATGCAAGTGTGATGACCTGGTTATTGTCTTAGGAGCCTTGAATGCTACTCAGTAAATGCTTAAAAAACACAAATACAACCTTGGATTTTGGGCAATTAAAGCTGTAAAGAAAATTTGTCTTCTTAGAAACTCATCATTGCCTGATTGCAGCTCAGGAAGCAAAAACAGAATTTGGTCCAGCTTAAATGGAAGCATTTTTTAAAGGTGTATTCAATCTGCCTTGGACAATAGATTTTTTTAATAATTTTAATCTTTACAGGCAAAGATAATCTTTTAAACAATAGAAAGTTTTAGCGATCATATTGTAGAAAGTGTTAATGGACACTAATGTTCATTAACACTTTATCATCTTCATGTGCATGTAAAAGGGCCTCCATGAGCTGTTTGCAGAGCCCAGCATATAGGCTGGGCTCTGCACACAGCTGCATTGTTCTCGTGGGGGCTGCCACAAGAATACAATATAATCTCCCGACATCCGCAGAGAACACAGCATGCGGTTTATTGAGAGATACTTTATCTCTGTGTGGCTGAACGATGGTTTTAAGCTCACCTTAAAATCATTGTTCAGATGAAAAGTGCAACGATTATCTCTCATTTGCGGTTGTTTGAACGAATTTTGAGCAATAATCATTGTGTGTAAATGGGCCTTTAGTTTCCCTTTGAGCTTTCTTGCTAAAGGCCTCCTTTTGAACTTCTTCCTATTTTACATCAGCCTGATGTAGTGCAGTTTGTTATCAAAACTATTTTGCATCAGCCTTCTTTTGACCTTTTTCTTGCTTGATTTTAGCTTCCTTTTAAATAATTCCTGTTTACTGTCAACTTCCTTTTTTGACCTTCCTTTTTTCAATTTTGAACAGTTTTCTTACCAAGTTATGTATTTAAACGTCTGCTTTTACTTAACTATTTATACTTGCTGGAGGCACCAGTTTGGCGCCATAACATGTAGTAATCAATAAATGAATCACTGCTTTGCTCCATGAATCTATATCTATCAGCGCCAGAGCTGACGTGAAAATCTTGTTTTTCTATAATAAAGCACATAAGAATACATGCAGTTACCTCTTCACCTGGATTGGGGACCAAGTACCCCTATTCTCAGTATAGTTGAAGTCTAAGCATTTATTATACACTCATCAACATGTATGGTCTATCGAACTGAAATGCCACAAATGCCTTTAAGCTTAAATATGACCCATGCTCACTATATGATAATGGCAGGCTGACAGCAGTTGAGAAGTAGGCAATGGGAAAATTACAGTAATATTTGATGTTATAAATGAGGTTCTGACAAAGCATCATTACTTAGAACTTGACACTGCTATACTGGGGAATTGTCATAGCTATTTTGTGATGGAAGATGATGGAAATAACAATCCATATGGCTTTATTTTGCAGTTTCTATAGTACTGTGTTATGGCTGTTTAGCAACTAGAGTCAGCCTATACCCCAAAACAACTGTGTTAATTCCTTGTTGGCGCAGTCAGAATAACTTTTCCATATTTACGTTCATGTTTTTCAAGAGTCATATATTTTTTAAATTTTTCTGTCAGCATAGCCATTTGAGAGACTTTGTTATTTGCTGGATGAGTTATATTTTTAATGGCACCATTTAACGCACATTATAATGTATCAATAAACTTTCTTTTTTTTAGAGGGATTGTATTTTTACAGCATTGGCTGTACGGTAAAAATCGCATTACCTTTATTCTGCGGATCGGCTTAGTTACAGCAATATTACATTTATATAGTTTTTGTTATGTTTTACTCATTTCTTACAACATAAAAACCATTTTGTTGAAATAAAGGATTGTGTCCCGATATTCTAGACCAATAACCTTTGTTTGTGTAATCAAAGGAACTGTGTGAAGCCTTGTTTATTGCAGAGTGAACTGTAATACCTTGCTACTTTTTCTTACGTTTTTTTTTCTTAAACATGCATTTTTTTGTATTGTCACATTTAAAGACCCCTAACATTTTCTTTTTCTGCCAATGGCACGGATTGAGGTTTTGCGCTTTGTTTTTTTATTGCAGGTCAGGATAATTTGTACTTTTTTATTGGTACCATACAATTTTTTTGTGGGGCGATATATACAAAATTAGCAAAAATGTGGCAATTCCAAATTTGTTCTGACTTGTTTTAACATGGTAAAGGGGGAAAGGTAGGGTTTTAAGTTTTTTATTTTTTTATATTTTTTTCTTATTTTTTTCCATCTTTTTACTTTCTATATTGTCTTGCTAGAAACTTGAATATCACTACCTTACATTGTTCTTATATTACACTGCTGTACTTCAGTATAACAATGTATTATATTGCATATGAAGCTCAACAAAAGGCTGAGCCTTACAGACCACCATAGATGGCAGACCTTGAGGCCTCTGTTCCAAAGGAACCTTTTGGGACCCCATGATCATATTGCAAGGATACGGTGGGTGACATAGGGAGCCCCCACCCCCTCAGTCTTTTACATGTCATGGTTGCATAAACTCTGGCATGTAAAGGGTTAAACAACAGGAATTGATGGTTTCCCCAGTCCCCACTGTTAGAACAGGTGCCTGATTGTCACCAGACAGCTGGGCCTCCATTCCTACTGGCACGGAGATCTGTGCTGGTTTTGCCTCAGAATAAAGCCTATTAGTGCCTGCCGTAAAAAGACATATGGACGGTCACTAAGTGGTTAAACCCTGTAGTAACCCAGCCCAAATGATATGCAGTTTTGCATCAGCACAAAATTGATGGAGAAAATGCACACAGAAATATTTATTCTACTAAATGCTACTGAAGGGCAGATGTTTGGGTTCTTATAGTAGCATAGTATGCAAGGCCGATTAAAGACATATGTTCATCCAGTTCAGCCCATTACCCCCTGAGATCTCTCTTACTGTACTTGCTGCCAACAATACAGGGCAGGAGATTAATACTGTATTCATGCACTTCTTTAAAGCGGCTCCAAGCTGCAGCTTCACTTTAATGTAAGTGGTGTACAGCATGATAGCACATCCATCTTCTATCTAACTGGCGTGGAGGAAAATCCCACTTGCGTTCAATGATATGGGTTTTCCCTTGTAACAAAGCCTATTTCATATCAAAGTAGTTATTAAGGTATAAAAGACAAGTAATGCAATTAGGGGATTTGCTGACTTAGCTGAAACCAAAAAGAATCAAAGGTGAATATGAATATTTGTGGGAAAATCAATGTAAAATATGCTGCAGGTTTAAAGGCCGGAAGGAAGGATTTGGGGAGCTTAGAGTTCAGCTTTTCATTCTTATTCCTATCATTTTTTTGTGTTTGATGCCGGAGCTTTTCATTCTCAACTAGGATTATGTTTGGCCAAGAACATTTCTGTAGCAAATGGCAATGAAAAATAATAATAATATTAAATGTATTGCACATGAAGCATTCTATGCTGTATATTTTCTTGCATGTGTGTCTGGGACAATGTGGGTATTGCAGCAAGTGAAGTCCCTCAGTTCATGTTAGAAGTCTGTTTAGCCCATCTCTCCCCTCCTATTTGTCTAAATGGCAGACCTTGTAGTTTCTATAAAGCTGGCTTCACACGAGCGGAAGCGCGATTGCACATGCCTCGGCGCAACTTTTTTGCACTATGAACGAGTTTTTTTGTGTGTGTATCGGCGCATAGTACTCTACTTTTACTGCCCACAGACCTTTTTCATTTGCGTGCAGCAAACAAACACAACAATTGAAATAGCTAATTAGTTCCAGATGAGTTCTTTTTTTTTAGCAGAATTACGCAGTGTTTCATACACCTCCTTGAGTATTGCATGCGCCTTTGCGCACCCACTTCTGACCTCTATGAGGAACTTTGGTGAACAAATGCTCAGCAAGATAGAACATCTGCTATCTTTTCTTGCATGGTCGAAAAGGCAAATACGTAAATAAGTCCATGTGAAGGAGACCTAAAGGTTGTTATTTAGCTTTCTCTTATTGCTGAATGGCAAACCTGCCTAGTTATGGAGCAGGATGGGAGCAGGTGGCTCATAGCAATGAAGCAAGGCAAACTTAGCATTCAGATATCAGGGAAAGATGGGTGACCACTGTGTAAAGGCAGCCATATTTTTTGTCACCGTATTTTCCCAGATACAAAACTAAGAAATGGGTTGCAGGGAGTTGTTATCAACCTGATAGGAGAAGAGAAGTAGACAACGTCATAGCTGGCAGTAGAACCTACTGGAAGCCTATGAACCACTCTGCTACTTTGCCCCTAAAATTAAAGTGGTATTTCAGTTTATGCAAATAACACTTATTTATTGTATTATAGCTATAGAGTTCACAGTTATAGAAGTTTCCGATATTCTTTCTGTACCTGTTTCTTACGGTTTTCGAGATTTCTGCTTACAGTCATTCAATGGGAACTTTCAATGTTTAATTCCAAGGGATAAAAATATGCCCTGTCATGTCATGACCAAACAGCTGACTGGCTTGTTACAGTACAGTGGTTAGCTTTCTATCATGTAAGAAGCTGAGCACCTGTCTCATCATCAGATGACCAGGACAGTTTTTCATCCTTTTGAAGTAAACAAATGAATTATGAATGCAGCTCTGGAATATCACGCACCCTGCAATTCAATTTTATTAAATTTCTTTAGGTTATATTAATTCTATGTGCAAAGTTTAAAATAGAGACCATACTAATTAATGCTTCTAATATCTCATAAATCTCATTGCACTCTTTGCATTTTTCTTATGTCATCATGAGGTTCTATCAGATAGTGACTGCATGACAATATTTTTCCTCTAAAACAATATTTTGATGTCTGATGTACTGTGTTCTATAAACTGTGCAGAGAATTGCAAATTCTGCTCTGTAACTGCCTTTAACACACAGAGAGACATAACTTCATTATGTAGTGCAGTTTACAGCAAGACTGAGCAGTGGATAAGTGAATAGCAGCAGATAACTCATCATCTGCCCAAGTATGCTTGTCTGTGTGTGAGAGTCTCCCCCTCCTCTCTACTTTCGTAGAGTTGAATGAGCAAAATGTTATCAGTGACTCACCTGACAAAAGGCAGTGAACAGCAAATTAGGAGGAAGGGAGACTGCTAGTTGCCACCACTTTATAGTCATTTTTCAGCCCAAAAACAAAATTTTAGGTAAAGTAAATAGCAGTTTTGCTTCTTATGACACAAGTTATAATATAAAAATGAGTGCTTTAAATAATTAGTGACCATTTAATAGTTTCTGTAGAGCCGTTGAAACATGGTGTTACGTCCACTGACGAGCTAAAGCACCACGCCTCTGTACAGACACAGGATTGTGTCCTTTTAAAACTGCAAACACACTATAGTGTTGCATAACACCAATTGCCCCTCTCCAGGCTATGATGGAAGGATTCCTGTCCCTTACTAACCAGGGAAAGTGTGGAACCCCTGCCCAAAAGCGAGGTAATCATCCTGATAAGGGCGGCCCCACTGTTTTCATCTGGGACCTGGTTATCCCTGATCAGGAACCTGGAGAGATTTGCTAGACACATATAGGACACAACCCTGTTCACACACACTAAACACAGAACAGGACTGCACATAAAGCTCATGTTTGGCCAACTGCACAGACATACCACACATATCAAGCTGGGCACCACAAGGCTCTGTCCTAGGCCCAGTGTCATTCAACATTTTTATAAATGATCTGGAGGAGAGCATTGATAGGAAACTGATCAAATTTGCCAACAACACAAAGCTAGGTGAGATAGCTAGCACTAGGGAAGAGAGGGAGAGTATTCAAAAAGATCTAGAAAAGCTTGAACAGTGGGCGGCAACTAACAGAATGGTATTTAACAAGAAAAAATGCAAAGTCCTACATCTGGGCAAGAGCAATGAAAAAAATCACATACAGAATGGGAGGAACTGGCTAAGCAGGAGCACATGTGAAAAAGACTTTGGTATACTAATAGATCATAGACTGAACATGAGTCAACAATGTGATGCCGCAGCCAAAAAGGCAAACACAATTCTGGGATGTACTAAGAGAAGCATACAGTCGAGATCATGTGAGGTAATTATCCCCCTCTACTCTTCCTTAGTCAGACTTCATCTGGAATACTGTGTCCAGTTCTGGGCACCCCACTTTAAAAAATGGACAAACATGGACAAACTGGAGCAAGTTCAGAGAGTTACCAAGATGCTGAGCGGTCTGCAAATCATGTCCTATGAGGAATGGTCAAAGGATCTGGGAATGTTTAGCTTGCAAAAACGAAGGCTGAGAGGAGACTTAATAGCTGTCTACAAATATCTGAAGGGTTGTCGCAGTGCAGAGGGATCATCCCTATTCTCATTTGCACAAGGAAAGACTAGAAGCAATGGGATAAAACTGAAAGGAAGGAGAAACAAATTAGATATTAAAAAAACCTTTCTGACAGTGAGGGTGATCAGTGAGTGGAACAGGTTACCGCAGGAGGTGGTGAGTTCTTCTTCCATGGAAGTGCTCAAACAAAGGCTGGACAAATATCTGTCTGGGATGATTTAGTGGATGCTGCACTGAGCAGAGGGTTGGACCGGATGACCCTGGAGGTCCCTTCCAATTCTCCCATTCTATAATTCTAAATGAACAGTGCAGGATATTACCAACCACCACCCCACTACAGTAGCATCCTTGCTTGTTAAACAACTGCCCCAAGCATATTGTTACCATTATCTACACAGTACAAGCTTATATAGCAGCGATTGATCTGATTTGCCAATTGGTTTGTTGTAATATTAAAGTAGGAATAATTTTCTGTAGCGTGAAAGTATTACGATGATTGCTAGTTGCTGCAGTAGGCCACATTCATTTGCGCTACTTTTGATATATGAAGCCCTATGTTCTTAAAGTAGATAATACATTCTGGTAACATTTCTTGGTTATGCCTAGAAAGAAGCTGTATACGATGGCAATGCATAAATAAAAGAGGCTTGCGTCTTCGATAACAGTATATCATGCTTCATACTAGAATGTTCACTAAAGAAGGCATAATCTACCTCTGCAATAAATCAAAAGATAAATATACACTTTAAAGAGGTTTTCAAACCCATGATCCATGCATAGCAAAGCTCAATAGAAAATGCTCTCTCTTATTTTCGTCTGGTATCATATTTTGTGATATTGATGTAAAATACAGGACAGTTTCCATTTTTTTTTCACTATCTTTACTTCTAGACCAATTCCCCTGTCATTCCATGACTGATTGAATAAAAGTAAGGTGTTGTTGTAAGGAATTATCTCAATTATTCATCTACTTATGAGAACTTCTGTGATGGAATACAAAATATGCAGAGATTTTTTTTCCCTAGACAGAAGCCTGCATTTTCTGTGGCATATGATATTCTGCAACCTGTGATTCGTTACTTGGACACCTTCCAATTCCACAAAGGTCTCCTGGTTACCTTATGGCAAAGCATAGATAAAGCAGAATAGTCAGGCTTCGTCAGCCTGTTCATGCCACTTAACATTTCCTTTCCTATCCGAGGAGCATATTTTTATCTCTTTCCTATTCATCACTTTCTTGAATACAATGTCACACTGCATTTTATTTTAAGCTTTTCATTATAACGTGTTTATATAAGAGAACAAGCGTACTATATTTTATATTTCTAACAAAATTTCCTAAGCTACTGTACATCATTACTTAAAGAGGACCACTCACCACCCCTCATATGTCCATTTAATAAATACTTGTATTCACCATGAAACAATTCTGGAGCGTCTTTTTTTCATAACTCTAAGTTGTACCGTACACCGCACATATATAGTGATGTCCCAGTAGTTCTAATTGATTGTAACTAGAGATGAGCGAGCACCAAAATGCTCGGGTGCTCGTTACTCGGGCCGAAATTATCGCGATGCTCGAGGGTTCGTTTCGAGTAACGAACCCCATTGAAGTCAATGGGCGACTCGAGCATTTTTGTATATCGCCGATGCTCGCTAAGGTTTCCATTTGTGAAAATCTGGGCAATTCAAGAAAGTGATGGGAATGACACAGCAACGTATAGGGCAGGCGAGGGGCTACATGTTGGGCTGCATCTCAAGTTCCAAGGTCCCACTATTAAGCCACAATAGCGGCAAGAGTGGGCCCCCCCCTCCCAACAACTTTTACTTCTGAAAAGCCCTCATTAGCAATGCATACCTTAGCTAAGCACCACACTACCTCCAACAAAGCACAATCACTGCCTGCATGACACTCCGCTGCCACTTCTCCTGGCTTACATGCTGCCAACCGCCCCCCCCCCCCCCACGCGTCCGACGCAGTGTCCACAGCGCACACCAAAGTGTTCCTGCTCAGCCTTCAGCTGCACTCATGCCACGCCACCCTCATGTCTATTTATAAGTGCGTCTGCCATGAGGAGGAACCGCAGGCACACACTGCAGAGGGTTGGCACGGCTAGGCAGCGACCCTCTTTAAAAGGGGTGGGGCGATAGCCCGCAATGCTGTACAAAAGCAATGAGAAATATAATCCTGTGCCACCGCCATCAGGAACTGCACATGTGGACATAGCAATGGGGAACCTATGTGCCACACACTATTCATTCTGTGAAGGTGTCTGCATGCCCCAGTCAGACCGCGTTATTTTATAAATAGTCACAGGCAGGTACAACTCCGCAATGGGAATTCCGTGTGCACCCACAGCAGGCGTGGCTCCCTGGAACCCACCGGCGGTACATAAATATATCCCATTGCATTGCCCATCACAGCTGAGGTAATGTCATGTTAAATGCAGGTGGGCTTCGGCCCACACTGCATGCCCCAGTCAGACTGGGGTTCTTTAGAAGTGGACACATGCAGTTACAACTCCGTGTGGACCGACAGCATGGGTGGGTGCCAGGAAGCCACCGGCGGTACATAAATATATCCCATTGCAGTGCCCATCACAGCTGAGGTAACATCCGATTAAATGCAGGTGGACTTCGGCCCACACTGCATGCCCCAGTCAGACTGGGGTTCTTTAGAAGTAGACACATGCAGTTACAACTCCCTGTGGACCCACAGCATGGGTGGCTCCCTGGAACCCACCGGCGGTACATAAATATATCCCATTGCAGTGCCCAGCACAGCTGATGTAACGTCAGCTTTAATGCAGGTGGGCAAAAAATTAATTGGATTACACTGTAGGCGAGGGCCCCAAAAAATTGGTGTACCAACAGTACTAATGTACATCAGAAAAATTGCCCATGCCCAACCAAGAGGGCAGGTGAAACCCATTAATCGCTTTGGTTAATGTGGCTTAATTTGTAACTAGGCCTGGAGGCAGCCCAGTTAAAATAAAAATTGGTTCAGGTGCAAGCTTCAACGCTTTAATGAGCATTGAAACGTATAAAAATTGTTTACAAAAATTATATGACTGAGCCTTGTGGGCCTAAGAAAAATTGCCCGTTCGGCGTGATTACGTCAGGTTTCAGGAGGAGGAGCAGGAGGAGGAGGATGAATATTATACACAGATTGATGAAGCTAAAAGGTCCACGTTTTTGATGGTGATAGAGAGCAATGCTTCCATCCGCGGGTGCAGCCTACGTATTGTTTAGGTATCGCTGTTGTCCGCTGGTGGAGAAGAGAAGTCTGGGGAAATCCAGGCTTTGTTCATCTTGATGAGTGTAAGCCTGTCAGCGCTGTCGGTTGACAGGCGGGTACGCTTATCTGTGATGATTCCCCCAGCCGCACTAAACACCCTCTCTGACAAGACGCTAGCCGCAGGACAAGCAAGCACCTCCAGGGCATACAGCGCGAGTTCAGGCCACGTGTCCAGCTTCGACACCCAGTAGTTGTAGGGGGCAGAGGCGTCACGGAGGACGGTCGTGCGATTGGCTACAGAGTCCCTCACCATCCTTTTACAGTGCTCCCGCCGACTCAGCCTTGATTGGGGAGCGGTGACACAGTCTTGCTGGGGAGCCAGAAAGCTGTCAAAGGCCTTAGAGAGTGTTCCCCTGCCTGTGCTGTACATGCTGCCTGATCTCTGCGCCTCCCCTGCTACCTGGCCCTCGGAACTGCGCCTTCGGTCACTAGCGCTGTCGGATGGGAATTTTACCATCAGTTTGTCTGGCAGGGTCCTGTGGTATAGCATCACTCTCGAACCCCTTTCCTCTTCGGGTATGATAGTGGAAAGGTTCTCCTTATACCGTGGGTCGAGCAGTATGTACACCCAGTAATCCGTAGTGGCCAGAATGCGTGTAACGCGAGGGTCACGAGAAAGGCATCCTAACATGAAGTCAGCCATGTGTGCCAGGGTACCTGTACGCAACACATGGCTGTCCGCACTAGGAAGATCACTTTCAGGAGCCTCCTCCTCCTCCTCAGGCCATACACGCTGAAAGGATGACAGGCAAGCAGCATGGGTACCCTCAGCATTGGGCCAAGCTGTGTCTTCCCCCTTCTCCTCATCCTCCTCATGCTCCTCCTCCTCCTCAACGCGCTGAGATATAGACAGGAGGGTGCTCTGACTATCCAGCGACATTCTGTCTTCTCCCGCCTCTGTTTCCGAGCGCAAAGCGTCTGCCTTTATGCTTTGCAGGGAACTTCTCAAGAGGCATAGCAGAGGAATGGTGACGCTAATGATTGCAGCATCGCCACTCACCATCTGGGTAGACTCCTCAAAGTTTCTAAGGACCTGGCAGATGTCTGCCAACCAGGCCCACTCTTCTGTAAAGAATTGAGGAGGCTGACTCCCACTGCGCCGCCCATGTTGGAGTTGGTATTCCACTATAGCTCTACGCTGCTCATAGAGCCTGGCCAACATGTGGAGCGTAGAGTTCCACCGTGTGGGCACGTCGCACAGCAGTCGGTGCACTGGCAGATGAAACCGATGTTGCAGGGTGCGCAGGGTGGCAGCGTCCGTGTGGGACTTGCAGAAATGTGTGCAGAGCCGGCGCACCTTTCCGAGCAGGTCTGACAAGCGTGGGTAGCTTTTCAGAAAGCGCTGAACCACCAAATTAAAGATGTGGGCCAGGCATGGCACGTGCGTGAGGCTGCCGAGCTGCAGAGCCGCCACCAGGTTACGGCCATTGTCACACACGACCATGCCCGGTTGGAGGCTCAGCTGCGAAAGCCAGCGGTCGGTCTGCTCTGTCAGACCCTGCAGCAGTTCGTGAGCCATGTGCCTCTTCTCTCCTAAGCTGAGTAGTTTCAGCACGGCCTGCTGATGCTTGCCCACCGCTGTGCTGCCGCGCGACACCGACTGCTGGCGACGTGCTGCTGCTGACACATCTTGATTGCGAGACAGAGGTTGCGTAAGAGGAGGAGGAGGAGGAGGGTGGTTTAGTGGAGGAAGCATACACCGCCGCAGATACCATCACCGAGCTGGGGCCCGCAATTCTGGGGGTGGGTAGGACGTGAGCGGTCCCAGGCTCTGACTCTGTCCCAGCCTCCACTAAATTCACCCAATGTGCCGTCAGGGAGATATAGTGGCCCTGCCCGCCTGTGCTTGTCCACGTGTCTGTTGTTAAGTGGACCTTGGCAGTAACCGCGTTGGTGAGGGCGCGTACAATGTTGCGGGAGACGTGGTCATGCAGGGCTGGGACGGCACATCGGGAAAAGTAGTGGCGACTGGGACCTGAGTAGCGCGGGGCCGCCGCCGCCATCATACCTTTGAAAGCCTCCGTTTCCACAACCCTATACGGCAGCATCTCCAGGCTGATAAATTTGGTTATGTGCACGTTTAACGCTTGAGCGTTCGGGTGCGTGGCGGCGTACTTGCGCTTGCGCTCCAACACTTGCGCTAGCGACGGCTGGACGGTGCGCTGAGAGACATTGGTGGATGGGGCCGAGCACAGCGGAGGTGAGGGTGTGGGTGCAGGCCAGGAGACGGTAGTGCATGTGTCCTGAGAGGGGGGTTGGATCTCAGTGGCAGGTTGGGGCACAGGGGGAGAGGCAGCGGTGCAAACCGGAGGCGGTGAACGGCCTTCGTCCCACCCTGTGGGGTGCTTGGCCATCATATGTCTGCGCATGCTGGTGGTGGTGAGGCTGGTGGTGGTGGCTGCCCGGCTGATCTTGGCGCGACAAAGGTTGCACACCACTGTTCGTTGGTCGTCTGCACTCTCAGTGAAAAACTGCCAGACCTTTGAGCACCTCGGCCTCTGCAGGGTGGCATGGCGCGAGGGGGTGCTTTGGGAAACAGTTGGTGGATTATTCGGTCTGGCCCTGCCTCTACCCCTGGCCACCGCACTGCCTCTTCCAACCTGCCCTGCTGCTGCCCTTGCCTCCCCCTCTGAAGACCTTTCCTCAGTAGGCGTAGCAAACCAGGTGGGGTCAGTCACCTCATCGTCCTGCTGCTCTTCCTCCAAATCCTCTGTGCGCTCCTCCCTCGGACTTACTCCAATTACTACTACCTGAGTGATAGACAACTGTGTCTCATCGTCATCGTCCTCCTCACCCACTGAAAGCTCTTGAGACAGTTGCCGGAAGTCCCCAGCCTCATCCTCCGGACCCCGGGAACTTTCCAAAGGTTGGGCATCGGTCACAACAAACTCCTCCGGTGGGAGAGGAACCATTGCTGGCCATTCTGGGCAGGGGCCCGGGAACAGTTCCTGGGAGTCTGCCTGCTCCTGAGAATGTGTCATTGTAATGGAGTGAGGAGGCTGGGAGGAAGGAGGAGCAGCAGCCAGAGGATTCAGAGTTGCAGCAGTGGGTGGTCGATAGATTGCTGGATGCACTTTTTGCCATCCACGACAGGACCTGCTCACACTGCTCATTTTCTAATAAAGGTCTACCACGTGGACCCATTAATTGTGAGATGAATGTGGGGACGCCAGAAACGTGCCTCTCTCCTAATCCCGCAGCAGTCGGCTGCGATACACCTGGATCAGGAGCTCGGCCTGTGCCCACACCCTGACTTGAGCCTCCGCGTCCTCGCCCGCGTCCACGTCCTCTAGGCCTACCCCTACCTCTCAGCATGCTGTATTACCAGTAGTGCAGAAACAGAACGCTGTAATTAAATGTGCCGCTTATTGGCCTGTGGTTGGAGGCTGACTTCGCTTACGGAACGCACAGCAGAGCCAGGAAACAATTTTGCACACGCCTGTAGTGAGACGTAGGTGCGTATGACTGAGCTAGTGGAGTTCACAGCGCAGAAGCAGTCAAGTGGCCAAAGGCCAGTAGTAGGCCTTAAGTATTTTGCTTCTATTTTTTTTAAATGCTGAGCTGATACAGAAGACAGATACTGTAGGCAGCGTATAATATTATGTATACTGTTTACCTTCGGCGGGATGACGGCAATCATGTAACAGAGACAGCAGATCCAGGAAACAATTTTGTGCTAGCCTGCTGTAACGCTTAGCTGCGTATTAATTACGACTACTACCCCCAGCAGATAGATACTGTAGGCAGCGTATAATATTATGTATACTGTTTCCCTCTGGCGGGATGACGGCGATCATGTAACAGAGACAGCAGATCCAGGAAACAATTTTGCGCAAGCCTGCTGTAACGCTTAGCTGCGTATTAATTACGACTACTACCCCCAGCAGATAGATACTGTAGGCAGCGTATAATATTATGTATACTGTTTCCCTCTGGCGGGATGACGGCGATTAATTTTTTGGAAAAAGCCCACTGCCTATATAGCCTGAATATCTCTTTCCCTGCCTCACCAGTACTGGCCCTATAGTCTTTACAATGACTGCAAACTGCGGACGCAATGCTCTGCACGGCCGATATACAAAAAAAAAAAATTGTGCAACACTGCTAAAAGCAGCCTCAACAGTACTGCACACGGTCAGATGTGGCCCTAAGAAGGACCATTGGGGTTCTTGAAGTCTAAAATAACTCCTAACGCTCTCCCTATAGCAGCTCCAGCACCAGCAGCACTTTCCCTGATCTCTGTCAGAATGCATCTGTGGCGAGCCGCGGGAGGGGCCGATTTATATACTCGGGTGACACCTGATCTCGCCAGCCACTCACTGCAGGGGGGTGGTATAGGGCTTGAACGTCGCAGGGGGAAGTTGTAATGCCTTCCCTGTCTTTCTATTGGCCAGAAAAGTGCGCTAACGTCTCAGAGATGAAAGTGAAAGTAACTCGAACATCGCGTGGTACTCGCCTCTAGTAACGAGCATCTCGAACACGCTAATACTCGAACGAGTATCAAGCTCGGACGAGTACGTTCGCTCATCTCTAATTGTAACATATGTTTATGTTATATTGCGGTTTGTTGCCAGTTGGTAGGGCAATTGCTAAGAGTAAAGTTACTTGATAGGGCACTGAGTTGCAACATACTACGTAATGTTCTATTTGTATACTGCCCACTGTGCGTGTGTTCTAGGGCAGTGCACAGTAGGCATTAGATATGAATGCCATCCTTCTGATTAAGTTAATGTGTCTGAAATGAAGGGAATCAAAACGATTTATTGTGAGTGCTGCTTGAGGGGTCCACCTAAGAAACGAGTCGGTTAACTTGTTTGCCTGGAGACCTTTCAAATGTGCTAGCTAACCTCGTTATGATTCTGTATTTCCCTGAAAATAAGACTCTGTCTTATATTAATTTTTGCCCCCCAAAAGGCACTAGATCTTATTTTCAGGGAATGTCTTATTTTACTTAACTAGCAGGCTCGGTCCAGGTCCCTCCCACTGCTCTCCAGAGGTCCAGCACAATTCCCGCCGTCCTCGGTCGATCATACAACATTATTTCCTGGTTACAGGATTCATAAATCCCGCCTCCAGGAAGCGATAGCTGGGATTGGCTGAGCAGCGTTTGAAAAACCAATCAATGCAGCACTTAATGAACTAATCACAGCCATCGCATTTGCTCATCCAGCGCTGCATTGATTTGCTGAGCAGTGGTCGAAGAACCAATCAACAGCCATTGCCTCCTGGAACCAGGAAGTGATATTGTACGATCAGCCGAGGACTGTGTGAAGTGCGTCTGACCTCTGAAGAGCAGCGTGAAGGACCTAGACTGAGCCTACTGGGTAATGTATTTTGTATTTTCTTTCAATGTAGTGTAACTAGGGCTTATTTTCAGGGTTGGGGTTATATTTCAAGCGCCCCCCCCCAACCCCCTAAAACCAGGCTAGGGCTTATTTTCGGGATATGTTTTATTTTGGGGAAAACACGTCATATGTATTGCGTGCTAGGAACCAATAATAGATATCTTTTATTTTTGCTGTGTTAATAGTAATACATAGTTCTGCTACAGTAAATGCATCCTGGTGATGTGCTGCACGGTACCATGTGTATATAAGTAAGTTATTTAATATAGCATGCAAGATGGTGGTTGGTGGCCATGATCCATCCTTATACCTTAGTCAACAGTAATATGGGGAGCCCATGTGATATTGACAGAGATGATTTTTCACTGCATGTGGGAGGAGTTGTACAAATGTGATATATAGACCTAGTTTCCTGCAAGTAGTGGTGGTTGTCAGTGGTGTATAATAATTTTTACACAGGATGACTGTTGACAAATGATGCCCAACACTTGTCTCCGCGTGTACTTGCTCCCTCTCCATTCACTTAACACAGCGGCCATTAAGTACTAAACGGCTGCTATTTACACTGACTGATCATCATTGAAGGTCATTGTTCATCGTTTAAGCTGCATAAAATCCTGAACAATGATCATTCAGTGTAAATAGCAGCTGTTCAGTAATGAACGGCCACTGTGTTAAAGGAGATGTCTCGAGGAAGCAGTGAATTTTTTTTTTTGCCCAGTCCCCCTAATTAAACATACATTACTAATTACCCCTGTAAATGACTTTCCTAGCTGTTTTCTACTTACCGTTCCAGCGTTTCAGCAACTTATAAAACTTTTTTCCAAGATGGCCGCCGGCTCTTTTCGCATCGCTTGCTGTAGCCCGACGTGCGCGCTCCCGAGACGCTACCAGCTGTGTCTCCATGGCAACCAGACGCCCCGCAGCCGCCGACCGGACCCCTGGAGTGAACACGGCCGACCAGTCACCCACCGCCAGGCAGAAGGTAACCGGTACAGCCCCCCCCATCACAGCGGCAGCCCCCCCGGCCCAGCGACAGCCCCCCCCCCCGGCCCAGCGCTAGTTCCCCCGGCCCAGCGCTAGTTCCCCCGGCGCAGCGACAGCCCCCCCGGCCCAGCGACAGCCCCCCCCCCCCGGCCCAGCGCTAGTTCCCCCGGCGCAGCGACAGCCCCCCCTGGCCCAGCGACAGCCTCCCCCGGCCCAGCGCTAGTTCCCCCGGCGCAGCGACAGCCCCCCCCCGGCCCAGCGCTAGTTCCCCCGTCGCAGCGACAGCCCCCCCCCCCCGGCGCAGCCCGGCGCAGCGGAACCCCCCCCGGCCCATCACTGTGCGGTCCATTGCCGATTCCAGCCTCCTGATTGGCTGGAATCGGCACACGTGACGGGGCGGAGCTACGAGGACCAGCTCTCCGGCACGAGCGGCCCCATTCACCACGGAGAAGACCGCACAGCGCAAGCGCGTCTAAAATCGCCAGAAGACGGCGAATTTAGACGGATCCATGGCGACGGGGACGCTAGCAACGGAGCAGGTAAGTGAATAACTTCTGTATGGCTCATAATTAATGCACGATGTACATTACAAAGTGCATTAATATGGCCATACAGAAGTGTATAACCCCACTTGGTTTCGCGAGACCACCCCTTTAAGTGAATGGATAGGGGCAGGGGAGAGCGAGGGAAGAAATCTCCCCCTGCCATCCTGCACCCTGCTGGCTGCTCTGACAGAGAGCGAGTACACACAGGGACGAGTGTCGGGCATTGTTTGCCCGACAGTCGTCCCGTGTAAATGGGGCTCCAGGAACGTTTGCTCAGCCATAGCAGATACAGGCGGAATGCCCACTCTCTGAGTGTTCTGTAAGGGAAGCAGTGTTAGCTAGCTTCTTCCTAGTCATACAGAGTGTATGCCTAACCACTGTGTTCCCTCAACTGAAATCCTGAAACAAACTTTATCCAAGAAAAGGCCTAAGAGCTGGAACAAGAGCTAGTGGATAGCAAGCAGGTACCAGATTGCTTCAGTGTTTGAATCAGTGGGACCTGAGGAGGACAATAAAGGCAAACTGTGAAATATGAGTAGAAGTTGTCAAAGAGAGGCTGGACAGACATCTGTCTGGGATGATTTAGGGAAACCTGCATTTAGCTGGGGTTTGGACCCGATGACCCTGGAGGTCTCTTCCAACTCTACGATTCTATGAATTTTAAGCCAAGAAGAGACTGCATTTACCTGTATACCATACTTGATTTACCCCCAAAAATTGAATGTACACTTTTTAAAATATTCAAGGTCAAATTTCACATCATGTGGCCTTGAAATTAAGAATTTATTATATTGTTAAATTATATTATAAAAGTTTTTTTAAATGTGCTCCCTTAGCTTCAAAACAAGTCTGATATGAATCTTCTACCATAATTAGAAACAAAATTATGTTTTAGTACTTGGACAGATTAAAGGGACTATTTGCTTTGAAAAATTCACCTTTGCTAGAAGGATCCAACAATAATACTCTGATCGTAGGTTATTCCTTTGATGGGAGCCCGAGAGATCATTTGTGGAAAAACCTGCTAGCAATTGATTAATTTCCCTGCAGTTTCATGGCAGGAGAAATATAGCATTAGGATGTGTTCACACATGACAGATTTATGGGGGATTTTTTGCAGCAGAAAAATCTGCAACCTAAATTCATGGTGTGGATTTTGACATGGAGGAGGTGTGATCCGGACTTGCATACACTGATACCAACATGCATCAGTGTATACCTCCTAAAGAAAATCACCTGGTCACCCTGAGGTAAGTACATGGGCTCTTCTATGTTCTTATCTCTTTGTTTTAAGAAATCTCTTCTACAGTATTGTTATTGTGTTCTGCTTTATAAAAATTTACTTTTAGCTGAATTTTTTGTCTTTTGGTTTCTATGTGCAGGTTGATGGCCACTGGGAATTTGCATGTTTCACTGCATTTTGAGTTTCTCATTGGGAGATCTACGATTTCTGGGATCATCAAAAAAAACCTGTGATGTCCTTTGGCAGCATCTGATGCCTTTGGTGATGGCCCTCTCGTGAACACTGGATGGACATCTCCGAGGTATTCCAGTTGTGTAACTGCATTGGAGTGCTGGATAGCAAAACGTCCAGGTTAAAAAGCCACACTTGGGGTCCCCACATTACAATTTATATATACAATGATTTATAATTGTGGACATTGGGGCCTATGAAAGCAGTGCAGATGCTCACATTTTCACGGCTTACAGAATGGGTCAGCAATTTATGACTGACTAGCTGTCCCTGCCAGAACCACAGAAACTTCCTGGCTCTTAAGGTACACGTGCTCTATTCATTTTTGTGGCGGATGAGGGTTTTGGTCTTATGTTATGTGTCCCTTCGCTCGCAAAGCCATAGACTCAGGGAGGTGCGTCTTAAATTACTAACTCACGTGTTCCCACTGTTTCGCGGTGTGTGCTTTTGGCATTCTCACCAGCTACATATGAAAAACCCCCACAAATTCTCTTCTACACACCTACATCCAATTAAGGAAATGGAAATTAAATACACGAGGCATTCTGTTTAAGAACAAGTGAGAAGTCAGAGAATTGTCTGATTGGCAGGCAATTAAAGAATGAATGTAGTATGATGCAATGCTAGTAAAACATGTACCATTATAATGTGACTGAAGTAGGGCACTAATGTATAATTGTGTTGCGACAGTCTCTTGATTGCAAGACTACAGTAATTAGGTGTGCTGGGAGAAAAATAGTTGTAATCTGATCATAGATCATGACTAGAGATGAGCGAACGCGTTCGTCCGAGCTTGATATTCGTGCGAATATTAGGGTGTTCGGGATGTTCGTTATTCGTGACGAACACCATGCGGTGTTCTGGTTACTTTCACTTCCTTCCCTGAGACGTTAGCGCGCTTTTCTGGCCAATTGAAAGACAGGGAAGGCATTACAACTTCCCCCTGCAACGTTTAAGCCCTATACCACCCCCCTGCTGTGAGTGGCTGGCGAGATCAGGTGTTCGCCTAATATAAAAGTCGGCCCCTCCCGCGGCTCGCCTCAGATGCGGTGTGAGTTAGATGAGGGACAGTGCTGTTTATACCGGAGCTGCTGTAGGGAAAGAATTGGTAGTTAGTGTAGGCTTCAAGACCCCCCAAAGGTCCTTATTAGGGCCACTGATAGCTGTGTGTTGGCTGCTGTTAGCAGTGGGATTTTTTTTTTTCTCAAAGTCGCCTCTGCAGACCGTTGCACCTGGCATTAGGGACAGAAGTGCTGCATAGGCAGGGAGAGTGTTAGGAGTGAGTGTAGCCTTCAAGAACCTCAACGGTCCTTTCTAGGGCCATATTTATCCGTGTGCAGTACTGTCCAGGCTGCTGTTGGCTGTGCTGCATTTTTTTTGGGCTTCTCAAAATCGCCTCTGCAGAGCATTCCACCCTCCATTGATACTGCAGGGAAAGAATTGTATAGGCAGGGCCACAACACAGTTATTATTCATAGAATATACGCAGTGCTGCCTGTTGGTGGGAAAAACCTGAAAACAAATCTATTTGTCCAGCCTCTGTCCGTCCTAACGCCTGTGGACACGTGTGAGCTGCGTGAAAAACATTGCTAAATCATACGCACCCAGCTACGCTTTACTGCTGGCTTCGCCATTTGCTTTCCTTAATTGGGAAAAAAAATACCTGCTCTGCCACAGTTAATAACTCTGCTACCCTCACGTTCTGTGACACATAAGCAGGGACACAGCGCAGTTATTAAACTTCTCAGGTTCATTGAATATACGCAGTGCTGCCTGTTGGTGGGAAAAAACTGAAAACAAATCTATTTGTCCAGCCTGTGTCCGTCCTTACGCCTGTGGAGACGTGTGAGCTGCGTGAAAAACATTGCTAAATCATACGCAGCCAGCTACGGTTTACTGCTGGGTTCGCCATTTGCTTTCCTTAATTGGGAAAAAAAATACCTGCTCTCCAAGAGTTATAATAACTCTGCTACCCTCACGTTCTGTGACACATAAGCAGGGACACAGCGCAGTTATTAAACTTCGCAGGTTCATTGAATATACGCAGTGCTGCCTGTTGGTGGGAAAAAACTGAAAAGAAATCTATTTGTCCAGCCTGTGTCCGTCCTTACGCCTGTGGAGACGTGTGAGCTGCGTCAAAAACATTGCTAAATCATACGCAGCCAGCTACGCTTTACTGCTGGCTTCGCCATTTGCTTTCCTTAATTGGGAAAAAAAATACCTGCTCTCCAAGAGTTATAATAACTCTGCTACCCTCACGTTCTGTGACACATAAGCAGGGACACAGCGCAGTTATTAAACTTCGCAGGTTCATTGAATATACGCAGTGCTGCCTGTTGGTGGGAAAAAACTGAAAAGAAATCTATTTGTCCAGCCTGTGTCCGTCCTTACGCCTGTGGAGACGTGTGAGCTGCGTGAAAAACATTGCTAAATCATACGCAGCCAGCTACGCTTTACTGCTGGCTTCGCCATTTGCTTTCCTTAATTGGGAAAAAAAATACCTGCTCTGCCACAGTTAATAACTCTGCTACCCTCACGTTCTGTGACACATAAGCAGGGACACAGCGCAGTTATTAAACTTCGCAGGTTCATTGAATATACGCAGTGCTGCCTGTTGGTGGGAAAAAACTGAAAAGAAATCTATTTGTCCAGCCTGTGTCCGTCCTTACGCCTGTGGAGACGTGTGAGCTGCGTGAAAAACATTGCTAAATCATACGCAGCCAGCTACGCTTTACTGCTGGCTTCGCCATTTGCTTTCCTTAATTGGGAAAAAAAATACCTGCTCTGCCACAGTTAATAACTCTGCTACCCTCACGTTCTGTGACACATAAGCAGGGACACAGCGCAGTTATTAAACTTCTCAGGTTCATTGAATATACGCAGTGCTGCCTGTTGGTGGGAAAAAACTGAAAAGAAATCTATTTGTCCAGCCTGTGTCCGTCCTTACGCCTGTGGAGACGTGTGAGCTGCGTGAAAAACATTGCTAAATCATACGCAGCCAGCTACGCTTTACTGCTGGCTTCGCCATTTGCTTTCCTTAATTGGGAAAAAAAATACCTGCTCTGCCACAGTTAATAACTCTGCTACCCTCACGTTCTGTGACACATAAGCAGGGACACAGCGCAGTTATTAAACTTAGATAATTCATTCACTAGAGGCAGTGGGGCCTTTCGTTTTCCAAAAAGGGCAAAAATTATATTTGGCCTGCAGTCTTGCGCCAATTTATTTCCTGCCTGGGAAATCTAATCACTGGTAATACAGCATGCTGAGGGGTAGGGGTAAGCCTAGAGGACGTGGACGTGGACGTGGCCGAGGACGCGGAGGGCCAAGTGAGGGTGTGGGCACAGGCCAAGCTCCTGATCCAGGTGTGTCGCAGCTGTCTGCTGCGCGATTAGGAGAGAGGCACGTTTCTGGCGTCCCCACATTCATCGCCCAATTAATGGGTCCACGCGGGAGACGGTTATTAGAAAATGAGCAGTGTGAGCAGGTCCTGTCCTGGATGGCAGAAAGTGCTTCGAGCAACCTATCGTCTACCCGCAGTTCTGCGCCGTCCACTGCTGCCAATCCGAATCCTCTGTCTGCTGCTCCTCCTTCCTCCCAGCCTCCTCACTCCACTACAATGACACCTGCTCAGGAGCGGGAACACTCCCAGGAACTGTTCTCGGGCCCCTGCTTAGATTGGGCAGCAGCGGTTCCTCTCCCACCAGAGGAGTTTATCGTCACTGATGCCCAACCATTCGAAAGTTCCCGGGGTCCGGGGGAAGAGGCTGGGGACTTCCGCCAACTGTCTCAACAACTTTCTGTGGGTGAGGAGGACGATGACGATCAGACACAGTTGTCTTGCAGTGAGGTAGTAGTAAGGGCAGTAAGTCCCAGGGAGCAGCGCACAGAGGATTCGGAGGAAGAGCAGCAGGACGATGAGGTGACTGACCCCACCTGGTGTGCAACGCTTACTCAGGAGGACAGGTCTTCAGAGGGGGAGTCAAGGGCATCAGCAGGGCAGGTTGCAAGAGGCAGTGCGGTGGCCAGGGCCAGGGGTAGAGGCAGGGCCAGACCGAATAATCCACCAAGTGTTTCCCAAAGCGCCCCCCCGCGCCATGCCACCCTGCAGAGGCCGAGGTGCTCTAAGGTCTGGCAGTTTTTCACAGAGACGCCTGACGACCGACGAACAGTGGTGTGCAACCTTTGTTGCGCAAAGCTCAGCCGGGGAGCCAACACCAACAGCCTCACCACCACCACCATGCGCAGACATATGATGGCCAAGCACCCCACAAGGTGGGACGAAGGCCGTTCACCGCCTCCGGTTTGCACCCCTGCCTCTCCCCCTGTGCCCCAACCTGCCACTGAGATGCAACCCCCCTCTCAGGACACAGGCACTACCGCCTCATGGCCTGCACCCACACCCTCACCTCCGCTGTCCTCGGCCCCATCCAGCAGTGTAGTTCAGCGCACCGTTCAGCCGTCGCTTGCGCAAGTGTTCGAGCGCAAGCGCAAGTACGCCGCCACGCACCCGCACGCTCAAACGTTAACCGTCCGCATCGCAAAATTCATCAGCCTTGAGATGCTGCCGTATAGGGTTGTGGAAACGGAGTCCTTCAAAAGTATCATGGAGGCGGCGGCCCCGCGCTACTCAGTTCCCAGTCGCCACTACTTTTCCCGATGTGCCGTCCCAGCCCTGCACGACCACGTCTCCCGCAACATTGTGCGCGCCCTCACCAACGCGGTTACTGCCACGGTCCACTTAACTACGGACACGTGGACAAGCACAGGCGGGCAGGGCCACTACATCTCCCTGACGGCACATTGGGTGAATTTAGTGGAGGCTGGGACAGAGTCAGAGCCTGGGACCGCTCACGTCCTACCCACCCCCAGAATTGCGGGCCCCAGCTCGGTGGTGGTATCTGCGGAGGTGTATGCTTCCTCCACTAAAGCACCCTCCTCCTCCTCCTCCTCCTCCTCTGTCTCACAATCAAGATGTGTTAGCAGCAGCATGTCGCCAGCAGTCGGTGTCGCGCGGTGTGGCAGCACAGCGGTGGGCAAGCGTCAGCAGGCCGTGCTGAAACTACTCAGCTTAGGCGATAAGAGGCACACGGCCCACGAACTGCTGCAGGGTCTGACACAGCAGACCGACCGCTGGCTTGCGCCGCTGAGCCTCCAACCGGGCATGGTCGTGTGTGACAACGGCCGTAACCTGGTGGCGGCTCTGCAGCTCGGCAGCCTCACGCACGTGCCATGCCTGGCCCACGTCTTTAATTTGGTGGTTCAGCGGTTTCTGAAAAGCTACCCACGCTTGTCAGACCTGCTCGTAAAGGCGCGCCGGCTCTGCGCACATTTCCGCAAGTCCCACACGGACGCTGCCACCCTGCGCACCCTGCAACATCACTTTAAGCTGCCAGTGCACCGACTGCTGTGCGACGTGCCCACACGGTGGAACTCTACGCTCCACATGTTGGCCAGGCTCTATGAACAGCGTAGAGCTATAGTCGAATACCAACTCCAACATGGGCGGCGCAGTGGGAGTCAGCCTCCTCAATTCCTTTCAGAAGAGTGGGCCTGGTTGGCAGACATCTGCCATGTCCTTGGTAATTTTGAGGAGTCTACCCAGGTGGTGAGCGGCGATGCTACAATCATTAGCGTCACCATTCCTCTGCTATGCATCTTGAGAAATTCCCTGCAAACCATAAAGGCAGCTGCTTTGCGCTCGGAAACGGGGGCGGGGGAAGACAGTATGCCGCTGGATAGTCAGGGCACCCTCCTGTCTATTTCACAGCGCGTACAGGAGGAGGAGGAGGATGAGGAGGAGGGGGAAGAGACAGCTTGGCCCGCTGCTGACGGTACACCGGCTGATTGCCTGTCATCCTTTCAGCGTGTATGGCCTGAGGAGGAGGAGGAGGAGGAGGATCCTGAAAGTGATCTTCCTAGTGAAGACAGCCATGTGTTGCGTACAGGTACCCTGGCACACATGGCTGACTTCATGTTAGGATGCCTTTCTCGTGACCCTCGCGTTGCACGCATTCTGGCCACTACGGATTACTGGGTGTACACACTGCTCGATCCACGGTATAAGGAGAACCTGCCCACTCTGATTCCCGAAGAGGAAAGGGGTTCGAGAGTGTTGCTATACCACAGGACCCTTGCGGACAAGCTGATGGTAAAATTCCCAGCCGACAGCGCTAGTGGCAGAAGGCGCAGTTCCGAGGGCCATGTTGCAGGGGATGTGCGTAGATCGAGCAGCATGTACATCCCAGGCAGTGCAACAGTCTTTAAGGGCCTGGCCAGCTTTATGGCTCCCCACCAAGACTGTGTCACCGCTCCCCAGTCACGGCTGAGTCGGCGGGAGCACTGCAAAAGGATGGTGAGGGAGTACGTAGCGGATCGCACGACCATCCTTGGTGACGCCTCTGCCCCCTACAACTACTGGGTGTCGAAGCTGGACACGTGGCCTGAACTAGCCCTGTATGCCCTTGAGGTGCTTGCTTGTCCTGCGGCTAGCGTGTTGTCGGAGAGGGTGTTTAGTGCGGCTGGGGGAATCATCACCGATAAGCGTAGCCGCTTGTCAACCGACAGTGCCGACAGGCTAACACTCATCAAGATGAACAAAGGCTGGATTTCGCCAGACTTCTGTTCTCCACCAGCGGACAGCAGCGATACGTAAGCAATACGTAGGCTGCACCCGCGGATGGAAGCTACGTTCTCTCTCACCATCCAAAACGGGGACATTTGTGCTTCATCAATCTGTGTCTAATATTCCTCCTCCTCCTCCTGCTGCTCCTCCTCCTGAAACCTCACGTAATCACGCTGAACGGGCAATTTTTCTTAGGGCCACAAGGCTCACTCAAATAATGTTTTCAGAACAATTTTTATAAGTTTCAATTAGCTTAAAAGCGTTGGAACTTTAACTTGAACCAATTTTTCGTTACACTGGGCTGCCTCCAGGCCTAGTTACCACTTAAGCCACATTAACCAAAGCGATTAATGGGTTTCACCTGCCCTCTTGGCTGGCCATGGCCAATTTTTGGGATGTACATTAGTACTGTTGATACAGCAATTTTTGTGGGCCCTCGCCTACAGTGTAATCAAATTAATTTTTAGCCCACCTGCATTACAGCTGACGTTACCTCAGCTGTGTTGGGCAATGCAATGGGATATTTCTATGTACCGCCGGTGGCTTCCTGGCACCCACCCAGGCAGTGGGTCCACAGGGAGTTAAACCTACATGTGTCCACTTGTAAAGAACCCCAGTCTGACTGGGGCATGCAGTGTGGGCCGAAGCCCACCTGTATTACGCACGACATTACTACCTCAGCTGTGTTGGGCAATGCAATGGGATATTTTTGTGTACCGCCGGTGGGTTCCAGGGAGCCACCCATGCTGTAGGTGCACACTGAGTTTTTAATACATCTGTACACTTCTAAAGAACCCGTCTGACTGGGGCATGCAGTGTGGGCCGAAGCCCACCTGTATTACGCACGACATTACTACCTCAGCTGTGTTGGGCAATGCAATGGGATATTTCTATGTACCGCCGGTGGCTTCCTGGCACCCACCCAGGCAGTGGGTCCACAGGGAGTTAAACCTACATGTGTCCACTTGTAAAGAACCCCAGTCTGACTGGGGCATGCAGTGTGGGCCGAAGCCCACCTGTATTACGCACGACATTACTACCTCAGCTGTGTTGGGCAATGCAATGGGATATTTTTGTGTACCGCCGGTGGGTTCCAGGGAGCCACCCATGCTGTAGGTGCACACTGAGTTTTTAATACATCTGTACACTTCTAAAGAACCCGTCTGACTGGGGCATGCAGTGTGGGCCGAAGCCCACCTGTATTACGCACGACATTACTACCTCAGCTGTGTTGGGCAATGCAATGGGATATTTCTATGTACCGCCGGTGGCTTCCTGGCACCCACCCAGGCAGTGGGTCCACAGGGAGTTAAACCTACATGTGTCCACTTGTAAAGAACCCCAGTCTGACTGGGGCATGCAGTGTGGGCCGAAGCCCACCTGTATTACGCACGACATTACTACCTCAGCTGTGTTGGGCAATGCAATGGGATATTTTTGTGTACCGCCGGTGGGTTCCAGGGAGCCACCCATGCTGTAGGTGCACACTGAGTTTTTAATACATCTGTACACTTCTAAAGAACCCGTCTGACTGGGGCATGCAGTGTGGGCCGAAGCCCACCTGTATTACGCACGACATTACTACCTCAGCTGTGTTGGGCAATGCAATGGGATATTTCTATGTACCGCCGGTGGCTTCCTGGCACCCACCCAGGCAGTGGGTCCACAGGGAGTTAAACCTACATGTGTCCACTTGTAAAGAACCCCAGTCTGACTGGGGCATGCAGTGTGGGCCGAAGCCCACCTGCATTAAGCACGACATTACTACCTCAGCTGTGTTGGGCAATGCAATGGGATATTTCTGTGTACCGCCGGTGGGTTCCAGGGAGCCACCCATGCTGTGGGTCGACAGGGACTTCACAATAGGGAGTTGTACCTGCCTGTGTCTATGAATTAAAAAGCCCGGTCTGACTGGGGCATGCAGACACCTTGACAGAATGAATAGTGTGTGGCACATAGGTTCCCCATTGCTATGCCCACGTGTGCAGCTCCTGATGGCGGTGGCACAGGATTCTATTTCTCATTGCTTCTGTACAGCATTGTGGGCTATCGCTCCGCCACTTTTAAAGAGGGTCGCTGCCTAGCCGTGCCAACCTCTGCAGTGTATGCCTGAGGTCCCTCGTCATGGCAGACGCAATTCTAAATAGACATGAGCGTGGTGTGGCATGAGGGCAGCTGAAGGCTGCGCAGGGACACTTTGGTGTGCGCTGTGGGGGGGAGGGGGTGCGGTTGGGCAGCATGTAACTCAGGAGAAGTGTCAGTGGAGTGTCATGCAGGCAGTGATTGTGCTTTGTTGGAGGTAGTGTGGTGCTTAGCAAAGGTATGCCATGCTAATGAGGGCTTTTCAGAAGTAAAAGTTGTTGGGAGGGGGGGGGGCCCACTCTTGCCGCTATTGTGGCTTAATAGTGGGACCTGTGAACTTAGGATGCAGCCCAACATGTAGCCCCTCGCCTGCCCTATCCGTCACTGTGTCATTCCCATCACTTTCCTGAATTGCCCAGATTTTCACACATGAAAACCTTAGCGAGCATCGGCGAAATACAAAAATGTTCTGGTCGCCCATTGACTTCAATGGGGTTCGTTGTTCGAAACGAACCCTCGAGCATCACGGGAAGTTCGTTACGAATAACGAACACCCGAACATTTTGGTGTTCGCTCATCTCTAATCATGACAGCTCTTCTACCTCCTGTCACCAAGACACACAGCCGAAACACATCAGACATTACAGGAATTATCTCACTAATGTCCTTATGTTACTTCAGAAAAAACAGTTCTGAAAAGGTAAAGACTTTTATCAAACTTGTCATGTTTGCCTTGGACTTAATGAATGAATTCAAGAGAGTTAGAAAACAAAAGATATTTAGCTAATTTATCCTCTTTTAGGCTATCTGGATTGAAGCCTACTGCATGATGAGCCTTAAAGGTCAGTTGTGGACAAAGAAGATGGATGACAGCTGGGAATGCTGTTAAGAACCTCTGACAGCCTATGCTTGCAGATGTTTTGAGCTTCATCCATCACACTTTGTGTGCAGATGAAGCAGATACCCAACTCAGGTACTCTATAAATAAAATAGTAATCAGCATGACAGAGTCCAAGATTGGAGAGGTTATTCTTAATAGTTTGCAGATGACGAAGGTTTAAGTAAGAGAATCCTCTTGTCTAGTGCCTTATGAGACTCATACAATATGACTTTCATTCCTTTAAGGGGTATTCCTTGATTAGAATTTTATCAGCTATCTACAAGATAGGTGATAAATATCTGATCACTAGAGGTCTCAATTGGTCCTGTGCCCCCATCAGTGCATCTCCTGCAGTGGAAAGGAACTTGAATAACTTTGTGTCAGTGTTCTCTTTAAGCTTGGTAATCTGGAAATAATAGAATTGAAACAACATACTAATTAGGTCAGTGAGCCAAACTAAAGATAAACAGTGCTCCATGGAACTTCCAGAGATAGCCAAGTGCTGTACTCAGCTTCTCTTCAGCTGTGCCATAGAGTTGATTGGAGCAGCAGTGCACATGCTTGGCCAATAGTCCATCCAAGATTCGGGAGGTGCAGTGAAGAGAAAAGGTGGGCCATGGACCTCTGTTCTTGTGATCCATGGTAATACCAATGGTGGGACTCTCAGCAATCACATATTTATTACTTAAAGGGGTTGTCCCGCGGCGAAATGCAATTTTTTTTTCAACCTACCCCCGCATTCTGCCCCGTTAAAATCAATACCGTTTGTAATTTAAAAAAAAATAAAAATCGCTTACCTCCTTCCCAGTTCGCACAGCATCTTCTTTTTTTCTTTTAAAGATGGCTGCCGGTCCTTTCCCAATGATGCACCGCGGTTTTCTCCCATGGTGCACCGCGGGTCTTCTCCCATGGTGCACCATGGGCTCTGTGCATTCCATTGCTGATTCCAGCCTCCTGATTGGCTGGAATCAGCACACGTGACGGGGGCAGAGCTACCTGATGACGCGTAGGAGGAGGCAGAGCCAGGACGCCGCTCGTGCCTGGACCGACCAGAAGGGAGAAGACCCTTCTGCGCAAGCTCGTCTAATCGGGCGATTAGACGCTGAAATTAGACGGAGCCATGGAGATGGGGACGCCAGCACCGGAGGGGGTAAGTGAATAACTTCTGTATGGCTCATATTTAATGCACGATGTATATTACAAAGTGCATTAATATGGCCATACAGAAGTGTATAACCCCATTTGCTTTCGCGGGACAACCCCTTTAACCCCTTAATGACACGGCCTATTTTGGCGTTGAGGACCAAGCGATTTTTTGGTATTTTTCCATCTCCATTTTTCAAAAGCCATAACTTTTTTATTTTTCCGTGGACGCGGTCGTATAAGGGCTTGTTTTTTGCGTGGCGATCTGTAGTTTTTATCGGTGCCACTTTTGGGTATATAGACAATATCATAAATTTTTTTTTTTTTTTTTTTTAATGATAACAGGGAGAGAAAACGCATCAATTCTGCCATAGATTTTTTTTTTTTTACAGCGTTAATCATGCAGCATAAATGACACACTAAATTTTTTCTGCGGGTCGGTACGGTAACAACTATACCAAAATTGTTATATTTTTTTTAGGTTTTTACACTTTTTTGCAATAAAACCCCCTTTTTTTTGGAAATCTTTTTTTTTTCTCTATAGCTGCATTCAAAGTCCTGTAACTTTTTTATTTTTCTATGTACGGAGCTCTTTAAGGGCTTGCGAGACGAGCTGTAGTTTTTATTGGTACCATTTTGGGAAATGTGCGGCTTTTTTGATCACTTTTATTGCATTTTTTGTGAGGCAAAATGCTAAAAATTAGCATTTTGCCTCTGTTTTTTAGCGTTTTTTTTAACGCTTTTTGTCGTACAAAATAAAAAGCGTGTTCAACTTTTTGTACACGTCGTTACGGACGCGTCAATATCCAATATGTGGGGTTTTAGTTTTTTTTTCCCTTTTTTAATGCTAATATTAGAAAAAGCATAAAAAAGGTTTTTTTTTACATTTTTTTTTTACATTTTTCTTTTTTTTACACTTTTCTTTTCTTTTTTTATACTATTTGAGTCCCTCTGAGGGACTTACATCACTGTGCCTATGATCGCTGTCATAAGGCATGGCAGAGCTACTGCTCTGCCATGCCTTATCGCTTGTACAGCGAGTATAGGCACAGGCAATACAGGACGCCAGTGTCTGGCGTCCTGTTGCCATGGTGACAGGCTGGGCTCTCGCGATCACAGCGCAAGAGCCGGCCGGAGACACACAGGTATCGCGATCCCTCTGTGAACTCTTTCCCTGCCGCGATCTACTTAGATCACGGCAGGGAAGGGGTTAACAGCGGCGGGCGCATCTCCGATGTCCCCCCGCTGTTGGAGCGGGACGCCGGCTGTGACTGACAGCCGGCTCCCGCTGCGGGATAGCGTGGGATCTTATGTGATCCCGTGCTATCTCCAGGACGTACCGGTACCTCCTTTTGCGGGAAGTACCAGGCTCCCGGGACGTAACGGTACGTCCTGGAGCGGGAAGGGGTTAAGACCCCCTTTACATGGCATGCCCAGCAGTGATAACAGTGATAATCGCTTCTATGTTTTTACACAGGAGCAATATTTGCTCAGTGAATGGAGGCAGAGCAGGTCAGAGATGAATTCGGCCCACCCGTGTCCATCCACAGTAAACAGGCAGTCGTTCGTAGATGAACACCTGATTGTTTACAGGGCTCGAACATTGTTCATTTTTTATGCGTGCATAAACTGAATGAGGAATGATAACTGAATGAATTCTCATTTGTCATTCAATTGCTGCATACATTTACACTGAACAATTATGGTACAGATTCCCGCAAACCAGCGAGATTCTGAATGAATATTGAGCTGCGTAAAAAGGGCCCTTATTCTGTGGATAATGAATGTCAATTCTGGGAATACAAAAATAATGAAAATACATAGATGTAAATTGAGTATTAGCAATTTGAAATGCAAATAATTACTTGAATTAAGTTCAGATGGACTTAATTCAAGTAATTCAAGATATACAAAATGGACTTTTGTATATCATCTATACAAAAGCATCTAAAAATTAATTATAATTAAATATAAAAATGTTGACTAGAATACTAAAATGTGATATTTAAATGGGTTGTCCAAGATTCAAAAAACATGGTCTTCCTTCTAAAACAGCATATAACTCAACTCGGCTGAGCCGGAATGCTACACACAACCTTTGGTAAAGCTTGTGCTATTCGCGGAAGAAAACTACAGAAGGAGGGTATCTGGTTGTGTGGAGTGATGGAGAGCAAATAGCCACTTTATAGGCCTATTTATATCTTAGGTTTCACTTATAACAGAAATCCCCTGAGCTGCTGATGATTCAGCTATATTCACTTACTGTAGCCAGGTTGAGGTTTTACCTATGTGGTTTTTGAAGCTGAATTTTTTATCCATTGTGATGATAGGAGGTGAACTTTAAAAGAACCATTAGGGCAAGACTAAATTAGAGCAATACCTAAAGGGAATCTGTCACCACCTGTATGCAGGCTTCTCTGAGGCCAGTATAAGGTAGCGACAAATGAGCTGATTATAGCAGTTTGTCTGTTTATGTATCAGTGCAATAGTTTGGTATAAACTTGTATTTTATTAGTAATTTTCACTCACAATGGACCACAAAAGTAGTCCTCAATATCCTTAAACTGCACGTAGCCACTCCTTTGTGGGGCTAGCTTTGCCCACCCCATCCTCTAGCTGCTGATTGACGGTTGTCTCCATAATAATGTGCACAGGTAGATTGCTGTCAATCAGTGGCCAGAGGGCAGAGTGGAAAAATGGCTAGCTCAACAAGTGGGCGGAGATAGCCACAGTTAACAAATTTCAAGGACTACTTTCTAGAGTAATACAATATTATATGTTATAACCAGTAATAACTTCAAAAGGGTTGTTGATCCAGGGATTATTCCAATTGCAAGATTGTAGTCAGGAAGGATTTGCTTTACCAAAACGCAGTAGGAACCCAATACAAGAGAGAACCAATCTCTACAAAATAATATATAGCGAAAGAGTGTCAGATTGGTAAGCATTGGTGACATTAGTGGTCTGAAGCTACGGCCACGATGAGCAGAGTAGGTGAAGTGCCTATGAACCATTACAGATTTATACTACTCGAATATAAGCATAACAACATCACATCCAGATTGTCGGTATTTCCAAGATATTGTCAAAATAATAAATTCTTCAGTCTATAAATTATTGGATGGAAGGCACTGAATATCACAATTTATTTGCTGAGACATGAAAGACAAATTATAACCAAACTATTATTACATCTTTCAGGAATTGACTCAGCTTTCCAATATTAAAAAATAGTAGAACAGATGTGGACTACTTTACCTTCTCACTTATTTGTAGATATCAGCATTCATATATGTACACATATAGTATACAAATATTAACTTGGAAATGTTTTACAAGGATCACAATTTTATCCAAGATCTTTAATTTATTTATTTTTTGTTAAGTCTCTTTTTTTATTAAAGTTTCAAATCAATTTCACATATAACAACGTGATATCTCAATAAACATTTTACATCAACATTAACTTATCATAAAACTTACAGTTACAACACTGTTAAGAGCAAACAATACCAAAATGGTAACTTCCTGAATTCTTCCGCATGACATTTCCTATAATTGTATTATCCTCTCTAACAACTCCATATCAAAACATTCCTAATCGGCTCGCTGAAACTCAAAGGAATTCAATGTAACTTTTTAGTTAGCAAGCTCGTACCCATGGAATAGTGAAGGCATGATAAATAATATGTGGGGGAAACAGTGGGAGGGAAGAAGGGAAAGGGAGGGGAGGGGGTTACATTTCACTGTTTCTTGTTTTGTTGGCTCTCACAGGGTCTCCAATGCCACTGTCCCGTGATTCAGAGGTCTTATATCAGAGGGATATTTGCATAACTTAATTTATTTAGTTTTCCCCTCTGGCTATGTGCATGTTAAGTGTTACGTTTGCTCCCTCCTTGACAGGATATGGTAGGTGTTTGCACCAGGCCTGTTGGATAAGTCCTGTGCTATGCCTATCCTGGCTGTGACATATTTGCGGCAGTACTAGGCCGTTGGGTGAGTCCTGTACTGCTTGGTGTCTTTTGCAAGAGTTGCATAATTTTTTTGGTCATTTTCCTCATACTTTTATAGCTATAACATCTTCCTATGTGTACAAGTATGTAAGGTGAGTGTTTTGGTCATTTGTCAGTCCCTATGTTTATGTCTGTCCATCAGTCCAGTATGGAGTATGCAGTTCTCTTTCCAGTTGGTGTTTCCATCACCATGTCCAGTCTGAATTCTGTTTTAGGTTCCCTTGTTTATGATATCCCCTTCTTCTGGGCACGTTTGTGTGGGCCAAGTGCTTATTTGCCCACACGAATGTAGCAGTGTATCTGTGGTACTCCGTATGAATTTGACAGTATAATCTCTATGTACCCCCATTGGAATTGGAAATGTGAAGGTTACTATATGGCCTCCTAGACTTCTATAGATGCTATATTATGGGTCTTTTATGCACCTGATCTAACACAGTCTTGTGAATGAAACCTTACACAGTGCCCTCTGAACCACCAAAATTGTGCCACATTGGAAGATATTGAATTAAAATAGTGGTGCAAGTTAAATTTTTTGAATGTTGAATTATGCATTTTTTAAATACCCACCCACATAAAACTGCACTATTGAACTGCAAGTATTTATAAATACAATCAACCAAGGCTTTGTCTTTACAAATTCTGGTGCCAAGTTGTATTTCTCAATCAGTGTACAGCTTTACCACTGGAAACTAAAATCTGAAATCTAATTCCAAGTAATGACCGAACAACTTAAAGGAGATGTCCCGCGCCGAAACGGGTTTTTTTTTTTTTAAACCCCCCCCCCGTTCGGCGCGAGACAACCCCGATGCAGGGGTTAAAAAAACCACCCGCACAGCGCTTACCTGAATCCCGGCGGTCCGGCGTCTTCATACTCACCTGCTGAAGATGGCCGCCGGGATCCTCTGTCTTCATGGACCGCAGGGCTTCTGTGCGGTCCATTGCCGATTCCAGCCTCCTGATTGGCTGGAATCGGCACGTGACGGGGCGGAGCTACACGGAGCTACACGGAGCCCCATAGAGAAGAGGAGAAGACCCGGACTGCGCAAGCGCGGCTAATTTGGCCATCGGAGGGCGAAAATTAGTCGGCACCATGGAGACGAGGACGCCAGCAACGGAGCAGGTAAGTATAAAACTTTTTATAACTTCTGTATGGCTCATAATTAATGCACAATGTACATTACAAAGTGCATTATTATGGCCATGCAGAAGTGTATAGACCCACTTGCTGCCTCGGGACAACCCCTTTAATGGGTATTCATAATTATATGAATGTATTCATATTAACATATATTGCATATTAGAAAGTCATTAGAAAGCTATGCTGGAGTAAAAACTAAAAAGCTACGTGATGCTTTGAATTCATATCAATGGCATGTTTTGCAGTAGATAATCTGTAACACTGAATTAATTCAGCATATTGGACATGTTCAGTATACTTGAGTAGTTTCGACAACACAAGTAATAGCTTATATCAACACGATTAGAGAAATTCACAGATCATTTGCAATATTCCTTCCATGCCTCATGTAAATACCAAATTAAAATGATCACTGATGGCTAATAAAACTGTTTTCCAATATTGGACAAAAAAAATAAATTGCACCCTTCCCCATAGTATATAACAACTCTCTGCCTCCTGATAAGGCTCTCATTATTTAATCCTGTACCTTTTTCTACTTAATAGAGCAAAATACCATACTGTACAATAGGTAGATATGTTATTCATTCGTTTATGTTTCCATTACCAATCACTTTGGCCCCAATGTAACCCATGTAAACAAAGCAAGGTACAAAATGGTCACTGGGGAATTGACACACTGATTTTGGGCAGGCACTACACTTAGGCCCCCTGCACACAAGCAGAAATTCCGCGGTGGGATTTCCCGCAGAATTTCCGCCTGTACCCGCCTGCATAGGATTGCTTTACAAAACGCAATCCTATGCAGACTACTGTGATTTGTTGGCGTGAAAA